>NW_027488370.1:14800000-16000000 GCF_051014445.1 Colletes latitarsis
GAGAGCAAATCCCAGACCTAACCTAGACCTTACATGCGTTATCCTCTGTAATATTGAGCGAAACCAGGTTTAATGGACTGTTTCAGTGTGGTACCACACTACTTCGTGATCCAAACCAGAAAAAACCCAGGATCTGTTCAACATGTATGAGAAACATGCGAAAGAATGGGCCTGATGAGAGCAAATCCCAGGCCTAACCTAGACCTAACATGCGTTGTCCTCTAAAATATTGATGGAAACCAGGTTTAATTGACTGTTTCAGTGTTGTACTTCATTACTACGTGATGCAATCCAGAAAAAGCCCAGGATCTAGCCATCAAGTATGAGAAATATGCGAAAGAATGAGCCTGATGGGAGCAAATCCCTGACCTAACCTAGACCTAACATGAATTATTCTCTAAAATATTGATCAAAACCAGGTTTAATTGATTGTTCCAGTGTAGTACCACATTACTACGTGATCCAATCCAGAAATAGCCCAGGATCTAGCCATGAAGTATGAGAAATATGCGAAAGTATGAGCCTGATGAGGACAAATCCTGGACCTAACCCAGACCTAACATGCGTTATTCTCTAAAATATTTATCAAGACCAGGTTTAATTGAATGTTTCAGTATGGTACCACACTACTACGTGATCAAAACCAGAAAAAACCCAGGATCCGTTCAACAAGTATGTGAAGAATGCGATAGTATGTGTCTGATGAGTGAAAATCCCAGACCTAACCTAGACCTAACATGCGTTATCCTCTAAAATATTGATCCAAACCAGGTTTAATGGACTGTTTCAGCGTGGTACCACACTACTACGTGATCCAAACCAGAAAAAACCCAGGATCTGTTCAACAAGTGTGTGAAAAACGCGAAAGTATGAGCCTGATGAGGGCAAATCCCAGGCCTAACCTAGACCTAACATGGGTTATCCTCTAAAATATTGATCCAAACCAGGTTTAATGGACTGTTTCAGCGTGGTACCACACTACTACGTGATCCAAACCAGAAAAAACCCAGGATCTGTTCAACAAGTATGTGAAAAACGCGAAAGTATGAGCCTGATGAGGGCAAATCCCAGACATATCCCAGACCTAACTTGCGTTGTCCTCTAAGGTATTGATGGAAACCAGGGTTAATTGACTGTTTCAGTGTTGTACTTCGTTACTACGTGATGCAATCCAGAAAAAGCCCAGGATCTAGCCATCAAGTATGAGAAATATGCGAAAGAATGAGCCTGATGAGAGCAAATCCCAGACCTGACCTAGTCCTAACATGAATTATTCTCTAAAATATTGATCGAAAGCAGGTTTAATTGACTGTTTCAGTGTGGTCCCACATTACTACGTGATCCAAACCAGAAAAAACCCAGGATCCGTTCAACGAGTATGTGAAGTGTGCGAAAGTATGAGTCTGATGAGTGAAAATCCCAGACCTAACCTAGACCTAACTTGCGTTATCCTCTAAAATATTGATCCAAACCAGGTATAATGGACTGTTTCAGTGTGGTACCACACTACTACGTGATCCAAACCAGAAAAAACCCAGGATCTGTTCAACGGGTATGTGAAGTGTGCGAAAGAATGAGCCTGATGAGAGAAAATCCCAGACCTAACCTAGACCTAACATGCGTTATCCTCTAAAATATTGAGCGAAACCAGTTTTAATTGACTGTTTCAGCGTGGTACCACATTACTACGTGATACAATCCAGAAACAGCCCAGGATCTAGCCATGAAGTATGAGAAATATGCGAAAGAATGAGCCTGATGAGAGCAAATCCCAGACCTAACCTTGACCTAACATGAATTATTCTCTAAAATATTGATCGAAACCAGGTTTAATTGACCGTTTCAGTGTGGTATCACATTACTACGTGATCCAAACCAGAAAAAACCCAGGATCCGTTCAACAAGTATGTGAAAAACGCTAAACTGTGAGCCTGATGAGGGCAAATCTTAGACCTAACCCAGACCTAAGATGCGTTAACCGCTAAAATATTTATCCAGACCAGGTTTCATTGAATGTTTCAGTGTGGTACCACTTTACTACGTGATCCTATCCAGATATAGCCCAGGATCTAGCCATGAAGTATGAGAAATATGCGAAAGTAAGAGCCTGATGAGGGCAATTCCTAGAACTATCCCAGACCTAACTTGCGTTATCCTCTAAGATATTGATGGAAACCAGGTTTAATTGACTGTTTCAGTGTTGTACTTCATTACTACGTGATCCAAACCCGACAAAACCCAGGATCTGTTCAACATGTATGGGAAATATGCGAAAGAATGAGCCTGATGAGAGCAAATCCCCGACCTATCCTAGACCTAACATGAATTATTCTCTAAAATATTTATCAAGACCAGGTTTAATGGACTGTTTCAGTGTGGTACCACATTACTACGTGATCCAAACCAGAAAAAACCCAGGATCCGTTCAACAAGTTTGTGACGAATGCAAAAGTATGAGTCTGATGAGTGAAAATCCCAGGCCTAACCTAGACCTAACATGCGCTGTCCTCTAAAATAGTGATGGAAACCAGGTTTCATTGACTGTTTCAGTGTGGTACTACAATACTACGTGATCCAAACCAGAAAAAACTCAGGATCAGTCAACAAGTATGTGAAGAATGCGAAAGTATGAGTCTGATGAGTGAAAATCCCAGGCCTAACCTAGACCTAACATGCGCTGTCCTCTAAAATAGTGATGGAAACCAGGTTTCATTGACTGTTTCAGTGTGGTACCACATTACTACGTGATCCAAACCAGAAAAAACTCAGGGTCAGTTCAACAAGTATGTGAAGAATGTGAAAGTATGAGCCTGATGAGGGCAAATCCTAGACCTAACCCAGACCTAACATGCGTTATCCTCTAAAATATTTATCAAGACCAGGTTTCATTGAATGTTTCAGTGTGGTACCACTTTACTACGTGATCCAATCCAGAAATAGCCCAGGATCTAGCCATGAAGTATGAGAAATATGCGAAAGTAAGAGCCTGATGAGAGCAAATCCCAGACCTAACCCAGAGCTAACATGCGTTATCCTCTAAAATATTTATCAAGATCAGGTTTAATTGATTGTTTCAGTGTGGTCCCACATTACTACGTGATCCAAACCAGAAAAAACCCAGTATGTGTTTAACATGTATGAGAAATATGCGAAAGAATGAGCCTGATGAGAGCAAATCCCAGACCTAACCTAGACCTAACATGAATTATTCTCTAAAATATTGATCGAAACCAGGTTTACATGACTACTTCAGTGTGGTCCCACAATACTACGTGATCCAAACCAGAAAAAACCCAGGATCCGTTCAACAAGTATGTGAAGAATGCGAAAGTATAAGTCTGATGAGGGAAAATCCCAGGCCTGACCTAGACCTAACATGCGTTATCCTCTAAAATATTGATCGAAACCAGGTTTAGTCGACTGTTTCAGTGTGGTCCCACATTACTACGTGATCCAAACCAGAAAAAACCCAGTATCTGTTCAACATGTATGAGAAATATGCGAAAGAATGAGCCTGATGAGAGCAAATCCCAGACCTAACCTAGACCTAACATGAATTATTCTCTAAAATATTGATGGAAACCAGGTTTACTTGACTGCTTCAGTGTGGTCCCACAATACTACGTGATCCAAACCAGAAAAAACCCAGGATCCGTTCAACAAGTATGTGAAGAATGCGAAAGTATGAGTCTGATGAGGGAAAATCCCAGGCCTAACCTAGACCTAACATGCGTTATCCTCTAAAATATTGATCGAAACCAGGTTTAGTCTACTGTTTCAGTGTGGTCCCACATTACTACGTGATCCAAACCAGAAAAAACCCAGGATCCGTTCAACAAGTATGTGAAGAATGCGAAAGTATGAGTCTGATGAGGTCAAATCCCAGACCTATCCCAGACTTAAATTGCGTTATCCTCTAAAATATTGATCGAAACCAGGTTTAATCGACTGTTTCAGCGTGGTACCACATTACTACGTGATACAGTCCAGAAGCAGCCCAGGATCTAGCCATGAAGTATGAGAAATGTGCGAAAGTATGAGCCTGATGAGGGCAAATCCTAGACCTAACCCAAACCTAACATGCGTTATCCTCTAAAATATTTATCAAGACCAGGTTTAATTGAATGTTTCAGTGTGGTACCACATTACTACGTGAACCAAACCAGAAAAAACCCAGTATCCGTGCAACAAGTATGTTAAAACTGCGACAGTATGAGCCTGATGAGGGCAAATCCCAGGCCTAACCTAGACCTAACATGCGTTGTCCTCTAAAATATTGATGGAAACCAGGTTTAATTGACTGTTTCGGTGTTGTACTTCATTACTACGTGATGCAATCCAGAAAAAGCCCAGGATCTAGCCATCAAGTATGAGACATATGCGAAAGAATGAGCCTGATGAAAGCAAATCCCAGAGCTAACCTAGACCTTACATGCGTTATCTTCTATAATATTGATCGAAACCTGGTTTAATCGACTGTTTCAGTGTGGTACCACATTACTATGTGATCCAAACCAGAAAATAACCCAGGATCTGTTCAGCGAGTATGTGAAGTGTGCGAAAGTATGAGTCTGATCAGGTCAAATCCCAGACCAATCCCAGACTTAACTTGCGTTATCCTCTAAAATATTGATCAAAACCAGGTTTAATCGACTGTTTCAGTGTGGTACCACATTACTACGTGATCCAAACCAGAAAAAACCCAGGATCTAGCCATCAAGTATGAGAAATATGCGAAAGAATGAGCCTGATGAGAGCAAATCCCAGACCTAACCTAGACCTTACATGCGTTATCCTCTGTAATATTGAGCGAAACCAGGTTTAATGGACTGTTTCAGTGTGGTACCACACTACTTCGTGATCCAAACCAGAAAAAACCCAGGATCTGTTCAACATGTATGAGAAATATGCGAAAGAATGGGCCTGATGAGAGCAAATCCCAGGCCTAACCTAGACCTAACATGCGTTGTCCTCTAAAATATTGATGGAAACCAGGTTTAATTGACTGTTTCAGTGTTGTACTTCATTACTACGTGATGCAATCCAGAAAAAGCCCAGGATCTAGCCATCAAGTATGAGAAATATGCGAAAGAATGAGCCTGATGGGAGCAAATCCCTGACCTAACCTAGACCTAACATGAATTATTCTCTTAAATATTGATCAAAACCAGGTTTAATTGACTGTTCCAGTGTAGTACCACATTACTACGTGATCCAATCCAGAAATAGCCCAGGATCTAGCCATGAAGTATGAGAAATATGCGAAAGTATGAGCCTGATGAGGACAAATCCTGGACCTAACCCAGACCTAACACGCGTTATTCTCTAAAATATTTATCAAGACCAGGTTTAATTGAATGTTTCAGTATGGTACCACACTACTACGTGATCAGAACCAGAAAAAACCCAGGATCCGTTCAACAAGTATGTGAAGAATGCGAAAGTATGAGTCTGATCAGTGAAAATCTCAGGCCTCACCTAGACCTAACTTGCGTTGTCCTCTAAAATATTGATGGAAACCAGGTTTCATTGACTGGTTCAGTGTGGTACTACATTACTACGTGATGCAATCCAGAAAAAGCCCAGGATCTAGCCATCAAGTATGAGAAATATGCGAAAGAATGAGCCTGATGAGAGCAAATCCTAGACCTAACCTAGACCTAACATGCGTTATCCTCTAAAATATTGAGCGAAACCAGGTTTAATGGACTGTTTCAGTGAGGTACCACACTACTTCGTGATCCAAACCAGTGAAAGCCCAGGATCTGTTCAAGAAGTATGTGAAAAACGCTAAATTGTGAGCCTGATGAGGGCAAATCGTAGACCTAACCCAGACCTAAGATGCGTTATCCTCTAAAATATTTATCCAGACCTGGTTCCATTGAATGTTTCAGTGTGTTACCACTTTACTACGTGATCCAATCCAGAAATAACCCAGGATCTAGCCATGAAGTATGAGAAATATGCGAAAGTAAGAGCCTGATGAGGGCAAATCCTAGACCTATCCCAGACCTAACTTGCGTTGTCCTCTAAGATATTGATGGAAACCAGGTTTAATTGACTGTTTCAGTGTTGTACTTCATTACTATGTGATCCAAACCCGAAAAAACCTAGGATCTGTTCAACATGTATGAGAAATATGCGAAAGAATCAGCCTGATGAGAGCATATCCCAGACCTATCCTAGACCTAACATGAATTATTCTCTAAAATATTGATCGAAAACAGGTTTACTTGACTGTTTCAGTATGGTCCCACATTACTACGTGATCCAAACCAGAAAAAACCCAGGATCCGTTCAACAAGTATGTGAAGAATGCAAAAGTATGAGTCTGATGGGTGAAAATCCCAGGCCTAACCTAGACCTAACATGCGTTATCCTCTAAAATATAGATCGAAACGTGGTTTAATCGACTGTTTCAGTGTGGTACCACATTACTATGTGATCCAAACCAGAAAATAACCCAGGATCTGTTCAAGGAGTTTGTGAAGTGTGCGACAGTATGAATCTGATGAGGTCAAATCCCAGACCTATCCCAGACCTAACTTGGGTTATCCTCTAAAATATTGATCGAAACCAGGCTTAATCGACTGTTTCAGTGTGGTACCACATTACTACGTGATCCAAACCAGAAAAAACCCAGGATCCGTTCAACAAGTATGTGAAGAATGCGAAAGTATGAGTCTGATGAGGTCAAATCCCAGACCATTCCCAGACTTAACTTTTTTTTTTTTTTTTTTTTTTTTTTTTTTTGTCGTGGGGAAAATCTTCGAAAGACTCCCTCCCACCTCCTTGGGGAGAGGTGGGAGGGGTGTATGGGATTCCCCGCGCCCGTACAACGACAGGCGCGGGACCTACCCACTAACAACCCCACGGTGACCCTTCGGCACGCTTTGGGAGGATACCAGGAATCGCTCGAAGCATTCTTCCGGTACTCCCAGACTTAACTTGCGTTATCCTCTAAAATATTGATCGAAACCAAGTTTAATCGACTGTTTCAGTGTGGTACCACATTACTACGTGATCCAAACCAGAAAAAACCCAGGATCTGTTCAACAAGTATGTGAAAAACGCGAAACTGTGAGCCTGATGAGGGCAAATCTTAGACCTAACCCAGACCTAAGATGCGTTATCCTCTAAAATATTTATCCAGACCAGGTTTCATTGAATGTTTCAGTGTGGTACCACTTTACTACGTGATCCAATCCAGAAATAGCCCAGGATCTAGCCATGAAGTATGAGAAATATGCGATAGTAAGAGCCGGATGGGGGCAAATCCTAGACATATCCCAGACCTAACTTGCGTTATCCTCTAAAATATTGAGCGAAACCAGGTTTAATGGACTGTTTCAGTGAGGTACCGCACTACTTCGTGATCCAAACCAGAGAAAGCCCAGGATCTGTTCAAGAAGTATGTGAAAAACGCTAAATTGTGAGCCTGATGAGGGCAAATTTTAGACCTAACCCAGACCTAAGATGCGTTATCCTCTAAAATATTTATCCAGACCAGGTTCCATTGAACGTTTCAGTGTGTTACCACTTTACTACGTGATCCAATCCAGAAATAACCCAGGATCTAGCCATGAAGTATGAGAAATATGCGAAAGTAAGAGCCTGATGAGGGCAAATCCTAGACCTATCCCAGACCTAACTTGCGTTGTCCTCTAAGATATTGATGGAAACCATGTTTAATTGACTGTTTCAGTGTTGTACTTCATTACTATGTGATCCAAACCCGAAAAAACCTAGGATCTGTTCAACATGTATGAGAAATATGCGAAAGAATCAGCCTGATGAGAGCAAATCCCAGACCTATCCTAGACCTAACATGAATTATTCTCTAAAATATTAATCGAAAACAGGTTTAATTGAATGTTCCAGTGTAGTACCACATTACTACGTGATGCAATCCAGAAAAAGCCCAGGATCTAGCCATCAAGATTGAGAAATATGCGAAAGAATGAGCCTGATGAGGGCAAATCCCAGACCTAACCTTGACCTAACTTGAATTATTCTCTAAAATATTGATCGAAACCAGGTTTAATCGACTGTTTCAGTGTGGTACCACATGACTACGTGATCCAAACCAGAAAAAACCCAGGATCCGTTCAACAAGTATGTGAAGAATGCGATAGTATGTGTCTGATGAGTGAAAATCCCAGACCTAACCTAGACCTAACATGCGTTATCCTCTAAAATATTGATCCAAACCAGGTTTAATGGACTGTTTCAGCGTGGTACCACACTACTACGTGATCCAAACCAGAAAAAACCCAGGATCTGTTCAACAAGTGTGTGAAAAACGCGAAAGTATGAGCCTGATGAGGGCAAATCCCAGGCCTAACCTAGACCTAACATGGGTTATCCTCTAAAATATTGATCCAAACCAGGTTTAATGGACTGTTTCAGCGTGGTACCACACTACTACGTGATCCAAACCAGAAAAAACCCAGGATCTGTTCAACAAGTATGTGAAAAACGCGAAAGTATGAGCCTGATGAGGGCAAATCCCAGACATATCCCAGACCTAACTTGCGTTGTCCTCTAAGGTATTGATGGAAACCAGGGTTAATTGACTGTTTCAGTGTTGTACTTCGTTACTACGTGATGCAATCCAGAAAAAGCCCAGGATCTAGCCATCAAGTATGAGAAATATGCGAAAGAATGAGCCTGATGAGAGCAAATCCCAGACCTGACCTAGTCCTAACATGAATTATTCTCTAAAATATTGATCGAAAGCAGGTTTAATTGACTGTTTCAGTGTGGTCCCACATTACTACGTGATCCAAACCAGAAAAAACCCAGGATCCGTTCAACGAGTATGTGAAGTGTGCGAAAGTATGAGTCTGATGAGTGAAAATCCCAGACCTAACCTAGACCTAACTTGCGTTATCCTCTAAAATATTGATCCAAACCAGGTATAATGGACTGTTTCAGTGTGGTACCACACTACTACGTGATCCAAACCAGAAAAAACCCAGGATCTGTTCAACGGGTATGTGAAGTGTGCGAAAGTATGAGTCTGATGAGGTCAAATCCCAGACCAATCCCAGACTTAACTTGCGTTATCCTCTAAAAAATTGATCGACACCAGGTTTCATTGACTGTTTCAGTGTGGTACTACATTACTACGTGATGCAATCCAGGAAAAGCCCAGGATCTAGCCATCAAGTATGAGAAATATGCGAAAGAATGAGCCTGATGAGAGAAAATCCCAGACCTAACCTAGACCTAACATGCGTTATCCTCTAAAATATTGAGCGAAACCAGTTTTAATTGACTGTTTCAGCGTGGTACCACATTACTACGTGATACAATCCAGAAACAGCCCAGGATCTAGCCATGAAGTATGAGAAATATGCGAAAGAATGAGCCTGATGAGAGCAAATCCCAGACCTAACCTTGACCTAACATGAATTATTCTCTAAAATATTGATCGAAACCAGGTTTAATTGACCGTTTCAGTGTGGTATCACATTACTACGTGATCCAAACCAGAAAAAACCCAGGATCCGTTCAACAAGTATGTGAAAAACGCAAAACTGTGAGCCTGATGAGGGCAAACCTTAGACCTAACCCAGACCTAAGATGCGTTAACCGCTAAAATATTTATCCAGACCAGGTTTCATTGAATGTTTCAGTGTGGTACCACTTTACTACGTGATCCTATCCAGATATAGCCCAGGATCTAGCCATGAAGTATGAGAAATATGCGAAAGTAAGAGCCTGATGAGGGCAATTCCTAGAACTATCCCAGACCTAACTTGCGTTATCCTCTAAGATATTGATGGAAACCAGGTTTAATTGACTGTTTCAGTGTTGTACTTCATTACTACGTGATCCAAACCCGACAAAACCCGGGATCTGTTCAACATGTATGGGAAATATGCGAAAGAATCAGCCTGATGAGAGCATATCCCAGACCTATCCTAGACCTAACATGAATTATTCTCTAAAATATTGATCGAAAACAGGTTTACTTGACTGTTTCAGTATGGTCCCACATTACTACGTGATCCAAACCAGAAAAAACCCAGGATCCGTTCAACAAGTATGTGAAGAATGCGAAAGTATGAGTCTGATGGGTGAAAATCCCAGGCCTAACCTAGACCTAACATGCGTTATCCTCTAAAATATAGATCGAAACGTGGTTTAATCGACTGTTTCAGTGTGGTACCACATTACTATGTGATCCAAACCAGAAAATAACCCAGGATCTGTTCAAGGAGTTTGTGAAGTGTGCGACAGTATGAATCTGATGAGGTCAAATCCCAGACCTATCCCAGACCTAACTTGGGTTATCCTCTAAAATATTGATCGAAACCAGGCTTAATCGACTGTTTCAGTGTGGTACCACATTACTACGTGATCCAAACCAGAAAAAACCCAGGATCCGTTCAACAAGTATGTGAAGAATGCGAAAGTATGAGTCTGATGAGGTCAAATCCCAGACCATTCCCAGACTTAACTTTTTTTTTTTTTTTTTTTTTTTTTTTTTTTGTCGTGGGGAAAATCTTCGAAAGACTCCCTCCCACCTCCTTGGGGAGAGGTGGGAGGGGTGTATGGGATTCCCCGCGCCCGTACAACGACAGGCGCGGGACCTACCCACTAACAACCCCACGGTGACCCTTCGGCACGCTTTGGGAGGATACCAGGAATCGCTCGAAGCATTCTTCCGGTACTCCCAGACTTAACTTGCGTTATCCTCTAAAATATTGATCGAAACCAAGTTTAATCGACTGTTTCAGTGTGGTACCACATTACTACGTGATCCAAACCAGAAAAAACCCAGGATCTGTTCAACAAGTATGTGAAAAACGCGAAACTGTGAGCCTGATGAGGGCAAATCTTAGACCTAACCCAGACCTAAGATGCGTTATCCTCTAAAATATTTATCCAGACCAGGTTTCATTGAATGTTTCAGTGTGGTACCACTTTACTACGTGATCCAATCCAGAAATAGCCCAGGATCTAGCCATGAAGTATGAGAAATATGCGATAGTAAGAGCCGGATGGGGGCAAATCCTAGACATATCCCAGACCTAACTTGCGTTATCCTCTAAAATATTGAGCGAAACCAGGTTTAATGGACTGTTTCAGTGAGGTACCGCACTACTTCGTGATCCAAACCAGAGAAAGCCCAGGATCTGTTCAAGAAGTATGTGAAAAACGCTAAATTGTGAGCCTGATGAGGGCAAATTTTAGACCTAACCCAGACCTAAGATGCGTTATCCTCTAAAATATTTATCCAGACCAGGTTCCATTGAACGTTTCAGTGTGTTACCACTTTACTACGTGATCCAATCCAGAAATAACCCAGGATCTAGCCATGAAGTATGAGAAATATGCGAAAGTAAGAGCCTGATGAGGGCAAATCCTAGACCTATCCCAGACCTAACTTGCGTTGTCCTCTAAGATATTGATGGAAACCATGTTTAATTGACTGTTTCAGTGTTGTACTTCATTACTATGTGATCCAAACCCGAAAAAACCTAGGATCTGTTCAACATGTATGAGAAATATGCGAAAGAATCAGCCTGATGAGAGCAAATCCCAGACCTATCCTAGACCTAACATGAATTATTCTCTAAAATATTAATCGAAAACAGGTTTAATTGAATGTTCCAGTGTAGTACCACATTACTACGTGATGCAATCCAGAAAAAGCCCAGGATCTAGCCATCAAGATTGAGAAATATGCGAAAGAATGAGCCTGATGAGGGCAAATCCCAGACCTAACCTTGACCTAACTTGAATTATTCTCTAAAATATTGATCGAAACCAGGTTTAATCGACTGTTTCAGTGTGGTACCACATGACTACGTGATCCAAACCAGAAAAAACCCAGGATCCGTTCAACAAGTATGTGAAGAATGCGATAGTATGTGTCTGATGAGTGAAAATCCCAGACCTAACCTAGACCTAACATGCGTTATCCTCTAAAATATTGATCCAAACCAGGTTTAATGGACTGTTTCAGCGTGGTACCACACTACTACGTGATCCAAACCAGAAAAAACCCAGGATCTGTTCAACAAGTGTGTGAAAAACGCGAAAGTATGAGCCTGATGAGGGCAAATCCCAGGCCTAACCTAGACCTAACATGGGTTATCCTCTAAAATATTGATCCAAACCAGGTTTAATGGACTGTTTCAGCGTGGTACCACACTACTACGTGATCCAAACCAGAAAAAACCCAGGATCTGTTCAACAAGTATGTGAAAAACGCGAAAGTATGAGCCTGATGAGGGCAAATCCCAGACATATCCCAGACCTAACTTGCGTTGTCCTCTAAGGTATTGATGGAAACCAGGGTTAATTGACTGTTTCAGTGTTGTACTTCGTTACTACGTGATGCAATCCAGAAAAAGCCCAGGATCTAGCCATCAAGTATGAGAAATATGCGAAAGAATGAGCCTGATGAGAGCAAATCCCAGACCTGACCTAGTCCTAACATGAATTATTCTCTAAAATATTGATCGAAAGCAGGTTTAATTGACTGTTTCAGTGTGGTCCCACATTACTACGTGATCCAAACCAGAAAAAACCCAGGATCCGTTCAACGAGTATGTGAAGTGTGCGAAAGTATGAGTCTGATGAGTGAAAATCCCAGACCTAACCTAGACCTAACTTGCGTTATCCTCTAAAATATTGATCCAAACCAGGTATAATGGACTGTTTCAGTGTGGTACCACACTACTACGTGATCCAAACCAGAAAAAACCCAGGATCTGTTCAACGGGTATGTGAAGTGTGCGAAAGAATGAGCCTGATGAGAGAAAATCCCAGACCTAACCTAGACCTAACATGCGTTATCCTCTAAAATATTGAGCGAAACCAGTTTTAATTGACTGTTTCAGCGTGGTACCACATTACTACGTGATACAATCCAGAAACAGCCCAGGATCTAGCCATGAAGTATGAGAAATATGCGAAAGAATGAGCCTGATGAGAGCAAATCCCAGACCTAACCTTGACCTAACATGAATTATTCTCTAAAATATTGATCGAAACCAGGTTTAATTGACCGTTTCAGTGTGGTATCACATTACTACGTGATCCAAACCAGAAAAAACCCAGGATCCGTTCAACAAGTATGTGAAAAACGCTAAACTGTGAGCCTGATGAGGGCAAATCTTAGACCTAACCCAGACCTAAGATGCGTTAACCGCTAAAATATTTATCCAGACCAGGTTTCATTGAATGTTTCAGTGTGGTACCACTTTACTACGTGATCCTATCCAGATATAGCCCAGGATCTAGCCATGAAGTATGAGAAATATGCGAAAGTAAGAGCCTGATGAGGGCAATTCCTAGAACTATCCCAGACCTAACTTGCGTTATCCTCTAAGATATTGATGGAAACCAGGTTTAATTGACTGTTTCAGTGTTGTACTTCATTACTACGTGATCCAAACCCGACAAAACCCAGGATCTGTTCAACATGTATGGGAAATATGCGAAAGAATGAGCCTGATGAGAGCAAATCCCCGACCTATCCTAGACCTAACATGAATTATTCTCTAAAATATTTATCAAGACCAGGTTTAATGGACTGTTTCAGTGTGGTACCACATTACTACGTGATCCAAACCAGAAAAAACCCAGGATCCGTTCAACAAGTTTGTGACGAATGCAAAAGTATGAGTCTGATGAGTGAAAATCCCAGGCCTAACCTAGACCTAACATGCGCTGTCCTCTAAAATAGTGATGGAAACCAGGTTTCATTGACTGTTTCAGTGTGGTACTACAATACTACGTGATCCAAACCAGAAAAAACTCAGGATCAGTCAACAAGTATGTGAAGAATGCGAAAGTATGAGTCTGATGAGTGAAAATCCCAGGCCTAACCTAGACCTAACATGCGCTGTCCTCTAAAATAGTGATGGAAACCAGGTTTCATTGACTGTTTCAGTGTGGTACCACATTACTACGTGATCCAAACCAGAAAAAACTCAGGGTCAGTTCAACAAGTATGTGAAGAATGTGAAAGTATGAGCCTGATGAGGGCAAATCCTAGACCTAACCCAGACCTAACATGCGTTATCCTCTAAAATATTTATCAAGACCAGGTTTCATTGAATGTTTCAGTGTGGTACCACTTTACTACGTGATCCAATCCAGAAATAGCCCAGGATCTAGCCATGAAGTATGAGAAATATGCGAAAGTAAGAGCCTGATGAGAGCAAATCCCAGACCTAACCCAGAGCTAACATGCGTTATCCTCTAAAATATTTATCAAGATCAGGTTTAATTGATTGTTTCAGTGTGGTCCCACATTACTACGTGATCCAAACCAGAAAAAACCCAGTATGTGTTTAACATGTATGAGAAATATGCGAAAGAATGAGCCTGATGAGAGCAAATCCCAGACCTAACCTAGACCTAACATGAATTATTCTCTAAAATATTGATCGAAACCAGGTTTACATGACTACTTCAGTGTGGTCCCACAATACTACGTGATCCAAACCAGAAAAAACCCAGGATCCGTTCAACAAGTATGTGAAGAATGCGAAAGTATAAGTCTGATGAGGGAAAATCCCAGGCCTGACCTAGACCTAACATGCGTTATCCTCTAAAATATTGATCGAAACCAGGTTTAGTCGACTGTTTCAGTGTGGTCCCACATTACTACGTGATCCAAACCAGAAAAAACCCAGTATCTGTTCAACATGTATGAGAAATATGCGAAAGAATGAGCCTGATGAGGGAAAATCCCAGGCCTAACCTAGACCTAACATGCGTTATCCTCTAAAATATTGATCGAAACCAGGTTTAGTCTACTGTTTCAGTGTGGTCCCACATTACTACGTGATCCAAACCAGAAAAAACCCAGGATCCGTTCAACAAGTATGTGAAGAATGCGAAAGTATGAGTCTGATGAGGTCAAATCCCAGACCTATCCCAGACTTAAATTGCGTTATCCTCTAAAATATTGATCGAAACCAGGTTTAATCGACTGTTTCAGCGTGGTACCACATTACTACGTGATACAGTCCAGAAGCAGCCCAGGATCTAGCCATGAAGTATGAGAAATGTGCGAAAGTATGAGCCTGATGAGGGCAAATCCTAGACCTAACCCAAACCTAACATGCGTTATCCTCTAAAATATTTATCAAGACCAGGTTTAATTGAATGTTTCAGTGTGGTACCACATTACTACGTGAACCAAACCAGAAAAAACCCAGTATCCGTGCAACAAGTATGTTAAAACTGCGACAGTATGAGCCTGATGAGGGCAAATCCCAGGCCTAACCTAGACCTAACATGCGTTGTCCTCTAAAATATTGATGGAAACCAGGTTTAATTGACTGTTTCGGTGTTGTACTTCATTACTACGTGATGCAATCCAGAAAAAGCCCAGGATCTAGCCATCAAGTATGAGACATATGCGAAAGAATGAGCCTGATGAAAGCAAATCCCAGAGCTAACCTAGACCTTACATGCGTTATCTTCTATAATATTGATCGAAACCTGGTTTAATCGACTGTTTCAGTGTGGTACCACATTACTATGTGATCCAAACCAGAAAATAACCCAGGATCTGTTCAGCGAGTATGTGAAGTGTGCGAAAGTATGAGTCTGATCAGGTCAAATCCCAGACCAATCCCAGACTTAACTTGCGTTATCCTCTAAAATATTGATCAAAACCAGGTTTAATCGACTGTTTCAGTGTGGTACCACATTACTACGTGATCCAAACCAGAAAAAACCCAGGATCTAGCCATCAAGTATGAGAAATATGCGAAAGAATGAGCCTGATGAGAGCAAATCCCAGACCTAACCTAGACCTTACATGCGTTATCCTCTGTAATATTGAGCGAAACCAGGTTTAATGGACTGTTTCAGTGTGGTACCACACTACTTCGTGATCCAAACCAGAAAAAACCCAGGATCTGTTCAACATGTATGAGAAATATGCGAAAGAATGGGCCTGATGAGAGCAAATCCCAGGCCTAACCTAGACCTAACATGCGTTGTCCTCTAAAATATTGATGGAAACCAGGTTTAATTGACTGTTTCAGTGTTGTACTTCATTACTACGTGATGCAATCCAGAAAAAGCCCAGGATCTAGCCATCAAGTATGAGAAATATGCGAAAGAATGAGCCTGATGGGAGCAAATCCCTGACCTAACCTAGACCTAACATGAATTATTCTCTTAAATATTGATCAAAACCAGGTTTAATTGACTGTTCCAGTGTAGTACCACATTACTACGTGATCCAATCCAGAAATAGCCCAGGATCTAGCCATGAAGTATGAGAAATATGCGAAAGTATGAGCCTGATGAGGACAAATCCTGGACCTAACCCAGACCTAACACGCGTTATTCTCTAAAATATTTATCAAGACCAGGTTTAATTGAATGTTTCAGTATGGTACCACACTACTACGTGATCAGAACCAGAAAAAACCCAGGATCCGTTCAACAAGTATGTGAAGAATGCGAAAGTATGAGTCTGATCAGTGAAAATCTCAGGCCTCACCTAGACCTAACTTGCGTTGTCCTCTAAAATATTGATGGAAACCAGGTTTCATTGACTGGTTCAGTGTGGTACTACATTACTACGTGATGCAATCCAGAAAAAGCCCAGGATCTAGCCATCAAGTATGAGAAATATGCGAAAGAATGAGCCTGATGAGAGCAAATCCTAGACCTAACCTAGACCTAACATGCGTTATCCTCTAAAATATTGAGCGAAACCAGGTTTAATGGACTGTTTCAGTGAGGTACCACACTACTTCGTGATCCAAACCAGTGAAAGCCCAGGATCTGTTCAAGAAGTATGTGAAAAACGCTAAATTGTGAGCCTGATGAGGGCAAATCGTAGACCTAACCCAGACCTAAGATGCGTTATCCTCTAAAATATTTATCCAGACCTGGTTCCATTGAATGTTTCAGTGTGTTACCACTTTACTACGTGATCCAATCCAGAAATAACCCAGGATCTAGCCATGAAGTATGAGAAATATGCGAAAGTAAGAGCCTGATGAGGGCAAATCCTAGACCTATCCCAGACCTAACTTGCGTTGTCCTCTAAGATATTGATGGAAACCAGGTTTAATTGACTGTTTCAGTGTTGTACTTCATTACTATGTGATCCAAACCCGAAAAAACCTAGGATCTGTTCAACATGTATGAGAAATATGCGAAAGAATCAGCCTGATGAGAGCATATCCCAGACCTATCCTAGACCTAACATGAATTATTCTCTAAAATATTGATCGAAAACAGGTTTACTTGACTGTTTCAGTATGGTCCCACATTACTACGTGATCCAAACCAGAAAAAACCCAGGATCCGTTCAACAAGTATGTGAAGAATGCGAAAGTATGAGTCTGATGGGTGAAAATCCCAGGCCTAACCTAGACCTAACATGCGTTATCCTCTAAAATATAGATCGAAACGTGGTTTAATCGACTGTTTCAGTGTGGTACCACATTACTATGTGATCCAAACCAGAAAATAACCCAGGATCTGTTCAAGGAGTTTGTGAAGTGTGCGACAGTATGAATCTGATGAGGTCAAATCCCAGACCTATCCCAGACCTAACTTGGGTTATCCTCTAAAATATTGATCGAAACCAGGCTTAATCGACTGTTTCAGTGTGGTACCACATTACTACGTGATCCAAACCAGAAAAAACCCAGGATCCGTTCAACAAGTATGTGAAGAATGCGAAAGTATGAGTCTGATGAGGTCAAATCCCAGACCATTCCCAGACTTAACTTTTTTTTTTTTTTTTTTTTTTTTTTTTTTTGTCGTGGGGAAAATCTTCGAAAGACTCCCTCCCACCTCCTTGGGGAGAGGTGGGAGGGGTGTATGGGATTCCCCGCGCCCGTACAACGACAGGCGCGGGACCTACCCACTAACAACCCCACGGTGACCCTTCGGCACGCTTTGGGAGGATACCAGGAATCGCTCGAAGCATTCTTCCGGTACTCCCAGACTTAACTTGCGTTATCCTCTAAAATATTGATCGAAACCAAGTTTAATCGACTGTTTCAGTGTGGTACCACATTACTACGTGATCCAAACCAGAAAAAACCCAGGATCTGTTCAACAAGTATGTGAAAAACGCGAAACTGTGAGCCTGATGAGGGCAAATCTTAGACCTAACCCAGACCTAAGATGCGTTATCCTCTAAAATATTTATCCAGACCAGGTTTCATTGAATGTTTCAGTGTGGTACCACTTTACTACGTGATCCAATCCAGAAATAGCCCAGGATCTAGCCATGAAGTATGAGAAATATGCGATAGTAAGAGCCGGATGGGGGCAAATCCTAGACATATCCCAGACCTAACTTGCGTTATCCTCTAAAATATTGAGCGAAACCAGGTTTAATGGACTGTTTCAGTGAGGTACCGCACTACTTCGTGATCCAAACCAGAGAAAGCCCAGGATCTGTTCAAGAAGTATGTGAAAAACGCTAAATTGTGAGCCTGATGAGGGCAAATTTTAGACCTAACCCAGACCTAAGATGCGTTATCCTCTAAAATATTTATCCAGACCAGGTTCCATTGAACGTTTCAGTGTGTTACCACTTTACTACGTGATCCAATCCAGAAATAACCCAGGATCTAGCCATGAAGTATGAGAAATATGCGAAAGTAAGAGCCTGATGAGGGCAAATCCTAGACCTATCCCAGACCTAACTTGCGTTGTCCTCTAAGATATTGATGGAAACCATGTTTAATTGACTGTTTCAGTGTTGTACTTCATTACTATGTGATCCAAACCCGAAAAAACCTAGGATCTGTTCAACATGTATGAGAAATATGCGAAAGAATCAGCCTGATGAGAGCAAATCCCAGACCTATCCTAGACCTAACATGAATTATTCTCTAAAATATTAATCGAAAACAGGTTTAATTGAATGTTCCAGTGTAGTACCACATTACTACGTGATGCAATCCAGAAAAAGCCCAGGATCTAGCCATCAAGATTGAGAAATATGCGAAAGAATGAGCCTGATGAGGGCAAATCCCAGACCTAACCTTGACCTAACTTGAATTATTCTCTAAAATATTGATCGAAACCAGGTTTAATCGACTGTTTCAGTGTGGTACCACATGACTACGTGATCCAAACCAGAAAAAACCCAGGATCCGTTCAACAAGTATGTGAAGAATGCGATAGTATGTGTCTGATGAGTGAAAATCCCAGACCTAACCTAGACCTAACATGCGTTATCCTCTAAAATATTGATCCAAACCAGGTTTAATGGACTGTTTCAGCGTGGTACCACACTACTACGTGATCCAAACCAGAAAAAACCCAGGATCTGTTCAACAAGTGTGTGAAAAACGCGAAAGTATGAGCCTGATGAGGGCAAATCCCAGGCCTAACCTAGACCTAACATGGGTTATCCTCTAAAATATTGATCCAAACCAGGTTTAATGGACTGTTTCAGCGTGGTACCACACTACTACGTGATCCAAACCAGAAAAAACCCAGGATCTGTTCAACAAGTATGTGAAAAACGCGAAAGTATGAGCCTGATGAGGGCAAATCCCAGACATATCCCAGACCTAACTTGCGTTGTCCTCTAAGGTATTGATGGAAACCAGGGTTAATTGACTGTTTCAGTGTTGTACTTCGTTACTACGTGATGCAATCCAGAAAAAGCCCAGGATCTAGCCATCAAGTATGAGAAATATGCGAAAGAATGAGCCTGATGAGAGCAAATCCCAGACCTGACCTAGTCCTAACATGAATTATTCTCTAAAATATTGATCGAAAGCAGGTTTAATTGACTGTTTCAGTGTGGTCCCACATTACTACGTGATCCAAACCAGAAAAAACCCAGGATCCGTTCAACGAGTATGTGAAGTGTGCGAAAGTATGAGTCTGATGAGTGAAAATCCCAGACCTAACCTAGACCTAACTTGCGTTATCCTCTAAAATATTGATCCAAACCAGGTATAATGGACTGTTTCAGTGTGGTACCACACTACTACGTGATCCAAACCAGAAAAAACCCAGGATCTGTTCAACGGGTATGTGAAGTGTGCGAAAGTATGAGTCTGATGAGGTCAAATCCCAGACCAATCCCAGACTTAACTTGCGTTATCCTCTAAAAAATTGATCGACACCAGGTTTCATTGACTGTTTCAGTGTGGTACTACATTACTACGTGATGCAATCCAGGAAAAGCCCAGGATCTAGCCATCAAGTATGAGAAATATGCGAAAGAATGAGCCTGATGAGAGAAAATCCCAGACCTAACCTAGACCTAACATGCGTTATCCTCTAAAATATTGAGCGAAACCAGTTTTAATTGACTGTTTCAGCGTGGTACCACATTACTACGTGATACAATCCAGAAACAGCCCAGGATCTAGCCATGAAGTATGAGAAATATGCGAAAGAATGAGCCTGATGAGAGCAAATCCCAGACCTAACCTTGACCTAACATGAATTATTCTCTAAAATATTGATCGAAACCAGGTTTAATTGACCGTTTCAGTGTGGTATCACATTACTACGTGATCCAAACCAGAAAAAACCCAGGATCCGTTCAACAAGTATGTGAAAAACGCTAAACTGTGAGCCTGATGAGGGCAAACCTTAGACCTAACCCAGACCTAAGATGCGTTAACCGCTAAAATATTTATCCAGACCAGGTTTCATTGAATGTTTCAGTGTGGTACCACTTTACTACGTGATCCTATCCAGATATAGCCCAGGATCTAGCCATGAAGTATGAGAAATATGCGAAAGTAAGAGCCTGATGAGGGCAATTCCTAGAACTATCCCAGACCTAACTTGCGTTATCCTCTAAGATATTGATGGAAACCAGGTTTAATTGACTGTTTCAGTGTTGTACTTCATTACTACGTGATCCAAACCCGACAAAACCCGGGATCTGTTCAACATGTATGGGAAATATGCGAAAGAATCAGCCTGATGAGAGCATATCCCAGACCTATCCTAGACCTAACATGAATTATTCTCTAAAATATTGATCGAAAACAGGTTTACTTGACTGTTTCAGTATGGTCCCACATTACTACGTGATCCAAACCAGAAAAAACCCAGGATCCGTTCAACAAGTATGTGAAGAATGCGAAAGTATGAGTCTGATGGGTGAAAATCCCAGGCCTAACCTAGACCTAACATGCGTTATCCTCTAAAATATAGATCGAAACGTGGTTTAATCGACTGTTTCAGTGTGGTACCACATTACTATGTGATCCAAACCAGAAAATAACCCAGGATCTGTTCAAGGAGTTTGTGAAGTGTGCGACAGTATGAATCTGATGAGGTCAAATCCCAGACCTATCCCAGACCTAACTTGGGTTATCCTCTAAAATATTGATCGAAACCAGGCTTAATCGACTGTTTCAGTGTGGTACCACATTACTACGTGATCCAAACCAGAAAAAACCCAGGATCCGTTCAACAAGTATGTGAAGAATGCGAAAGTATGAGTCTGATGAGGTCAAATCCCAGACCATTCCCAGACTTAACTTTTTTTTTTTTTTTTTTTTTTTTTTTTTTTGTCGTGGGGAAAATCTTCGAAAGACTCCCTCCCACCTCCTTGGGGAGAGGTGGGAGGGGTGTATGGGATTCCCCGCGCCCGTACAACGACAGGCGCGGGACCTACCCACTAACAACCCCACGGTGACCCTTCGGCACGCTTTGGGAGGATACCAGGAATCGCTCGAAGCATTCTTCCGGTACTCCCAGACTTAACTTGCGTTATCCTCTAAAATATTGATCGAAACCAAGTTTAATCGACTGTTTCAGTGTGGTACCACATTACTACGTGATCCAAACCAGAAAAAACCCAGGATCTGTTCAACAAGTATGTGAAAAACGCGAAACTGTGAGCCTGATGAGGGCAAATCTTAGACCTAACCCAGACCTAAGATGCGTTATCCTCTAAAATATTTATCCAGACCAGGTTTCATTGAATGTTTCAGTGTGGTACCACTTTACTACGTGATCCAATCCAGAAATAGCCCAGGATCTAGCCATGAAGTATGAGAAATATGCGATAGTAAGAGCCGGATGGGGGCAAATCCTAGACATATCCCAGACCTAACTTGCGTTATCCTCTAAAATATTGAGCGAAACCAGGTTTAATGGACTGTTTCAGTGAGGTACCGCACTACTTCGTGATCCAAACCAGAGAAAGCCCAGGATCTGTTCAAGAAGTATGTGAAAAACGCTAAATTGTGAGCCTGATGAGGGCAAATTTTAGACCTAACCCAGACCTAAGATGCGTTATCCTCTAAAATATTTATCCAGACCAGGTTCCATTGAACGTTTCAGTGTGTTACCACTTTACTACGTGATCCAATCCAGAAATAACCCAGGATCTAGCCATGAAGTATGAGAAATATGCGAAAGTAAGAGCCTGATGAGGGCAAATCCTAGACCTATCCCAGACCTAACTTGCGTTGTCCTCTAAGATATTGATGGAAACCATGTTTAATTGACTGTTTCAGTGTTGTACTTCATTACTATGTGATCCAAACCCGAAAAAACCTAGGATCTGTTCAACATGTATGAGAAATATGCGAAAGAATCAGCCTGATGAGAGCAAATCCCAGACCTATCCTAGACCTAACATGAATTATTCTCTAAAATATTAATCGAAAACAGGTTTAATTGAATGTTCCAGTGTAGTACCACATTACTACGTGATGCAATCCAGAAAAAGCCCAGGATCTAGCCATCAAGATTGAGAAATATGCGAAAGAATGAGCCTGATGAGGGCAAATCCCAGACCTAACCTTGACCTAACTTGAATTATTCTCTAAAATATTGATCGAAACCAGGTTTAATCGACTGTTTCAGTGTGGTACCACATGACTACGTGATCCAAACCAGAAAAAACCCAGGATCCGTTCAACAAGTATGTGAAGAATGCGATAGTATGTGTCTGATGAGTGAAAATCCCAGACCTAACCTAGACCTAACATGCGTTATCCTCTAAAATATTGATCCAAACCAGGTTTAATGGACTGTTTCAGCGTGGTACCACACTACTACGTGATCCAAACCAGAAAAAACCCAGGATCTGTTCAACAAGTGTGTGAAAAACGCGAAAGTATGAGCCTGATGAGGGCAAATCCCAGGCCTAACCTAGACCTAACATGGGTTATCCTCTAAAATATTGATCCAAACCAGGTTTAATGGACTGTTTCAGCGTGGTACCACACTACTACGTGATCCAAACCAGAAAAAACCCAGGATCTGTTCAACAAGTATGTGAAAAACGCGAAAGTATGAGCCTGATGAGGGCAAATCCCAGACATATCCCAGACCTAACTTGCGTTGTCCTCTAAGGTATTGATGGAAACCAGGGTTAATTGACTGTTTCAGTGTTGTACTTCGTTACTACGTGATGCAATCCAGAAAAAGCCCAGGATCTAGCCATCAAGTATGAGAAATATGCGAAAGAATGAGCCTGATGAGAGCAAATCCCAGACCTGACCTAGTCCTAACATGAATTATTCTCTAAAATATTGATCGAAAGCAGGTTTAATTGACTGTTTCAGTGTGGTCCCACATTACTACGTGATCCAAACCAGAAAAAACCCAGGATCCGTTCAACGAGTATGTGAAGTGTGCGAAAGTATGAGTCTGATGAGTGAAAATCCCAGACCTAACCTAGACCTAACTTGCGTTATCCTCTAAAATATTGATCCAAACCAGGTATAATGGACTGTTTCAGTGTGGTACCACACTACTACGTGATCCAAACCAGAAAAAACCCAGGATCTGTTCAACGGGTATGTGAAGTGTGCGAAAGTATGAGTCTGATGAGGTCAAATCCCAGACCAATCCCAGACTTAACTTGCGTTATCCTCTAAAAAATTGATCGACACCAGGTTTCATTGACTGTTTCAGTGTGGTACTACATTACTACGTGATGCAATCCAGGAAAAGCCCAGGATCTAGCCATCAAGTATGAGAAATATGCGAAAGAATGAGCCTGATGAGAGAAAATCCCAGACCTAACCTAGACCTAACATGCGTTATCCTCTAAAATATTGAGCGAAACCAGTTTTAATTGACTGTTTCAGCGTGGTACCACATTACTACGTGATACAATCCAGAAACAGCCCAGGATCTAGCCATGAAGTATGAGAAATATGCGAAAGAATGAGCCTGATGAGAGCAAATCCCAGACCTAACCTTGACCTAACATGAATTATTCTCTAAAATATTGATCGAAACCAGGTTTAATTGACCGTTTCAGTGTGGTATCACATTACTACGTGATCCAAACCAGAAAAAACCCAGGATCCGTTCAACAAGTATGTGAAAAACGCTAAACTGTGAGCCTGATGAGGGCAAATCTTAGACCTAACCCAGACCTAAGATGCGTTAACCGCTAAAATATTTATCCAGACCAGGTTTCATTGAATGTTTCAGTGTGGTACCACTTTACTACGTGATCCTATCCAGATATAGCCCAGGATCTAGCCATGAAGTATGAGAAATATGCGAAAGTAAGAGCCTGATGAGGGCAATTCCTAGAACTATCCCAGACCTAACTTGCGTTATCCTCTAAGATATTGATGGAAACCAGGTTTAATTGACTGTTTCAGTGTTGTACTTCATTACTACGTGATCCAAACCCGACAAAACCCAGGATCTGTTCAACATGTATGGGAAATATGCGAAAGAATGAGCCTGATGAGAGCAAATCCCCGACCTATCCTAGACCTAACATGAATTATTCTCTAAAATATTTTTCAAGACCAGGTTTAATGGACTGTTTCAGTGTGGTACCACATTACTACGTGATCCAAACCAGAAAAAACCCAGGATCCGTTCAACAAGTTTGTGACGAATGCAAAAGTATGAGTCTGATGAGTGAAAATCCCAGGCCTAACCTAGACCTAACATGCGCTGTCCTCTAAAATAGTGATGGAAACCAGGTTTCATTGACTGTTTCAGTGTGGTACTACAATACTACGTGATCCAAACCAGAAAAAACTCAGGATCAGTCAACAAGTATGTGAAGAATGCGAAAGTATGAGTCTGATGAGTGAAAATCCCAGGCCTAACCTAGACCTAACATGCGCTGTCCTCTAAAATAGTGATGGAAACCAGGTTTCATTGACTGTTTCAGTGTGGTACCACATTACTACGTGATCCAAACCAGAAAAAACTCAGGGTCAGTTCAACAAGTATGTGAAGAATGTGAAAGTATGAGCCTGATGAGGGCAAATCCTAGACCTAACCCAGACCTAACATGCGTTATCCTCTAAAATATTTATCAAGACCAGGTTTCATTGAATGTTTCAGTGTGGTACCACTTTACTACGTGATCCAATCCAGAAATAGCCCAGGATCTAGCCATGAAGTATGAGAAATATGCGAAAGTAAGAGCCTGATGAGAGCAAATCCCAGACCTAACCCAGAGCTAACATGCGTTATCCTCTAAAATATTTATCAAGATCAGGTTTAATTGATTGTTTCAGTGTGGTCCCACATTACTACGTGATCCAAACCAGAAAAAACCCAGTATGTGTTTAACATGTATGAGAAATATGCGAAAGAATGAGCCTGATGAGAGCAAATCCCAGACCTAACCTAGACCTAACATGAATTATTCTCTAAAATATTGATCGAAACCAGGTTTACATGACTACTTCAGTGTGGTCCCACAATACTACGTGATCCAAACCAGAAAAAACCCAGGATCCGTTCAACAAGTATGTGAAGAATGCGAAAGTATAAGTCTGATGAGGGAAAATCCCAGGCCTGACCTAGACCTAACATGCGTTATCCTCTAAAATATTGATCGAAACCAGGTTTAGTCGACTGTTTCAGTGTGGTCCCACATTACTACGTGATCCAAACCAGAAAAAACCCAGTATCTGTTCAACATGTATGAGAAATATGCGAAAGAATGAGCCTGATGAGAGCAAATCCCAGACCTAACCTAGACCTAACATGAATTATGCTCTAAAATATTGATGGAAACCAGGTTTACTTGACTGCTTCAGTGTGGTCCCACAATACTACGTGATCCAAACCAGAAAAAACCCAGGATCCGTACAACAAGTATGTGAAGAATGCGAAAGTATGAGTCTGATGAGGGAAAATCCCAGGCCTAACCTAGACCTAACATGCGTTATCCTCTAAAATATTGATCGAAACCAGGTTTAGTCTACTGTTTCAGTGTGGTCCCACATTACTACGTGATCCAAACCAGAAAAAACCCAGGATCTGTTCAACAAGTATGTGAAAAACGCGAAACTGTGAGCCTGATGAGGGCAAATCTTAGACCTAACCCAGACCTAAGATGCGTTATCCTCTAAAATATTTATCCAGACCAGGTTTCATTGAATGTTTCAGTGTGGTACCACTTTACTACGTGATCCAATCCAGAAATAGCCCAGGATCTAGCCATGAAGTATGAGAAATATGCGCTAGTAAGAGCCGGATGGGGGCAAATCCTAGACATATCCCAGACCTAACTTGCGTTATCCTCTAAAATATTGATCGAAACCAGGTTTAATTGACAGTTTCAGTGTGGTACCACATTACTACGTGATCCAATCCAGAAATAGCCCAGGATCTAGCCATCAAGTAGGAGATATATGCGAAAGTATGAGCCTGACGAGGGCAAATCCCAGGCCTAACCTAGACCTAACATGAATTATTCTCTAAAATATTGATCGAAACCAGGTTTAATTGACTGTTTCAGTGTGGTCCCACATTACTACGTGATCCAAACCAGAAAAAACCCAGGATCCGTTCAACAAGAATGTGAAGAATGCGAAAGTATGAGTCTGATGAGTGAAAATCCCAGGCCTAACCTAGACCTAACATGCGTTATCCTCTAAAATATTGATCGAAACCTGGTTTAGTCGACTGTTTCAGTGTGGTACCACATTACTATGTGATCCAAACCAGAAAATAACCCAGGATCTGTTCAAGGAGTATGTGAAGTGTTGCGAAAGTACGAGTCTGATGAGGTCAAATCCCAGACCAATCCCAGACCTAACTTGCGTTATCCTCTAAAAGATTGATCGAAACCAGGTTTAATCGACTGTTTCAGTGTGGCACCACATTACTACGTGATCCAAACCAGAAAAAACCCAGGATCTAGCCATCAAGTATGAGAAATATGCGAAAGAATGAGCCTGATGAGAGCAAATCCCAGACCTAACCTAGACCTTACATGCGTTATCCTCTAAAATATTGAGCGAAAGCAGGTTTAATGGACTGTTTCAGTGTGGTACCACACTACTTCGTGGTCCAAACCAGAAAAAACCCAGGATCTGTTCAACAAGTATGTGAAAAACGCTAAACTGTGAGCCTGATGAGGGCAAATCTTAGACCTAACCCAGACCTAAGATGCGTTATCCTCTAAAATATTTATCCAGACCAGGTTTCATTGAATGTTTCAGTGTGGTACCACCTTACTACGTGATCCAATCCAGAAATAGCCCAGGATCTAGCCATGAAGTATGAGAAATATGCGAAAGTAAGAGCCTGATGAGGGCAAATCCTAGACCTATCCCAGACCAAACATGCGTTGTCCTCTAAGATATTGATGGAAACCAGGTTTAATTGACTGTTTCAGTGTTGTACTTCATTACTACGTGATCCAAACCCGAAAAAACCCAGGATCTGTTCAACATGTATGAGAAATATGCGAAAGAATGAGCCTGATGAGAGCAAATCCCCGACCTATCCTAGACCTAACATGAATTATTCTCTAAAATATTAATCGAAAACAGGTTTAATTGAATGTTTCAGTGTAGTACCACATTACTACGTGATGCAATCCAGAAAAAGCCCAGGATCTAGCCATCAAGATTGAGAAATATGCGAAAGAATGAGCCTGATGAGGGCAAATCCCAGACCTAACCTTGACCTAACATGAATTATTCTCTAAAATATTGATCGAAACCAGGTTTAATCGACTGTTTCAGTGTGGTACCACATGACTACGTGATCCAAACCAGAAAAAACCCAGGATCCGTTCAACAAGTATGTGAAGAATGCGATAGTATGTGTCTGATGAGTGAAAATCCCAGACCTAACCTAGACCTAACATGCGTTATCCTCTAAAATATTGATCCAAACCAGGTTTAATGGACTGTTTCAGCGTGGTACCACACTACTACGTGATCCAAACCAGAAAAACCCAGGATCTGTTCAACAAGTGTGTGAAAAACGCGAAAGTATGAGCCTGATGAGGGCAAATCCCAGACATATCCCAGAGCTAACTTGCGTTATCCTCTAAAATATTGATCGAAACCAGGTTTAATTGACAGTTTCAGTGTGGTACCACATTACTACGTGATCCAATCCAGAAATCGCCCAGGATCTAGCCATGAAGTATGAGAAATATGCGAAAGTATGAGCCTGACGAGGGCAAATCCCAGGCCGAAACTAGACCTAACATGAATTACTCTCTAAAATATTGATCGAATCAGGTTCAATTGACTGTTTCAGTGTGGTCCCACACTACTTCGTGGTCCAAACCAGAAAAAACCCAGGATCTGTTCAACAAGTATGTGAAAAACGCTAAACTGTGAGCCTGGTGAGGGCAAATCTTAGACCTAACCCAGACCTAAGATGCGTTATCCTCTAAAATATTTATCCAGACCAGGTTTCATTGAATGTTTCAATGTGGTACCACCTTACTACGTGATCCAATCCAGAAATAGCCCAGGATCTAGCCATGAAGTATGAGAAATATGCGAAAGTAAGAGCCTGATGAGGGCAAATCCTAGACCTATCCCAGACCTAACTTGCGTTGTCCTCTAAGATATTGATGGAAACCAGGTTTAATTGACTGTTTCAGTGTTGTACTTCATTACTACGTGATCCAAACCCGAAAAAACCCAGGATCTGTTCAACATGTATGGGAAATATGCGAAAGTATGAGCCTGACGAGGGCAAATCCCAGGCCTAACCTAGACCTAACATGAATTATTCTCTAAAATATTGATCGAAACCAGGTTTAATTGACTGTTTCAGTGTGGTCCCACATTACCACGTGATCCAAACCAGACAAAACCCACGATCCGTTCAACAAGAATGTGAAGAATGCGAAAGTATGAGTCTGATGAGTGAAAATCCCAGGCCTAACCTAGACCTAACATGCGTTCTCCTCTAAAATATTGATCGAAACCTGGTTTAATTGACCGTTTCAGTGTGGTACCACATTACTACGTGATCCAAACCAGAAAAAACCCAGGATCCGTTCAACAAGTATGTGAAGAATGCGAAAGTATGAGTCTGATGAGTGAAAATCCCAGGCCTAACCTAGACCTAACATGCGTTATCCTCTAAAATATTGGTCGAAACCTGGTTTAGTCGACTGTTTCAGTGTGGTACCACATTACTATGTGATCCAAACCAGAAAATAACCCAGGATTTGTTCAAGGAGTATGTGAAGCGTTGCGAAAGTACGAGTCTGATGAGGTCAAATCCCAGACCAATCCCAGACCTAACTTGCGTTATCCTCTAAAAGATTGATCGAAACCAGGTTTAATCGACTGTTTCAGTGTGGCACCACATTACTACGTGATCCAAACCAGAAAAAACCCAGGATCTAGCCATCAAGTATGAGAAATATGCGAAAGAATGAGCCTGATGAGAGCAAATCCCAAACCTAACCTAGACCTTACATGCGTTATCCTCTAAAATATTGAGCGAAAGCAGGTTTAATGGACTGTTTCAGTGTGGTACCACACTACTTCGTGGTCCAAACCAGAAAAAACCCAGGATCTGTTCAACAAGTATGTGAAAAACGCTAAACTGTGAGCCTGATGAGGGCAAATCTTAGACCTAACCCAGACCTAAGATGCGTTATCCTCTAAAATATTTATCCAGACCAGGTTTCATTGAATGTTTCAGTGTGGTACCACCTTACTACGTGATCCAATCCAGAAATAGCCCAGGATCTAGCCATGAAGTATGAGAAATATGCGAAAGTAAGAGCCTGATGAGGGCAAATCCTAGACCTATCCCAGACCAAACATGCGTTGTCCTCTAAGATATTGATGGAAACCAGGTTTAATTGACTGTTTCAGTGTTGTACTTCATTACTACGTGATCCAAACCCGAAAAAACCCAGGATCTGTTCAACATGTATGAGAAATATGCGAAAGAATGAGCCTGATGAGAGCAAATCCCCGACCTATCCTAGACCTAACATGAATTATTCTCTAAAATATTAATCGAAAACAGGTTTAATTGAATGTTTCAGTGTAGTACCACATTACTACGTGATGCAATCCAGAAAAAGCCCAGGATCTAGCCATCAAGATTGAGAAATATGCGAAAGAATGAGCCTGATGAGGGCAAATCCCAGACCTAACCTTGACCTAACATGAATTATTCTCTAAAATATTGATCGAAACCAGGTTTAATCGACTGTTTCAGTGTGGTACCACATGACTACGTGATCCAAACCAGAAAAAACCCAGGATTCGTTCAACAAGTATGTGAAGAATGCGATAGTATGTGTCTGATGAGTGAAAATCCCAGACCTAACCTAGACCTAACATGCGTTATCCTCTAAAATATTGATCCAAACCAGGTTTAATGGACTGTTTCAGCGTGGTACCACACTACTACGTGATCCAAACCAGAAAAAACCCAGGATCTGTTCAACAAGTGTGTGAAAAACGCGAAAGTATGAGCCTGATGAGGGCAAATCCCAGACATATCCCAGAGCTAACTTGCGTTATCCTCTAAAATATTGATCGAAACCAGGTTTAATTGACAGTTTCAGTGTGGTACCACATTACTACGTGATCCAATCCAGAAATCGCCCAGGATCTAGCCATGAAGTATGAGAAATATGCGAAAGTATGAGCCTGATGAGGGCAAATCCCAGGCCGAAACTAGACCTAACATGAATTACTCTCTAAAATATTGATCGAATCAGGTTCAATTGACTGTTTCAGTGTGGTCCCACACTACTTCGTGGTCCAAACCAGAAAAAACCCAGGATCTGTTCAACAAGTATGTGAAAAACGCTAAACTGTGAGCCTGATGAGGGCAAATCTTAGACCTAACCCAGACCTAAGATGCGTTATCCTCTAAAATATTTATCCAGACCAGGTTTCATTGAATGTTTCAATGTGGTACCACCTTACTACGTGATCCAATCCAGAAATAGCCCAGGATCTAGCCATGAAGTATGAGAAATATGCGAAAGTAAGAGCCTGATGAGGGCAAATCCTAGACCTATCCCAGACCTAACTTGCGTTGTCCTCTAAGATATTGATGGAAACCAGGTTTAATTGACTGTTTCAGTGTTGTACTTCATTACTACGTGATCCAAACCCGAAAAAACCCAGGATCTGTTCAACATGTATGGGAAATATGCGAAAGTATGAGCCTGACGAGGGCAAATCCCAGGCCTAACCTAGACCTAACATGAATTATTCTCTAAAATATTGATCGAAACCAGGTTTAATTGACTGTTTCAGTGTGGTCCCACATTACTACGTGATCCAAACCAGAAAAAACCCAGGATCCGTTCAACAAGAATGTGAAGAATGCGAAAGTATGAGTCTGATGAGTGAAAATCCCAGGCCTAACCTAGACCTAACATGCGTTATCCTCTAAAATATTGATCGAAACCTGGTTTAGTCGACTGTTTCAGTGTGGTACCACATTACTATGTGATCCAAACCAGAAAATAACCCAGGATTTGTTCAAGGAGTATGTGAAGCGTTGCGAAAGTACGAGTCTGATGAGGTCATATCCCAGACCAATCCCAGACCTAACTTGCGTTATCCTCTAAAAGATTGATCGAAACCAGGTTTAATCGACTGTTTCAGTGTGGCACCACATTACTACGTGATCCAAACCAGAAAAAACCCAGGATCTAGCCATCAAGTATGAGAAATATGCGAAAGAATGAGCCTGATGAGAGCAAATCCCAAACCTAACCTAGACCTTACATGCGTTATCCTCTAAAATATTGAGCGAAAGCAGGTTTAATGGACTGTTTCAGTGTGGTACCACACTACTTCGTGGTCCAAACCAGAAAAAACCCAGGATCTGTTCAACAAGTATGTGAAAAACGCTAAACTGTGAGCCTGATGAGGGCAAATCTTAGACCTAACCCAGACCTAAGATGCGTTATCCTCTAAAATATTTATCCAGACCAGGTTTCATTGAATGTTTCAGTGTGGTACCACCTTACTACGTGATCCAATCCAGAAATAGCCCAGGATCTAGCCATGAAGTATGAGAAATATGCGAAAGTAAGAGCCTGATGAGGGCAAATCCTAGACCTATCCCAGACCAAACATGCGTTATCCTCTAAGATATTGATGGAAACCAGGTTTAATTGACTGTTTCAGTGTTGTACTTCATTACTACGTGATCCAAACCCGAAAAAACCCAGGATCTGTTCAACATGTATGAGAAATATGCGAAAGAATGAGCCTGATGAGAGCAAATCCCCGACCTATCCTAGACCTAACATGAATTATTCTCTAAAATATTAATCGAAAACAGGTTTAATTGAATGTTTCAGTGTAGTACCACATTACTACGTGATGCAATCCAGAAAAAGCCCAGGATCTAGCCATCAAGATTGAGAAATATGCGAAAGAATGAGCCTGATGAGGGCAAATCCCAGACCTAACCTTGACCTAACATGAATTATTCTCTAAAATATTGATCGAAACCAGGTTTAATCGACTGTTTCAGTGTGGTACCACATGACTACGTGATCCAAACCAGAAAAAACCCAGGATCCGTTCAACAAGTATGTGAAGAATGCGATAGTATGTGTCTGATGAGTGAAAATCCCAGACCTAACCTAGACCTAACATGCGTTATCCTCTAAAATATTGATCCAAACCAGGTTTAATGGACTGTTTCAGCGTGGTACCACACTACTACGTGATCCAAACCAGAAAAAACCCAGGATCTGTTCAACAAGTGTGTGAAAAACGCGAAAGTATGAGCCTGATGAGGGCAAATCCCAGACATATCCCAGAGCTAACTTGCGTTATCCTCTAAAATATTGATCGAAACCAGGTTTAATTGACAGTTTCAGTGTGGTACCACATTACTACGTGATCCAATCCAGAAATCGCCCAGGATCTAGCCATGAAGTATGAGAAATATGCGAAAGTATGAGCCTGACGAGGGCAAATCCCAGGCCTAAACTAGACCTAACATGAATTACTCTCTAAAATATTGATCGAATCAGGTTCAATTGACTGTTTCAGTGTGGTCCCACACTACTTCGTGGTCCAAACCAGAAAAAACCCAGGATCTGTTCAACAAGTATGTGAAAAACGCTAAACTGTGAGCCTGATGAGGGCAAATCTTAGACCTAACCCAGACCTAAGATGCGTTATCCTCTAAAATATTTATCCAGACCAGGTTTCATTGAATGTTTCAATGTGGTACCACCTTACTACGTGATCCAATCCAGAAATAGCCCAGGATCTAGCCATGAAGTATGAGAAATATGCGAAAGTAAGAGCCTGATGAGGGCAAATCCTAGACCTATCCCAGACCTAACTTGCGTTGTCCTCTAAGATATTGATGGAAACCAGGTTTAATTGACTGTTTCAGTGTTGTACTTCATTACTACGTGATCCAAACCCGAAAAAACACAGGATCTGTTCAACATGTATGGGAAATATGCGAAAGAATGAGCCTGATGAGAGCAAATCCCCGACCTATCCTAGACCTAACATGAATTATTCTCTAAAATATTAAGCGAAAACAGGTTTAATTGAATGTTTCAGTGTGGTACCACATTACTACGTGATGCAATCCAGAAAAAGCCCAGGATCTAGCCATCAAGATTGAGAAATATGCGAAAGAATGAGCCTGATGAGGGCAAATCCCAGACCTAACCTTGACCTAACATGAATTATTCTCTAAAATATTGATCGAAACCAGGTTTAATCGACTGTTTCAGTGTGGTACCACATGACTACGTGATCCAAACCAGAAAAAACCCAGGATCCGTTCAACAAGTATGTGAAATATGCGAAAGTATGAGCCTGATGAGGGCAAATCCTAGACCTAACCCAGACCTAACATGCGTTATCCTCTAAAATATTTATCAAGACCAGGTTTAATGGACTGTTTCAGTGTGGTACCACATTACTACGTGATCCAAACCAGAAAAAACCCAGGATCCGTTCAACAAGTTTGTGACGAATGCAAAAGAATGAGTCTGATGAGTGAAAATCCCAGGCCTAACCTAGACCTAACATGCGCTGTCCTCTAAAATAGTGATGGAAACCAGGTTTCATTGACTGTTTCAGTGTGGTACCACAATACTACGTGATCCAAACCAGAAAAAACTCAGGATCAGTCAACAAGTATGTGAAGAATGCGAAAGTATGAGTCTGATGAGTGAAAATCCCTGGCCTAACCTAGACCTAACATGCGCTGTCCTCTAAAATATTCATGGAAACCAGGTTTCATTGACTGTTTCAGTGTGGTACCACAATACTACGTGATCCAAACCAGAAAGAACCCAGGATCAGTTCAACAAGTATGTGAAGAATGCGAAAGTATGAGTCTGATGAGTGTAATTCCCAGGGCTAACGTAGACCTAACATGCGTTGTCCTCTAAAATATTGATGGAAACCAGGTTTCATTGACTGTTTCAGTGTGGTACTACATTACTACGTGATGCAGTCCAGAAAAAGTCCAGGATCTAGCCATCAAGTATGAGAAATATGCGAAAGAATGAGCCTGATGACAGCAAATCCCAGACCTATCCTAGACCTAACATGCGTTATCCTCTAAAATATTGAGCGAAACCAGGCTTAATTGACTGTTTCAGCGTGGTACCACATTACTACGTGATACAATCCAGAAACAGCCCAGGATCTAGCCATGAAGTATGAGAAATATGCGAAAGAATGAGCCTGATGAGAGCAAATCCCAGACCTAACCTTCACCTAACATGAATTATTCTCTAAAATATTGATCGAAACCAGGTTTAATTGACCGTTTCAGTGTGGTACCACATTACTACGTGATCCAAACCAGGAAAGACCCAGGATCCGTTCAACAAGTATGTGAAAAATGCGAAAGTATGAGTACGATAAGTGAAAATCTCAGGCCATACCTAGACCTAACTTACGTTGTCCTCTAAAATATTGATGGAAACCTGGTTTCATTGACTGTTTCAGTGTGGTACTACATTACTACGTGATGCAATCTAGACAAAGCCCAGGATCTAGCCATCAAGCATGAGAAATATGCGAAAGAATGAGCCTGATGACAGCAAATCCCAGACCTATCCTAGACCTAACATGCGTTATTCTCTAAAATATTGATCCAAACCAGGTTTAATGGACTTTTTCAGCGTGGTACCACACTACTACGTGATCCAAACCAGAAAAAACCCAGGATCTGTTCAACAAGTATGTGAAAAACGCGAAAGTATGAGCCTGATGAGGGCAAATCCCAGACATATCCCAGGCCTAACTTGCGTTGTCCTCTAAGATAATGATGGAAACCAGGTTTCATTGACTGTTTCAGTGTGGTACTACATTACTACGTGATCCAAACCAGAAAAAATCCAGGATCCGTACAACAAGTATGTGAAGAATGCGAAAGTATGAGTCTGATGAGTGTAATTCCCAGGGCAAACCTAGACCTAACATGCGTTATCCTCTAAAATATTGATCGAAACCAGGTTTCATTGACTGTTTCAGTGTGGTACTACATTACTACGTGTTGCAATCCAGAAAAAGCCCAGGATCTAGCCATCAAGTATGAGAAATATGCGAAAGAATGAGCCTGATGAGAGCAAATCCCAGACCTAACCTTGACCTAACATGAATTATTCTCTAAAATATTGATCGAAACCAGGTTTAATTGACCGTTTCAGTGTGGTACCACATTACTACGTGATCCAAACCAGAAAAAACCCAGGATCCGTTCAACAAGTATGTGAAAAACGCTAAACTGTGAGCCTGATGAGGGCAAATCTTAGACCTAACCCAGACCTAACATGCGTTATCCTCTAAAATATTGATGGAAACCAGGTTTCATTGAATGTTTCAGTGTGGTACCACTTTACTACGTGATCCAATCCAGATATAGCCCAGGATCTGGCCATCAAGTATGAGAAATATGCGAAAGTATGAGCCTGATGAGGGCAAATCCTAGAACTATCCCAGACCTAACTTGCGTTATCCTCTAAAATACAGATCGAAACCAGGTTTAATTGACTGTTTCAGCGTGGTACCACATTACTACGTGATACAATCCAGAAACAGCCCAGGATCTAGCCTTGAAGTATGAGAAATATGCGAAAGTATGAGCCTGATGAGGGCAAATCCTAGACCTAACCCAGACCTAACATGCGTTATCCTCTAAAATATTTATCAAGACCAGGTTTAATGGACTGTTTCAGTGGGGTACCACATTACTACGTGATCCAAACCAGAAAAAACCCAGGATCCGTTCAACAAGTATGTGAAGAATGCGAAAGTATGAGTCTGATGAGTGAAAATCCCAGACCGAACCTAGACCTAACATGCGCTGTCCTCTAAAATATTGATGGAAACCAGGTTTCATTGACTGTTTCAGTGTGGTACCACAATACTACGTGATCCAAACCAGAAAAAACCCAGGATCAGTTCAACAAGTATGTGAAGAATGCGAAAGTATGAGTCTGATGAGTGAAAATCTCAGGACTTACCTAGACCTAACTTGCGTTGTCCTCTAAAATATTGATGGAAACGAGGTTTCATTGTCTGTTTCAGTGTGGTACTACATTACTACGTGATCCAATCCAGAAATAGCCCAGGATCTAGCCATGAAGTATGAGAAATATGCGAAAGTAAGAGCCTGATGAGGGCAAATCCTAGACCTATCCCAGACCTAACTTGCGTTATCATCAAAAATATTGATCGAAACCTGGTTTAATCGACTGCTTCAGAGTGGAACCACATTACTATGTGATCCAAACCAGAAAATAACCCAGGATCTGTTCAACGAGTATGTGAAGTGTGCGAAAGTATGAGTCTGATGATGTCAAATTCCAGACCTATCCCAGACCTAACTTGCGTTATCCTCTAAAATATTGATCGAAACCAGCTTTAATCGACAGTTTCAGTGTGGTACCACATTACTACGTGATCCAAACCAGAAAAAACCCAGGATCCGTTCAACAAGTATTTGAAGACTGCGAAAGTATGAGTCTGATGAGTGAAAATCCCAGACATAACCTAGACCTAACATGCGTTATCCTCTAAAATATTGATCCAAACCAGGTATAATGGACTGTTTCAGTGTGGTACCACATTACTACGTGATCCAAACCAGGAAAGACCCAGGATCCGTTCAACAAGTATGTGAAGAATGCGAAAGTATGTGTCTGATGAGAGAAAATCCCCGGCCTAACCCAGACCTAACATGCGTTATCCTCAAAAATATTGATCGAAACCAGGTTTAATCGACTGTTTCAGTGTGGTACCACATTACTATGTGATCCAAACCAGATAATAACCCAGGATCTAGCCATCAAGTATGAGAAATATGCGAAAGAATGAGCCTGATGAGAGCAAATCCCAGACCTAACCTAGACCTAACATGCGTTATCCTCTAAAATATTGAGCGATACCAGGTTTAATGGACTGTTTCAGTGTGGTACCACATTACTACGTGATCCAAACCAGAAAAAACCCAGGATCCGTTCAACAAGTTTGTGACGAATGCAAAAGAATGAGTCTGATGAGTGAAAATCCCAGGCCTAACCTAGACCTAACATGCGCTGTCCTCTAAAATAGTGATGGAAACCAGGTTTCATTGACTGTTTCAGTGTGGTACCACAATACTACGTGATCCAAACCAGAAAAAACTCAGGATCAGTCAACAAGTATGTGAAGAATGCGAAAGTATGAGTCTGATGAGTGAAAATCCCTGGCCTAACCTAGACCTAACATGCGCTGTCCTCTAAAATATTCATGGAAACCAGGTTTCATTGACTGTTTCAGTGTGGTACCACAATACTACGTGATCCAAACCAGAAAGAACCCAGGATCAGTTCAACAAGTATGTGAAGAATGCGAAAGTATGAGTCTGATGAGTGTAATTCCCAGGGCTAACGTAGACCTAACATGCGTTGTCCTCTAAAATATTGATGGAAACCAGGTTTCATTGACTGTTTCAGTGTGGTACTACATTACTACGTGATGCAGTCCAGAAAAAGTCCAGGATCTAGCCATCAAGTATGAGAAATATGCGAAAGAATGAGCCTGATGACAGCAAATCCCAGACCTATCCTAGACCTAACATGCGTTATCCTCTAAAATATTGAGCGAAACCAGGCTTAATTGACTGTTTCAGCGTGGTACCACATTACTACGTGATACAATCCAGAAACAGCCCAGGATCTAGCCATGAAGTATGAGAAATATGCGAAAGAATGAGCCTGATGAGTGCAAATCCCAGACCTAACCTTGACCTAACATGAATTATTCTCTAAAATATTGATCGAAACCAGGTTTAATTGACCGTTTCAGTGTGGTACCACATTACTACGTGATCCAAACCAGGAAAGACCCAGGATCCGTTCAACAAGTATGTGAAAAATGCGAAAGTATGAGTACGATCAGTGAAAATCTCAGGCCATACCTAGACCTAACTTACGTTGTCCTCTAAAATATTGATGGAAACCTGGTTTCATTGACTGTTTCAGTGTGGTACTACATTACTACGTGATGCAATCTAGACAAAGCCCAGGATCTAGCCATCAAGCATGAGAAATATGCGAAAGAATGAGCCTGATGACAGCAAATCCCAGACCTATCCTAGACCTAACATGCGTTATTCTCTAAAATATTGATCCAAACCAGGTTTAATGGACTTTTTCAGCGTGGTACCACACTACTACGTGATCCAAACCAGAAAAAACCCAGGATCTGTTCAACAAGTATGTGAAAAACGCGAAAGTATGAGCCTGATGAGGGCAAATCCCAGACATATCCCAGGCCTAACTTGCGTTGTCCTCTAAGATAATGATGGAAACCAGGTTTCATTGACTGTTTCAGTGTGGTACTACATTACTACGTGATCCAAACCAGAAAAAATCCAGGATCCGTACAACAAGTATGTGAAGAATGCGAAAGTATGAGTCTGATGAGTGTAATTCCCAGGGCAAACCTAGACCTAACATGCGTTATCCTCTAAAATATTTATCAAGACCAGGTTTAATGGACTGTTTCAGTGGGGTACCACATTACTACGTGATCCAAACCAGAAAAAACCCAGGATCCGTTCAACAAGTATGTGAAGAATGCGAAAGTATGAGTCTGATGAGTGAAAATCCCAGACCGAACCTAGACCTAACATGCGCTGTCCTCTAAAATATTGATGGAAACCAGGTTTCATTGACTGTTTCAGTGTGGTACCACAATACTACGTGATCCAAACCAGAAAAAACCCAGGATCAGTTCAACAAGTATGTGAAGAATGCGAAAGTATGAGTCTGATGAGTGAAAATCTCAGGACTTACCTAGACCTAACTTGCGTTGTCCTCTAAAATATTGATGGAAACGAGGTTTCATTGTCTGTTTCAGTGTGGTACTACATTACTACGTGATCCAATCCAGAAATAGCCCAGGATCTAGCCATGAAGTATGAGAAATATGCGAAAGTAAGAGCCTGATGAGGGCAAATCCTAGACCTATCCCAGACCTAACTTGCGTTATCATCAAAAATATTGATCGAAACCTGGTTTAATCGACTGCTTCAGAGTGGAACCACATTACTATGTGATCCAAACCAGAAAATAACCCAGGATCTGTTCAACGAGTATGTGAAGTGTGCGAAAGTATGAGTCTGATGATGTCAAATTCCAGACCTATCCCAGACCTAACTTGCGTTATCCTCTAAAATATTGATCGAAACCAGCTTTAATCGACAGTTTCAGTGTGGTACCACATTACTACGTGATCCAAACCAGAAAAAACCCAGGATCCGTTCAACAAGTATTTGAAGACTGCGAAAGTATGAGTCTGATGAGTGAAAATCCCAGACATAACCTAGACCTAACATGCGTTATCCTCTAAAATATTGATCCAAACCAGGTATAATGGACTGTTTCAGTGTGGTACCACATTACTACGTGATCCAAACCAGGAAAGACCCAGGATCCGTTCAACAAGTATGTGAAGAATGCGAAAGTATGTGTCTGATGAGAGAAAATCCCCGGCCTAACCCAGACCTAACATGCGTTATCCTCAAAAATATTGATCGAAACCAGGTTTAATCGACTGTTTCAGTGTGGTACCACATTACTATGTGATCCAAACCAGATAATAACCCAGGATCTAGCCATCAAGTATGAGAAATATGCGAAAGAATGAGCCTGATGAGAGCAAATCCCAGACCTAACCTAGACCTAACATGCGTTATCCTCTAAAATATTGAGCGATACCAGGTTTAATGGACTGTTTTAGTGTGGTACCACACTACTTCGTGATCCAAACCAGAAAAAACCCAGGATCTGTTCAACAGGTATGTGAAGAATGCGAAAGTATGAGTCTGATGAGTGAAAATCCCAGGCCTAACCTAGACCTAACATGCGTTATCCTCTAAAATATTGATCCAAACCAGGTTTAATGGACTGTTTCAGCGTGGTACCACACTACTACGTGATCCAAACCAGAAAAAACCCAGGATCCGTTCAACAAGTATGTAAAGACTGCGAAAGTATGAGTCTGATGAGTGAAAATCCCAGGCCTAACCTAGACCTAACATGCGTTACCCTCTAAAATATTGTTCCAAACCAGGTTTAATGGACTGTTTCAGCGTGGTACCACACTACTACGTGATCCAAACCAGAAAAAACCCAGGATCCGTTCAACAAGTATGTAAAGACTGCGAAAGTATGAGTCTGATGAGTGAAAATCCCAGGCCTAACCTAGACCTAACATGCGTTATCCTCTAAGATATTGATCGAAACCAGGTTTAATCGACTGTTTTAGTCTGGCACCACATTACTACGTGATCCAAACCAGAAAAAACCCAGGATCCGTTCAACAAGTATGTAAAGACTGCGAAAGTATGAGTCTGATGAGTGAAAATCCCAGACCTATCCTAGACCTAACATGAATTATTCTCTAAAATATTGTGTCGAAACCAGGTTTAGTTGACTGTTTCAGTGTTGTACTACATTACTACGTGTTGCAATCCAGAAAAAGCCCAGGATCTAGCCATCAAGTATGAGAAATATGCGAAAGAATGAGCCTGATGAGAGCAAATCCCAGACCTAACCTTGACCTAACATGAATTATTCTCTAAAATATTGATCGAAACCAGGTTTAATTGACCGTTTCAGTGTGGTACCACATTACTACGTGATCCAAACCAGAAAAAACCCAGGATCCGTTCAACAAGTATGTGAAAAACGCTAAACTGTGAGCCTGATGAGGGCAAATCTTAGACCTAACCCAGACCTAACACGCGTTATCCTCTAAAATATTGATGGAAACCAGGTTTCATTGAATGTTTCAGTGTGGTACCACTTTACTACGTGATCCAATCCAGATATAGCCCAGGATCTAGCCATCAAGTATGAGAAATATGCGAAAGTATGAGCCTGATGAGGGCAAATCCTAGAACTATCCCAGACCTAACTTGCGTTATCCTCTAAAATACAGATCGAAACCAGGTTTAATTGACTGTTTCAGCGTGGTACCACATTACTACGTGATACAATCCAGAAACAGCCCAGGATCTAGCCTTGAAGTATGAGAAATATGCGAAAGTATGAGCCTGATGAGGGCAAATCCTAGACCTAACCCAGACCTAACATGCGTTATCCTCTAAAATATTTATCAAGACCAGGTTTAATGGACTGTTTCAGTGGGGTACCACATTACTACGTGATCCAAACCAGAAAAAACCCAGGATCCGTTCAACAAGTATGTGAAGAATGCGAAAGTATGAGTCTGATGAGTGAAAATCCCAGACCGAACCTAGACCTAACATGCGCTGTCCTCTAAAATATTGATGGAAACCAGGTTTCATTGACTGTTTCAGTGTGGTACCACAATACTACGTGATCCAAACCAGAAAAAACCCAGGATCAGTTCAACAAGTATGTGAAGAATGCGAAAGTATGAGTCTGATGAGTGAAAATCTCAGGACTTACCTAGACCTAACTTGCGTTGTCCTCTAAAATATTGATGGAAACGAGGTTTCATTGTCTGTTTCAGTGTGGTACTACATTACTACGTGATCCAATCCAGAAATAGCCCAGGATCTAGCCATGAAGTATGAGAAATATGCGAAAGTAAGAGCCTGATGAGGGCAAATCCTAGACCTATCCCAGACCTAACTTGCGTTATCATCAAAAATATTGATCGAAACCTGGTTTAATCGACTGCTTCAGAGTGGAACCACATTACTATGTGATCCAAACCAGAAAATAACCCAGGATCTGTTCAACGAGTATGTGAAGTGTGCGAAAGTATGAGTCTGATGATGTCAAATTCCAGACCTATCCCAGACCTAACTTGCGTTATCCTCTAAAATATTGATCGAAACCAGCTTTAATCGACAGTTTCAGTGTGGTACCACATTACTACGTGATCCAAACCAGAAAAAACCCAGGATCCGTTCAACAAGTATTTGAAGACTGCGAAAGTATGAGTCTGATGAGTGAAAATCCCAGACATAACCTAGACCTAACATGCGTTATCCTCTAAAATATTGATCCAAACCAGGTATAATGGACTGTTTCAGTGTGGTACCACATTACTGCGTGATCCAAACCAGTAAAAACCAAGGATCTGTTCAACAAGTATGAGAAATATGCGAAAGTATGAGCCTGATGAGCACAAATCCTAGACCTAACCCAGACCTAACATGAGTTATCCTCTAAAATATTTATCAAGACCAGGTTTAATGGACTGTTTCAGTGTGGTACCACATTACTACGTGATCCAAACCAGAAAAAACCCAGGATCCGTTCAACAAGTATGTGAAGAATGCGAAAGTATGAGTCTGATGAGTGAAAATCCCTGGCCTAACCTAGACCTAACATGCGCTGTCCTCTAAAATATTCATGGAAACCAGGTTTCATTGACTGTTTCAGTGTGGTACCACAATACTACGTGATCCAAGCCAGAAAAAACCCAGGATCAGTTCAACAAGTATGTGAAGAATGCGAAAGAATGAGCCTGATGAGAGAAAATCCCAGACCTAACCTAGACCTAACATGCGTTATCCTCTAAAATGTTGAGCGAAACCAGGCTTAATTGACTGTTTCAGCGTGGTACCACATTACTACGTGATACAAGCCAGAAACAGCCCAGGATCTGTTCAACAAGTATGTAAAAAACGCGAAAGTATGAGCCTGATGAGGGCAAATCCCAGACATATCCCAGGCCTAACTTGCGTTGTCCTCTAAGATAATGATGGAAACCAGGTTTAATTGACTGTTTCAGTGATGTACTTCATTACTACGTAATGCAATCGAGAAGAAGCCCAGGATCTAGCCATCAAGTATGAGAAATATGCGAAAGAATGAGCCTGATGAGAGCAAATCCCAGACCTAACCTAGACCTAACATGAATTATTCTCTAAAATATTGATCGAAACCAGGTTTAATTGACTGTTTCTGTGTGGTCCCACATTACTACATGATCCAAACCAGAAAAAACCCAGGATCCGTTCAACAAGTATGTGAAGAATGCGAAAGTATGAGTCTGATAAGTGAAAATCCCAGGCCTAACCTAGACCTAACATGCGTTATCCTCAAAAATATTGATCGAAACCTGGTTTAATCGACTGTTTCAGTGTGGTACCACATCACTATGTGATCCAAACCAGAAAATAACCCAGGATCTGTACAACGAGTATGTGAAGTGTGCGAAAGTATGAGTCTGATGAGGTCAAATCCCAGACCAATCCCAGACTTAACTTGCGTTATCCTCTAAAATATTAATCGAAACCAGGTTTAATGGACTGTTTCAGCGTGGTACCACACTACTACGTGATCCAAACCAGAAAAAACCCAGGATCCGTTCAACAAGTATGTAAAGACTGCGAAGGTATGAGTCTGATGAGTGAAAATCCCAGGCCTAACCTAGACCTAACATGCGTTATCCTCTGAAATATTGATCCAAACCAGGTTTAATGGACTGTTTCAGCGTGGTACCACACTACTACGTGATCCAAACCAGAAAAAACCCAGGATCCGTTCAACAAGTATGTAAAGACTGCGAAAGTATGAGTCTGATGAGTGAAAATCCCAGGCCTAACCTAGACCTAACATGCGTTATCCTCTAAGATATTGATCGAAACCAGGTTTAATCGACTGTTTTAGTCTGGCACCACATTACTACGTGATCCAAACCAGAAAAAACCCAGAATCCGTTCAACAAGTATGTAAAGACTGCGAAAGTATGAGTCTGATGAGTGAAAATCCCAGACCTAACCTAGACCTAACATGAATTATTCTCTAAAATATTGTGTCGAAACCAGGTTTAATTGACTGTTTCAGTGTTGTACTTCATTACTACGTGATGCAATCCAGAAAAAGCCCAGGATCTAGCCATCAAGTATGAGAATTATGCGAAAGAATGAGCCTTATGAGAGCAAATCCCTGACCTAACCTAGACCTAACATGAATTATTCTCTAAAATATTGATCGAAACCAGGTTTAATTGACTGTTTCAGTGTGGTCCCACATTACTACGTGATCCAAACCAGAAATAACCCAGGATCCGTTCAACAAGTATGTGAAGAATGCGAAAGTATGAGTCTTATGAGTGAAAATCCCAGGCCTAACCTAGACCTAACATGCGTTATCCTCTAAAATATTGATCCAAACCAGGTTTAATGGACTGTTTCAGTGTGGTACTACATTACTACGAGATCCAAACTAGAAAAAACCCAGGATCCGTTCAACAAGTATGTGAAGAATGCGAAAGTATGCGTCTGATCAGTGAAAATCTCAGGACTTACCAAGACCTAACTTGCGTTGTCCTCTAAAATATTTATAGAAACGAGGTTTCATTGACTGTTTCATTGTGGTACTACATTACTACGTGATGCAATCCAGAAAAAGCCCAGGATCGAGCCATCAAGTATGAGAAATATGCGAAAGGATGAGCCTGATGAGAGCAAATCCCAGACCTAACCAAGACCTAACATGCGTTATCCTCTAAAATATTGAGCGATACCAGGTTTAATGGACTGTTTTAGTGTGGTACCACACTACTTCGTGATCCAAACCAGAAAAAACCCAGGATCTGTTCAACAGGTATGTGAAGAATGCGAAAGTATGAGTCTGATGAGTGAAAATCCCAGGCCTAACCTAGACCTAACATGCGTTATCCTCTAAAATATTGATCCAAACCAGGTTTAATGGACTGTTTCAGCGTGGTACCACACTACTACGTGATCCAAACCAGAAAAAACCCAGGATCCGTTCAACAAGTATGTAAAGACTGCGAAAGTATGAGTCTGATGAGTGAAAATCCCAGGCCTAACCTAGACCTAACATGCGTTACCCTCTAAAATATTGATCCAAACCAGGTTTAATGGACTGTTTCAGCGTGGTACCACACTACTACGTGATCCAAACCAGAAAAAACCCAGGATCCGTTCAACAAGTATGTAAAGACTGCGAAAGTATGAGTCTGATGAGTGAAAATCCCAGGCCTAACCTAGACCTAACATGCGTTATCCTCTAAGATATTGATCGAAACCAGGTTTAATCGACTGTTTTAGTCTGGCACCACATTACTACGTGATCCAAACCAGAAAAAACCCAGGATCCGTTCAACAAGTATGTAAAGACTGCGAAAGTATGAGTCTGATGAGTGAAAATCCCAGACCTATCCTAGACCTAACATGAATTATTCTCTAAAATGTTGTGTCGAAACCAGGTTTAGTTGACTGTTTCAGTGTTGTACTTCATTACTACGTCATGCAATCCAGAAAATGCCCAGGATCTAGCCATCAAGTATGAGAAATATGCGAAAGAATGAGCCCTATGAGAGCAAATCCCTGACCTAACCTAGACCTAACATGAATTATTCTCTAAAATATTGATCGAAACCAGGTTTAATTGACTGTTTCAGTGTGGTACAACATTACTACGAGATCCAAACGAGAAAAAACCCAGGATCCGTTCAACAAGTATGTGAAGAATGCGAAAGTATGAGTCTGATCAGTGAAAATCTCAGGACTTACCTAGAGCTAACTTGCGTTGTCCTCTAAAATATTGATGGAAACGAGGTTTCATTGTCTGTTTCAGTGTGGTACTACATTACTACGTGATCCAATCCAGAAATAGCCCAGGATCTAGCCATGAAGTATGAGAAATATGCGAAAGTAAGAGCCTGATGTGGGCAAATCCTAGACCTATCCCAGACCTAACTTGCGTTATCCTCAAAAATATTGATCGAAACCTGGTTTAATCGACTGTTTCAGTGTGGTACCACATTACTACGTGATCCAAACCAGAAAAAACCCAGGATCAGTTCAACAAGTACGTGAAAAACGCGAAAGTATGAGCCTGATTTGGGCGAATCCCAGACCTATCCCAGACCTAACTTGCGTTATCCTCTAAAATATTGATCGAAACCAGGTTTAATTGACTGTTTCAGCGTGGTACCACATTGCTACGTGATACAATCCAGAAACAGCCCAGGATCTAGCCATGAAGTATGAGAAATATGCGAAAGTATGAGCCTGATGAGGGCAAATCCTAGACCTAACCCAGACCTAACATGCGTTATCCTCTAAAATATTTATCAAGACCAGGTTTAATTGATTGTTTCAGTGTGGTCCCACATTACTACGTGATCCAAACCAGAAAAAACCCAGGATCCGTTCAACAAGTATGTGAAGAACGCGAAAGTAAGAGTCTGATGAGTGAAAATCCCAGACCTAACCCAGACCTAACATGCGTTATCCTCTAAAATATTTATCAAGACCAGGTTTAATTGAATGTTTCAGTGTGGTACCACATTACTACATGATCCAAACCAGTAAAAACCCAGGATCCGTTCAACAAGTATGTGAAGAATGCGAAAGTATGTGTCTGATGAGAGAAAATCCCCGGCCTAACCCAGACCTAACATGCGTTATCCTCAAAAATATTGATCGAAACCAGGTTTAATCGACTGTTTCAGTGTGGTACCACATTACTATGTGATCCAAACCAGATAATAACCCAGGATCTAGCCATCAAGTATGAGAAATATGCGAAAGAATGAGCCTGATGAGAGCAAAATCCCAGTATGAGTATGAAAAGTATGAGTCTGATAAGTGAAAATCCCAGGCCTAACCTAGACCTAACATGCGTTATCCTCAAAAATATTGATCGAAACCTGGTTTAATCGACTGTTTCAGTGTGGTACCACATCACTATGTGATCCAAACCAGAAAATAACCCAGGATCCGCCCAACAAGTATGTAAAGACTGCGAAAGTATGAGTCTGATGAGTGAAAATCCCAGGCCTAACCTAGACCTAACATGCGTTATCCTCTAAAATATTGATCCAAACCAGGTTTAATGGACTGTTTCAGCGTGGTACCACACTACTACGTGATCCAAACCAGAAAAAACCCAGGATCCGTTCAACAAGTATGTAAAGACTGCGAAAGTATGAGTCTGATGAGTGAAAATCCCAGTCCTAACCTAGACCTAACATGCGTTATCCTCTAAGATATTGATCGAAACCAGGTTTAATCGACTGTTTTAGTCTGGCACCACATTACTACGTGATCCAAACCAGAAAAAACCCAGGATCCGTTCAACAAGTATGTAAAGACTGCGAAAGTATGAGTCTGATGAATGAAAATCCCAGACCTAACCTAGACCTAACATGAATTATTCTCTAAAATATTGTGTCGAAACCAGGTTTAATTCACTGTTTCAGTGTTGTACTTCATTACTACGTGATGCAATCCAGAAAAAGCCCAGGATCGAGCCATCAAGTATGAGAAATATGCGAAAGGATGAGCCTGATGAGAGCAAATCCCAGACCTAACCTAGACCTAACATGCGTTATCCTCTAAAATATTGAGCGAAACCAGGTTTAATGGACTGTTTTAGTGTGGTACCACACTACTTCGTGATCCAAACCAGAAAAAACCCAGGATCTGTTCAACAGGTATGTGAAGAATGCGAAAGTATGAGTCTGATGAGTGAAAATCCCAGGCCTAACCTAGACCTAACATGCGTTATCCTCTAAAATATTGATCCAAACCAGGTTTAATGGACTGTTTCAGCGTGGTACCACACTACTACGTGATCCAAACCAGAAAAAACCCAGGATCCGTTCAACAAGTATGTAAAGACTGCGAAAGTATGAGTCTGATGAGTGAAAATCCCAGGCCTAACCTAGACCTAACATGCGTTATCCTCTAAGATATTGATCGAAACCAGGTTTAATCGACTGTTTTAGTCTGGCACCACATTACTACGTGATCCAAACCAGAAAATAACCCAGGATCTGTACAACGAGTATGTGAAGTGTGCGAAAGTATGAGTCTGATGAGGTCAAATCCCAGACCAATCCCAGACTTAACTTGCGTTATCCTCTAAAATATTAATCGAAACCAGGTTTAATGGACTGTTTCAGCGTGGTACCACACTACTACGTGATCCAAACCAGAAAAAACCCAGGATCCGTTCAACAAGTATGTAAAGACTGCGAAGGTATGAGTCTGATGAGTGAAAATCCCAGGCCTAACCTAGACCTAACATGCGTTATCCTCTGAAATATTGATCCAAACCAGGTTTAATGGACTGTTTCAGCGTGGTACCACACTACTACGTGATCCAAACCAGAAAAAACCCAGGATCCGTTCAACAAGTATGTAAAGACTGCGAAAGTATGAGTCTGATGAGTGAAAATCCCAGGCCTAACCTAGACCTAACATGCGTTATCCTCTAAGATATTGATCGAAACCAGGTTTAATCGACTGTTTTAGTCTGGCACCACATTACTACGTGATCCAAACCAGAAAAAACCCAGAATCCGTTCAACAAGTATGTAAAGACTGCGAAAGTATGAGTCTGATGAGTGAAAATCCCAGGCCTAACCTAGACCTAACATGCGTTATCCTCTAAGATATTGATCGAAACCAGGTTTAATCGACTGTTTTAGTCTGGCACCACATTACTACGTGATCCAAACCAGAAATAACCCAGGATCCGTTCAACAAGTATGTGAAGAATGCGAAAGTATGAGTCTTATGAGTGAAAATCCCAGGCCTAACCTAGACCTAACATGCGTTATCCTCTAAAATATTGATCCAAACCAGGTTTAATGGACTGTTTCAGTGTGGTACTACATTACTACGAGATCCAAACTAGAAAAAACCCAGGATCCGTTCAACAAGTATGTGAAGAATGCGAAAGTATGCGTCTGATCAGTGAAAATCTCAGGACTTACCTAGACCTAACTTGCGTTGTCCTCTAAAATATTTATGGAAACGAGGTTTCATTGACTGTTTCATTGTGGTACTACATTACTACGTGATGCAATCCAGAAAAAGCCCAGGATCGAGCCATCAAGTATGAGAAATATGCGAAAGGATGAGCCTGATGAGAGCAAATCCCAGACCTAACCAAGACCTAACATGCGTTATCCTCTAAAATATTGAGCGATACCAGGTTTAATGGACTGTTTTAGTGTGGTACCACACTACTTCGTGATCCAAACCAGAAAAAACCCAGGATCTGTTCAACAGGTATGTGAAGAATGCGAAAGTATGAGTCTGATGAGTGAAAATCCCAGGCCTAACCTAGACCTAACATGCGTTATCCTCTAAAATATTGATCCAAACCAGGTTTAATGGACTGTTTCAGCGTGGTACCACACTACTACGTGATCCAAACCAGAAAAAACCCAGGATCCGTTCAACAAGTATGTAAAGACTGCGAAAGTATGAGTCTGATGAGTGAAAATCCCAGGCCTAACCTAGACCTAACATGCGTTACCCTCTAAAATATTGATCCAAACCAGGTTTAATGGACTGTTTCAGCGTGGTACCACACTACTACGTGATCCAAACCAGAAAAAACCCAGGATCCGTTCAACAAGTATGTAAAGACTGCGAAAGTATGAGTCTGATGAGTGAAAATCCCAGGCCTAACCTAGACCTAACATGCGTTATCCTCTAAGATATTGATCGAAACCAGGTTTAATCGACTGTTTTAGTCTGGCACCACATTACTACGTGATCCAAACCAGAAAAAACCCAGGATCCGTTCAACAAGTATGTAAAGACTGCGAAAGTATGAGTCTGATGAGTGAAAATCCCAGACCTATCCTAGACCTAACATGAATTATTCTCTAAAATATTGTGTCGAAACCAGGTTTAGTTGACTGTTTCAGTGTTGTACTTCATTACTACGTCATGCAATCCAGAAAAAGCCCAGGATCTAGCCATCAAGTATGAGAAATATGCGAAAGAATGAGCCCTATGAGAGCAAATCCCTGACCTAACCTAGACCTAACATGAATTATTCTCTAAAATATTGATCGAAACCAGGTTTAATTGACTGTTTCAGTGTGGTACCACATTACTACGAGATCCAAACGAGAAAAAACCCAGGATCCGTTCAACAAGTATGTGAAGAATGCGAAAGTATGAGTCTGATCAGTGAAAATCTCAGGACTTACCTAGAGCTAACTTGCGTTGTCCTCTAAAATATTGATGGAAACGAGGTTTCATTGTCTGTTTCAGTGTGGTACTACATTACTACGTGATCCAATCCAGAAATAGCCCAGGATCTAGCCATGAAGTATGAGAAATATGCGAAAGTAAGAGCCTGATGTGGGCAAATCCTAGACCTATCCCAGACCTAACTTGCGTTATCCTCAAAAATATTGATCGAAACCTGGTTTAATCGACTGTTTCAGTGTGGTACCACATTACTACGTGATCCAAACCAGAAAAAACCCAGGATCAGTTCAACAAGTACGTGAAAAACGCGAAAGTATGAGCCTGATTTGGGCGAATCCCAGACCTATCCCAGACCTAACTTGCGTTATCCTCTAAAATATTGATCGAAACCAGGTTTAATTGACTGTTTCAGCGTGGTACCACATTGCTACGTGATACAATCCAGAAACAGCCCAGGATCTAGCCATGAAGTATGAGAAATATGCGAAAGTATGAGCCTGATGAGGGCAAATCCTAGACCTAACCCAGACCTAACATGCGTTATCCTCTAAAATATTTATCAAGACCAGGTTTAATTGATTGTTTCAGTGTGGTCCCACATTACTACGTGATCCAAACCAGAAAAAACCCAGGATCCGTTCAACAAGTATGTGAAGAACGCGAAAGTAAGAGTCTGATGAGTGAAAATCCCAGACCTAACCCAGACCTAACATGCGTTATCCTCTAAAATATTTATCAAGACCAGGTTTAATTGAATGTTTCAGTGTGGTACCACATTACTACATGATCCAAACCAGTAAAAACCCAGGATCCGTTCAACAAGTATGTGAAGAATGCGAAAGTATGTGTCTGATGAGAGAAAATCCCCGGCCTAACCCAGACCTAACATGCGTTATCCTCAAAAATATTGATCGAAACCAGGTTTAATCGACTGTTTCAGTGTGGTACCACATTACTATGTGATCCAAACCAGATAATAACCCAGGATCTAGCCATCAAGTATGAGAAATATGCGAAAGAATGAGCCTGATGAGAGCAAAATCCCAGTATGAGTATGAAAAGTATGAGTCTGATAAGTGAAAATCCCAGGCCTAACCTAGACCTAACATGCGTTATCCTCAAAAATATTGATCGAAACCTGGTTTAATCGACTGTTTCAGTGTGGTACCACATCACTATGTGATCCAAACCAGAAAATAACCCAGGATCCGCCCAACAAGTATGTAAAGACTGCGAAAGTATGAGTCTGATGAGTGAAAATCCCAGGCCTAACCTAGACCTAACATGCGTTATCCTCTAAAATATTGATCCAAACCAGGTTTAATGGACTGTTTCAGCGTGGTACCACACTACTACGTGATCCAAACCAGAAAAAACCCAGGATCCGTTCAACAAGTATGTAAAGACTGCGAAAGTATGAGTCTGATGAGTGAAAATCCCAGTCCTAACCTAGACCTAACATGCGTTATCCTCTAAGATATTGATCGAAACCAGGTTTAATCGACTGTTTTAGTCTGGCACCACATTACTACGTGATCCAAACCAGAAAAAACCCAGGATCCGTTCAACAAGTATGTAAAGACTGCGAAAGTATGAGTCTGATGAATGAAAATCCCAGACCTAACCTAGACCTAACATGAATTATTCTCTAAAATATTGTGTCGAAACCAGGTTTAATTGACTGTTTCAGTATTGTACTTCATTACTACGTGATGCAATCCAGAAAAAGCCCAGGATCGAGCCATCAAGTATGAGAAATATGCGAAAGGATGAGCCTGATGAGAGCAAATCCCAGACCTAACCTAGACCTAACATGCGTTATCCTCTAAAATATTGAGCGAAACCAGGTTTAATGGACTGTTTTAGTGTGGTACCACACTACTTCGTGATCCAAACCAGAAAAAACCCAGGATCTGTTCAACAGGTATGTGAAGAATGCGAAAGTATGAGTCTGATGAGTGAAAATCCCAGGCCTAACCTAGACCTAACATGCGTTATCCTCTAAAATATTGATCCAAACCAGGTTTAATGGACTGTTTCAGCGTGGTACCACACTACTACGTGATCCAAACCAGAAAAAACCCAGGATCCGTTCAACAAGTATGTAAAGACTGCGAAAGTATGAGTCTGATGAGTGAAAATCCCAGGCCTAACCTAGACCTAACATGCGTTATCCTCTAAAATATTGATCCAAACCAGGTTTAATGGACTGTTTCAGCGTGGTACCACACTACTACGTGATCCAAACCAGAAAAAACCCAGGATCCGTTCAACAAGTATGTAAAGACTGCGAAAGTATGAGTCTGGTGAGTGAAAATCCCAGGCCTAACCTAGACCTAACATGCGTTATCCTCTAAGATATTGATCGAAACCAGGTTTAATCGACTGTTTTAGTCTGGCACCACATTACTACGTGATCCAAACCAGAAAAAACCCAGGATCCGTTCAACAAGTATGTAAAGACTGCGAAAGTATGAGTCTGATGAGTGAAAATCCCAGACCTATCCTAGACCTAACATGAATTATTCTGTAAAATATTGTGTCGAAACCAGGTTTAATTGACTGTTTCAGTGTTGTACTTCATTACTACGTCATGCAATCCAGAAAAAGCCCGGGATCTAGCCATGAAGTATGAGAAATATGCGAAAGTATGAGCCTGATGAGGTCAAATCCTAGTCCTAACCCAGACCTAACATGCGTTAGCCTCTAAAATATTGATCGAAACCAGGTTTAATCGACTGTTTCAGTGTGGTACCACATTACTACGTGATCCAAACCAGAAAAAGATCCAGGATCTTGTCAACGAGAATGTGAAGTGTGCGAAAGTATGAGTCTGATGAGGGCTAATCCCAGACCTATCCCAGACCTAACATGCGTTATCCTCTAAAATATTGATCGAAACCAGGTTTAATTGACTGTTTCAGCGTGGTACCACATTACTACGTGATACAATCCAGAAACAGCCCAGGATCTAGCCATGAAGTATGAGAAATATGCGAGTATGAGCCTGATGAGGGCAAATCCCAGGCCTAACCTACTCCTAACATGCGTTATCCTCCAAAATATTGATCGAAACCTGGTTTAATCAACTGTTTCAGTGTGGTACCACGTTACTATGTGATCCAAACCAGAAAATAACCCAGGATCTGTTCAAGGAGTATGTGAAGTGTGCGAAAGTATGAGTCTGATGAGGTCAAGTCCCAGACCTATCCCAGACCTAACTTGCGTTATCCTCTAAAATATTGATCGAAACCAGGTTTAATTGACCGTTTTATTGTGGTACCACTTTACTACGTGCTCCAAAGCAGAAAAAACGCTCGATCAGGTCAACATGCATGTTAAAACTGGGAAAGTATGAGCCTGATGAGGGCAAATCCCAGACCTATCCCAGACCTAACATGCGTTATCCTCAAAAATATTGATCGAAACCAGGTTTTATCGACTGTTTCAGTAAGGTACCACATTACTACGTGATCCAAACCAGAAAAAGATCCAGGATCTTGTCAACGAGAATGTGAAGTGTGCGAAAGTATGAGTCTGATGAGGGCTAATCCCAGACCTATCCCAGACCTAACATGCGTTATCCTCTAAAATATTGATCGAAACCAGGTTTAATTGACAGTTTTAGTGTGGTACCACTTTACTACGTGATCCAAAGCAAAGAAAACCCTCGATCAGGTCAACATGCATGTTAAAACTGCGAAAGTATGACCCTGATGAGGGCAAATCACAGACGTAACCCAGACCTAGCATGCGTTATCCTGTAAAATATTTATCAAGACCAGGTTTATTTGATTGTTTCAGTGTGGTCCCACATTACTACGTGATCCAATCCAGAAAAAGCCCAGGATCTAGCCATCAAGTATGAGTAATATGCGAAAGATTGAGCCTGATGAGAGTAAATCCCTGACCTAACCTAGACTTAACATGAATTATTCTCTAAAATATTGATCGAAACCTGGTTTAATCGACAGTTTCAGTGTGGTACCACATTACTATGTGATACAAACAAGAAAATAACCCAGTATCTGTTCAACGAGTCTGTGAAGTGTGCGAAAGTATGAGTCTGACGAGGTCAAATCCCAGGCCTATCCCAGACCTAGCTTGCGTTATCCTCTAAAATATTGATGGAAACCAGGTTTAATAGACTGTTTCAGTGTTGTACTTCATTACTACGTTATACAATCCAGAAAATAACCCAGGATCTGTTCAACGAGTATGTGAAGGGTGCGAAAGTATGAGTCTGATGAGGTCAAATCCCAGACCTATCCCAGACCTAACTTGCGTTATCATCTAAAATATTGATCGAAACCAGGTTTAATCGACTGTTTCAGTGTGGTACCACATTACTACGTGATCCAATCCAGAAATAGCCCAGGATCTAGCCATGAAGTATGAGAAATATGCGAAAGTATCAGCCTGACGAGAGCAAATCCTAGACCTAACCCAGACATACCATGCGTTATCCTCAAAAGTATTGATCGAAACCTGGTTTAATTGACTGTTTCAGTGTGGTACCACATTACTATGTGATACAATCCAGAAACAGCCCAGGATCTAGCCATCAAGTATGAGTAATATGCGAAAGAATGAGCCTGATGAGAGTATATCCCTGACCTAACCTAGACCTAACATGAATTATTCTCTAAAATATTGATCGAAACCTGGTTTAATCGACAGTTTCAGTGTGGTACCACCTTACTATGTGATACAAACAAGAAAATAACCCAGTATCTGTTCAACGAGTATGTGAAGGGTGCGAAAGTATGAGTCTGACGAGGTCAAATCGCAGGCCTATCCCAGACCTAGCTTGCGTTATCCTCTACAATATTGATGGAAACCAGGTTGAATTGACTGTTTCAATGTTGTACTTCATTACTACGTTATACAATCCATACAAAGCCCAGGATCTAGCCATCAAGTATGCGAAATATGCGAAAGAATGAGCCTGATAAGAGCAAATCCCAGACCTAACCTAGACCTAACATGAATTATTCTCTAAAATATTGATCGAAACCAGGTTTAATTGACTGTTTCAGTGTTGTCCCACATTACTACGTGATCGAAACCAGAAAAAACCCAGGATCAGTTCAACAAGTACGTGAAAAACGCGAAAGTATGAGCCTGATTAGGGCGAATCCCAGACCTACCCCAGACATAACATGCGTTATCCTCAAAAGTATTGATCGAAACCTGGTTTAATTGACTGTTTCAGCGTGGTACCACATTACTACGTGATACAATCCAGAAACAGCCCAGGATCTAGCCATGAAGTATGTGAAATATGCGAAAGTATGAGCCTGATGAGGACAAATCCTAGACCTAACCCAAACCTAACATGCGTTATCCTCTAAAATATTTATCAAGACCAGGTTTAATTGATTGTTTCAGTGTGGTCCCACATTACTACGTGATCCAAACCAGAAAAAACCCAGGATCCGTTCAACAAGTATGTGAAGAACGCGAAAGTATGAGTCTGATGAGTGAAAATCCCAGACCTAACCCAGACCTAACATGCGTTATCCTCTAAAATATTTATCAAGACCAGGTTTAATTGAATGTTTCAGTGTGGTACCACATTACTACATGATCCAAACCAGTAAAAACCCAGGATCCGTTCAACAAGTATGTGAAGAATGCGAAAGTATGTGTCTGATGAGAGAAAATCCCCGGCCTAACCCAGACCTAACATGCGTTATCCTCTAAAATATTGATCCAAACCAGGTTTAATGGACTGTTTCAGCTTGGTACCACACTACTACGTGATCCAAACCAGAAAAAACCCAGGATCCGTTCAACAAGTATGTAAAGACTGCGAAAGTATGAGTCTGATGAGTGAAAATCCCAGGCCTAACCTAGACCTAACATGCGTTATCCTCTAAGATATTGATCGAAACCAGGTTTAATCGACTGTTTTAGTCTGGCACCACAATACTACGTGATCCAAACCAGAAAAAACCCAGGATCCGTTCAACAAGTATGTAAAGACTGCGAAAGTATGAGTCTGATGAATGAAAATCCCAGACCTAACCTAGACCTAACATGAATTATTCTCTAAAATATTGTGTCGAAACCAGGTTTAATTGACTGTTTCAGTGTTGTACTTCATTACTACGTGATGCAATCCAGAAAAAGCCCAGGATCGAGCCATCAAGTATGAGAAATATGCGAAAGGATGAGCCTGATGAGAGCAAATCCCAGACCTAACCTAGACCTAACATGCGTTATCCTCTAAAATATTGAGCGAAACCAGGTTTAATGGACTGTTTTAGTGTGGTACCACACTACTTCGTGATCCAAACCAGAAAAAACCCAGGATCTGTTCAACAGGTATGTGAAGAATGCGAAAGTATGAGTCTGATGAGTGAAAATCCCAGGCCTAACCTAGACCTAACATGCGTTATCCTCTAAAATATTGATCCAAACCAGGTTTAATGGACTGTTTCAGCGTGGTACCACACTACTACGTGATCCAAACCAGAAAAAACCCAGGATCCGTTCAACAAGTATGTGAAGAATGCGAAAGTATGAGTCTGATCAGTGAAAATCTCAGGACTTACCTAGAGCTAACTTGCGTTGTCCTCTAAAATATTGATGGAAACGAGGTTTCATTGTCTGGTTCAGTGTGGTACTACATTACTACGTGATCCAATCCAGAAATAGCCCAGGATCTAGCCATGAAGTATGAGAAATATGCGAAAGTAAGAGCCTGATGAGGGCAAATCCTAGACCTATCCCAGACCTAACTTGCGTTATCCTCAAGAATATTGATCGAAACCTGGTTTAATCGACTGTTTCAGTGTGGTACCACATTTCTATGTGATCCAAACCAGAAAATTACCCAGGATCTGTTCAACGAGTATGTGAAGTGTGCGAAAGTATGAGTCTGATGAGGTCAAATTCCAGACCTATCCCAGACCTAACTTGCGTTATCCTCTAAAATATTGATCGAAACCAGCTTTAATCGACTGTTTCAGTGTGGTACCACATTACTACGTGATCCAAACCAGAAAAAACCCAGGATCCGTTCAACAAGTATTTGAAGACTGCGAAAGTATGAGTCTGATGAGTGAAAATCCCAGACCTAACCTAGACCTAACATGCGTTATCCTTTAAAATATTGATCCAAACTAGGTATAATGGACTGTTTCAGTGTGGTACCACAATACTGCGTGATCCAAACCAGAAAATACCAAGGATCTGTTCAACAAGTATCTGAAAAACGCGACAGTATGAGCCTGATGAGGGCAAATCCAAGACCTATCCCAGACCTAACTTGCGTTGTCCTCTAAGATATTGATGGAAACCAGGTTTAATTGACTGTTTCAGTGTTGTACTTCATTACTACGTGATGCAATCCAGAAAAAGCCCGGGATCTAGCCATGAAGTATGAGAAATATGCGAAAGTATGAGCCTGAAGAGGTCAAATCCTAGTCCTAACCCAGACCTAACATGCGTTAGCCTCTAAAATATTGATCGAAACCAGGTTTAATCGACTGTTTCAGTGTGGTACCACATTACTACGTGATCCAAACCAGAAAAAGATCCAGGATCTTGTCAACGAGAATGTGAAGTGTGCGAAAGTATGAGTCTGATGAGGGCTAATCCCAGACCTATCCCAGACCTAACATGCGTTATCCTCTAAAATATTGATCGAAACCAGGTTTAATTGACTGTTTCAGCGTGGTACCACATTACTACGTGATACAATCCAGAAACAGCCCAGGATCTAGCCATGAAGTATGAGAAATATGCGAGTATGAGCCTGATGAGGGCAAATCCCAGGCCTAACCTACTCCTAACATGCGTTATCCTCCAAAATATTGATCGAAACCTGGTTTAATTGACCGTTTTATTGTGGTACCACTTTACTACGTGCTCCAAAGCAGAAAAAACGCTCGATCAGGTCAACATGCATGTTAAAACAGGGAAAGTATGAGCCTGATGAGGGCAAATCCCAGACCTATCCCAGACCTAACATGCGTTATCCTCAAAAATATTGATCGAAACCAGGTTTAATCGACTGTTTCAGTGTGGTACCACATTACTACGTGATCCAAACCAGAAAAAGATCCAGGATCTTGTCAACGAGAATGTGAAGTGTGCGAAAGTATGAGTCTGATGAGGGCTAATCCCAGACCTATCCCAGACCTAGCTTGCGTTATCCTCTACAATATTGATGGAAACCAGGTTTAATTGACTGTTTCAATGTTGTACTTCATTACTACGTTATACAATCCATACAAAGCCCAGGATCTAGCCATCAAGTATGCGAAATATGCGAAAGAATGAGCCTGATAAGAGCAAATCCCAGACCTAACCTAGACCTAACATGAATTATTCTCTAAAATATTGATCGAAACCAGGTTTAATTGACTGTTTCAGTGTTGTCCCACATTACTACGTGATCCAAACCAGAAATAGCCCAGGATCTAGCCATCAAGTATGAGTAATATGCGAAAGAATGAGCCTGATGAGAGTAAATCCCAGACCTAACCTAGACCTAACATAAATTATTCTCTAAAATATTGATCGAAACCAGGTTTAATTGACTGTTTCAGTGTGGTCCCGCATTACTACATGATCCAAACCAGAAAAAACCCAGGATCCGTTCAACAAGTATGTGAAGAATGCGAAAGTATGAGTCTGATGAGTGAAAATCCCAGGCCTAACCTAGACCTAACATGCGTTATTCTCAATAATATTGATCGAAACCAGGTTTAATCGACTGTTTCAGTGTGGTACCACATTACTACGTGATCCAAACCAGAAAAAAAACCCAGGATCTGATCAACGAGTATGTCAAGTGTGCGAAAGTATGAGTCTGATGAGGGCAAATCCCAGACCTATCCCAGACTTAACTTGCGATAACCTCTAAAATATTGATCGAAACCAGGTTTAATTGACTGTTTTAGTGTGGTACCACTTTACTACGTGATCCAAAGCAAAGAAAACCCTCGATCAGGTCAACATGCATGTTAAAACTGCGAAAGTATGAGCCTGATGAGGGCTAATCCCAGACCTATCCCAGACCTAACATGCGTTATCCTCAAAAATATTGATCGAAACCAGGTTTAATCGACTGTTTCAGTGTGGTACCACATTACTACGTGATCCAAACCAGAAAAAGACCCAGGATCTTGTCAACGAGTATGTGAAGTGTGCGAAAGTATGAGTCTGATGAGGGCTAATCCCAGACCTATCCCAGACCTAACATGCGTTATCCTCTAAAATATTGATCGAAACCAGGTTTAGTTGACTGTTTTAGTGTGGTACCACTTTACTACGTGATCCAAAGCAAAGAAAACCCTCGATCAGGTCAACATGCATGTTAAAACTGCGAAAGTATGACCCTGATGAGGGCAAATCACAGACGTAACCCAGACCTAGCATGCGTTATCCTGTAAAATATTTATCAAGACCAGGTTTAATTGAATGTTTCAGTGTGGTACCACATTACTACGTGATCCAAGCCAGAAAAAACCCAGGATCTGTTCAACAAGTATGTGAAAAACGCGAAACTGCGAGCCTGATGAGGGCAAATCTTAGACCTAACCTTGACCTAACATGCGTTATCCTCGAAAATATTTATCCAGACCAGGTTTCATTGAATGTTTCTGTGTGGTACCACTTTACTACGTGATCCAATCCAGAAATAGCCCAGGATCTAGCCATGGAGTATGAGAAATATGCGAAAGTATGAGCCTGATGAGGGCAAATCCTAGACCTAACCCAGACCTAACATGCGGTATTCTCTAAAATATTTATCAAGACCAGGTTTAATTGAATGTTTCAGTGTGGTACCACATTACTACGTGATCCAAACTAGAAAAAACCCAGGATCCGTTCAACAAGTATGTGAAGATTGCGAAAGTATGAGTCTGATCATTGAAAATCTCAGGCCTTACCTAGACCTAACTTGCGTTGTCCTCTAAAATATTGATGGAAACCTGGTTTCGTTGACTGTTTCAGTGTGGTACTACATTACTACGTGATCCAAACCAGAAAAAACCCAGGATCCGTTCAACAAGTATGTGAAGAATGCGAAAGTATGAGTCTGATGAGTGAAAATCCCAGTCCTAACCCAGACCTAACATGCGTTATCCTCTAAAATAGTTATCAAGACCAGGTTTAATTGAATGTTTCAGTGTGGTACCACATTACTACATGATCCAAACCAGTAAAAACCCAGGATCCGTTCAACAAGTATGTGAAGAATGCGAAAGTATGTGTCTGATGAGTGAAAATCCCAGGGCTAACATAGACCTAACATGCGTTATCCTCTAAAATATTGATCGAAACCAGGTTTAATCGACTGTTTCAGTGTGGTACTACATTACTACGTGATCCAAACCAGAAAAAACTCAGGATCCGTTCAACAAGTATGTGAAGAATGCGAAAGTATGAGTCTGATGAGTGAAAATCCCAGACCTAACCCAGACCTAACATGCGTTATCCTCTAAAATATTTATCAAGACCAGGTTTAATTGAATGTTTCAGTGTGGTACCACATTACTACATGATCCAAACCAGTAAAAACCCAGGATCCGTTCAACAAGTATGTGAAGAATGCGAAAGTATGTGTCTGATGAGAGAAAATCCCCGGCCTAACCCAGACCTAACATGCGTTATCCTCAAAAATATTGATCGAAACCAGGTTTAATCGACTGTTTCAGTGTGGTACCACATTACTATGTGATCCAAACCAGAAAATAACCCAGGATCTAGCCATCAAGTATGAGAAATATGCGAAAGAATGAGCCTGATGAGAGCAAATCCCAGACCTAACCTAGACCTAACATGAATTATTCTCTAAAATATTGATCGAAACCAGGTTTAATTGACTGTTTCAGTGCGGTCCCACATTACTACGTGATCCAAACCAGAAAAAACCCAGGATCCGTTCAACAAGTATGTGAAGAATGCGAAAGTATGAGTCTGATTAGTGTAAATCCCAGGCCTAACCTAGACATAACATGCGTTATCCTCAAAAATATTGATCGAAACCTGGTTTAATCGACTGTTTCAGTGTGGTACCACATTACTATGTGATCCAAACCAGAAAATAACCCAGGATCTGTTCAACGAGTATGTGAAAAACGCGAAAGTATGAGCCTGATGAGGGCAAATCCCAGACATATCCCAGACCTAACTTGCGTCGTCCTCTAAGATATTGATGGAAAGCAGGTTTAATTGACAGTTTCAGTGTTGTACTTCATTACTACGTGATGCAATCCAGAAAAAGCCCAGGATCTAACCATCAAGTATGAGAAATATGCGAAAGAATGAGCCTCATGAGAGCAAATCCCAGACCTAACCTAGACCTAACATGAATTATTCTCTAAAATATTGATCGAGACCAGGTTTAATCGACTGTTTCAGTGTGGTACCACATTACTACGTGATCCAATCCAGAAAAAACCGAGGATCAGTTCAACAAGTATGTGAAGAATGCGAAAGTATGAGTCTGATGAGTGAAAATCCCAGGGCTAACATAGACCTAACATGCGTAATCCTCTAAAATATTGATCGAAACCAGGTTTAATCGACTGTTTCAGTGTGGTACCACATTACTACGTGATCCAAACCAGAAAAAACCCAGGATCAGTTCAACAAGTATGTGAAGAATGCGAAAGTATGAGTCTGATGAGTGAAAATCCCAGGGCTAACATAGACCTAACATGCGTTATCCTCTAAAATATTGACCGAAACCAGGTTTAATCGACTGTTTCAGTGTGGTACCACATTACTACGTGATCCAAACCAGAAAAAACCGAGGATCAGTTCAACAAGTATGTGAAGAATGCGAAAGTATGAGTCTGATGAGTGAAAATCCCAGGGCTAACATAGACCTAACATGCGTTATCCTCTAAAATATTGATCGAAACCAGGTTTAATTGACTGTTTTAGAGTGGTACCACTTTACTACGTGATCCAAAGCAATGAAAACCCTCGATCAGGTCAACATGCATGTTAAAACTGCGAAAGTATGACCCTGATGAGGGCAAATCACAGACGTAACCCAGACCTAACATGCGTTATCCTCTAAAATATTTATCAAGACCAGGTTTAATTGAATGTTTCAGTGTGGTACCACATTACTACGTGATCCAAGCCAGAAAAAACCCAGGATCTGTTCAACAAGTATGTGAAAAACGCGAAACTGTGAGCCTGATGAGGGCAAATCTTAGACCTAACCTTGACCTAACATGCGTTATCCTCGAAAATATTTATTCAGACCAGGTTTCATTGAATGTTTCTGTGTGGTACCACTTTACTACGTGATCCTAATCCAGAAATAGCCCAGGATCTAGCCATGGAGTATGAGAAATATGCGAAAGTATGAGCCTGATGAGGGCAAATCCTAGACCTAACCCAGACCTAACATGCGGTATTCTCTAAAATATTTATCAAGACCAGGTTTAATTGAATGTTTCAGTGTGGTACCACATTACTACGTGATCCAAACCAGAAAAAACCCAGTATACGTTCAACAAGTATGTGAAGATTGCGAAAGTATGAGTCTGATCAGTGAAAATCTCAGGCCTTACCTAGACCTAACTTGCGTTGTCCTCTAAAATATTGATGGAAACCTGGTTTCGTTGACTGTTTCAGTGTGGTACTACATTACTACGTGATGCAATCTAGACAAAGCCCAGGATCTAGCCATCATGCATGAGAAATATGCGAAAGAATGAGCCTGATGACAGCAAATCCCAGACCTAACCCAGACCTAACATGCGTTATCCTCTAAAATATTTATCAAGACCAGGTTTAATTGATTGTTTCAGTGTGGTCCCACATTACTACGTGATCCAAACCAGAAAAAACCCAGGATCCGTTCAACAAGTATGTGAAGAATGCGAAAGTATGAGTCTGATGAGTGAAAATCCCAGACCTAACCCAGACCTAACATGCGTTATCCTCTAAAATATTTATCAAGACCAGGCTTAATTGAATGTTTCAGTGTGGTACCACATTACTACATGATCCAAACCAGTAAAAACCCAGGATCCGTTCAACAAGTATGTGAAGAATGCGAAAGTATGTGTCTGATGAGAGAATATCCCCAGCCTAACCCAGACCTAACATGCGTTATCCTCAAAAATATTGATCGAAACCAGGTTTAATCGACTGTTTCAGTGTGGCACCACATTACTATGTGATCCAAACCAGAAAATAACCCAGGATCTAGCCATCAAGTATGAGAGATATGCGAAAGAATGAGCCTGATGAGAGCAAATCCCAGACCTAACCTAGACCTAACATGAATTATTCTCTAAAATATTGATCGAAACCAGGTTTAATTGACTGTTTCAGTGTGGTCCCACATTACTACGTGATCCAAACCAGAAAAAACCGAGGATCAGTTCAACAAGTATGTGAAGAATGCGAAAGTATGAGTCTGATGAGTGAAAATCCCAGGGCTAACATAGACCTAACATGCGTTATCCTCTAAAATATTGATCGAAACCAGGTTTAATCGACTGTTTCAGTGTGGTACCACATTACTACGTGATCCAAACCAGAAAAAACCCAGGATCAGTTCAACAAGTATGTGAAGAATGCGAAAGTATGAGTCTGATGAGTGAAAATCCCAGGGCTAACATAGACCTAACATGCGTTATCCTCTAAATTATTGATCGAAACCAGGTTTAATCGACTGTTTCAGTGTGGTACCACATTACTACGTGATCCAAACCAGAAAAAACCGAGGATCAGTTCAACAAGTATGTGAAGAATGCGAAAGTATGAGTCTGATGAGTGAAAATCCCAGGGCTAACATAGACCTAACATGCGTTATCCTCTAAAATATTGATCGAAACCAGGTTTAATTGACTGTTTTAGTGTGGTACCACTTTACTACGTGATCCAAAGCAATGAAAACCCTCGATCAGGTCAACATGCATGTTAAAACTGCGAAAGTATGACCCTGATGAGGGCAAATCACAGACGTAACCCAGACCTAACATGCGTTATCCTCTAAAATATTTATCAAGACCAGGTTTAATTGAATGTTTCAGTGTGGTACCACATTACTACGTGATCCAAGCCAGAAAAAACCCAGGATCTGTTCAACAAGTATGTGAAAAACGCGAAACTGTGAGCTTGATGAGGGCAAATCTTAGACCTAACCTTGACCTAACATGCGTTATCCTCGAAAATATTTATCCAGACCAGGTTTCATTGAATGTTTCTGTGTGGTACCACTTTACTACGTGATCCAATCCAGAAATAGCCCAGGATCTAGCCATGGAGTATGAGAAATATGCGAAAGTATGAGCCTGATGAGGGCAAATCCTAGACCTAACCCAGACCTAACATGCGGTATTCTCTAAAATATTTGTCAAGACCAGGTTTAATTGAATGTTTCAGTGTGGTACCACATTACTACGTGATCCAAACTATAAAAAACCCAGGATCCGTTCAACAAGTATGTGAAGATTGCGAAAGTATGAGTCTGATCAGTGAAAATCTCAGGCCTTACCTAGACCTAACTTGCGTTGTCCTCTAAAATATTGATGGAAACCTGGTTTCGTTGACTGTTTCAGTGTGGTACTACATTACTACGTGATGCAGTCTAGACAAAGCCCTGGATCTAGCCATGAAGCATGAGAAATATGCGAAAGAATGAGCCTGATGACAGCAAATCCCAGACCTATCCTAGACCTAACATGCGTCATCCTCTAAAGTATTGATCGAAACCAGGTTTAATTGACTGTTTCAGCGTGGTACCACATTACTACGTGATACAATCCAGAAACAGCCCAGGATCTAGCCATGAAGTATGAGAAATATGCGAAAGTATGAGCCTGATGAGGGCAAATCCTAGACCTAACCCAGACCTAACATGCGTTATCCTCTAAAATATTTATCAAGACCAGGTTTAATTGATTGTTTCAGTGTGGTCCCACATTACTACGTGATCCAAACCAGAAAAAACCCAGGATCCGTTCAACAAGTATGTGAAGAATGCGAAAGTATGAGTCTGATGAGTGAAAATCCCAGACCTTTCCCAGACCTAACATGCGTTATCCTCTAAAATATTTATCAAGACCAGGTTTAATTGAATGTTTCAGTGTGGTACCACATTACTACGTGATCCAAACCAGTAAAAACCCAGGATCCGTTCAACAAGTATGTGAAGAATGCGAAAGTATGTGTCTGATGAGAGAAATTCCCCGGCCTAACCCAGACCTAACATGCGTTATCCTCTAAAATATTTATCAAGACCAGGTTTATTTGAATGTTTCAGTGTGGTACCACATTACTACGTGATCCAAACCAGTAAAAACCCAGGATCCGTTCAACAAGTATGTGAAGAATGCGAAAGTATGTGTCTGATGAGAGAAATTCCCCGGCCTAACCCAGACCTAACATGCGTTATCCTCATAAATATTGATCGAAACCAGGTTTAATCGACTGTTTCAGTGTGGCATCACACTACTACGTGACCCAAACCTGAAAAAACCAAGGATCTGTTCAACAAGTATGTGAAAAACGCGAAAGTCTGAGCCTCATGAGGGCAAATCCCAGACCTATCCCAGACTTAACTTGCGTTAACCTCTAAAATATTTATCAAGACCAGGTTTAATTGAATGTTTCAGTGTGGTACCACATTACTACGTGATCCAAGCCAGAAAAAACCCAGGATCTGTTCAACAAGTATGTGAAAAACGCGAAACTGCGCGACTGATGAGGGCAAATCTTAGACCTAACCTTGACCTAACATGCGTTATCCTCGAAAATATTTATCCAGACCAGGTTTCATTGAATGTTTCTGTGTGGTACCACTTTACTACGTGATCCAATCCAGAAATAGCCCAGGATCTAGCCATGGAGTATGAGAAATATGCGAAAGTATGAGCCTGATGAGGGCAAATCCTAGACCTAATCCAGACCTAGCATGTGTTATCCTCTAAGATATTGATGGCAACCAGGATTAATTGACTATTTCAGCGTGGTACCACACTACTACGTGATCCAAACCAGAAAAAACGCTGGATCTGTTCCACAAGTATGGGAAAAACGCGAAAGTATGAGTCTGATGAGGTCAAATCCTAGACCTAACCCAAACCTAACATGCGTTATCCTCTAAAATATTTATCAAGACCAGGTTTAATTGAATGTTTCAGTGTGGTACCACATTACTACGTTATCCAAAGCAAAGAAAACCCTCGATCAGGTCAACATGCATGTTAAAACTGCGAAAGTATGACCCTGATGAGGGCAAATCACAGACGTAACCCAGACCTAGCATGCGTTATCCTGTAAAATATTTATCAAGACCAGGTTTAATTGAATGTTTCAGTGTGGTACCACATTACTACGTGATCCAAGCCAGAAAAAACCCAGGATCTGTTCAAGAAGTATGTGAAAAACGCGAAACTGCGAGACTGATGAGTGCAAATCTTAGACCTAACCTTGACCTAACATGCGTTATCCTCGAAAATATTTATCCAGACCAGGTTTCATTGAATGTTTCTGTGTGGTACCACTTTACTACGTGATCCAATCCAGAAATAGCCCAGACCTATCCCAGACTTAACTTGCGTTATCCTCTAAAATAGTGATCGAAACCAGGTTTAATCGACTGTTTCAGCGTGGTACCACATTACTACGTGATACAATCCAGAAACAGTCCAGGATCTAGCCATGAAGTATGAGAAATCTGCGAAAGAATGAGCCTGATGAGAGCAAATCCCAGACCTTACCCAGACCTAACATGCGTTATCCTCTAAAATATTTATCAAGACCAGGTTTAATTGAATGTTTCAGTGTGGTACCACATTACTACGTGATCCAAACCAGTAAAAACCCAGGATCCGTTCAACAAGTATGTGAAGAATGCGAAAGTATGTGTCTGATGAGAGAAATTCCCCGGCCTAACCCAGACCTAACATGCGTTATCCTCTAAAATATTTATCAAGACCAGGTTTAATTGAATGTTTCAGTGTGGTACCACATTACTACGTGATCCAAACCAGTAAAAACCCAGGATCCGTTCAACAAGTATGTGAAGAATGCGAAAGTATGTGTCTGATGAGTGAAATTCCCCGGCCTAACCCAGACCTAACATGCGTTATCCTCAAAAATATTGATCGAAACCAGGTTTAATCGACTGTTTCAGTGTGGCATCACACTACTACGTGACCCAAACCTGAAAAAACCAAGGATCTGTTCAGCAAGTATGTGAAAAACGCGAAAGTCTGAGCCTGATGAGGGCAAATCCCAGACCTATCCCAGACCTAACTTGCGTTAACCTCTAAAATATTGAGCGAAACCAGGTTTAATTGACTCTTTCAGTGTGGTACCACATTACTACGTGATCCAATCCAGAAATAGCCCAGGATCTAGCCATGAAGTATGAGAAATATGCGAGAGTATGAGCCTGACGAGGGCACATCCTAGACCTAACCCAGACCTAACATGCGTTATCCTCTAAAATATTTATCAAGACCAGGTTTAATTGATTGTTTCAGTGTGGTCCCACATTACTACGTGATCCAAACCAGAAAAAACCCAGGATCCGTTCAACATGTATGTGAAGAATGCGAAAGTATGAGTCTGATGAGGGCAAATCCTAGACCTAACCTAAACCTAACATGCGTTATCCTCTAAAATATTTATCAAGACCAGGTTTAATTGAATGTTTCAGTGTGGTACCACATTACTACGTTATCCAAAGCAAAGAAAACCCTCGATCAGGTCAACATGCATGTTAAAACTGCGAAAGTATGACCCTGATGAGGGCAAATCACAGACGTAACCCAGACCTAGCATGCGTTATCCTGTAAAATATTTATCAAGACCAGGTTTAATTGAATGTTTCAGTGTGGTACCACATTACTACGTGATCCAAGCCAGAAAAAACCCAGGATCTGTTCAACAAGTATGTGAAAAACGCGAAACTGCGAGACTGATGAGTGCAAATCTTAGACCTAACCTTGACCTAACATGCGTTATCCTCGAAAATATTTATCCAGACCAGGTTTCATTGAACGTTTCTGTGTGGTACCACTTTACTACGTGATCCAATCCAGAAATAGCCCAGGATCTAGCCATGGAGTATGAGAAATATGCGAAAGTATGAGCCTGATGAGGGCAAATCCTAGACCTAACCCAGACCTAACATGCGTTATTCTCTAAAATATTTATCAAGACCAGGTTTAATTGAAAGTTTCAGTGTGGTACCACATTACTATGTGATCCAAACCAGAAAAAACCCAGGATCCGTTCAACAAGCATGTGAAGAATGCGAAAGTATGAGTCTGATGAGGGCAAATCCTAGACCTAACCCAAACCTAACATGCGCTATCCTCTGAAATATTTATCAAGACCAGGTTTAATTGAATGTTTCAGTGTGGTACCACATTACTACGTGATACAATCCTGAAAAAGCCCAGGATCTAGCCATCAAGTTTGAGAAATATGCGAAAGAATGAGCCTGATGAGGGCAAATCCTAGACCTAATCCAGACCTAGCATGTGTTATCCTCTAAGATATTGATGGCAACCAGGTTTAATGGACTGTTTCAGTGTGGTACCACACTCGTACGTGATCCAAACCAGAAAAAACCCTGGATCTGTTCAACAAGTATGTGAAAAACGCGAAAGCATGAGTCTGATGAGGTCAAATCCCAGACCTATCTCAGACTTAACTTGCGTTATCCTCTAAAATAGTGATCGAAACCAGGTTTAATCGACTGTTTCAGCGTGGTACCACATTACTACGTGATACAATCCAGAAACAGTCCAGGATCTAGCCATGAAGTATGAGAAATCTGCGAAAGAATGAGCCTGATGAGAGCAAATCCTAGACCTAACCCTAACCTAACATGCGTTATCCTCTAAAATATTTATCAAGACCAGGTTTAATTGAATGTTTCAGTGTGGTACCACATTACTACGTGATACAATCCAGAAAAAGCCCAGGATCTAGCCATGAAGTATGAGAAATATGCGAAAGAATGAGCCTGATGAGAGCAAATCCCAGACCTAACCTAGACCTAACATGAATTATTCTCTAAAATATTGATCGAAACCAGGTTTAATCGACTGTTTCAGTGTGGTACCACATTACTACGTGATCCAAACCAGAAAAAAACCAGGATCCGTTCAACAAGTATGTGAAGAATGCGAAAGAATGAGTCTGATGAGTGAAAATCCCAGACCTAACCTAGACCTAACATGCGTTATCCTCTAAAATATTGATCGAAACCTGGTTTAATTGACTGTTTCAGTGATGGTACCACATTACTACGTGATCCAATCCAGAAAATAACCCAGGATCTGTTCAAGGAGTATGTGAAGTGTGCGAAAGTATGAGTCTGATGAGGTCAAATCCCAGACCTATCCCAGACCTAACTTGCGTTATCCTCTAAAATATGGATCGAAACCAGGTTTAATCGACTGTTTCAGTGTGGTACCACATTACTACGTGATCGAAACCAGAAAAAACCCAGGATCAGTTCAACAAGTACGTGAAAAACGCGAAAGTATGAGCCTGATTAGGGCGATTCCCAGACCTATCCCAGACCTAACATGCGTTATCCTCTAAAATATTTATCGAAACCAGGATTAATTGACTATTTCAGCGTGGTACCACATTACTACGTGATACAATCCAGAAACAGCCCAGGATCTAGCCATGAAGTATGAGAAATATGCGAAAGTATGAGCCCGATGAGGGCAAATCCTAGACCTAACCCAAACCTAACATGCGTTATCCTCTAAAATATTTCTCAAGACCAGGTTTAATTGAATGTTTCAGTGTGGTATCACATTACTACGTGATCCAATCCAGAAATAGCCCAGGATCTAGCCATGAAGTATGAGAAATATGCGAAAGTATGAGCCTGACAAGAGCAAATCCTAGACCTAACCCAGACCTAACATGCGTTATCCTGAAAAGTATTGATCGAAACCTGGTTTAATCGACTGTTTCAGTGTGGTACCACATTGCAATGTGATCCAAACCAGAAAATAACCCAGGATCTGTTCAATGAGTATGTGAAGTGTGCGAAAGTATGAGTCTGATGAGGGCAAATCCCAGACCTATCCCAGACCTAACATGCGCTATCCTCTAAAATATTTATCAAGACCAGGTTTAATTGATTGTTTCAGTGTGGTCCCACATTACTACGTGATACAATCCAGAAACAGCCCAGGATCTAGCCATGAAGTATGAGAAATATGCGAAAGTATGAGCCCGATGAGGGCAAATCCTAGACCTAACCCAAACCTAACATGCGTTATCCTCTAAAATATTTATCAAGACCAGGTTTAATTGATTGTTTCAGTGTGGTCCCACATTACTACGTGATCCAATCCAGAAAAAGCCCAGGATCTAGCCATCAAGTATCAGTAATATGCGAAAGAATGAGCCTGATGAGAGTAAATCCTAGACCTAACCTAGACCTAACATGAATTATTCTCTAAAATATTGATCGAAACCAGGTTTAATTGACTGTTTCAGTGTGGTCCCACATTACTACGTGATCCAAACCAGAAAAAACCCAGGATCCGTTCAACAAGTATGTGAAGAATGCGAAAGTATGAGTCTGATGAGGTCAAATCCCAGACCTATCCCAGACCTAACTTGCGTTATCCTCTAAAATATTGATCGAAACCTGGTTTAATCGACTGCTTCAGTGTGGTACCACATTACTATGTGATCCAAACCAGAAAATAACCCAGGATCTGTTCAACGAGTATGTGAAGTGTGCGAAAGTATGAGTCTGATGAGGTCAAATCCCAGACCTATCCCAGACTTAACTTGCGTTATCCTCTAAAATAGTGATCGAAACCAGGTTTAATCGACTGTTTCAGCGTGGTACCACATTACTACGTGATACAATCCAGAAACAGTCCAGGATCTAGCCATGAAGTATGAGAAATCTGCGAAAGAATGAGCCTGATGAGAGCAAATCCTAGACCTAACCCAAACCTAACATGCGTTATCCTCTAAAATATTTATCAAGACCAGGTTTAATTGATTGTTTCAGTGTGGTCCCACATTACTACGTGATCCAATCCAGAAAAAGCCCAGGATCTAGCCATCAAGTATCAGTAATATGCGAAAGAATGAGCCTGATGAGAGTAAATCCTAGACCTAACCTAGACCTAACATGAATTATTCTCTAAAATATTGATCGAAACCAGGTTTAATTGACTGTTTCAGTGTGGTCCCACATTACTACGTGATCCAAACCAGAAAAAACCCAGGATCCGTTCAACAAGTATGTGAAGAATGCGAAAGTATGAGTCTGATGAGGTCAAATCCCAGACCTATCCCAGACCTAACTTGCGTTATCCTCTAAAATATTGATCGAAACCTGGTTTAATCGACTGCTTCAGTGTGGTACCACATTACTATGTGATCCAAACCAGAAAATAACCCAGGATCTGTTCAACGAGTATGTGAAGTGTGCGAAAGTATGAGTCTGATGAGGTCAAATCCCAGACCTATCCCAGACTTAACTTGCGTTATCCTCTAAAATAGTGATCGAAACCAGGTTTAATCGACTGTTTCAGCGTGGTACCACATTACTATGTGATACAATCCAGAAACAGTCCAGGATCTAGCCATGAATTATGAGAAATCTGCGAAAGAATGAGCCTGATGAGAGCAAATCCCAGACCTTACCCAGACCTAACATGCGTTATCCTCTAAAATATTTATCAAGACCAGGTTTAATTGAATGTTTCAGTGTGGTACCACATTACTACGTGATCCAAACCAGTAAAAACCCAGGATCCGTTCAACAAGTATGTGAAGAATGCGAAAGTATGTGTCTGATGAGAGAAATTCCCCGGCCTAACCCAGACCTAACATGCGTTATCCTCTAAAATATTTATCAAGACCAGGTTTAATTGAATGTTTCAGTGTGGTACCACATTACTACGTGATCCAAACCAGTAAAAACCCAGGATCCGTTCAACAAGTATGTGAAGAATGCGAAAGTATGTGTCTGATGAGTGAAATTCCCCGGCCTAACCCAGACCTAACATGCGTTATCCTCAAAAATATTGATCGAAACCAGGTTTAATCGACTGTTTCAGTGTGGCATCACACTACTACGTGACCCAAACCTGAAAAAACCAAGGATCTGTTCAGCAAGTATGTGAAAAACGCGAATGTCTGAGCCTGATGAGGGCAAATCCCAGACCTATCCCAGACCTAACTTGCGTTAACCTCTAAAATATTGAGCGAAACCAGGTTTAATTGACACTTTCAGTGTGGTACCACATTACTACGTGATCCAATCCAGAAATAGCCCAGGATCTAGCCATGAAGTATGAGAAATATGCGAAAGTATGAGCCTGACGAGGGCACATCCTAGACCTAACCCAGACCTAACATGCGTTATCCTCTAAAATATTTATCAAGACCAGGTTTAATTGATTGTTTCAGTGTGGTCCCACATTACTACGTGATCCAAACCAGAAAAAACCCAGGATCCGTTCAACATGTATGTGAAGAATGCGAAAGTATGAGTCTGATGAGGGCAAATCCTAGACCTAACCTAAACCTAACATGCGTTATCCTCTAAAATATTTATCAAGACCAGGTTTAATTGAATGTTTCAGTGTGGTACCACATTACTACGTTATCCAAAGCAAAGAAAACCCTCGATCAGGTCAACATGCATGTTAAAACTGCGAAAGTATGACCCTGATGAGGGCAAATCACAGACGTAACCCAGACCTAGCATGCGTTATCCTGTAAAATATTTATCAAGACCAGGTTTAATTGAATGTTTCAGTGTGGTACCACATTACTACGTGATCCAAGCCAGAAAAAACCCAGGATCTGTTCAACAAGTATGTGAAAAACGCGAAACTGCGAGACTGATGAGTGCAAATCTTAGACCTAACCTTGACCTAGCATGCGTTATCCTCGAAAATATTTATCCAGACCAGGTTTCATTGAACGTTTCTGTGTGGTACCACTTTACTACGTGATCCAATCCAGAAATAGCCCAGGATCTAGCCATGGAGTATGAGAAATATGCGAAAGTATGAGCCTGATGAGGGCAAATCCTAGACCTAACCCAGACCTAACATGCGTTATTCTCTAAAATATTTATCAAGACCAGGTTTAATTGAAAGTTTCAGTGTGGTACCACATTACTATGTGATCCAAACCAGAAAAAACCCAGGATCCGTTCAACAAGTATGTGAAGAATACGAAAGTATGAGTCTGATGAGGGCAAATCCTAGACCTAACCCAAACCTAACATGCGTTATCCTCTGAAATATTTATCAAGACCAGGTTTAATTGAATGTTTCAGTGTGGTACCACATTACTACGTGATACAATCCTGAAAAAGCCCAGGATCTAGCCATCAAGTTTGAGAAATATGCGAAAGAATGAGCCTGATGAGGGCAAATCCTAGACCTAATCCAGACCTAGCATGTGTTATCCTCTAAGATATTGATGGCAACCAGGTTTAATGGACTGTTTCAGTGTGGTACCACACTCCTACGTGATCCAAACCAGAAAAAACCCTGGATCTGTTCAACAAGTATGTGAAAAACGCGAAAGTATGAGTCTGATGAGGTCAAATCCCAGACCTATCTCAGACTTAACTTGCGTTATCCTCTAAAATAGTGATCGAAACCAGGTTTAATCGACTGTTTCAGCGTGGTACCACATTACTACGTGATACAATCCAGAAACAGTCCAGGATCTAGCCATGAAGTATGAGAAATCTGCGAAAGAATGAGCCTGATGAGAGCAAATCCTAGACCTAACCCTAACCTAACATGCGTTATCCTCTAAAATATTTATCAAGACCAGGTTTAATTGAATGTTTCAGTGTGGTACCACATTACTACGTGATACAATCCAGAAAAAGCCCAGGATCTAGCCATGAAGTATGAGAAATATGCGAAAGAATGAGCCTGATGAGAGCAAATCCCAGACCTAACCTAGACCTAACATGAATTATTCTCTAAAATATTGATCGAAACCAGGTTTAATCGACTGTTTCAGTGTGGTACCACATTACTACGTGATCCAAACCAGAAAAAAACCAGGATCCGTTCGACAAGTATGTGAAGAATGCGAAAGAATGAGTCTGATGAGTGAAAATCCCAGACCTAACCTAGACCTAACATGCGTTATCCTCTAAAATATTAATCGAAACCTGGTTTAATTGACTGTTTCAGTGATGGTACCACATTACTACGTGATCCAATCCAGAAAATAACCTAGGATCTGTTCAAGGAGTATGTGAAGTGTGCGAAAGTATGAGTCTGATGAGGTCAAATCCCAGACCTATCCCAGACCTAACTTGCGTTATCCTCTAAAATATGGATCGAAACCAGGTTTAATCGACTGTTTCAGTGTGGTACCACATTACTACGTGATCGAAACCAGAAAAAACCCAGGATCAGTTCAACAAGTACGTGAAAAACGCGAAAGTATGAGTCTGATGAGGGCAAATCCCAGACCTATCCCAGACCTAACATGCACTATCCTCTAAAATATTTATCAAGACCAGGTTTAATTGATTGTTTCAGTGTGGTCCCACATTACTACGTGATACAATCCAGAAACAGCCCAGGATCTAGCCATGAAGTATGAGAAATATGCGAAAGTATGAGCCCGATGAGGGCAAATCCTAGACCTAACCCAAACCTAACATGCGTTATCCTCTAAAATATTTATCAAGACCAGGTTTAATTGATTGTTTCAGTGTGGTCCCACATTACTACGTGATCCAATCCAGAAAAAGCCCAGGATCTAGCCATCAAGTATCAGTAATATGCGAAAGAATGAGCCTGATGAGAGTAAATCCCAGACCTAACCTAGACCTAACATGAATTATTCTCTAAAATATTGATCGAAACCAGGTTTAATTGACTGTTTCTGTGTGGTCCCACATTACTACGTGATCCAAACCAGAAAAAACCCAGGATCCGTTCAACAAGTATGTGAAGAATGCGAAAGTATGAGTCTGATGAGGTCAAATCCCAGACCTATCCCAGACCTAACTTGCGTTATCCTCTAAAATATTGATCGAAACCTGGTTTAATCGACTGCTTCAGTGTGGTACCACATTACTATGTGATCCAAACCAGAAAATAACCCAGGATCTGTTCAACGAGTATGTGAAGTGTGCGAAAGTATGAGTCTGATGAGGTCAAATCCCAGACCTATCCCAGACTTAACTTTCGTTATCCTCTAAAATTGTGATCGAAACCAGGTTTAATCGACTGTTTCAGCGTGGTACCACATTACTACGTGATACAATCCAGAAACAGTCCAGGATCTAGCCATGAAGTATGAGAAATCTGCGAAAGAATGAGCCTGATGAGAGCAAATCCCAGACCTTACCCAGACCTAACATGCGTTATCCTCTAAAATATTTATCAAGACCAGGTTTAATTGAATGTTTCAGTGTGGTACCACATTACTACGTGATCCAAACCAGTAAAAACCCAGGATCTGTTCAACAAGTATGTGAAAAACGCGAAAGTATGAGTCTGATGAGGTCAAATCCCAGACCTATCTCAGACTTAACTTGCGTTATCCTCTAAAATAGTGATCGAAACCAGGTTTAATCGACTGTTTCAGCGTGGTACCACATTACTACGTGATACAATCCAGAAACAGTCCAGGATCTAGCCATGAAGTATGAGAAATCTGCGAAAGAATGAGCCTGATGAGAGCAAATCCCAGACCTTACCCAGACCTAACATGCGTTATCCTCTAAAATATTTATCAAGACCAGGTTTAATTGAATGTTTCAGTGTGGTACCACATTACTACGTGATCCAAACCAGTAAAAACCCAGGATCCGTTCAACAAGTATGTGAAGAATGCGAAAGTATGAGTCTGATGAGTGAAAATCCCAGGCCTAACCTAGACCTAACTTGCGTTATCCTCTAAAATATTGATCGAAACCAGGTTTAATTGACCGTTTCAGTGTGGTACCACATTACTATGTGATCCAAACCAGAGAAAACCCAGGATCCGTTCAACAGGTATGTGAAAAACGAAAAAGTATGAGCCTGATGAGGGCAAATCCCAGACATATCCCAGACCTAACATGCGCTATCCTCTAAAATATTTATCAAGACCAGGTTTAATTGATTGTTTCAGTGTGGTCCCACATTACTACGTGATCCAATTTAGAAAAAGCCCAGGATCCGTTCAACAAGTATGTGAAGAATGCGAAAGTATGAGTCTGATGAGTGAAAATCCCAGGCCTAACCTAGACCTAACATGCGTTATCCTCAAAAATATTGATCGAAACCTGGTTTAATCGACTGTTTCAGTGTGGTACCACATTACTATGTGATCCAAACCAGAAAAAACCCAGGATCCGTTCAACAAGTATGTGAAGAATGCGAAAGTATGAGTCTGATGAGTGATAATCCCAGGGCTAACCTAGACCTAACATGCGTTATCCTCTAAAATATTGATCCAAACCAGGTTTAATGGACTGTTTCAGTGTGGTTCCACTTTACTACGTGATCCAAAGCAGAAAAAACCCTCGGTCAGGTCAACAAGTATGTGAAAAACGCGAAAGTATGAGTCTGATGAGGGCGAATTCCAGACCTATGCCAGACCTAACTTGCGTTATCTTCTAAGATATTGATCCAAACCAGGTTTAATGGACTGTTTCTGTGTGGTACCACTTTGCTACGTGATCCAAAGCAGAAAAAACCCTCGATCAGGTCAACATGTATGTTAAAACTGCGAAAGGATGCCCCTGATGAGGGCAAATCCCGGGCCTAACCTAGACCTAACATGAATTATTCTCTAAAATATTTATCAAAACCAGGTTTAATTGACTGTTTCAGTGTGGTACCACATTACTACGTGATGCAATCCAGAAATAGCCCAGGATCTAGCCATGAAGTATGAGAAATATGCGAAAGTATGAGCCTGATGAGGGCAAATCCTAGACCTAACCCACACCTAACATGCGTTATCCTCTAAAATATTGATCGCAACCAGGTTTAATAGACTGTTTCAGTGTGGTACCACACTACTACGTGATCCAAACCAGAAAAAACCCAGGATCTGTTCAACAAGTATGTGAAAAACTGCGAAAGTATGAGTCTGATGAGGTCAAATCCCAGACCTATCCCAGACTTAACTTGCGTTATCCTCTAAAATATTGATCGAAACCAGGCTTAATAGACTGTTTCAGCGTGGTACCACATTACTATGTGATACAATCCAGAAACAGCCCAGGATCTAGGCATGAAGTATGAGAAATATGCGAAAGTATGAGCCTGATGAGTGAAAATCCCCGGCCAAACCTAGACCTAACATGCGTTATCCTCTAAAATATTGATCGAAACAAGGTTTAATTGACTGTTCCAGTGTGGTCCCACATTACTATGTGATCCAAACCAGAAAATAACCCAGGATCTGTTCAACGAGTATGTGAAGTGTGCGAAAGTATGTGTCTGATGAGGTCAAATCCCAGACCAATCCCAGACTTAACTTGCGTTATCCTCTAAAATATTGATCGAAACCAGGTTTAATCGACTGTTTCAGTGTGGTACCACATTACTACGTGATCCAAACCAGAAAAAACCCAGGATCCGTTCAACAAGTATGTGAAGAATGCGAAAATATGAGTCTGATGAGTGAAAATCCCAGGCCTGACCTAGACCTAACATGCGTTATCCTCCAAAATATTGATCGAAACCTGGTTTAACCCACTGTTTCAGTGTGGTATCACATTACTACGTGACCCAAACCAGAAAAAACCCTCGATCAGGTCAACATGCATGTTAAAACTGCGAAAGTATGAGCCTGATGAGGGCAAATCCCAGACCTGTCCCAGACCTAACATGCGATATCCTCAAAAATATTAATCGAAACCAGGTTTAATCGACTGTTTCAGTGTGGTACCATATTACTACGTGATCCAAACCAGAAAAAACCCAGGATTCGTTCAACAAGTATGTGAAGAATGCGAAAGTATGAGTCTGATGTGTGAAAATCCCAGGCCTATCCTAGACCTAACATGCGTTATCCTCAAAAATATTGATCGAAACCTGGTTTAATCGACTGATTCAGTGTGGTACCGCATTAATATGTGTTCCAAACCAGAGAAAACACAGGATCCGTTCAACGAGTATGTGAAGTGTGCGAAAGAATGAGCCTGATGGGAGCAAATCGCAGACCTAACCTAGACCTAACATGAATTATTCTCTAAAATATTGATCGAAACCAGGTTTAATTGACTGTTTCAGTGTGGTCCCACATTACTACGTGATCCAAACCAGAAAAAACCCAGGATCCGTTCAACAAGTATGTGAAGAATGCGAAAGTATGAGTCTGTTGAGGGCAAATCCCAGACCTAACCTAGACCTAACATGCGTTATCCTCTAAAATATTGATCCAAACCAGGTTTAATGGACTGTTTCAGTGTGGTACCACACTACTACGTGACCGAAACCGGAAAAAACCCAGGATCTGTTCAACATGTATGTGAAAAACGCGAAAGTATGAGCCTGATGAGGGCAAATCCCAGACCTATCCCAGACCTAACTTGCGTTATCCTCTAAAATATTGAACGAAACCAGGTTTAATTGACTGTTTCAGCGTGGTACCACATTACTACGTGATACAATCCAGAAACAGCCCAGGATCTAGCCATGAAGTATGAGAAATATGCGAAAGTATGAGCCTGATGAGGGCAAATCCTAGACCTAACCCAGACCTAACATGCGTTATCCTCTAAAATATTTATCAAGACCAGGTTTAATTGAATGTTTCAGTGTGGTACCATTACTACGTGATCCAAACCAGTAAAAACCCAGGTTCCGTTCAACAAGTATGTGAAGAATGCGAAAGTATGAGTCTGATGAGTGAAAAACCCCGACCTATCCTAGACCTAACATGCGTTATCCTCAAAAATATTGATCGAAACCTGGTTTAATCGACTGATTCAGTGTGGTACCACATTACTATGTGATCCAAACCAGAAAATAACCCAGGATCTGTTCAACGAGTATGTGAAGTGTGCGAAAGTATGAGTCTGATGAGGGCAAATCCCAGACCTATCCCAGACCTAACATGCGTTATCCTCTGAAATATTTATCAAGACCAGGTTTAATTGATTGTTTCAGTGTGGTCCCACATTACTACGTGGTCCAAACCAGAAAAAACCCAGGATCCGTTCAGCAAGTATGTGAAGAATGCGGAAGTATGTGTCTGATGAGTGAAAATCCCAGACCTGACCTAGACCTAACATGCGTTATCCTCTAAAATATTGATCCAAACCAGGTTTAATGGACTGTTTCAGTGTGGTACCACTCTACTACGTGATCCAAGCCAGAAAAAACCTAGGATCTGTTCAACAAGTATGTGAAAAAGCAAAAGTATGAGCCTGCTGAGGGCGAATCCCAGACCTATCCCAGACCTAACTTGCGTTATCCTCCAAAATATTGATCGAAACCAGGTTTAATTGACTGTTTCAGCGTGGTACCACATTAATACGTGATACAATCCAGAAACAGCCCAGGATCTAGCTATGAAGTATGAGAAATATGCGAAAGTATGAGCCTGACGAGAGCAAATCCTAGACCTAACCCAGACCTAACATGCGTTATCCTCTAAAATATTTATCATGACCAGGTTTAATTGAATGTTCCAGTGTGGTACCACATTACTACGTGAACCAATCCAGAAAAAACACAGGATCTGTTCAACACGTATGTGAGAAACGCGAAAGTATGAGCCTGGTGAGGGCAAATCCCAGGCCTAACCTAGACCTAACATGCGTTATCCTCAAAAATATTGATCAGAACCTGGTTTAATCGACTTTTTCAGTGTGGTACCACATTACTATGTGATCCAAACCAGAAAATAACCCAGGATCTGTTCACCGAGTATGTGAAGTGTGCGAAAGTATGAGTCTGATGAGGGCAAATCCCAGACCTATCCCAGACCTAACATGCGTTATCCTCTGAAATATTGATCGAAACCAGGTTTAATTGACTGTTTCAGCGTGGTACCACATTAATACGTGATACAATCCAGAAACAGCCCAGGATCTAGCCATGAAGTATGAGAAATATGCGAAAGTATGAGCCTGACGAGGGCAAATCCTAGACCTAACCCAGACCTAACATGCGTTATCCTCAAAAATGTTGATCAGAACCTGGTTTAATCGACTTTTTCAGTGTGGTACCACATTACTATGTGATCCAAACCAGAAAAAACACAGGATCTGTTCAACACGTATGTGAGAAACGCGAATGTATGAGCCTGGTGAGGGCAAATCCCAGGCCTAACCTAGACCTAACATGCGTTATCCTCAAAAATATTGATCAGAACCTGGTTTAATCGACTTTTTCAGTGTGGTACCACATTACTATGTGATCCAAACCAGAAATAACCCAGGATCCGTTCAACAAGTATGTGAAGAATGCGAAAGTATGAGTCTGATGAGTGAAAATCCCAGACCTTGCCTAGACCTAACATGAATTATTCTCCAAAATATTGATCCAAACCAGGTTTAATGGACTGTTTCAGTGTGGTACCACTTTACTACGTGATCCAAAGCATAAAAAACCCTCGATCAGGTCAACATGTATGTTAAAACTGCGAAAGTACGACCCTGATGAGGGCAAATCCCAGGCCTAACCTAGACCTAACATGTGTTGTCCTCTAAAATATTGATGGAAACCAGGTTTATTTGACTGTTTCAGTGTTGTACTTCATTACTACGTGATGCAATCCAGAAAAAGCCCAGGATCTAGCCATCAAGTATGAGAAATATGAGAAAGAATGAGCCTGATGAGAGCAAATCCCAGACCTAACCTAGACCTAGCATGAATTGTTCTCTAAAATATTGATCAAAACCAGGTTTAGTTGACTGTTTCAGTGTGGTACCACATTACTACGTGATCCAATCCAGAAATTGCCCAGGATCCAGCCATGAAGTATGAGAAATATGCGAAAGCATGAGCCTGATGAGGGCAAATCCTAGACCTAACCCAGACCTAACATGCGTTATCCTCTAAAATATTTATCAAGACCAGGTTTAATTGAATATTTCAGTGTGGCACCACATTATTACGTGATCCAAACCAGAAAAAAACCCAGGATCTGTTCAAGAAGTATGTGAAAAACGCGAAAGTATGAGACTGATGAGGGCAAATCCCAGACCTATCCCAGACCTAACTTGCGTTATCCTCTAAAATATTGATCCAAACCAGGTTTAATGGACTGTTTCAGTGTGGTACCACTTTACTACGTGATCCAAAGCAGAAAAAACCCTCGATCACGTCAACATGTATATTAAAACTGCGAAAGTATGACCCTGATGAGGGCAAATCCCAGACCTATCCCAGACCTAACATGCGTTATCCTCAAAAATATTGATCGAAACCAGGTTTAATCGACTGTTTCAGTGTGGTACCACACTACTACGTGACCCAAACCGGAAAAAACCCAGGATCTGTTCAACAAGTATGTGAAAAACGCGAAAGTATGTGTCTGATGAGTGAAAATCCCAGACCTAACCTAGACCTAACATGCGTTATCCTCTAAAATATTGATCCAAACCAGGTTTAATGGACTGTTTCAGTGTGGTACCACTCTACTACGTGACACAATCCAGAAACAGCCGAGGATCTAGCCATGAAGTATGAGAAATATGCGAAAGTATGAGCCTGATGAGTGAAAATCCCAGGGCTAACCTAGACCTAACATGCGTTATCCTCTAAAATATTGATCCAAACCAGGTTTAATGGACTGTTTCAGTGTGGTACCACTTTACTACGTGATCCAAAGCAGAAAAAACCCTCGATCACGTCAACATGTATGTTAAAACTGCGAAGGTACGAACCTGATGAGGGCAAATCCCAAGCCTAACCTAGACCTAACATGCGTTGTCCACCAAAATATTGATGGAAACCAGGTTTAATTGACTGTTTCAGTGTTGTACTTCATTACTGCGTGATGCAATCCAGAAAAAGCCCAGGATCTAGCCATGAAGTATGAGAAATATGCGAAAGTATGAGCCTGACGAGGGCAAATCCTATACCTAACCCAGACCTAACATGCGTTATCCTCTAAAATATTTATCATGACCCGGTTTAATTGATTGTTTCAGTGTGGTCCCACATTACTACGTGATCCAAACCAGAAAAAACCCAGGATCCGTTCAACAAGTATGTGAAGAATGCGAAAGTATGAGCCTGGTGAGGGCAAATCCCAGACCTATCCCAGACCTAACAAGCGTTATCCTCTAAAATATTGATCCAAACCAGGTTTATGGACTGTTTCAGTGTGGTACCACTTTACTACGTGATCCAAAGCAGAAAAAACCCTCGATCACGTCAACATATATATTAAAACTGCGAAAGTATGACCCAGATGAGGGCAAATCCCAGGCCTAACCTAGACCTAACATGCGTTGTCCTCTAAAATATTGATGGAAACCAGGTTTAATTGACTGTTTCAGTGTTGTACTTCATTACTACGTGGCCCAAACCGGAAAAAACCCAGGATCTGTTCAACAAGTATGTGAAAAACGCGAAAGTATGAGCCTGATGAGGGCAAATCCCAGACCTATCCCAGACCTAACTTGCGTTATCCTCTAAAATATTTATCAAGACTAGGTTTAATTGAATGTTTCAGTGTGGTACTACATTATTACGTGATCCAAACCAGAAAAAAAACCCAGGATCCGTTCAACAAGTATTTGAAGAATGCGAAAGTATGTGTTTGATGAGTGAAAATCCCCGGCCTAACCTAGACCTAACATGCGTTATCCTCAAAAATATTGATCGAAACCAGGTTTAATCGACTGTTTCAGTGTGGTACCACACTACTACGTGGCCCAAACCGGAAAAAACCCAGGATCTGTTCAACAAGTATGTGAAAAACGCGAAAGTATGAGCCTGATGCGGGCAAATCCCAGACCTATCCCAGACCTAACTTGCGTTATCCTCTAAAATATTGATCCAAACCAGGTTTAATGGACTGTTTCAGTGTGGTACCACTTTACTACGTGATCCAAAGCAGGAAAAACCCTCGATCACGTCAACATGTATATTAAAACTGTGAAAGTATGACCCTGATGAGGGCAAATCCCAGGCCTAACCTAGACCTAACATGCGTTGTCCTCTAAAAAATTGATGGAAACCAGGTTTAATTGACTGTTTCAGTGTTGTACTTCATTACTGCGTGATGCAATCCAGAAAAAGCCCAGGATCTAGCCATCAAGTATGAGAAATATGCGAAAGAATGAGCCTGATGAAAGCAAATCCCAGACCTAACCTAGACCTAACATGAATTATTCTCTAAAATATTGTTCGAAACCAGGTTTAATTGACTGCTTCAGTGTGGCCCCACATTACTACGTCATCCAAACCAGAAAAAACCCAGGATCTGTTCAACAAGTATGTGAAAAACGCGAAAGTATGAGCCTGATGAGGGCAAATCCCAGACCTATCCCATACCTAACTTGCGTTATCCTCAAAAATATTGATCGAAACCTGGTTTAATCGACTGTTTCAGTGTGGTACCACATTACTACGTGATCCAATCCAGAAATAGCCCAGGATCTAGCCATGAAGTATGAGAAATATGCGAAAGTATGAGCCTCACGAGGGCAAATCCTAGACCTAACCCAGACCTAACATGCGTTATCCTCTAAAATATTTATCATGACCCGGTTTAATTGATTGTTTCAGTGTGGTCCCACATTACTACGTGATCCAAACCAGAAAAAACCCAGGATCCGTTCAACAAGTATGTGAAGAATGCGAAAGTATGAGCCTGGTGAGGGCAAATCCCAGACCTATCCCAGACCTAACAAGCGTTATCCTCTAAAATATTGATCCAAACCAGGTTTATGGACTGTTTCAGTGTGGTACCACTTTACTACGTGATCCAAAGCAGAAAAAACCCTCGATCACGTCAACATATATATTAAAACTGCGAAAGTATGACCCAGATGAGGGCAAATCCCAGGCCTAACCTAGACCTAACATGCGTTGTCCTCTAAAATATTGATGGAAACCAGGTTTAATTGACTGTTTCAGTGTTGTACTTCATTACTACGTGATGCAATCCAGAAAAAGCCCGGGATCTAGCCATCAAGTATGAGAAATATGCGAAAGAATGAGCCTGATGAGAGCAAATCGCAGACCTAACCTAGACCTAACATGAATTATTCTCTAAAATATTGATCGAAACCAGGTTTAATTGACTGTTTCAGTGTGGTCCCACATTACTACGTGTTGCAAACCAGAAAAAACCCAGGATCCGTTCAACGAGTATGTGAAGTGTGCGAAAGTATGAGTCTGATGAGGGCAAATCCCAGACCTAACCTAGACCTAACGTGCGTTATCCTCTAAAATATTGATCCAAACCAGGTTTAATGGACTGTTTCAGTGTGGTACCACACTACTACGTGACCCAAACCGGAAAAAACCCAGGATCTGTTCAACAAGTATGTGAAAAACGCGAAAGTATGAGCCTGATGAGGGCAAATCCCAGACCTATCCCAGACCTAACTTGCGTTATCCTCTAAAACATTGAACGAAACCAGGTTTAATTGACTGTTTCAGCGTGGTACCACATTACTACGTGATCCAATCCAGAAACAGCCCAGGATCTAGCCATGAAGTATGAGAAATATGCGAAAGTATGAGCCTGATGAGGGCAAATCCTAGACCTAACCCAGACCTAACATGCGTTATCCTCTAAAATATTTATCAAGACCAGGTTTAATTGAATGTTTCAGTGTGGTACCACATTACTACGTGATCCAAACCAGTAAAAACCCAGGTTCCGTTCAACAAGTATGTGAAGAATGCGAAAGTATGAGTCTGATACCCTCAGGGGCTGCCAGCCTTTCAGCTGCAGTACGGGCTTAACGAACCCGGGGTACCCGAGTCATACACACACCGTAAGCCTCCTGTTGGTCGTCACAACGACCCATTCACAATTCCCTATTGGTTTTGTGAATGGTACGTGACGGCAGGAGGAACGGGGGTCTTGGCTTAACCGCCTGGGCCACGAGTATGGCGACTCTATAAAATCGCCCTCCAATCCTAAGCTATGGTGCGCGGCGATGGGATGCATGGTTGGGGGAGAAGGCCCAATCCCAAGCGACCACCTCCGGGGAACCTGCCGAACCCCCGGAGTATTAGGCTTACCCGGGTAAGGCGGCTCTGCCCGGGTGGACCTTTATTTCCGACCATCTCGTGGGATTCTTATGGACACAGAAAATAAAATGGGGATGGGGCGGGTTTTGTCGGTTGGGGAGGACGGAGACGGGGTTGGGGTTAGGGTGGCGGCGCTCGCGCCCCACTCAGCGCCAGGTCCGGCTTCGTGGAGGGTGGAGGAGGACGACGAGACGGCGTCGGTCTCGTCCTTCTCCTCCAGCACGAGCCACATAGGCTCTAGGAGGAAGAGGACGGGGCAGGCCGTCGTCGAGGTGGGCGGGGCGATGAGCCCGTCGGTGAGGCTGAGTTGCCTCAGGGACGAGGTGACCGAGGAGATATCGGAGAGGATCTCCTCGTCCCTGAGGCGGGTGGAGAAAGTCGCCGCTGCCTGCGCCTTTAAGGGGCAGAAAAGCGGTGGCGCGAAGGCCCTGAAGGCCGCGGCGGCGGAAATGAGGGAGGCGGCGCGGGAGCTCAGAGGGCGGAACGCCCGTCTGCAGCTCCTGTTGGAGGAGTAGCGACAGGGGAGGAGGAGGGCAGAGGCGCTGTGGAACAGCGCGGCTCTCCCTCCCATCCTCCCTCCTCCCCCACCGCCGCGTCCCTCGGCGGAGGTAAATAAGCGGAGTGCGGCGGCAGTGGTGCGGGGCACCGCGGGCCCCTCCACCCGCACTCCGCCCGTGAAGAAGTCCCCGTCCTCCTCAGAAGACGATCTTCTGAGGAGGATTGGGGACATGATTGATGGCAAGCTGGCCGCCTTCCGGGAGGAGCTCCTCGCCGGAAGAGCGGTCAGCAGGAAGGCGGTGCCTCCCCGACCTGTTCCGGTACAGTCGGGGAAGGCAAAGAAGGGCGGAGTGAAGGCTCCGCCCAGCGTTGCGGCACCAGGGCCCCGGGTCGCGACCCCCAAGGGGGGTGGTGTACCCGTGGTCGCGGTGGTCGCGTCCTCCACGGCACCCTCCCAAGGGGGGGTGGCGTGGAGTGAGGTGGTGGGGCGGAAGGCGAAGCGGGCGGCGAGGAAGGCCTCGCAACCGCAGCCTCCGCCTCCGCCGCCGGCGGCCAAGGTAAAGGCCGCGAAGGTCGGGAAGGCACGACCAGGTCGTCCCCCAAAAACGGCAGCGGTGACGCTGACCGTTGCGCAGGGGTGCGACCTGACCCTCGCGGAGGCGATGCGGCTCGCCAGGGAGAATATCTCCCTGGAAGAGCTGGGCATCGCCTCCGTGAGGGCGAAGAGGGCCGTGACCGGGGGTCTCTTGCTGGAGATCCCCGGTGCAGAAGGCGGCGCGAAGGCGGATCGTCTCGCCCAGAGGCTCCGGGAGCAGCTGGGCGAGCGAGGTGTCCGGGTCGCCCGGCCCACGAAGCGCACGGAGATGCGCGTTTGTGGGCTGGACGACTCGGTCAGCGCACAGGATGTGTCCCGTGCCCTTGCGAGGGCGGGGGACTGTCCTGTGGAGGACCTGCGGATCGGAGAGATCCGCAGGTCGCCCTCCGGCCTCGGGTCGGTGTGGGCCCGGTGCCCCCTCTCCGCCGCCCGTAAGGTGGCGGAATCCGGGAGGGTGTTGGTGGGGTGGGTTTCGGCGCGAGTGGAAATCCTCGCGCCGCGCCCGCTCCAGTGTCACCGCTGCCTCGAATTGGGGCACGTGAGGCAGTGGTGCACCTCGCCGGTGGACCGCACCGGTCAGTGTTACCGCTGCGGTGCCAAAGAGCACCGTGCGAGCCAGTGCTCGGCGGCCCCCCACTGTCCGCTGTGTGCGGACATGGGGAGGCCAGCCGATCACAGGGTGGGGAGCAAGAAGTGCTCCCCCCCCTCCCGGAAGGAGAGGAAGAGGCGGGCTGCACCGGCTCCGGTGCCGAGGGCGGTGGCATCGTCCTCCATGGAGGTGGACGGTGCTACGGGGACGGACGGCCGGGAGGAGGCTGGCGCGGCCATTAATTAATGCCGCCCCGCCTCCTCCTCCAGGCCAACCTCAACCACTGCCGCGCGGCACAGGACTTGATGTTCCAAGTCCTCGCGGAGTGGGGGGTTGGCCTGGCGGTCGCCGCCGAGCCGTACCGCGTCCCTGATCACCCTCATTGGGTGGGCGACGCGGACGGCTTGGTGGCGACGGTATGGGGAGGGGGCGACGGGTCCCCACCGTTCTCCTTGTTGGAGCGCGGTCGGGGATTCGTCGCCGTGGACTGGGGGGGAGTCGCTGTGGTGGGGTGCTACATTTCGCCCCGTAGCGGTCACGCTGCGTTCGAGCTGTACTTGGCCGAGGTCGCGGCATGCGTGCAGCGCTACGCGGCCCGGCCGGTGCTGGTCCTGGGGGATTTTAATGCCAAGTCGGTGGCTTGGGGATCCCCCAGGACCTCCGTTCGCGGCGGGATCCTGGGCGATTGGGCGGCTGGGCTCGACCTCCGGGTATTGAACCGGGGGTCGGAGCACACATGCGTGCGGCGATATGGGGGGTCCATCGTGGATGTTGGATTCGCGACCCCCAACGCCGTGCGCATGGTGTCGGGTTGGCACGTGGTCGCGGGGGCAGAGACACTCTCCGATCACCGGTACATCCGGATGGAGGTCTCTGCCGCCGCGAGTGCATCCCGACACGGCCGCCTGCGTGGCACCCCACCACGCCGCTGGGCGCTTCGGCGCCTGGACAAGGACGCCCTGATGGCAGCTGCCCTCGCTGCAACTTGGCCGCAGGGAGCGGCCGAGTTGCCGAGCATAGAGGAGGAGGTCGCCCGGCTCGGAGCATTGGTCGCGGGTATTTGCGACGCGGCGATGCCTCGGGTCGGGCGGGCTTCTCCTCGCCGGGCGGTGTACTGGTGGTCGGACGCGATCGCGGAGTTGCGAGTCGCGACTGTCCGCGCCCGACGCCAGTACACCCGCGCGCGCCGTCGTCAACGTACAGGCGACGGCGTGGCGCGAGCGAGGGCAGCTGATGACCTGTATGGAGCATACCGCGTGGCGCGGGTTGCTCTGCAGGTCGCCATCAAACGGGCCAAGACCCAGGCATGGAAGGAGCTCCTCCAGACCCTTGATGACGATCCATGGGGGCGCCCATATAAGGTGGTGCTGAATAAGCTCCGCCCGTGGGCGCCCCCCGTCACCGAGGGTCTTGACCCCCGGCTGCTGGAGGACGTGGTCAATACACTCTTCCCAATTGGGGAGAGGGGACCGCGTCCTCCGGCGGCGGCGGCTGTCCCAGTGGAGTGGACGGCCGAGCTGGGGGTCACGCAGGAGGAGCTGGCAGCGGCCATCAGACGGCTCGGGGTTCGTAACACGGCCCCGGGTCCGGATGGTGTGCCCGGCCGGGTTTGGGTCTTGACCCAGGGCGTCCTTGGGGCCGACCTCAGGCGGTTGTTCGACCGCTGCCTGAGGGACGGGCGATTCCCCCCCAGTTGGAAGGTGGCGAGGATGGTCCTCCTCCGGAAGGAGGGTCGGCCCGCGGAGTCTCCCTCCGCATACCGGCCCATTTGTCTCCTCGACGAGGTGGGCAAGCTCTTCGAGTGTGTGATTGCTGCCCGCCTCGTCGAGCACCTGTCGCGGGGTGATCCCGGTCTGGCCGACTGCCAGTTCGGTTTCCGGGGGGGCCGATCGACTATCGACGCGATAGGTCGTGTGAGGGCCCTCTCGGAGGCGGCCGTCTCCCGGGGAGGGGTGGCATTGGCAATATCCTTGGATATTGCCAATGCCTTTAACACCCTCCCCTGGGAAGAGATAATGAGGGGGCTCGAATATCATCGAGTCCCCCCTTGTCTCAGGGCGGTCGTCGGGGATTATCTCCGCGGCAGGTGGATCGAGTATCCGGGCCGGGATGGTGATATGCGGAGGGAGGTGTACTGCGGTGTTCCGCAGGGGTCGGTCCTCGGGCCACTCCTGTGGAACATCGCGTACGACTCGGTGTTGCGGGCCGGCCTCCCCGACGGCGTCAGCACGGTGTGTTACGCAGATGACACACTGGTGCTGGCCGTCGGGGCGCACTGGGGGAGGGCCATGCGTCGCGCGGAGGAGGGGTCGCAACGCGTCGTCGACCGGATCAGGGGGATGGGGATGACGGTGGCGGTCCATAAGACCGAGGTGATTGCGTTTCATTCACCTCGGCAGGATCCGCCACCCACTCTGATTCGGATGGGTGGGGCTGACATCGAGGTGAAGCCCCAGATCAGGTATCTGGGGCTGATCCTCGATAGCCACTGGCGTTTCGAGAAGCATTTCCGCTGCCTGGTCCCCCGGTTGGAAAGGATGGTTGCGGCTCTGGGCCGGATCCTGCCCAACCTGGGGGGCCCGGCGGGCCGAGTTCGTCGCCTCTATGTGGCAATGGTCCAGTCGGTGGCCCTATACGGGGCCCCCGTCTGGGCGGACGACCTGGCTGCCTCCCGGCGCAGCATGACTATGCTGCGTCGGGTGCAGAGGCGCATGGCGCTCAGGGTCGTCCGCGGGTATCGGACCATGTCACATGAGGCGGCGACGGTTCTAGCGGGGATGCCGCCCATGGACCTGCTCGCGCGGTCGCACGCGGTGATGTACTGGCACCGCGTCGACCGTCGCGCGGGGGTGGGGGCGGTCCCGGGCGGGCAGGAACCTGCTTGGGGCGATTTGAAGCGCCAGGCCCGGCAGACCGTGTTGCTCGCGTGGCAGGAGCGACTGGCTCTGCCAACCGCGGGGCACCGGACAGTCGGGGCTGTTCGGCCGCTCCTGAAGGAGTGGCTGGACAGAGGCCATGGCAGCCTCACCTACCGGCTGGCACAGGTATTTTCCGGGCATGGCAGCTTCGGAAGATACCTGTGCCGGATAGGGAAGGAGCCGACGGCGCGTTGCTGCCACTGCGACGCTGAGCAGGACACGGCGGATCATACCCTGGAGGTATGCCCCGCGTGGGAGGGGGAGCGCCGTGTCCTGGTCGGCGTTGTCGGGCGGGATGTCTCGCTGCCGGGCGTGGTGCGCGCCATGCTCGGCAGCGAGGAGAAGTGGAGGGCCGTGGCCTCCTTCTGCGAGAACGTAATGTTGCAGAAGGAGGCCGCGGGGAGGGAGCGCGAGCTTCAGCGGCGCGCTGAAGCTCGTGCTCGTGCGGTGGCCCGAGGTCGTCGCCCGGTCGCGAGGCGTCGCGGGCGGCCGCCTCGGCGTGGCGGATGACCTAGGCTGGGAGGGGGGTCCTGAGGGGACCCTCCTCCCGCCAGGCGGCGCCGGGTCGGACCGGTTGGGGGTAGGAGTGCCTCCCCCTACCGGTCCAACGCAAGGGGAGGCACCCTCGGCGGTCTGGTGCGGCCATGAACGCCCGGCCGCCGAGGGGTGGAAACGGGGTCGCGGGCGGTTGCGAGTTGGGGCTCGCAGCCGCCACTAAACGCGGCCCCGGGACGGATAGCGGCGGGATGGAGTGGCCCCGTCCCGCCGCTATGAGGCAGTGTGTCTACTGGGGGGACCGATTGTCCCCCCGGGGGATGGGCGCGAAAGCGCGGGCACGGGGAGGATACCGGAAGAATGCTTCGAGCGATTCCCGGTATCCTCCCAAAGCGTGCCGAAGGGTCACCGTGGGGTTTTTAGTGGGTAGGTCCCGCGCCTGTCGTTGTACGGGCGCGGGGAATCCCACACACCCCTCCCACCTCTCCCCAAGGAGGTGGGAGGGAGTCTTTCGAAGATTATCCCCACGACAAAAAAAAAAAAAAAAAAAAAAAAAAAGTATGAGTCTGATGAGTGAAATACCCCGACCTATCCTAGACCTAACATGCGTTATCCTCAAAAATATTGATCGAAACCTGGTTTAATCGACTGATTCAGTGTGGTACCACATTACTATGTGATCCAAACCAGAAAATAACCCAGGATCTGTTCAACGAGTATGTGAAGTGTGCGAAAGTATGAGTCTGATGAGGGCAAATCCCAGACCTATCCCAGACCTAACATGAATTATTCTCTAAAATATTGATCCAAACCAGGTTTAATGGACTGTTTCAGTGTGGTACCACTCTACTACGTGATCCAAAGCAGAAAAAACCCTCGATCAGGTCAACATGTATGTTAAAACTGCGAAAGTATGACCCTGATGAGGGCAAATCCCAGGCCTAACCTAGACCTAACATGCGTTGTCCTCTAAAATATTGATGGAAACCAGGTTTAGTTGACTGTTTCAGTGTTGTACTTCATTACTACGTGATGCAATCCAGAAAAAGCCCAGGATCTAGTTATCAAGAATGAGAAATATGAGAAAGAATGAGCCTGATGAGAGCAAATCCCAGACCTAACCCAGACCTAACATGCGTTATCCTCTAAAATATTTATCAAGACCAGGTTTAATTGAATGTTTCAGTGTGGTACCACATTATTACGTGATCCAAACCAGAAAAAAAACCCAGGATCCGTTCAACAAGTATTTGAAGAATGCGAAAGTATGAGTTTGATGAGTGAAAATCCCCGGCCTAACCTAGACCTAACATGCGTTATCCTCAAAAATATTGATCGAAACCAGGTTTAATCGACTGTTTCAGTGTGGTACCACACTACTACGTGGCCCAAACCGGAAAAAACCCAGGATCTGTTCAACAAGTATGTGAAAAACGCGAAAGTATGAGCCTGATGAGGGCAAATCCCAGACCTATTCCAGACCTAACTTGCGTTATCCTCTAAAATATTGATCCAAACCAGGTTTAATGGACTGTTTCAGTGTGGTACCACTTTACTACGTGATCCAAAGCAGGAAAAACCCTCGATCACGTCAACATGTATATTAAAACTGCGAAAGTATGACCCTGATGAGGGCAAATCCCAGGCCTAACCTCGACCTAACATGCGTTGTCCTCTAAAAAATTGATGGAAACCAGGTTTAATTGACTGTTTCAGTGTTGTACTTCATTACTGCGTGATGCAATCCAGAAAAAGCCCAGGATCTAGCCATCAAGTATGAGAAATATGCGAAAGAATGAGCCTGATGAAAGCAAATCCCAGACCTAACCTAGACCTAACATGAATTATTCTCTAAAATATTGTTCGAAACCAGGTTTAATTGACTGCTTCAGTGTGGTCCCACATTACTACGTGATCCAAACCAGAAAAAACCCAGGATCTGTTCAACAAGTATGTGAAAAACGCGAAAGTATGAGCCTGATGAGGGCAAATCCCAGACCTATCCCATACCTAACTTGCGTTATCCTCAAAAATATTGATCGAAACCTGGTTTAATCGACTGTTTCAGTGTGGTACCACATTACTACGTGATCCAATCCAGAAATAGCCCAGGATCTAGCCATGAAGTATGAGAAATATGCGAAAGTATGAGCCTCACGAGGGCAAATCCTAGACCTAACCCAGACCTAATGTGCGTTATCCTCTAAAATATTTATCAAGACCAGGTTTAGTGATTGTTTCAGTGTGGTCCACATTACTACGTCATCCAAACCAGAAAAAACCCAGGATCCGTTCAACAAGAATGTGAAGAAAGTATGAGTCTGATGAGTGAAAATCCCAGGCCTAACCTAGACCTAACGTGCGTTATCCTCAAAAATATTGATCAAAACCTGGTTTAATCGACTTTTTCAGTGTGGTACCACATTACTATGTGATCCAAACCAGAAAATAACCCAGGATCTGTTCAACGAGTATGTGAAGTGTGCGAAAGTATGTGTCTGATGAGTGAAAATCCCAGACCTAACCTAGACCTAACATGCGTTATCCTCTAAAATATTGATCCAAACCAGGTTTAATGGACTGTTTCAGTGTGGTACCACACTACTACGTGATCCAAACCAGAAAAAACCCAGGATCTGTTCAACAAGTATGTGAAAAACGCGAAAGTATGAGCCTGATGGGGGCGAATCCCAGACCTATCCCAGACCTAACTTGCGTTATCCTCTAAAATATTGATCGAAACCAGGTTTAATTGGCTGTTTCAGCGTGGTACCACATTACTACGTGATACAATCCAGAAACAGCCCAGGATCTAGCCATGAAGTATGAGAAATATGCGAAAGTATGAGCCTGACGAGGGCAAAACCTAGTCCTAACCCAGACCTAACATGTGTTATCACCTAAAATATTTATCATGACCAGGTTTAATTGATTGTTTCAGTGTGGTCCCACATTACTACGTGATCCAAACCAGAAAAGAACCCAGGATCCGTTCAACAAGTATTTGAAGAATGCGAAAGTATGAGTTTGATGAGTGAAAATCCCCGGCCTAACCTAGACCTAACATGCGTTATCCTCAAAAATATTGATCGAAACCAGGTTTAATCGACTGTTTCGGTGTGGTACCACACTACTACGTGACCCAAACCGGAAAAAACCCAGGATCTGTTCAACGAGTATGTGAAAAACGCGAAAGTATGAGCCTGATGAGGGCAAATCCCAGACCTATCCCAGACCTAACTTGCGTTATCCTCTAAAATATTGAACGAAACCAGGTTTAATTGACTGTTTCAGCGTGGTACCACATTACTACGTGACACAATCCAGAAACAGCCGAGGATCTAGCCATGAAGTATGAGAAATATGCGAAAGTATGAGCCTGATGAGGGCAAATCCTAGAACTAACCCAAACCTAAGATGCGTTATCCTCTAAAATATTTATCAAGGCCAGGTTTAATTGAATGTTCCAGTGTGGTACCACATTACTACGCGAACAAATCCAGAAAAAACCCAGGATCAGTTCAACAAGTATGTGAAGAATGCGAATGTATGAGTCTGATGAGTGAAAATCCCAGGGCTAACCTAGACCTAACATGCGTTATCCTCTAAAATATTGATCCAAACCAGGTTTAATGGACTGTTTCAGTGTGGTACCACTTTACTACGTGATCCAAAGCAGGAAATACCCTCGATCAGGTCAACATGTATGTTAAAACTGCGAAAGTATGACCCTGATGAGGGCAAATCCCAGGCCTAACCTAGACCTAACATGCGTTGTCCTCTAAAATATTGATCGAAACCAGGTTTAATCGACTGTTTCAGTGTGGTACCACACTACTACGTGGCCCAAACCGGAAAAAACCCAGGATCTGTTCAACAAGTATGTGAAAAACGCGAAAGTATGAGTCTGATGAGGGCAAATCCCAGACCTATCTCAGACCTAACATGCGTTATCCTCTGAAATATTTATCAAGACCAGGTTTAATTGATTGTTTCAGTGTGGTCCCACATTACTACGTGGTCCAAACCAGAAAAAACCCAGGATCCGTTCAGCAAGTATGTGAAGAATGCGAAAGTATGTGTCTGATGAGTGAAAATCCCAGACCTGACCTAGACCTAACATGCGTTATCCTCTAAAATATTGATCCAAACCAGGTTTAATGGACTGTTTCAGTGTGGTACCACTCTACTACGTGATCCAAACCAGAAAAAACCTAGGATCTGTTCAACAAGTATGTGAAAAAGCGAAAGTATGAGCCTGCTGAGGGCGAATCCCAGACCTATCCCAGACCTAACTTGCGTTATCCTCCAAAATATTGATCGAAACCAGGTTTAATTGACTGTTTCAGCGTGGTACCACATTAATACGTGATACAATCCAGAAACAGCCCAGGATCTAGCCATGAAGTATGAGAAATATGCGAAAGTATGAGCCTGACGAGAGCAAATCCTAGACCTAACCCAGACCTAACATGCGTTATCCTCTAAAATATTTATCATGACCAGGTTTAATTGATTGTTTCAGTGTGGTCCCACATTACTACGTGACCCAAACCAGAAAAAACCCAGGATCCGTTCAACAAGTATGTGAAGAATGCGAAAGTATGAGCCTGGTGAGGGCAAATCCTAGACCTAATCCAAACCTAACATGCGATATCCTCTAAAATATTTATCAAGACCAGGTTTAATTGAATGTTCCAGTGTGGTACCACACTACTGCGTGACCCACACCGGAAAAAACCCAGGATCTGTTCAACACGTATGTGAAAAACGCGAAAGTATGAGCCTGATGAGGGCAAATCCCAGACCTATCCCAGACCTAACTTGCGTTATCCTCTAAAATATTGAACGAAACCAGGTTTAATTGACAGTTTCAGCGTGGTACCACATTACTACGTGATACAATCCAGAAACAGCACAGGATCTAGCCATGAAGTATGAGAAATATACGAAAGTATGAGCCTGGTGAGGGCAAATCCTAGACCTAACCCAAACCTAACATGCGTTATCCTCTAAAATATTTATCAAGACCAGGTTTAATTGAATGTTCCAGTGTGGTACCACATTACTACGTGAACCAATCCAGAAAAAACCCAGGATCTGTTCAACACGTATGTGAAAAACGCGAAAGTATGAGCCTGGTGAGGGCAAATCCCAGACCTATCCCAGACCTAACAAGCGTTATCCTCTAAAACATTGATCCAAACCAGGTTTAATGGACTGTTTCAGTGTGGTACCGCTTTACTACGTGATCCAAAGCAGAAAGAACCCTCGATCACGTCAACATATATATTAAAACTGCGAAAGTATGACCCAGATGAGGGCAAATCCCAGGCCTAACCTAGACCTAACATGCGTTATCCTCCAAAATATTGATCGAAACCAGGTTTAATTGACTGTTTCAGCGTGGTACCACATTAATACGTGATACAATCCAGAAACAGCCCAGGATCTAGCCATGAAGTATGAGAAATATGCGAAAGTATGAGCCTGACGAGGGCAAATCCTAGACCTAACCCAGACCTAACATGCGTTATCCTCTAAAATATTTATCATGACCAGGTTTAATTGATTGTTTCAGTGTGGTCCCACATTACTACGTGATCCAAACCAGCAAACACCCAGGATCCGTTCAACAAGTATGTGAAGAATGCGAAAGTATGAGCCTGGTGAGGGCAAATCCTAGACCTAACCCAAACCTAACATGCGATATCCTCTAAAATATTTATCAAGACCAGGTTTAATTGAATGTTCCAGTGTGGTACCACATTACTACGTGAACCAATCCAGAAAAAACCCAGGATCTGTTCAACACGTATGTGAAAAACGCGAAAGTATGAGCCTGATGAGGGCAAATCCCAGACCTATCCCAGACCTAACTTGCGTTGTCCTCTAAGATATTGATGGAAACCAGTTTTAATTGACTGTTTCAGTGTTGTACTTCATTACTACGTGATGCAATCGAGAAAAAGCCCAGGATCTAGCCATGAAGTATGAGAAATATGCGAAAGTATGAGCCTGATGAGGGCAAATCCTAGACCTAACCCAGACCTAACATGCGTTATCCTCTAAAATATTTATCAAGACCAGGTTTAATTGAATGTTTCAGTGTGGTACCACATTACTACGTGATCCAAACCAGTAAAAACCCAGGTTCCGTTCAGCAAGTATGTGAAGAATGCGAAAGTATGTGTCCGATGAGTGAAAAACCCCGACCTATCCTAGACCTAACGTGCGTTATCCTCAAAAATATTGATCGAAACCTGGTTTAATCGACTGATTCAGTGTGGTACCACATTACTATGTGATCCAAACCAGAAAATAACCCAGGATCCGTTCAGCAAGTATGTGAAGAATGCGAAAGTATGTGTCTGATGAGTGAAAATCCCAGACCTAACCTAGACCTAACATGCGTTATCCTCTAAAATATTGATCCAAACCAGGTTTAATGGACTGTTTCAGTGTGGTACCACTCTACTACGTGATCCAAACCAGAAAAAACCTAGGATCTGTTCAACAAGTATGTGAAAAACGCGAAAGTATGAGCCTGCTGAGGGCGAATCCCAGACCTATCCCAGACCTAACTTGCGTTATCCTCTAAAATATTGAACGAAACCAGGTTTAATTGACAGTTTCAGCGTGGTACCACATTACTACGTGATACAATCCAGAAACAGCACAGGATCTAGCCATGAAGTATGAGAAATATACGAAAGTATGAGCCTGGTGAGGGCAAATCCTAGACCTAACCCAAACCTAACATGCGTTATCCTCTAAAATATTTATCAAGACCAGGTTTAATTGAATGTTCCAGTGTGGTACCACATTACTACGTGAACCAATCCAGAAAAAACCCAGGATCTGTTCAACACGTATGTGAAAAACGCGAAAGTATGAGCCTGGTGAGGGCAAATCCCAGACCTATCCCAGACCTAACAAGCGTTATCCTCTAAAACATTGATCCAAACCAGGTTTAATGGACTGTTTCAGTGTGGTACCGCTTTACTACGTGATCCAAAGCAGAAAGAACCCTCGATCACGTCAACATATATATTAAAACTGCGAAAGTATGACCCAGATGAGGGCAAATCCCAGGCCTAACCTAGACCTAACATGCGTTATCCTCCAAAATATTGATCGAAACCAGGTTTAATTGACTGTTTCAGCGTGGTACCACATTAATACGTGATACAATCCAGAAACAGCCCAGGATCTAGCCATGAAGTATGAGAAATATGCGAAAGTATGAGCCTGACGAGGGCAAATCCTAGACCTAACCCAGACCTAACATGCGTTATCCTCTAAAATATTTATCATGACCAGGTTTAATTGATTGTTTCAGTGTGGTCCCACATTACTACGTGATCCAAACCAGCAAACACCCAGGATCCGTTCAACAAGTATGTGAAGAATGCGAAAGTATGAGCCTGGTGAGGGCAAATCCTAGACCTAACCCAAACCTAACATGCGATATCCTCTAAAATATTTATCAAGACCAGGTTTAATTGAATGTTCCAGTGTGGTACCACACTACTGCGTGACCCACACCGGAAAAAACCCAGGATCTGTTCAACACGTATGTGAAAAACGCGAAAGTATGAGCCTGATGAGGGCAAATCCCAGACCTATCCCAGACCTAACTTGCGTTGTCCTCTAAGATATTGATGGAAACCAGTTTTAATTGACTGTTTCAGTGTTGTACTTCATTACTACGTGATGCAATCGAGAAAAAGCCCAGGATCTAGCCATGAAGTATGAGAAATATGCGAAAGTATGAGCCTGATGAGGGCAAATCCTAGACCTAACCCAGACCTAACATGCGTTATCCTCTAAAATATTTATCAAGACCAGGTTTAATTGAATGTTTCAGTGTGGTACCACATTACTACGTGATCCAAACCAGTAAAAACCCAGGTTCCGTTCAGCAAGTATGTGAAGAATGCGAAAGTATGTGTCCGATGAGTGAAAAACCCCGACCTATCCTAGACCTAACGTGCGTTATCCTCTAAAATATTTATCAAGACCAGGTTTAATTGAATGTTCCAGTGTGGAACCACACTACTGCGTGACCCACACCGGAAAAAACCCAGGATCTGTTCAACACGTATGTGAAATACGCGAAAGTATGAGCCTGATGAGGGCAAATCCCAGACCTATCCCAGACCTAACTTGCGTTATCCTCTAAAATATTGAACGAAACCAGGTTTAATTGACTGTTTCAGCGTGGTACCACATTACTACGTGATACAATCCAGAAACAGCACAGGATCTAGCCATGAAGTATGAGAAATATGCGAAAGTATGAGCCTGGTGAGGGCAAATCCTAGACCTAACCCAAACCTAACATGCGTTATCCTCTAAAATATTTATCAAGACCAGGTTTAATTGAATGTTCCAGTGTGGTACCACATCACTAGGTGAACCAATCCAGAAAAAACACAGGATCTGTTCAACACGTATGTGAGAAACGCGAAAGTATGAGCCTGGTGAGGGCAAATCCCAAGCCTAACCTAGACCTAACATGCGTTATCCTCAAAAATATTGATCAGAACCTGGTTTAATCGACTTTTTCAGTGTGGTACCACATTACTATGTGATCCAAACCAGAAAATAACCCAGGATCCGTTCAACAAGTATGTGAAGAATGCGAAAGTATGAGTCTGATGAGTGAAGATCCCAGACCTTGCGTAGACCTAACATGAATTTTTCTCCAAAATATTGATCCAAACCAGGTTTAATGGACTGTTTCAGTGTGGTACCACTTTACTACGTGATCCAAAGCAGAAAAAACCCTCGATCAGGTCAACATGTATGTTAAAACTGCGAAAGTATGACCCTGATGAGGGCAAATCCCAGGCCTAACCTAGACCTAACATGCGTTATCCTCTAAAATATTTATCAAGACCAGGTTTAATTGAATGTTTCAGTGTGGTACCACATTATTACGTGATCCAAACCAGAAAAAAACCCAGGATCTGTTCAACAAGTATGTGAAAAACGCGAAAGTATGAGACTGATGAGGGCAAATCCCAGACCTATCCCAGACCTAACTTGCGTTATCCTCTAAAATATTGATCCAAACCAGGTTTAATGGACTGTTTCAGTGTGGTACCACTTTACTACGTGATCCAAAGCAGAAAAAACCCTCGATCACGTCAACATGTATATTAAAACTGCGAAAGTATGACCCTGATGAGGGCAAATCCCAGACCTATCCCAGACCTAACATGCGTTATCCTCTGAAATATTTATCAAGACCAGGTTTAATTGATTGTTTCAGTGTGGTCCCACATTACTACGTGATCCAAACCAGAAAAAACCCAGGATCCGTTCAGCAAGTATGTGAAGAATGCGAAAGTATGAGTTTGATGAGTGAAAATCCCCGGCCTAACCTAGACTTAACATGCGTTATCCTCAAAAATATTGATCGAAACCAGGTTTAATCGACTGTTTCAGTGTGGTACCACACTACTACGTGACCCAAACCGGAAAAAACCCAGGATCTGTTCAACAAGTATGTGAAAAACGCGAAAGTATGAGCCTGATGAGGGCAAATCCCAGACCTATCCCAGACCTAACTTGCGTTATCCTCTAAGGTATTGAACGAAACCAGGTTTAATTGACTGTTTCAGCGTGGTACCACATTACTACGTGACACAATCCAGAAACAGCCGAGGATCTAGCCATGAAGTATGAGAAATATGCGAAAGTATGAGCCTGATGAGTGAAAATCCCAGGGCTAACCTAGACCTAACATGCGTTATCCTCTAAAATATTGATCCAAACCAGGTTTGTTGGACTGTTTCAGTGTGGTACCACTTTACTACGTGACCCAAAGCAGAAAAAACCCTCGATCACGTCAACATGTATGTTAAAACTGCGAAAGTATGACCCTGATGAGGGCAAATCCCAAGCCTAACCTAGACCTAACATGCGTTGTCCACCAAAATATTGATGGAAACCAGGTTTAATTGACTGTTTCAGTGTTGTACTTCATTACTGCGTGATGGAATCCAGAAAAAGCCCAGGATCTAGCCATCAAGTATGAGAAATATGCGAAAGTATGAGCCTGACGATGGCAAATCCTAGACCTAACCCAGACCTAATATGCGATATCCTCTAAAATATTTATCAAGACCAGGTTTAATTGATTGTTTCAGTGTGGTCCCACATTACTACGTGTTCCAAACCAGTAAAAACCCAGGATCCGTTCAACATGTATGTTAAAACTGCGAAAGTATGACCCTGATGAGGGCAAATCCCAAGCCTATCCTAGACCTAACATGCGTTATCCTCAAAAACATTGATCGAAACCTGGTTTAATCGACTGATTCAGTGTGGTACCACATTACTATGTGATCCAAACCAGAAAATAACCCAGGATCTGTTCAACGAGTATGTGAAGTGTGCGAAAGTATGAGTCTGATGAGGGCAAATCCCAGACCTATCTCAGACCTAACATGAATTATTCTCTGAAATATTGATCCAAACCAGGTTTAATGGACTGTTTCAGTGTGGTACCACTTTACTACGTGATCCAAAGCAGAAAAAACCCTCGATCAGGTCAACATGTATGTTAAAACTGCGAAAGTATGACCCTGATGAGGGCAAATCCCAGGCCTAACCTAGACCTAACATGCGTTGTCCTCTAAAATATTGATGGAAACCAGGTTTAGTTGACTGTTTCAGTGTTGTACTTCATTACTACGTGATGCAATCCAGAAAAAGCCCAGGATCTAGTTATCAAGTATGAGAAATATGAGAAAGAATGAGCCTGATGAGAGCAAATCCCAGACCTAACCTAGACCTAGCATGAATTGTTCGCTAAAACATTGATCAAAACCAGGTTTAATTGACTGTTTCGGTGTGGTACCACACTACTACGTGATCCAATCCAGAAATTGCCCAGGATCCAGCCATGAAGTATGAGAAATATGCGAAAGCAAGAGCCTGATGAGGGCAAATCCTAGACCTAACCCAGACCTAACATGCGTTATCCTCTAAAATATTTATCAAGACCAGGTTTAATCGACTGTTTCAGTGTGGTACCACATTACTACGTGATCCAATCAAGAAATAGCCCAGGATCTAGCCATGAAGTATGAGAAATATGCGAAAGTATGAGCCTGACGAGGGCAAATCCTAGACCTAACCCAGACCTAATATGCGTTATCCTCTAAAATATTTATCAAGACCAGGTTTAATTGATTGTTTCAGTGTGGTCCACATTACTACGTCATCCAAACCAGAAAAAACCCAGGATCCGTTTAACAAGAATGTGAAGAAAGTATGAGTCTGATGAGTGAAAATCCCAGGCCTAACCTAGACCTAACGTGCGTTATCCTCAAAAATATTGATCAAAACCTGGTTTAATCGACTTTTTCAGTGTGGTACCACATTACTATGTGATCCAAACCAGAAAATAACCCAGGATCTGTTCAACGAGTATGTGAAGTGTGCGAAAGTATGAGTCTGATGAGGGCAAATCCCAGACCTATCCCAGACCTAACATGCGTTATCCTCTAAAATATTTATCAAGACCAGGTTTAATTGACTGCTTCAGTGTGGTCCCACATTACTACGTGATCCAAACCAGAAAAAACCCAGGATCTGTTCAACAAGTATGTGAAAAACGCGAAAGTATGAGCCTGATGAGGGCAAATCCCAGACCTATCCCAGACCTAACTTGCGTTATCCTCTAAAATATTGATCGAAACCAGGTTTAATTGACTGTTTCAGCGTGGTACCACATTACTACGTGATACAATCCGGAAACAGCCCAGGATCTAGCCATGAAGTATGAGAAATATGCGAAAGTATGAGCCTGACGAGGGCAAAACCTAGTCCTAACCCAGACCTAACATGTGTTATCCTCTAAAATATTTATCATGACCAGGTTTAATTGAATGTTCCAGTGTGGTACCACATTACTAGGTGAACCAATCCAGAAAAAACACAGGATCTGTTCAACACGTATGTGAGAAACGCGAAAGTATGAGCCTGGTGAGGGCAAATCCCAGGCCTAACCTAGACCTAACATGCGTTATCCTCAAAAATATTGATCAGAACCTGGTTTAATCGACTTTTTCAGTGTGGTACCACATTACTATGTGATCCAAACCAGAAAATAACCCAGGATCCGTTCAACAAGTATGTGAAGAATGCGAAAGTATGAGTCTGATGAGTGAAAATCCCAGACCTTGCGTAGACCTAACATGAATTTTTCTCCAAAATATTGATCCAAACCAGGTTTAATGGACTGTTTCAGTGTGGTACCACTTTACTACGTAATCCAAAGCAGAAAAAACCCTCGATCAGGTCAACATGTATGTTAAAACTGCGAAAGTATGACCCTGATGAGGGCAAATCCCAGGCCTAACCTAGACCTAACATGCGTTATCCTCTAAAATATTTATCAAGACCAGGTTTAATTGAATGTTTCAGTGTGGTACCACATTATTACGTGATCCAAACCAGAAAAAAACCCAGGATCTGTTCAACAAGTATGTCAAAAACGCGAAAGTATGAGACTGATGAGGGCAAATCCCAGACCTATCCCAGACCTAACTTGCGTTATCCTCTAAAATATTGATCCAAACCAGGTTTAATGGACTGTTTCAGTGTGGTACCACTTTACTACGTGATCCAAAGCAGAAAAAACCCTCGATCACGTCAACATGTATATTAAAACTGCGAAAGTATGACCCTGATGAGGGCAAATCCCAGACCTATCCCAGACCTAACATGCGTTATCCTCTGAAATATTTATCAAGACCAGGTTTAATTGATTGTTTCAGTGTGGTCCCACATTACTACGTGATCCAAACCAGAAAAAACCCAGGATCCGTTCAGCAAGTATGTGAAGAATGCGAAAGTATGAGTTTGATGAGTGAAAATCCCCGGCCTAACCTAGACTTAACATGCGTTATCCTCAAAAATATTGATCGAAACCAGGTTTAATCGACTGTTTCAGTGTGGTACCACACTACTACGTGACCCAAACCGGAAAAAACCCAGGATCTGTTCAACAAGTATGTGAAAAACGCGAAAGTATGAGCCTGATGAGGGCAAATCCCAGACCTATCCCAGACCTAACTTGCGTTATCCTCTAAGGTATTGAACGAAACCAGGTTTAATTGACTGTTTCAGCGTGGTACCACATTACTACGTGACACAATCCAGAAACAGCCGAGGATCTAGCCATGAAGTATGAGAAATATGCGAAAGTATGAGCCTGATGAGTGAAAATCCCAGGGCTAACCTAGACCTAACATGCGTTATCCTCTAAAATATTGATCCAAACCAGGTTTATTGGACTGTTTCAGTGTGGTACCACTTTACTACGTGACCCAAAGCAGAAAAAACCCTCGATCACGTCAACATGTATGTTAAAACTGCGAAAGTATGACCCTGATGAGGGCAAATCCCAAGCCTAACCTAGACCTAACATGCGTTGTCCACCAAAATATTGATGGAAACCAGGTTTAATTGACTGTTTCAGTGTTGTACTTCATTACTGCGTGATGGAATCCAGAAAAAGCCCAGGATCTAGCCATCAAGTATGAGAAATATGCGAAAGTATGAGCCTGACGATGGCAAATCCTAGACCTAACCCAGACCTAATATGCGATATCCTCTAAAATATTTATCAAGACCAGGTTTAATTGATTGTTTCAGTGTGGTCCCACATTACTACGTGTTCCAAACCAGTAAAAACCCAGGATCCGTTCAACATGTATGTTAAAACTGCGAAAGTATGACCCTGATGAGGGCAAATCCCAAGCCTATCCTAGACCTAACATGCGTTATCCTCAAAAACATTGATCGAAACCTGGTTTAATCGACTGATTCAGTGTGGTACCACATTACTATGTGATCCAAACCAGAAAATAACCCAGGATCTGTTCAACGAGTATGTGAAGTGTGCGAAAGTATGAGTCTGATGAGGGCAAATCCCAGACCTATCTCAGACCTAACATGAATTATTCTCTAAAATATTGATCCAAACCAGGTTTAATGGACTGTTTCAGTGTGGTACCACTTTACTACGTGATCCAAAGCAGAAAAAACCCTCGATCAGGTCAACATGTATGTTAAAACTGCGAAAGTATGACCCTGATGAGGGCAAATCCCAGGCCTAACCTAGACCTAACATGCGTTGTCCTCTAAAATATTGATGGAAACCAGGTTTAGTTGACTGTTTCAGTGTTGTACTTCATTACTACGTGATGCAATCCAGAAAAAGCCCAGGATCTAGTTATCAAGTATGAGAAATATGAGAAAGAATGAGCCTGATGAGAGCAAATCCCAGACCTAACCTAGACCTAGCATGAATTGTTCGCTAAAACATTGATCAAAACCAGGTTTAATTGACTGTTTCAGTGTGGTACCACACTACTACGTGATCCAATCCAGAAATTGCCCAGGATCCAGCCATGAAGTATGAGAAATATGCGAAAGCAAGAGCCTGATGAGGGCAAATCCTAGACCTAACCCAGACCTAACATGCGTTATCCTCTAAAATATTTATCAAGACCAGGTTTAATCGACTGTTTCAGTGTGGTACCACATTACTACGTGATCCAATCCAGAAATAGCCCAGGATCTAGCCATGAAGTATGAGAAATATGCGAAAGTATGAGCCTGACGAGGGCAAATCCTAGACCTAACCCAGACCTAATATGCGTTATCCTCTAAAATATTTATCAAGACCAGGTTTAATTGATTGTTTCAGTGTGGTCCACATTACTACGTCATCCAAACCAGAAAAAACCCAGGATCCGTTTAACAAGAATGTGAAGAAAGTATGAGTCTGATGAGTGAAAATCCCAGGCCTAACCTAGACCTAACGTGCGTTATCCTCAAAAATATTGATCAAAACCTGGTTTAATCGACTTTTTCAGTGTGGTACCACATTACTATGTGATCCAAACCAGAAAATAACCCAGGATCTGTTCAACGAGTATGTGAAGTGTGCGAAAGTATGAGTCTGATGAGGGCAAATCCCAGACCTATCCCAGACCTAACATGCGTTATCCTCTAAAATATTTATCAAGACCAGGTTTAATTGACTGCTTCAGTGTGGTCCCACATTACTACGTGATCCAAACCAGAAAAAACCCAGGATCTGTTCAACAAGTATGTGAAAAACGCGAAAGTATGAGCCTGATGAGGGCAAATCCCAGACCTATCCCAGACCTAACTTGCGTTATCCTCTAAAATATTGATCGAAACCAGGTTTAATTGACTGTTTCAGCGTGGTACCACATTACTACGTGATACAATCCGGAAACAGCCCAGGATCTAGCCATGAAGTATGAGAAATATGCGAAAGTATGAGCCTGACGAGGGCAAAACCTAGTCCTAACCCAGACCTAACATGTGTTATCCTCTAAAATATTTATCATGACCAGGTTTAATTGATTGTTTCAGTGTGGTCCCACATTACTACGTGATCCAAACCAGAAAAGAACCCAGGATCCGTTCAACAAGTATTTGAAGAATGCGAAAGTATGAGTTTGATGAGTGAAAATCCCCGGCCTAACCTAGACCTAACATGCGTTATCCTCAAAAATATTGATCGAAACCAGGTTTAATCGACTGTTTCAGTGTGGTACCACACTACTACGTGACCCAAACCGGAAAAAACCCAGGATCTGTTCAACAAGTATGTGAAAAACGCGAAAGTATGAGCCTGATGAGGGCAAATCCCAGACCTATCCCAGACCTAACTTGCGTTATCCTCTAAAATATTGAGCGAAACCAGGTTTAATTGACTGTTTCAGCGTGGTACCACATTACTACGTGACACAATCCAGAAACAGCCGAGGATCTAGCCATGAAGTATGAGAAATATGCGAAAGTATGAGCCTGATGAGGGCAAATCCTAGAACTAACCCAAACCTAAGATGCGTAATCCTCTAAAATATTTCTCAAGACCAGGTTTAATTGAATGTTCCAGTGTGGTACCACATTACTACGCGAACCAATCCAGAAAAAACCCAGGATCAGTTCAACAAGTATGTGAAGAATGCGAATGTATGAGTCTGATGAGTGAAAATCCCAGGGCTAACCTAGACCTAACATGCGTTATCCTCTAAAATATTGATCCAAACCAGGTTTAATGGACTGTTTCAGTGTGGTACCACTTTACTACGTGATCCAAAGCAGGAAAAACCCTCGATCAGGTCAACATGTATGTTAAAACTGCGAAAGTATGACCCTGATGAGGGCAAATCCCAGGCCTAACCTAGACCTAACATGCGTTGTCCTCTAAAATATTGATGGAAACCAGGTTTAGTTGACTGTTTCAGTGTTGTACTTCATTACTACGTGATGCAATCCAGAAAAAGCCCAGGATCTAGCCATCAAGTATGAGAAATATGAGAAAGAGTGAGCCTGATGAGAGCAAATCCCAGACCTAACCTAGACCTAGCATGAATTGTTCTCTAAAATATTGATCAAAACCAGGTTTAATTGACTGTTTCAGTGTTGTACTTCATTACTACGTGATGCAATCCAGAAAAAGCCCAGGATCTAGCCATCAAGTATGAGAAATATGAGAAAGAGTGAGCCTGATGAGAGCAAATCCCAGACCTAACCTAGACCTAGCATAAATTGTTCTCTAAAATATTTATCAAGACCAGGTTTAATTGACTGTTTCGGCGTGGTACCGCATTACTACGTGATAGAGACCAGAAAAAGGCCAGGATCCGTTCAACAAGTATGTGAAGAATGCGAAAGTTTGAGTTTGATGAGTGAAAATCCCCGGCCTAACCTAGACCTAACATGCGTTATCCTCAAAAATATTGATCGAAACCTGGTTTAATCGACTGATTCAGTGTGGTACCACATTACTATGTGATCCAAACCAGAAAATAACCCAGGATTTGGCCAACAAGTATGCGAAAAATGCGAAAGTACGAGACAGATGAGGGCAAATCCCAGACCTAACCGAGAAATAACCGGCGCTATCCTCTAAAATATTAATCGCAACCAGGTTTTATTGACTGTCTGAGTGTGGTCCCACATTACTACTTGGTCCAAGCCAGAAAAAGGCCAGGATCTGCCCAACAAGTGTGCGAAAAACACGAAAGTATATGCCAGATGATTGCAAATACCAGGACTAACCCAGTCGTAACCTGCGTTATGCCCTAAAATACTATTCGGAACCATGTTTAATTGACTGTGTCAGCGTGGTACCACATTAATACGTGATACAATCCAGAAACAGCCCAGGATCTAGCCATGAAGTATGAGAAATATGCGATTGTATGAGCCTGACGAGGGCAAATCCTAGACCTAACCCAGACCTAACATGCGTTATCCTCTAAAATATTTATCATGACCAGGTTTAATTGATTGTTTCAGTGTGGTCCCACATTACTACGTGATCCAAACCAGAAAAAACCCAGGATCCGTTCAACAAGTATGTGAAGAATGCGAAAGTATGAGCCTGGTGAGGGCAAATCCCAGACCTATCCCAGACCTTACAAGCGTTATCCTCTAAAATATTGATCCAAACCAGGTTTATGGACTGTTTCAGTGTGGTACCACTTTACTACGTGATCCAAAGCAGAAAAAACCCTCGATCACGTCAACATATATATTAAAACTGCGAAAGTATGACCCAGATGAGGGCAAATCCCAGGCCTAACCTAGACCTAACATGCGTTGTCCTCTAAAATATTGATGGAAACCAGGTTTAATTGACTGTTTCAGTGTTGTACTTCATTACTGCGTGATACAATCCAGAAAGCCCAGGATCTAGCCATCAAGTATCTGAAATATGCGAAAGAATGTGCCTGATGAGGGCAAATCCCAGACCTATCCCAAACCTAACTTGCGTTGTCCTCTAAGATATTGATGGAAACCAGTTTTAATTGACTGTTTCAGTGTTGTACTTCATTACTACGTGATGCAATCCAGAAATAGCCCGGGATCTAGCCATCAAGTATGAGAAATATGCGAAAGAATGAGCCTGATGAGAGCAAATCGCAGACCTAACCTAGACCTAACATGAATTATTCTCTAAAATATTGATCCAAACCAGGTTTAATGGACTGTTTCAGTGTGGTACCACTTTACTACGTGATCCAAAGCAGAAAAAACCCTCGATCAGGTCAACATGTATGTTAAAACTGCGAAAGTATGACCCTGATGAGGGCAAATCCCAGGCCTAACCTAGACCTAACATGCGTTGTCCTCTAAAATATTGATGGAAACCAGGTTTAGTTGACTGTTTCAGTGTTGTACTTCATTACTACGTGATGCAATCCAGAAAAAGCCCAGGATCTAGCCATCAAGTATGAGAAATATGAGAATGAATGAGCCTGATGAGAGCAAATCCCAGACCTAACCTAGACCTAGCATGAATTGTTCTCTAAAATATTGATCAAAACCAGGTTTAATTGACTGTTTCAGTGTGGTACCACACTACTACGTGATCCAATCCAGAAATTGCCCAGGATCCAGCCATGAAGTATGAGAAATATGCGAAAGCATGAGCATGATGAGGGCAAATCCTAGACCTAACCCAGACCTAACAAGCGTTATCCTCTAAAATATTTATCAAGACCAGGTTTAATTGATTGTTTCAGTGTGGTCCACATTACTACGTGATCCAAACCAGAAAAAACCCAGGATCCGTTCAACAAGTATGTGAAGAATGCGAAAGTATGAGTCTGATGAGTGAAAATCCCAGGCCTAACCTAGACCTAACGTGCGTTATCCTCAAAAATATTGATCAAAACCTGGTTTAATCGACTTTTTCAGTGTGGTACCACATTACTATGTGATCCAAACCAGAAAATAACCCAGGATCTGTTCAACGAGTATGTGAAGTGTGCGAAAGTATGAGTCTGATGAGGGCAAATCCCAGACCTATCCCAGACCTAACATGCGTTATCCTCTAAAATATTTATCAAGACCAGGTTTAATTGATTGTTTCAGTGTGGTACCACACTACTACGTGATCCAAACCAGAAAAAACCCAGGATCTGTTCAACAAGTATGTGAAAAACGCGAAAGTATGAGCCTGATGGGGGCGAATCCCAGACCTATCCCAGACCTAACTTGCGTTATCCTCTAAAATATTGATCGAAACCAGGTTTAATTGACTGTTTCAGCGTGGTACCACATTACTACGTGATACAATCCAGAAACAGCCCAGGATCTAGCCATGAAGTATGAGAAATATGCGAAAGTATGAGCCTGACGAGGGCAAAACCTAGTCCTAACCCAGACCTAACATGTGTTATCCTCTAAAATATTTATCATGACCAGGTTTAATTGATTGTTTCAGTGTGGTCCCACATTACTATGTGATCCAAACCAGAAAAGAACCCAGGATCTGTTCAACAAGTATGTGAAAAACGCGAAAGTATGAGCCTGATGAGGGCAAATCCCAGGCCTAACCTAGACCTAACATGCGTTGTCCTCTAAAATATTGATGGAAACCAGGTTTAGTTGACTGTTTCAGTGTTGTACTTCATTACTACGTGATGCAATCCAGAAAAAGCCCAGGATCTAGCCATCAAGTATGAGAAATATGAGAATGAATGAGCCTGATGAGAGCAAATCCCAGACCTAACCTAGACCTAGCATGAATTGTTCTCTAAAATATTGATCAAAACCAGGTTTAATTGACTGTTTCAGTGTGGTACCACACTACTACGTGATCCAATCCAGAAATTGCCCAGGATCCAGCCATGAAGTATGAGAAATATGCGAAAGCATGAGCATGATGAGGGCAAATCCTAGACCTAACCCAGACCTAACATGCGTTATCCTCTAAAATAATTATCAAGACCAGGTTTAATTGAATGTTTCAGTGTGGTACCACATTATTACGTGATCCAAACCAGAAAAAACCCTCGATCATGTCAACATGTATATTAAAACTGCGAAAGTATGACCCTGATGAGGGCAAATCCCAGGCCTAAACTAGACCTAAAATGCGTTGTCCTCTAAAAAATTGATGGAAACCAGGTTTAATTGACTGTTTCAGTGTTGTACTTCATTACTGCGTGATGCAATCCAGAAAATGCCCAGGATCTAGCCATCAAGTATGAGAAATATGCGAAAGAATGAGCCTGATGAAAGCAAATTTCAGACCTAACCTAGACCTAACATGAATTATTCTCTAAAATATTGTTCGAAACCAGGTTTAATTGACTGCTTCAGTGTGGTCCCACATTACTACGTGATCCAAACCAGAAAAAACCCAGGATCTGTTCAACAAGTATGTGAAAAATGCGAAAGTATGAGCCTGATGAGGGCAAATCCCAGACCTATCCCATACCTAACTTGCGTTATCCTCAAAAATATTGATCGAAACCTGGTTTAATCGACTGTTTCAGTGTGTACCACATTACTACGTGATCCAATCCAGAAATAGCCCAGGATCTAGCCATGAAGTATGAGAAATATGCGAAAGTATGAGCCTGACGAGGGCAAATCCTAGACCTAACCCAGACCTAATATGCGTTATCCTCTAAAATATTTATCAAGACCAGGTTTGATTGATTGTTTCAGTGTGGTCCACATTACTACGTGATCCAAACCAGAAAAAACCCAGGATCCGTTCAACAAGTATGTGAAGAATGCGAAAGTATGAGTCTGATGAGTGAAAATCCCAGGCCTAACCTAGACCTAACGTGCGTTATCCTCAAAAATATTGATCAAAACCTGGTTTAATCGACTTTTTCAGTGTGGTACCACGTTACTATGTGATCCAAACCAGAAAATAACCCAGGATCTGTTCAACGAGTATGTGAAGTGTGCGAAAGTATGAGTCTGATGAGGGCAAATCCCAGACCTATCCCAGACCTAACATGCGTTATCCTCTAAAATATTTATCAAGACCAGGTTTAATTGATTGTTTCAGTGTGGTCCCACATTACTACGTGATCCAAACCAGAAAAAACCCAGGATCCGTTCAACAAGTATGTGAAGAATGCGAAAGTATGAGTCTGATGAGTGAAAATCCCAGACCTAACCTAGACCTAACATGCGTTATCCTCTAAAATATTGATCCCAACCAGGTTTAATGGACTGTTTCAGTGTGGTACCACACTACTACGTGATCCAAACCAGAAAAAACCCAGGATCTGTTCAATAAGTATGTGAAAAACGCGAAAGTATGAGCCTGATGAGGGCAAATCCCAGACCTATCCCAGACCTAACTTGCATTATCCTCTAAAATATTGAACGAAACCAGGTTTAATTGACTGTTTCAGCGTGGTACCACATTACTACGTGTTACAATCCAGAAACAGCCCAGGATCTAGCCATGAAGTATGAGAAATATGCGAAAGTATGAGCCTGACGAGGGCAAAACCTAGTCCTAACCCAGACCTAACATGTGTTATCCTCTAAAATATTCATCATGACCAGGTTTAATTGATTGTTTCAGTGTGGTCCCACATTACTATGTGATCCAAACCAGAAAAGAACCCAGGATCCGTTCAACAAGTATTTGAAGAATGCGAAAGTATGAGTTTGATGAGTGAAAATCCCCGGCCTAACCTAGACCTAACATGCGTTATCCTCAAAAATATTGATCGAAACCAGGTTTAATCGACTGTTTCAGTGTGGTACCACACTACTACGTGACCCAAACCGGAAAAAACCCAGGATCTGTTCAACAAGTATGTGAAAAACGCGAAAGTATGAGCCTGATGAGGGCAAATCCCAGACCTATCCCAGACCTAACTTGCGTTATCCTCTAAAATATTGAACGAAACCAGGTTTAATTGACTGTTTCAGCGTGGTGCCACATTACTACGTGACACAATCCAGAAACAGCCGAGGATCTAGCCATGAAGTAAGAGAAATATGCGAAAGTATGAGCCCGATGAGGGCAAATCCTAGAACTAACCCAAACCTAAGATGCGTTATCCTCTAAAATATTTATCAAGACCAGGTTTAATTGAATGTTCCAGTGTGGTACCACATTACTACGCGAACCAATCCAGAAAAAACCCAGGATCAGTTCAACAAGTATGTGAAGAATGCGAATGTATGAGTCTGATGAGTGAAAATCCCAGGGCAAACCTAAACCTAACATGCGTTGTCCTCTAAAATATTGATGGAAACCAGGTTTAATTGACTGTTTCAGTGTTGTACTTCATTACTGCGTGATGCAATCCAGAAAAAGCCCAGGATCTAGCCATCAAGTATGAGAAATATGCGAAAGTATGAGACTGACGATGGCAAATCCTAGAACTAACCCAGACCTAATATGCGTTATCCTCTAAAATATTTATCAAGACCAGGTTTAATTGATTGTTTCAGTGTGGTCCCACATTACTACGTGTTCCAAACCAGTAAAAACCCAGGATCCGTTCAACAAGTATGTGAAGAATGCGAAAGTATGGGTCTGATGAGTGAAAAACCCCGGCCTATCCTAGACCTAACATGCGTTATCCTCAAAAATATTGATCGAAACCTGGTTTAATCGACTGATTCAGTGTGGTACCACATTACTATGTGATCCAAACCAGAAAATAACCCAGGATTTGGCCAACAAGTATGCGAGAAATGCGAAAGTACGTGCCAGATGAGGGCAAATCCCAGACCTAAACGGGACATAACCGGCGTTATCCCCTAAAATACTATTCGGAACCATGTTTAATTGACTGTTAAGGTGTGGTACCGCATTACTACCTGATCCAAACCAGAAAAAGCCCAGGATCTTGCCACAGGTAGGCGAAAAATGCGAAGGTACGAGCCAGATGATTGCAAATACCAGAACTAATCCAGACATAACCAGCGTTATCCTCTAAAATACTAATCGGAACCAGCTTTTATTGACTGTTTCAGTGTGGTACCACAATACTACGAATCCAAACCAGAAGAAGCCCAGGATCTGGCCGACAAGTATGCGAGAAATGCGAAAGTACGAGCCAGATGAGGGCAAATCCCAGACCTAACCCAGACATAACCGGCGTTATCCTCTAAAATATTAATCGCAACCGGGTTTAATTGACTGTTTCTGTGTGGAACCACATTACGACGGGATACAAACCAGAAAAAGCCCTGGATCTGGCCAACAAGTATGAGAAAAATGCGAAGGTATGAGCCAGATGAGGGCAAATACCAGACCTAACCCAGACATAGCCGGCGTTATCCTCTAAAATATTATTCGCAACCGGGTTTAATTGACTGTTTCTGTGTGGAACCACATTACGACGGGATACAAACCAGAAAAAGCCCAGGATCTGCCCAACAAGTATGCGAAAAACGCGAAAGTATGTGCCAGATGATTGCAAATACCAGAACTAACCCAGACGTAACCTGCGTTATCCTCTAAAATACTATTCGGAACCAGGTTTAATTGACTGTTAAGGTGTGGTACCGCATTACTACCTGATCCAAACCTGAAAAAGCCCAGGATCTTGCCACAAGTTGGCGAAAAATGCGAAGGTACGAGCCAGAAGATTGCAAATACCAGAACTAAACCAGACATAACCAGCGTTATCCTCTAAAATACTAATCGGAACCAGGTTTATTTGACTGTTTCAGTGTGGTACCACATTACTACGTGGTCCAAGCATGAAAAAGGCCAGGATCTGGCCAACAAGTATGCGAAAAATGCGAAATTACGAGCCAGATGTGGGAAAATCCCAAACCTAACGGAGACATAACCGGCGTTATCCTTTAAAATATTAATCGCCACCAGGTTGAATTGACTGTTTCAGTGTGGTACCACATTACTACGTGATCCAAACCAGAGAAAGCCCAGCATCTGAAGAACAAGTATGCGAAAAATGCGAAAGTACGAGCCAGATGAGGGGCAAATACCAGACCTAACCCAGACATAGCCGGCGTTATCCTGTTAAATATTAATCGGAACCATGTTTATTTGACTGTTTCAGTGTGGTAACACATTATTACGTGGTCCAAACCAGAAAAAGCCCAGGATCTTGCCACAAGTATGCGAAAAATGCGAAATTACGAGCCAGATGAGGGAAAATCCCAGACCTAACCGAGACAAAACCGGCGTTATCCTCTAAAATATTAATCGCCACCAGGTTTAATTGACTGCTTCGGTGTGGTACCGCATTACTACGTGATCGAAGCATGAAAAAGCCCAGGATCCTGCCAACAAGTAGGCGAAAAATGCGAAGGTACGAGCCAGATGATTGCAAATACCAGAACTAAACCAGACATAACCAGCGTTATCCTCTGAAATACTAATCTGAACCTGCTTTTATTGACCGTTTCAGTGTGTTACCACATTACTACGTGATCCAAACCAGAAAAAGCCCAGGATCTGGCCAAAAAGTATGCGAGAAATGCGAAAGTACTAGCCAGATGAGGGCAAATCCCAGAATTAACCGAGTCATAACCGGCGTTATCCTCTAAAATATTAATCGCAACCAGGTTTAATTGACTGTTTCGGCGTGGTACCGCATTACTACGTGATACAGACCAGAAAAAGGCCAGGATCTGGCCAACAAGTATGCGAAAAATGCGAAAGTACGAGCCAGATGAGGGCAAATCCCAGACCTAACCCAGACATTACCGGCGTTATCCTCTAAAATATTAATCGCAACCAGGTTTAATTGACTGTTTCGGTGTGGTACCACATTACTACGTGGTCCAAGCATGAAAAAGGCCAGGATCTGGCCAACAAGTATGAGAAAAATGCGAAGGTATGAGCCAGATGAGGGCAAATACCAGACCTAACCCAGACATAGCCGGCGTTATCCTGTAAAATATTAATCGGAACCATGTTTATTTGACTGTTTCAGTGTGGTACCACATTACTACGTGGTCCAAGCATGAAAAAGGCGAGGATCTGGTCACCAAGTATGCGAGAAATGCGAAAGTACGAGCCAGATGAGGGCAAATACCAGAACTAAACCAGACATAACCAGCGTTATCCTCTAAAATACTAATCAGAACCTGCTTTTATTGACTGTTTCAGTGTGTTACCACATTACTACATGATCCAAACCAGAAAAAGCCCAGGATCTGGCCAACAAGTATGCGAGAAATGCGAAAGTACGTGCCAGATGAGGGCAAATCCCAGACCTAACCGAGAAATAACCGGCGCTATCCTCTAAAATATTAATCGCAACCAGGTTTAATTGACTGTCTGAGTGTGGTCCCACATTACTACTTGGTCCAAGCCAGAAAAAGGCCAGGATCTGGTCACCAAGTATGCGAGAAATGCGAAAGTATGAGCCAGATGGTTACAAGTACCGGAACTAACCCAAACATAACCAGCGTTATCCTCCAAAAAATTAATCGCAACCAGGTTTAATTGACTGTTTCAGTGTGAGACCACATTACTGCGTGGTCCAAGCCAGAAAAAGGCCAGGATCTGGCCAACAAGTATGAGAAAAATGCGAAAATTCGAGCCAGATGACGGCAAATCCCAGACCTAACCGTGACATAACCGGCGTTATCCTCTAAAATATTAATCGCAACCAGGTTTAATTGACTCTTTCGGTGTGGAACCACATTACTACATGATCTAAACCAGACAAAGCCCAGGATCTGGCCAACAAGTATGCGAAAAATGCGAAAGTACGAGCCAGATGAGGGCAAATCCCAGACCTAACCCAGACATTACCGGTGTTATCCTGTAAAATACTAATCAGAACCTGCTTTTATTGACTGTTTCAGTGTGTTACCACATTACTACATGGTCCAAACCAGTAAAAGCCCAGGATCTGGCCAACAAGTATGCGAGAAAAGCGATAGTACGTGCCAGATGAGGGCAAATCCCAGACCTAACCGAGACATAACCGGCGTTATCCTCTAAAATATTAATCGCAACCAGGTTTAATTGACTGTTTCGGTGTGGTACCTAACTTGCGTTGTCCTCTAAAATATTTATCAAGACCAGGTTTAATTGAATGTTTCAGTGTGGTACCACATTACTACGTGAACCAAACCAGAAAAAACCCAGGATCCGTTGAACATGTATGTTAAGACTGCTGAAATATGACCCTGATGAGGGCAAATCCCAGGCCTAACCTAGACCTAACATGCGTTGTCCTCTAAAATATTTATGGAAACCAGGTTTAATTGACCGTTTCAGTGTGGTACCACATTACTACGTGAACCAAACCAGAAAAAACCCAGGATCCGTTGAACATGTATGTTAAGACTGCTGAAGTATGACCCCGATGAGGGCAAATCCCTGGCCTAACCTGGACCTAACATGCGTTATCCTCTAAAATATTGATCGAAACCAGGTTGAATGGACTGTTTCACAGTGGTACCACATTAGTACGTGATCCAAAGCAGAAAAATCCATCGATCAGGTCAACATGTATTTTAAAACTGCGAAAGTATGACCCTGATGAAGGCAAATCCCAGACCTATCCTAGACCTAACATGTGTTATCCTCTAAAATACTCATCGAAACCAGGTTTAATTGACTGTCTCAGTGTGGTACCACATTAATACGTGATCGAAACAAGAAAAAACCCAAGATCTGTTCAAGATGTATGTGTAGAATGCGAAAGTATGAGACTGGTGTGGGCAAATCCTAGACGTAACCTAGACTTAACATGTGTTATCCTCTTAAATATTGATCGAAATCAGGATTAATCGACTGTTTCAGTGTGGTACCACATCACTACGTGATCCAAACCAGAAAAGCCCAGGATCTGTTCAACAAGTATGTAAAAAATGCGAAAATATGACCCTGATGAGGGCAAATCCCAGGCCAAACCTAGACTTAACGTGCGTTATCCTCTAAAATATTTATCAAGACCAGATTTAATTGACTGTTTCAGTGTGGTACCACATTACTACGTGATGCAAACCAGTGGAAGCCTGGGATCTGGCCAACAAGAATGAGAAATATACGAAAGTATGAGCCCGATGAGAGCAAATCCCAGTTTTAACCTAGACCTAACATGTCCTATCCTCTAAAATATTGATCGAAACCAGGTTTAATTGACTGTTTCAGTGTGGTACCACTTTACTACGTGATCCAAAGCAGAAGAAACCATCGATCAGGTCAACATGTATTTTGAAACTGCGAATGTATGACCCAGATGAGGGCAAATCCCAGACCTAACCTAGACCTAACATGTATTATCCTCTAAAATATTGACGAAAACCACGTCTAATTGACAGTTTCAGTGTTGTACCACATTACTACGTGTTCCAATCCAGAAAAAGCCCAGGATCTAGCCAACAAGTATGAGAAATATGCGAAAGTATGAGCCTGATGAGGGCAAATCGTAGACCTAACCCAGATCTAACATGCGTTATCCTCTAAAATATTTATCAAGACCAGGTTTAATTGACTGTTTCAGTGTGGTACCACAATACTACGTGATCCAAAGCAGAAAAAAACCTCGCTCAGGTCAACATGTATGTTAAAACTGCGAAAGTATGACCCTGATGAGGGCAAATCCCTGGCCTAACCTAGACCTAACATTCGCTATCCTCTAAAATATTGATCGAAACCAGGTTTAATGGACTGTTTCAGTGTGGTACCACTTTACTACGTGATCCAAAGCAGAAAAAACCCTCGATCAGGTCAACATGTATGTTAAAACTGCGAAAGTATGACCCTGATGAGGGCAAATCCCAGGCCTAACCTAGACCTAACATGCGTTGTCCTCTAAAATATTGATGGAAACCAGGTTTAGTTGACTGTTTCAGTGTTGTACTTCATTACTACGTGATGCAATCCAGAAAAAGCCCAGGATCTAGCCATCAAGTATGAGAAATATGAGAATGAATGAGCCTGATGAGAGCAAATCCCAGACCTAACCTAGACCTAGCATGAATTGTTCTCTAAAATATTGATCAAAACCAGGTTTAATTGACTGTTTCAGTGTGGTACCACACTACTACGTGATCCAATCCAGAAATTGCCCAGGATCCAGCCATGAAGTATGAGAAATATGCGAAAGCATGAGCATGATGAGGGCAAATCCTAGACCTAACCCAGACCTAACAAGCGTTATCCTCTAAAATATTTATCAAGACCAGGTTTAATTGATTGTTTCAGTGTGGTCCACATTACTACGTGATCCAAACCAGAAAAAACCCAGGATCCGTTCAACAAGTATGTGAAGAATGCGAAAGTATGAGTCTGATGAGTGAAAATCCCAGGCCTAACCTAGACCTAACGTGCGTTATCCTCAAAAATATTGATCAAAACCTGGTTTAATCGACTTTTTCAGTGTGGTACCACATTACTATGTGATCCAAACCAGAAAATAACCCAGGATCTGTTCAACGAGTATGTGAAGTGTGCGAAAGTATGAGTCTGATGAGGGCAAATCCCAGACCTATCCCAGACCTAACATGCGTTATCCTCTAAAATATTTATCAAGACCAGGTTTAATTGATTGTTTCAGTGTGGTCCCACATTACTACGTGATCCAAACCAGAAAAAACCCAGGATCCGTTCAACAAGTATGTGAAGAATGCGAAAGTATGAGTCTGATGAGTGAAAATCCCAGACCTAACCTAGACCTAACATGCGTTATCCTCTAAAATATTGATCCCAACCAGGTTTAATGGACTGTTTCAGTGTGGTACCACACTACTACGTGATCCAAACCAGAAAAAACCCAGGATCTGTTCAACAAGTATGTGAAAAACGCGAAAGTATGAGCCTGATGGGGGCGAATCCCAGACCTATCCCAGACCTAACTTGCGTTATCCTCTAAAATATTGATCGAAACCAGGTTTAATTGACTGTTTCAGCGTGGTACCACATTACTACGTGATACAATCCAGAAACAGCCCAGGATCTAGCCATGAAGTATGAGAAATATGCGAAAGTATGAGCCTGACGAGGGCAAAACCTAGTCCTAACCCAGACCTAACATGTGTTATCCTCTAAAATATTTATCATGACCAGGTTTAATTGATTGTTTCAGTGTGGTCCCACATTACTATGTGATCCAAACCAGAAAAGAACCCAGGATCTGTTCAACAAGTATGTGAAAAACGCGAAAGTATGAGCCTGATGAGGGCAAATCCCAGGCCTAACCTAGACCTAACATGCGTTGTCCTCTAAAATATTGATGGAAACCAGGTTTAGTTGACTGTTTCAGTGTTGTACTTCATTACTACGTGATGCAATCCAGAAAAAGCCCAGGATCTAGCCATCAAGTATGAGAAATATGAGAATGAATGAGCCTGATGAGAGCAAATCCCAGACCTAACCTAGACCTAGCATGAATTGTTCTCTAAAATATTGATCAAAACCAGGTTTAATTGACTGTTTCAGTGTGGTACCACACTACTACGTGATCCAATCCAGAAATTGCCCAGGATCCAGCCATGAAGTATGAGAAATATGCGAAAGCATGAGCATGATGAGGGCAAATCCTAGACCTAACCCAGACCTAACATGCGTTATCCTCTAAAATAATTATCAAGACCAGGTTTAATTGAATGTTTCAGTGTGGTACCACATTATTACGTGATCCAAACCAGAAAAAACCCTCGATCATGTCAACATGTATATTAAAACTGCGAAAGTATGACCCTGATGAGGGCAAATCCCAGGCCTAAACTAGACCTAAAATGCGTTGTCCTCTAAAAAATTGATGGAAACCAGGTTTAATTGACTGTTTCAGTGTTGTACTTCATTACTGCGTGATGCAATCCAGAAAATGCCCAGGATCTAGCCATCAAGTATGAGAAATATGCGAAAGAATGAGCCTGATGAAAGCAAATTTCAGACCTAACCTAGACCTAACATGAATTATTCTCTAAAATATTGTTCGAAACCAGGTTTAATTGACTGCTTCAGTGTGGTCCCACATTACTACGTGATCCAAACCAGAAAAAACCCAGGATCTGTTCAACAAGTATGTGAAAAATGCGAAAGTATGAGCCTGATGAGGGCAAATCCCAGACCTATCCCATACCTAACTTGCGTTATCCTCAAAAATATTGATCGAAACCTGGTTTAATCGACTGTTTCAGTGTGTACCACATTACTACGTGATCCAATCCAGAAATAGCCCAGGATCTAGCCATGAAGTATGAGAAATATGCGAAAGTATGAGCCTGACGAGGGCAAATCCTAGACCTAACCCAGACCTAATATGCGTTATCCTCTAAAATATTTATCAAGACCAGGTTTAATTGATTGTTTCAGTGTGGTCCACATTACTACGTGATCCAAACCAGAAAAAACCCAGGATCCGTTCAACAAGTATGTGAAGAATGCGAAAGTATGAGTCTGATGAGTGAAAATCCCAGGCCTAACCTAGACCTAACGTGCGTTATCCTCAAAAATATTGATCAAAACCTGGTTTAATCGACTTTTTCAGTGTGGTACCACGTTACTATGTGATCCAAACCAGAAAATAACCCAGGATCTGTTCAACGAGTATGTGAAGTGTGCGAAAGTATGAGTCTGATGAGGGCAAATCCCAGACCTATCCCAGACCTAACATGCGTTATCCTCTAAAATATTTATCAAGACCAGGTTTAATTGATTGTTTCAGTGTGGTCCCACATTACTACGTGATCCAAACCAGAAAAAACCCAGGATCCGTTCAACAAGTATGTGAAGAATGCGAAAGTATGAGTCTGATGAGTGAAAATCCCAGACCTAACCTAGACCTAACATGCGTTATCCTCTAAAATATTGATCCCAACCAGGTTTAATGGACTGTTTCAGTGTGGTACCACACTACTACGTGATCCAAACCAAAAAAAACCCAGGATCTGTTCAATAAGTATGTGAAAAACGCGAAAGTATGAGCCTGATGAGGGCAAATCCCAGACCTATCCCAGACCTAACTTGCATTATCCTCTAAAATATTGAACGAAACCAGGTTTAATTGACTGTTTCAGCGTGGTACCACATTACTACGTGTTACAATCCAGAAACAGCCCAGGATCTAGCCATGAAGTATGAGAAATATGCGAAAGTATGAGCCTGACGAGGGCAAAACCTAGTCCTAACCCAGACCTAACATGTGTTATCCTCTAAAATATTCATCATGACCAGGTTTAATTGATTGTTTCAGTGTGGTCCCACATTACTATGTGATCCAAACCAGAAAAGAACCCAGGATCCGTTCAACAAGTATTTGAAGAATGCGAAAGTATGAGTTTGATGAGTGAAAATCCCCGGCCTAACCTAGACCTAACATGCGTTATCCTCAAAAATATTGATCGAAACCAGGTTTAATCGACTGTTTCAGTGTGGTACCACACTACTACGTGACCCAAACCGGAAAAAACCCAGGATCTGTTCAACAAGTATGTGAAAAACGCGAAAGTATGAGCCTGATGAGGGCAAATCCCAGACCTATCCCAGACCTAACTTGCGTTATCCTCTAAAATATTGAACGAAACCAGGTTTAATTGACTGTTTCAGCGTGGTGCCACATTACTACGTGACACAATCCAGAAACAGCCGAGGATCTAGCCATGAAGTAAGAGAAATATGCGAAAGTATGAGCCCGATGAGGGCAAATCCTAGAACTAACCCAAACCTAAGATGCGTTATCCTCTAAAATATTTATCAAGACCAGGTTTAATTGAATGTTCCAGTGTGGTACCACATTACTACGCGAACCAATCCAGAAAAAACCCAGGATCAGTTCAACAAGTATGTGAAGAATGCGAATGTATGAGTCTGATGAGTGAAAATCCCAGGGCAAACCTAAACCTAACATGCGTTGTCCTCTAAAATATTGATGGAAACCAGGTTTAATTGACTGTTTCAGTGTTGTACTTCATTACTGCGTGATGCAATCCAGAAAAAGCCCAGGATCTAGCCATCAAGTATGAGAAATATGCGAAAGTATGAGACTGACGATGGCAAATCCTAGAACTAACCCAGACCTAATATGCGTTATCCTCTAAAATATTTATCAAGACCAGGTTTAATTGATTGTTTCAGTGTGGTCCCACATTACTACGTGTTCCAAACCAGTAAAAACCCAGGATCCGTTCAACAAGTATGTGAAGAATGCGAAAGTATGGGTCTGATGAGTGAAAAACCCCGGCCTATCCTAGACCTAACATGCGTTATCCTCAAAAATATTGATCGAAACCTGGTTTAATCGACTGATTCAGTGTGGTACCACATTACTATGTGATCCAAACCAGAAAATAACCCAGGATTTGGCCAACAAGTATGCGAGAAATGCGAAAGTACGTGCCAGATGAGGGCAAATCCCAGACCTAAACGGGACATAACCGGCGTTATCCCCTAAAATACTATTCGGAACCATGTTTAATTGACTGTTAAGGTGTGGTACCGCATTACTACCTGATCCAAACCAGAAAAAGCCCAGGATCTTGCCACAGGTAGGCGAAAAATGCGAAGGTACGAGCCAGATGATTGCAAATACCAGAACTAATCCAGACATAACCAGCGTTATCCTCTAAAATACTAATCGGAACCAGCTTTTATTGACTGTTTCAGTGTGGTACCACAATACTACGAATCCAAACCAGAAGAAGCCCAGGATCTGGCCGACAAGTATGCGAGAAATGCGAAAGTACGAGCCAGATGAGGGCAAATCCCAGACCTAACCCAGACATAACCGGCGTTATCCTCTAAAATATTAATCGCAACCGGGTTTAATTGACTGTTTCTGTGTGGAACCACATTACGACGGGATACAAACCAGAAAAAGCCCTGGATCTGGCCAACAAGTATGAGAAAAATGCGAAGGTATGAGCCAGATGAGGGCAAATACCAGACCTAACCCAGACATAGCCGGCGTTATCCTCTAAAATATTAATCGCAACCGGGTTTAATTGACTGTTTCTGTGTGGAACCACATTACGACGGGATACAAACCAGAAAAAGCCCAGGATCTGCCCAACAAGTATGCGAAAAACGCGAAAGTATGTGCCAGATGATTGCAAATACCAGAACTAACCCAGACGTAACCTGCGTTATCCTCTAAAATACTATTCGGAACCAGGTTTAATTGACTGTTAAGGTGTGGTACCGCATTACTACCTGATCCAAACCTGAAAAAGCCCAGGATCTTGCCACAAGTTGGCGAAAAATGCGAAGGTACGAGCCAGAAGATTGCAAATACCAGAACTAAACCAGACATAACCAGCGTTATCCTCTAAAATACTAATCGGAACCAGGTTTATTTGACTGTTTCAGTGTGGTACCACATTACTACGTGGTCCAAGCATGAAAAAGGCCAGGATCTGGCCAACAAGTATGCGAAAAATGCGAAATTACGAGCCAGATGTGGGAAAATCCCAAACCTAACGGAGACATAACCGGCGTTATCCTTTAAAATATTAATCGCCACCAGGTTGAATTGACTGTTTCAGTGTGGTACCACATTACTACGTGATCCAAACCAGAGAAAGCCCAGCATCTGAAGAACAAGTATGCGAAAAATGCGAAAGTACGAGCCAGATGAGGGGCAAATACCAGACCTAACCCAGACATAGCCGGCGTTATCCTGTTAAATATTAATCGGAACCATGTTTATTTGACTGTTTCAGTGTGGTAACACATTATTACGTGGTCCAAACCAGAAAAAGCCCAGGATCTTGCCACAAGTATGCGAAAAATGCGAAATTACGAGCCAGATGAGGGAAAATCCCAGACCTAACCGAGACAAAACCGGCGTTATCCTCTAAAATATTAATCGCCACCAGGTTTAATTGACTGCTTCGGTGTGGTACCGCATTACTACGTGATCGAAGCATGAAAAAGCCCAGGATCCTGCCAACAAGTAGGCGAAAAATGCGAAGGTACGAGCCAGATGATTGCAAATACCAGAACTAAACCAGACATAACCAGCGTTATCCTCTGAAATACTAATCTGAACCTGCTTTTATTGACCGTTTCAGTGTGTTACCACATTACTACGTGATCCAAACCAGAAAAAGCCCAGGATCTGGCCAAAAAGTATGCGAGAAATGCGAAAGTACTAGCCAGATGAGGGCAAATCCCAGAATTAACCGAGTCATAACCGGCGTTATCCTCTAAAATATTAATCGCAACCAGGTTTAATTGACTGTTTCGGCGTGGTACCGCATTACTACGTGATACAGACCAGAAAAAGGCCAGGATCTGGCCAACAAGTATGCGAAAAATGCGAAAGTACGAGCCAGATGAGGGCAAATCCCAGACCTAACCCAGACATTACCGGCGTTATCCTCTAAAATATTAATCGCAACCAGGTTTAATTGACTGTTTCGGTGTGGTACCACATTACTACGTGGTCCAAGCATGAAAAAGGCCAGGATCTGGCCAACAAGTATGAGAAAAATGCGAAGGTATGAGCCAGATGAGGGCAAATACCAGACCTAACCCAGACATAGCCGGCGTTATCCTGTAAAATATTAATCGGAACCATGTTTATTTGACTGTTTCAGTGTGGTACCACATTACTACGTGGTCCAAGCATGAAAAAGGCGAGGATCTGGTCACCAAGTATGCGAGAAATGCGAAAGTACGAGCCAGATGAGGGCAAATACCAGAACTAAACCAGACATAACCAGCGTTATCCTCTAAAATACTAATCAGAACCTGCTTTTATTGACTGTTTCAGTGTGTTACCACATTACTACATGATCCAAACCAGAAAAAGCCCAGGATCTGGCCAACAAGTATGCGAGAAATGCGAAAGTACGTGCCAGATGAGGGCAAATCCCAGACCTAACCGAGAAATAACCGGCGCTATCCTCTAAAATATTAATCGCAACCAGGTTTAATTGACTGTCTGAGTGTGGTCCCACATTACTACTTGGTCCAAGCCAGAAAAAGGCCAGGATCTGGTCACCAAGTATGCGAGAAATGCGAAAGTATGAGCCAGATGGTTACAAGTACCGGAACTAACCCAAACATAACCAGCGTTATCCTCCAAAAAATTAATCGCAACCAGGTTTAATTGACTGTTTCAGTGTGAGACCACATTACTGCGTGGTCCAAGCCAGAAAAAGGCCAGGATCTGGCCAACAAGTATGAGAAAAATGCGAAAATTCGAGCCAGATGACGGCAAATCCCAGACCTAACCGTGACATAACCGGCGTTATCCTCTAAAATATTAATCGCAACCAGGTTTAATTGACTCTTTCGGTGTGGAACCACATTACTACATGATCTAAACCAGACAAAGCCCAGGATCTGGCCAACAAGTATGCGAAAAATGCGAAAGTACGAGCCAGATGAGGGCAAATCCCAGACCTAACCCAGACATTACCGGTGTTATCCTGTAAAATACTAATCAGAACCTGCTTTTATTGACTGTTTCAGTGTGTTACCACATTACTACATGGTCCAAACCAGTAAAAGCCCAGGATCTGGCCAACAAGTATGCGAGAAAAGCGATAGTACGTGCCAGATGAGGGCAAATCCCAGACCTAACCGAGACATAACCGGCGTTATCCTCTAAAATATTAATCGCAACCAGGTTTAATTGACTGTTTCGGTGTGGTACCTAACTTGCGTTGTCCTCTAAAATATTTATCAAGACCAGGTTTAATTGAATGTTTCAGTGTGGTACCACATTACTACGTGAACCAAACCAGAAAAAACCCAGGATCCGTTGAACATGTATGTTAAGACTGCTGAAATATGACCCTGATGAGGGCAAATCCCAGGCCTAACCTAGACCTAACATGCGTTGTCCTCTAAAATATTTATGGAAACCAGGTTTAATTGACCGTTTCAGTGTGGTACCACATTACTACGTGAACCAAACCAGAAAAAACCCAGGATCCGTTGAACATGTATGTTAAGACTGCTGAAGTATGACCCCGATGAGGGCAAATCCCTGGCCTAACCTGGACCTAACATGCGTTATCCTCTAAAATATTGATCGAAACCAGGTTGAATGGACTGTTTCACAGTGGTACCACATTAGTACGTGATCCAAAGCAGAAAAATCCATCGATCAGGTCAACATGTATTTTAAAACTGCGAAAGTATGACCCTGATGAAGGCAAATCCCAGACCTATCCTAGACCTAACATGTGTTATCCTCTAAAATACTCATCGAAACCAGGTTTAATTGACTGTCTCAGTGTGGTACCACATTAATACGTGATCGAAACAAGAAAAAACCCAAGATCTGTTCAAGATGTATGTGTAGAATGCGAAAGTATGAGACTGGTGTGGGCAAATCCTAGACGTAACCTAGACTTAACATGTGTTATCCTCTTAAATATTGATCGAAATCAGGATTAATCGACTGTTTCAGTGTGGTACCACATCACTACGTGATCCAAACCAGAAAAGCCCAGGATCTGTTCAACAAGTATGTAAAAAATGCGAAAATATGACCCTGATGAGGGCAAATCCCAGGCCTAACCTAGACTTAACGTGCGTTATCCTCTAAAATATTTATCAAGACCAGATTTAATTGACTGTTTCAGTGTGGTACCACATTACTACGTGATGCAAACCAGTGGAAGCCTGGGATCTGGCCAACAAGAATGAGAAATATACGAAAGTATGAGCCCGATGAGAGCAAATCCCAGTTTTAACCTAGACCTAACATGTCCTATCCTCTAAAATATTGATCGAAACCAGGTTTAATTGACTGTTTCAGTGTGGTACCACTTTACTACGTGATCCAAAGCAGAAGAAACCATCGATCAGGTCAACATGTATTTTGAAACTGCGAATGTATGACCCAGATGAGGGCAAATCCCAGACCTAACCTAGACCTAACATGTATTATCCTCTAAAATATTGACGAAAACCACGTCTAATTGACAGTTTCAGTGTTGTACCACATTACTACGTGTTCCAATCCAGAAAAAGCCCAGGATCTAGCCAACAAGTATGAGAAATATGCGAAAGTATGAGCCTGATGAGGGCAAATCGTAGACCTAACCCAGATCTAACATGCGTTATCCTCTAAAATATTTATCAAGACCAGGTTTAATTGACTGTTTCAGTGTGGTACCACAATACTACGTGATCCAAAGCAGAAAAAAACCTCGCTCAGGTCAACATGTATGTTAAAACTGCGAAAGTATGACCCTGATGAGGGCAAATCCCTGGCCTAACCTAGACCTAACATTCGCTATCCTCTAAAATATTGATCGAAACCAGGTTTAATCGACTGTTTCAGTGTGGTACCACATTACTACGTGATCTAAACCAGAAAAAACCCAGGATATGGCCATCATGTATGCGAAAAATGTGAAAGTATGACCCTGATGTGGCAAATCCCTGGCCTAACCTAGACCTAACTTGCGTTATCCTCTAAAATATTGATCGAAACCAGGTTTAATGGACTGTTTCAGTGTGGTGCCACATTACTACGTGATCCAAACTAGAATATACCCAGGATCTGGCCAACATGTATGTGAAGAATGCGAAGGTATGAATCTGATGTGGGCAAATCCCCGGCCTAACCTAGACATAACATGCGTTATCCTCTAATATATTGATCGAAACCAGGTTCAATAGACTGTTTCAGTGTGGTACCACATTACTACGTGATCCAAACCAGAAAAAGCCCAGGATCTGGCCAACAAGTATGCGAAAAACGTGAAAGTACGAGTCAGATGAGGACAAATCCCAGACCTACCCGAGACATAACCGGCGTTATCCTCTAAAATATTAATCGCAACCAGGTTTAATTGACTGTCTGAGTGTGGTCCCACATTACTACTTGGTCCAAGCCAGAAAAAGGCCAGGATCTGGTCACCAAGTATGCGAGAAATGCGAAAGTATGAGCCAGATGGTTGCAAATACCGGAACTAACCCAAACATAACCAGCGTTATCCTCCAAAAAATTAATCGCAACCAGGTTTAATTGACTGTTTCAGTGTGAGACCACATTACTGCGTGGTCCAAGCCAGAAAAAGGCCAGGATCTGGCCAACAAGTATGAGAAAAATGCGAAAATTCGAGCCAGATGACGGCAAATCCCAGACCTAACCGTGACATAACCGGCGTTATCCTCTAAAATATTAATCGCAACCAGGTTTAATTGACTGTTTCGGTGTGGAGCCACATTACTACATGATCTAAACCAGAAAAAGCCCAGGATCTTGTCAACAAGTATGCGAAAAATGCGAATGTGCGAGCCTGATGAGAACAAATCCCAGACCTAACCTAGACCTAACATGAATTATTCTCTAAAATATTAATGGCAACCAGGTTTTATTGACTGTTTCGGTGTGGTACCGCATTACTACGTGATCCAAACCAGGAAAAGGCCAGGATCTGGCCAGCAAGTATGCAAAAAATGCGAAAGTATCAGCCAGATGGTTGCAAATACCGGAACTAACCCAAACATAACCAGCGTTATCCTCCAAAAAATTAATCGCAACCAGGTTTAATTGACTGTTTCAGTGTGAGCCCACATTACTGCGTGGTCCAAGCCAGAAAAAGACCAGGATCTGGCCAACAAGTATGAGAAAAATGCGAAAATTCGAGCCAGATGAGGGCAAATACCAGACCTAACCAAGCCATAACCGGCGTTATCCTCTAAAATATTAATCGCAACCAGGTTTAATTGACTGCTTCGGTGTGGTACCGCATTACTACGTGATCCAAACCAGGAAAAGCCCAGGATCTTGCCAACAAGTAGGCGAAAAATGCGAAGGTACGAGCCAGATGAGGGCAAATCCCAGACCTAACCCAGACATTACCGGCGTTATCCTCTAAAATATTAATCGCAACCAGGTTTAATTGACTGTTTCGGTGTGGTACCGCATTACTACGTGATCCAAACCAGAAGAAGGCCAGGATCTTGCCAAGATGTATGCGAAAAACGCGAAGGTAAGAGCCAGATGAGGGCAAATACCAGAGCTAACCCAGACATAGCCGGCGTTATCCTGTAAAATATTAATCGGAACCATGTTTATTTGACTGTTTCAGTGTGGTACCACATTACTAAGTGGTCCAAGCATGAAGAAGGCGAGGATCTGGTCACCAAGTATGCGAGAAATGCGAAAGTACGAGCCAGATGAGGGCAAATACCAGAACTAAACCAGACATAACCAGCGTTATCCTCTAAAATACTAATCAGAACCTGCTTTTATTGACTGTTTCAGTGTGTTACCACATTACTACGTGATCCAAACCAGAAAAAGCCCAGGATTTGGCCAACAAGTATGCGAGAAATGCGAAAGTACGTGCCAGATGAGGGCAAATCCCAGACCTAAACGAGACATAACCGGCGTTATCCTCTAAAATATTAATCGCAACCAGGTTTAATTGACTGTTTCGGCGTGGTACCGCATTACTACGTGACAGAGACCAGAAAAAGGCCAGGATCTGGCCAACAAGTATGCGAAAAATGCGAAAGTACGAGACAGATGAGGGCAAATCCCAGACCTAACCGAGAAATAACCGGCGCTATCCTCTAAAATATTAATCGCAACCAGGTTTTATTGACTGTCTGAGTGTGGTCCCACATTACTACTTGGTCCGAGCCAGAAAAAGGCCAGGATCTGCCCAACAAGTGTGCGAAAAACACGAAAGTATATGCCAGATGATAGCAAATACCAGAACTAACCCAGACGTAACCTGCGTTATCCCCTAAAATACTATTCGGAACCATGTTTAATTGACTGTTAAGGTGTGGTACCGCATTACTACCTGATCCAAACCAGAAAAAGCCCAGGATCTTGCCACAGGTAGGCGAAAAATGCGAAGGTACGAGCCAGATGATTGCAAATACCAGAACTAAACCAGCCATAGCCGGCGTTATCCTGTAAAATATTGATCGGAACCAGGTTTATTTGACTGCTTCAGTGTGGTACCACATTACTACGTGGTCCAAGCATGAAAAAGCCCAGGATCATGCCAACAAGTAGGCGGAAAATGCGAAGGTACGAGCCTGATGATTGCAAATACCAGAACTAAACCAGACATAACCAGCGTTATCGTCTAAAATACTAATCGGAACCAGCTTTTATTGACTGTTTCAGTGTGGTACCACATTACTACGAAACCAAACCAGAAAAAGCCCAGGATCTGGCCAACAAGTATGCGAGAAATGCGAAAATTCGAGCCAGATGACGGCAAATCCCAGACCTGACAGTGACATAACCGGCGTTATCCTCTAAAATATTAATCGCAACCAGGTTTAATTGACTGCTTCGGTGTGGTACCGCATTACTACGTGATCCAAACCAGGAAAAGCCCAGGATCTTGCCAACAAGTAGGCGAAAAATGCGAAGGTACGAGCCAGATGAGGGCAAATCCCAGACCTAACCCAGACATAACCGGCGTTATCCTCTAAAATATTAATCGCAACCGGGTTTAATTGACTGTTTCGGTGTGGAACCACATTACGACGGGATACAAACCAGAAAAAGCCCTGGATCTGGCCAACAAGTATGCGAGAAATGCGAAAGTATGAGCCAGATGAGGTCAAATCCCAGACCTAACCGAGACATAACCGGCGTTATCCTCTAAAATATTAATCGCCACAAGGTTGAATTGACTGCTTCGGTGTGGAACCTCATTACTACGGGATCCAAACCAGAAAAAACCCAGGATCTGCCCAACAAGTATGCGAAAAACGCGAAAGTATGTGCCAGATGATTGCAAATACCAGATCTAACCCAGACGTAACCAGCGTTATCCTCTAAAATACTAATCGGAACCAGGTTTATTTGACTGTTTCAGTGTGGTACCACATTACTACGTGGTCCAAGCATGAAAAAGGCCAGGATCTGGCCAACAAGTATGTGAGAAATGCGAAAATTCGAGCCAGGTGACGGCAAATCCCAGACCTGACAGTGACATAACCGGCGTTATCGTTTAAAATATTAATCGCAACCAGGTTTAATTGACTGTTTCGGTGTGGAACCACATTACTACGTGTTCTAAACCAGAAAAAGCCCAGGATCTGGCCAACAAGTATGCGAAAAATGCGAAAGTACGAGCCAGATGAGGGCAAATACCAGACCTAACCCAGACATAGCCGGCGTTATCCTGTAAAATATTAATCGGAACCATGTTTATTTGACTGTTTCAGTGTGGTACTACATTACTACGTGGTCCAAGCGTGAAAAAGGCCAGGATCTGGCCCACAAGTATGCGAAAAATGCGAAATTACGAGCCAGATGAGGGAAAATCCCAGACCCAACCGTGACATAACCAGCGTTATCCTCTAAAATACTATTCGGAACCAGCTTTTATTGACTGTTTCAGTGTGGTACCACACTACTACGTGATCCAAACCAGAAAAAGCCCAGGATCTGGCCAACAAGTATGCGAGAAATGCGAAAATTCGAGCCAGATGACGGCTAATCCCAGACCTGACCGTGACATAACCGGCGTTATCGTCTAAAATATTAATCGCAACCAGGTTTAATTGACTGTTTCGGTGTGGGACCACATTACTACGTGATCTAAACCAGAAAAAGCCCAGGATCTGGCCAACAAGTATGCGAGAAATGCGAAAGTACGAGCCAGATGAGGGCAAATCCCTGGCCTGACCGTGACATAACCGGCGTTATCCTCTAAAATACTAACCGTAACCAGATTTTATTGACTGTCTCAGTGTGGTACCACATTACTACGTGATCCAAACCAGAAAAAGGCCAGGATCTGGCCAACAAGTAAGCGAAAAATGCGAAAGTACGAGCCAGATGATGGCAAATACCAGACCTAACCCAGACATAGCCGGCGTTGTCCTGTAAAATATGGATCGGAACCAGGTTTATTTGACTGTTTCAGTGTGGCACCACATTACTACGTGGTCCAAGCATGAAAAAGCCCAGGATCTTGCCAACAAGTAGGCGAAAAATGCGAAGGTACGAGCCAGATGATTGCAAATACCAGAACTAAACCAGACATAACCAGCGTTATCCTCTAAAATACTAATCGGAACCAGCTTTTATTGCCTGTTTCAGTGTGGTACCACATTACTACGTGATCCAAACCAGAAAAAGCCCAGGATCTGGCCAACAAGTATGCGAGAAATGCGAAAATTCGTGCCAGATGACGGCAAATCCCAGACCTGACCGTGACATAACCGGCGTTATCGTCTAAAATATTAATCGCAACCAGGTTTAATTGACTGTTTCGGTGTGGAACCACATTACTACGTCATCTAAACCAGAAAAAGCCCAGGATCTGGCCAACAAGTATGCGAGAAATGCGAAAGTACGAGCCAGATGAGGTCAAATCCCAGACCTAACCCAGACATAACCGGCGTTATCCTCCAACATATTAATCGCAACCAGGTTTAATTGACTGTTACTTTGTGGTACCGCATTACTACGTGATCCAAACCAGGAAAAGCCCAGGATCTGGCCAACAAGTATGCGATAATTGCGAACGTATGAGACAGATGATTGCAAATACCAGAACTAACCCCGACATAACCAGCGTTATCCTCCAAAATATTACTCGCAACCAGGTTTAATTGACTGTTTCAGTGTGGTACCACATTACTACGTGATCCAAACCGGAAAAAGCCCGGGATCTGGCCAACAAGTATGCGATAATTGCGAACGTATGAGACAGATGATTGCAAATACCAGAACTAACCCAGACATAACCAGCGTTATCCTCCAAAATATTAATCGCAACCAGGTTTAATTTACTGTTTCGGTGTGGAGCGTCATTATTACGGGATCCAAACCAGAAAGAACCCTGGATCTGGCCAAGAAGTATGCGAAAAACGCGAAAGTATGTGCCAGATCATTGCAAATACCAGAACTAACCCAGACACAATCAGCGTTAACCTCTAAAATACTAATCGGAACCAGCTTTTATTGACTGTTTCAGTGTGGTACCACATTACTACGTGATCCAAACCAGAAAAAGCCCAGGATCTGGCAAACAAGTATGCGAGAAATGCGAAAGTACTAGACAGATGAGGGCAAATCCCAGAACTAACCGAGACATAACCGGCGTTATTCTCTAAGCTATTAATCGCAACCAGGTTTAATTGACTGTTTCGGTGTGGTACCACATTACTACGTTATCCAAACCAGAAAAAGCCCAGGATCTGGCCAACAAGTATGCGAAAAATGCGAAAGTACGAGCCAGATGTGGGCAAATCCCAGACCTGACCGTGACATAACCGGCGTTATCGTCTAAAATATTAATCGCAACCAGGTTTAATTGACTGTTTCGGTGTGGAACAACATTACTACGTGATCTAAACCAGAAAAAGCCCAGGATCTGGCCAACAAGTATGCGAGAAATGCGAAGGTACGAGCCAGATGAGGGCAAATCCCAGACCTAACCCAGACATAACCGGCGTTATCCGCTAATATATCAATCCCCACCAGGTTTTATTGACTGTTTCGGTATGGAACCTCATTACTACGGGATCCAAACCAGAAAAAACCCAGGATCTGGCCAACAAGTGTGCGAAAAACGCGAAAGTATGAGCCAGATGATTCCAAATACCAGAACTAACCCAGACGTAACCTGCATGATCCTCTAAAATGCTATTCTGAACCAGGTTTAATTGATTGTTACGGTGTGGTACCGCATTACTACCTGATCCAAACCAGAAAAAGCCCAGGATCTTGCCACAAGTATGCGAAAAATGCGAAATTACGAGCCAGATGAGGGAAAATCCCAGACCCAACCGAGACATAACCGGCGTTATCCTCTAAAATATTAATCACCACCTGGTTTAATTGACTGTTCCGGTATGGAACCTCATTACTACGGGATCCAAACCAGAAAAAACCCAGGATCTGGCCAACAAGTGTGCGAAAAACGCGAAAGTATGAGCCAGATGATTGCAAATACCAGAAATTACCCAGACGTAACCTGCATTATCCTCTAAAATGCTATTCTGAACCAGGTTTAATTGACTGTTTCGGTGTGGAACAACATTACTACGTGATCTAAACCAGAAAAAGCCCAGGATCTGGCCAACAAGTATGCGAAAAATGCGAAAGTACGAGCCAGATGAGGGCAAATACCAGACCTAACCCAGACATAGCCGGCGTTATCCTGTATAATATTAATCGGAACCATGTTTATTTGACTGTTTCAGTGTGGTACCACATTACTACGCGGTCCAAGCATGAAAAAGGCCAGGATCTGGCCCACAAGTATGCGAAAAATGCGAAATTACGAGCCAGATGAGGGAAAATCCCAGACCCAACCGAGACATAACCGGCGTTATCCTCTAAAATATTAATCACCACCTGGTTTAATTGACTGTTCCGGTATGGAACCTCATTACTACGGGATCCAAACCAGAAAAAACCCAGGATCTGGCCAACAAGTGTGCGAAAAACGCGAAAGTATGAGCCAGATGATTGCAAATACCAGAAATTACCCAGACGTAACCTGCATTATCCTCTAAAATGCTATGCTGAACCAGGTTTAATTGACTGTTTCGGTGTGGAACAACATTACTACGTGATCTAAACCAGAAAAAGCCCAGGATCTGGCCAACAAGTATGCGAAAAATGCGAAAGTACGAGCCAGATGAGGGCAAATACCAGACCTAACCCAGCCATAGCCGGCGTTATCCTGTAAAATATTAATCGGAACCATGTTTATTTGACTGTTTCAGTGTGGTACCACATTACTACGCGGTCCAAGCATGAAAAAGGCCAGGATCTGGCCCACAAGTATGCGAAAAATGCGAAATTACGAGCCAGATGAGGGAAAATCCCAGACCCAACCGAGACATAACCGGCGTTATCCTCTAAAATATTAATCACCACCTGGTTTAATTGACTGTTCCGGTATGGAACCTCATTACTACGGGATCCAAACCAGAAAAAACCCAGGATCTGGCCAACAAGTGTGCGAAAAACGCGAAAGTATGAGCCAGATGATTGCAAATACCAGAAATTACCCAGACGTAACCTGCATTATCCTCTAAAATGCTATTCTGAACCAGGTTTAATTGACTGTTTCGGTGTGGAACAACATTACTACGTGATCTAAACCAGAAAAAGCCCAGGATCTGGCCAACAAGTATGCGAAAAATGCGAAAGTACGAGCCAGATGAGGGCAAATACCAGACCTAACCCAGCCATAGCCGGCGTTATCCTGTAAAATATTAATCGGAACCATGTTTATTTGACTGTTTCAGTGTGGTACCACATTACTACGCGGTCCAAGCATGAAAAAGGCCAGGATCTGGCCCACAAGTATGCGAAAAATGCGAAATTACGAGCCAGATGAGGGAAAATCCCAGACCCAACCGAGACATAACCGGCGTTATCCTCTAAAATATTAATCACCACGTGGTTTAATTGACTGTTCCGGTATGGAACCTCATTACTACGGGATCCAAACCAGAAAAAACCCAGGATCTGGCCAACAAGTGTGCGAAAAACGCGAAAGTATGAGCCTGATGATTGCAAATACCAGAAATTACCCAGACGTAACCTGCATTATCCTCTAAAATGCTATTCTGAACCAGGTTTAATTGACTGTTACGGTGTGGTACCGCATTACTACCTGATCCAAACCAGAAAAAACCCAGGATGTTGCCACAAGTATGCGAAAAATGCGAAATTACGAGCCAGATGAGGGAAAATCCCAGACCTAACCGAGACAAAACCGGCGTTATCCTCTAAAATATTAATCGCCACCAGGTTTAATTGACTGCTTCGGTGTGGTACCGCATTACTACGTGATCCAGGCATGAAAAAGCCCAGGATCCTGCCAACAAGTAGGCGAAAAATGCGAAAGTACGAGACAGATGAGGGCAAATCCCAGACCTAACCGAGAAATAACAGTCGCTATCCTCTAAAATATTAATCGCAACCATGTTTAATTGACTGTCTGAGTGTGGTACCACATTACTACGTGGTCCAAGCATGAAAAAGCCCAGGATCTTGCCAACAAGTAAGCGAAAAATGCGAAAGTACGAGCCAGATGATGGCAAATACCAGACCTAAACCCAGACATAGCCGGCGTTATCCTGTAAAATATGGATCGGAACCAGGTTTATTTGACTGTTTCAGTGTGGCACCACATTACTACGTGGTCCAAGCATGAAAAATCCCAGGATCTTGCCAACAAGTAGGCGAAAAATGCGAAGGTACGAGCCAGATGATTGCAAATACCAGAACTAAACCAGACATAACCAGCGTTATCCTGTAAAATACTAATCGGAACCAGCTTTTATTGCCTGTTTCAGTGTGGTACCACATTACTACGTGATCGACACCAGAAAAAGCCCAGGATCTGGCCAACAAGTATGCGAGAAATGCGAAAATTCGTGCCAGATGACGGCAAATCCCAGACCTGACCGTGACATAACCGGCGTTATCGTCTAAAATATTAATCGCAACCAGGTTTAATTGACTGTTTCGGTGTGGAACAACATTTCTACGTGATCTAAACCAGAAAAAGCCCAGGATCTTGCCACAAGTAGGGGAAAAATGCGAAGGTACGAGCCAGATGATTGCAAATACCAGAACTAAACCAGACATAACCAGCGTTATCCTCTAAAATACTAATCGGATCCAGGTTTATTTGACTGTTTCAGTGTGGTACCACATTACAACGTGGTCCAAGCATGAAGAAGGCCAGGATCTGGCCAACAAGTATGCGAAAAATGCGAAATTACGAGCCAGATGACGGCAAATCCCAGACCTTACCGTGACATAACCGGCGTTATCCTCTAAAATACTAACCGGAACCAGATTTTATTGACTGTCTCAGTGTGGTACCGCATTACTACGTGATCCAAACCAGAAAAAGGCCAGAATCTGGCCAACAAGTAAGCGAAAAATGCGAAAGTACGAGCCAGATGATGGCAAATACCAGACCTAACCCAGACATAGCCGGCGTTATCCTGTAAAATATGGATCGGAACCAGGTTTATTTGACTGTTTCAGTGTGGCATCACATTACTACGTGGTCCAAGCATGAAAAAGCCCAGGATCTTGCCAACAAGTAGGCGAAAAATGCGAAGGTACGAGCCAGATGATTGCAAATACCAGAATTAAACCAGACATAGCCAGCGTTATCCTCTAAAATACTAATCGGAACCAGCTTTTATTGCCTGTTTCAGTGTGGTACCACATTACTACGTGATCCACACCAGAAAAAGCCCAGGATCTGGCCAACAAGTATGCGAGAAATGCGAAAATTCGTGCCAGATGACGGCAAATCCCAGACCTGGCCGTGACATAACCAGCGTTATCGTCTAAAATAATAATCGCAACCAGGTTTAATTGACTGTTTCGGTGTGGAACCACATTACGACGGGATACAAACCAGAAAAAGCCCTGGATCTGGCCAACAAGTATGCGAGAAATGCGAAAGTATGAGCCAGATGAGGTCAAATCCTAGACCTAACCGAGACATAACCGGCGTTATCCTCCAAAATATTACTCGCAACCAGGTTGAAATGACTGCTTCGGTGTGGTACCGCATTACTACGTGATCCAAACAAAAAAAGCCCAGGATCTTGCCAACAAGTATGCGAAAAATGCGGAGGTACGAGCCAGATGAGGGAAAATCCCAGACCTAACGAGACATAGCCGGCGTTATCCTGTAAAATATTAATCGGAACCAGGTTTATTTGACTGTTTCAGTGTGGTACCACATTACTACGTGATGCAAACCAAAAAAAGCCCCGGATCTTGCCAACAAGTAGGCGAAATATGCGAAGGTACGAGCCAGATGATTGCAAATACCAGAACTAACCCCGACATAACCAGCGTTATCCTCCAAAATATTACTCGCAACCAGGTTTAATTGACTGTTTTAGTGTGGTACCATATTACTACGTGATCCAAACCAGAAAAAGCCCGGGATCTGGCCAACAAGTATGCGATAATTGCGAACGTATGAGACAGATGATTGCAAATACCAAAACTAACCCAGACATAACCAGCGTTATCCTCCAAAATATTAATCGCAACCAGGTTTAATTTACTGTTTCGGTGTGGAGCGTCATTATTACGGTATCCAAACCAGAAAGAACCCTGGATCTGGCCAAGAAGTATGCAAAAACGCGAAAGTATGTGCCAGATGATTGCAAATACCAGAACTAACCCAGACACAACCAGCGTTATCCTCTAAAATACTAATCGGAACCAGCTTTTATTGACAGTTTCAGTGTGATACCACATTACTACGTTGTCCAAGCCAGAAAAAGGCCAGGATCTAGCCAACAAGTATGCGAAAAATGCGAAAATACGGGCCAGATGACGGCAAATCCCAGACCTTACCGTGACATAACCGGCGTTATCCTCTAAAATACTAACCGGAACAAGATTTTATTGACTGTCTCAGTGTGGTACCACATTACTACGTGATCCAAACCAGAAAAAGGCCAGGATCTGGCCAACAAGTAAGCGAAAAATGCGAAAGTACGAGCCGGATGTGGGCAAATCCCAGACCTGACCGTGACATAACCGGCGTTATCGTCTAAAATATTAATCGCAACCAGGTTTAATTGACTGTTTCGGTGTGGAACAACATTACTACGTGATCTAAACCAGAAAAAGCCCAGGATCTGGCCAACAAGTATGCGAGAAATGCGAAGGTACGAGCCAGATGAGGGCAAATCCCAGACCTAACCCAGACATAACCGGCGTTATCCGCTAAAATATTAATCCCCACCAGGTATAATTGACTGTTTCGGTATGGAACCTCATTACTACGGGATCCAAACCAGAAAAAACCCAGGATCTGGCCAACAAGTGTGCGAAAAACGCGAAAGTATGAGCCAGATGATTCCAAATACCAGAACTAACCCAGACGTAACCTGCATGACCCTCTAAAATACTATTCTGAACCAGGTTTAATTGACTGTTACGGTGTGGTACCGCATTACTACCTGATCCAAACCAGAAAAAGCCCAGGATCTTGCCACAAGTATGCGAAAAATGCGAAATTACGAGCCAGATGATGGAAAATCCCAGACCTAACCGAGACAAAACCGGCGATATCCTCTAAAATATTAATCGCCACCAGGTTTAATTGACTGCTTCGGTGTGGTACCGCATTACTACGTGATCCAAGCATGAAAAAGCCCAGGATCCTGCCAACAAGTAGGCGAAAAATGCGAAAGTATGAGCCAGATGATTGCAAATACCAGAACTAACCCAGACGTAACCTGCATTATCCTCTAAAATACAATTCTGAACCAGGTTTAATTGACTGTTACGGTGTGGTACCGCATTACTACGTGATCCAAACCAGAAAAAGGCCAGGATCTTGCCAAGATGTATGCGAAAAACGCGAAAGTATGAGCCAGATGAGGGCAAATCCCAGACCTAACCGAGACATAACCGGCGTTATCCTCCACAGTATTAATCGCAACCAGGTTTAATTGACAGTTTCAGTGTGATACCACATTACTACGTTGTCCAAGCCAGAAAAAGGCCAGGATCTAGCCAACAAGTATGCGAAAAATGCGAAAATACGAGCCAGATGACGGCAAATCCCAGACCTCACCGTGACATAACCGGCGTTATCCTCTAAAATACTAACCGGAACAAGATTTTATTGACTGTCTCAGTGTGGTACCACATTACTACGTGATCCAAACCAGAAAAAGGCCAGGATCTGGCCAACAAGTAAGCGAAAAATGCGAAAGTACGAGCCAGATTATGGCAAATACCAGACCTAACCCAGACATAGCCGGCGTTATCCTGTAAAATATTGATCGGAGCCAGGTTTATTTGACTGTTTCAGTGTGGTACCACATTACTACGTGGTCCAAACCAGAAAAAGCCCAGGATCATGCCAACAAATAGGCGAAAAATGCGAAGGTACGAGCCAGATGAGGGAAAATCCCAGATCTAACCGTGACATAGCCGGCGTTATCCTGTAAAATATTAATCGGAACCAGGTTTATTTGACTGTTTCAGTGTGGTACCACATTACTACGTGGTCCAAGCATGAAAAAGCCCAGGATCTTGACAACAAGTAGGCGAAAAATGCGAAGGTACGAGCCAGATGATTGCAAATACCAGAACTAAACCAGACATAACCAGCGTTATCCTCCAAAATACTATTCGGAACCAGCTTTAATTGACTGTTTCAGTGTGGTACCACATTACTACGTGATCCAAACCAGAAAAAGCCCAGGATCTGGCCAACAAGTATGCGAGAAATGCGAAAATTCGAGCCAGATGACGGCAAATCCCAGACCTGACCGTGACATAACCGGCGTTATCGTCTAAAATATTAATCGCAACCTGGTTAAATTGACTGTTTCGGTGTGGTACCGCATTACTAACTGATCCAAACCAGAAAAAGCCCAGGATCTTGCCACAAGTAGGCGAAAAATGCGAAGGTACGAGCCAGATGATTGCAAATACCAGAACTAAACCAGACATAACCAGCGTTATCCTCTAAAATACTAATCGGAACCAGCTTGTATTGACTGTTTCAGTGTGGTACCACATTACTGCGTGATCCAAACCAGAAAACGCCCAGGATCTGAAGAACAAGTATGCGAAAAATGCGAAAGTACGAGCCAGATGAGGGGCAAATACCAGACCTAACCCAGACATAACCGGCGTTATCCTCTAAAATATTAATCGCATCCAGGTTTTATTGGCTGTTTAGGTGTGGTACCGCATTATTACGTGATCCAAACCAGTAAAGGCCAGGATCTGGCCAACAAGTATGCAAAAAATGCGAAAGTACTAGCCAGATGAGGGCAAATCCCAGACCTAACCGAGACATAACCGGCGTTTTCCTCTAAACTATTAATCGCCACCAGGTTTAATTGACTGTTTCGGTATGGAACCTCATTACAACGGGATCCAAACCTGAAAAAACCCAGGATCTGGCCAACAAGTGTGCGAAAAACGCGAAGGTATGAGCCAGATGATTGCAAATACCAGAACTAACCCAGACGTAACCTGCATTATCCTCTAAAATACTATTCTGAACCAGGTTTAATTGACTGTTACGGTGTGGTACCGCATTACTACCTGATCCAAACCAGAAAAAGCCCAGGATCTTGCCACAAGTATGCGAAAAATGCGAAATAACCAGCCTGATGAACGAAAATCCCAGACCTAACCGAGACAAAACCGGCGTTATCCTCTAAAATATTAATCGCCACCAGGTTTAATTGACTGCTTCGGTGTGGTACCGCATTTCTACGTGATCCAAGCATGAAAAAGCCCAGGATCCTGCCAACAAGTAGGCGCAAAATGCGAAGGTACGAGCCAGATGATTGCAAATACCAGAACTAAACCAGACATAACCAGCGTTATCCTCTAAAATATTTATCGCATCCAGGTTTAATTGACTGTTTCGGCGCGGTACCGCATTACTACGTGATACAGACCAGAAAAAGGCCAGGATCTGGCCAAAAGGTATGCGGAAAATGCGAAAGTACGAGACAGATGAGGGCAAATCCCAGACCTAACCGAGAAATAACCGGCGCTACCCTCTAAAATATTAATCGCAACCAGGTTTAACTGACTGTCTGAGTGTGGTCCCTCATTACTACTTGGCCCAAGCCAGAAAAAGTCCAGGATCTGGCCAAAAAGTATGCGAGAAATGCGAAAGTACTAGCCAGATGAGGGCAAATCCCAGACCTAACCGAGACATAACCGGCGTTATGCTCTAAAATATTAATCGCAACCAGGATTAATTGACTGTTTCGGTGTGGTACCGCATTACTACGTGATCCAAACCAGAAAAAGGCCAGGATCTTGCCAAGATGTATGCGAAAAACGCGAAAGTATGAGCCAGATGATTGCAAATACCAGAACTAACCCAGATATAGCCGGCGTTATCCTGTAAAATATTGATGGGAACCAGGTTTTTTTCACTGTTTCAGTGTGGCACCACATTACTACATGGTCCAAACCAGAAAAAGCCCAGGATCTTGCCAACAAATAGGCGAAAAATGCGATGGTACGAGCCAGATGAGGGAAAATCCCAGACCTAACCGAGACATAGCCGGCGTTATCCTGTAAAATATTAATCGGAACCAGGTTTAATTGACAGTTTCAGTGTGATACCACATTACTACGTGGTCCAAGCATGAAAAAGCCCAGGATCTTGCCAACAAGTAGGCGAAAAATGCGAAGGTACGAGCCAGATGGGGGGCAAATACCAGACCTAACCCAGACATAACCAGCGTTATCCTCTAAAATATTAATCGCAACCAGGTTTACTTGACTGTTTCGGTATGGAACGTCATTACTACGGGATCCAAACCAGAAAAAACCCAGGATCTGGCCAAGAAGTGTGCGAAAAACGCGAAAGTATGAGCCTGATGATTCCAAATACCAGAACTAACCCAGACGTAACCTGCATTATCTTCTAAAATACTATTCGGAACCAGGTTTAACTGACTGTTACGGTGTGGTACCGCATTACTACCTGATCTAAACCAGAAAAAGCCCAGGATCTTGCCACAGGTATGAGAAAAATGCGAAATTACGAGCCAGATGAGGGCAAAACCCAGACCTAACCGAGACATAACCGGCGTTATCCTCCAAAGTAATAATCGCAACCAGGTTTAATTGACAGTTTCAGTGTGATACCACATTACTACGTGGTCCAAGCCAGAAAAAGGCCAGGATCTAGCCAACAAGTATGCGAGAAATGCGAAAATACGAGCCAGATGACGGCAAATCCCAGACCTTACCGTGACATAACCGGCGTTATCCTCTAAAATACTATCCGGAACCAGATTTTATTGACTGTCTCAGTGTGGTACCACATTACTGCGTGCTCCAAACCAGAAAAAGGCCAGGATCTGGCCAAAAAGTAAGCGAAAAATGCGAAAGTACGAGCCAGATGATGGCAAATACCAGACCTAACCTTGATATAGCCGGCGTTATCCTGTAAAATATTAATCGGAACCAGGTTTATTTGACTGTTTCAGTGTGGCACCACATTACTACGTGGTCCAAACCAGAAAAAGCCCTGGATCATGCCAACAAATAGGCGAAAAATGCGAAAATTCGAGCCAGATGAGGTCAAATCCCAGACGTGACCGTGACATAACCGGCGTTATCGTCTAAAATATTAATCGCAACCAGGTTTAATTGACTGTTTCGGTGTGGAACCACATTACGACGGGATGCAAACCAGAAAAAGCCTTGGATCTGGCCAACAAGTATGCGAAAAATGCGAAATTACGAGCCAGATGAGGGAAAATCCCAAACCTAACGGAGACATAACCGGCGTTATGCTCCAAAATATTATTCGCCACCAGGTTGAATTGACTGCTTCGGTGTGGTACCGCATTACTACGTGATCCAAACCAGAAAAAGCCCAGGATCTTGCCAACAAGTATGCGAAAAATGCGGAGGTACGAGCCAGATGAGGGAAAATCCCAGACCTAACCGAGACATAGCCGGCGTTATCCTGTAAAATATTAATCGGAACCAGGTTTATTTGACTGTTTCAGTGTGGTACCACATTACTAGGTGGTCCAAGCATGAAAAAGCCCAGGAACTTGCCAACAAGTAGGCGACAAATGTGATGGTACGAGCCAGATGATTGCAAATACCAGAACTAAACCAGACATAACCAGCGTTATCCACTAAAATACTAATCGGAGCCAGCTTTTATTGACTGTTTCAGTGTGGTACCACATTACTACGGGATCCAAACCAGAAAAAGCCCAAGATCTGAAGAACAAGTATGCGAAAAAAGCGAAAGTACGAGCCAGTGAGGGGCAAATACCAGACCTAACCCAGACATAACCGGCGTTATCCTCTAAAATATTAATCGCAACAAGGTTTTATTGACTGTTTCGGTGTGGTACCGCATTACTACGTGATCCAAACCAGAAAAAGGCCAGGATCTGGCCAACAAGTATGCAAAAAATGCGAAAGTACTAGCCAGATGAGGGCAAATCCCAGACCTAACCGAGACATAACCGGCGTTATCCTCCAACATATTAATCGCAACCAGGTTTAATTGACTGTTACGGTGTGGAACCGCATTACTACGTGATCCAAACCAGGAAAAGCCCAGGATCTTGCCAACAAGTAGGCGAAAAATGCGAAGGTACGAGCCAGATGATTGCAAATACCAGACCTAACCCAGACATAACCGGCGTTATCCTCTAAAATATTAATCGCAACAAGGTTTTATTGACTGTTTCGGTGTGGTATCGCATTACTACGTGATCCAATCCAGAAAAAGCCCGGGATCTGTCCAACAAGTATGCGAAAATTGCGAACGAATGAGACAGATGATTGCAAATACCAGAACTAACCCAGACATAACCAGCGTTATCCTGCAAAATATTAATCACAACCAGGTTTAATTGACTGTTTCGGTGTGGAGCGTCATTATTACGAGATCCAAACCAGAAAGAACCCTGGATCTGGCCAAGAAGTATGCGGAAAACGCGAAAGTATGTGACATATGTTTGCAAGTACCAGAACTAACCCAGACATAACCAGCGTTATCCTCTGAAATACTAATCGGAACCAGATTTATTGACTGTTTCAGTGTGGTACCACATTACTACGTGATCCAAACCAGAAAATGCCCAGGATCTGGCCAACAAGTAAGCGAGAAATGCGAAAGTACTAGCCAGATGAGGGCAAATCCCAGAACTAACCGAGACATAACCGGCGTTATCCTGTAAAATATTAATCGCAACCAGGTTTAATTGACTGTTTCGGTGTGGTACCACATTACTACGTTATCCAAACCAGAAAAAGCCCAGGATCTGGCCTACAAGTATGCGAAAAATGCGAAAGTACGTGCCAGATGTGGGCAAATCCCAGACCTAAACCAGACATAACCGGCGTTATCCTCTAAAATATTAATCGCAACCAGGTTTAATTGACTGTCTGAGTGTGGTCCCACATTACTACTTGGTCCAAGCCAGAAAAAGGCCAGGATCTGGTCACCAAGTATGCGAGAAATGCGAAAGTATGAGCCAGATGGTTGCAAGTACCGGAGCTAAGTCAAACCAGCGTTATCCTCCAAAAAATTAATCGCAACCAGGTTTAATTGACTGTTACAGTGTGATACCACATTACTGCGTGGTCCAAGCATGAAAAACGCCAGGATCTGGCCCACAAGTATGCGAAAAATGCGAAATTACGAGCCAAATGAGGGAAAATCCCAGACCTAACCCAGACATAACCAGCGTTATCCTCCAAAAAATTAATCGCAACCAGGTTTAATTGACTGTTTCGGTGTGGTACCGCATTACTACGTGATCCAAGCATGAAAAACCCCAGGATCCTGCCAACAAGTAGGCGAAAAATGCGAAGGTACGAGCCAGATGATTGCAAATACCAGAACTAAACCAGACATAAGCAGCGTTATCCTCTGAAATATTAATCGCATCCAGGTTTAATTGACTGTTTCGGTTTGGAACCACATTACTACATGATCTAAACCAGAAAAAGCCCAGGATCTGGCCAACAAGTATGCGAAAAATGCGAAAGTACGAGACAGATGAGGGTAAATCCCAGACCTAACCCAGACATAACCGGCGTTATCCTCTAGAATATTAATCGCAACCAGGTTTAATTGACTGTTTCGGTGTGGCACCGCATTACTACGTGATCCAAACCAGAAAAAGGCCAGGATCTTGCCAAGATGTATGCGAAAACCGCGAAAGTATGAGCCAGATGAGGGCAAATACCAGACCTAACCCAAACATAGCCGGCGTTATCCTGTAAAATATTAATCGGAACCATGTTTATTTGACTGTTTCAGTGTGGTACCACATTACTACGTGGTCCAAGCATGAAAAAGGTCAGGATCTGACCCACCAGTATGCGAAAAATGCGAAATTACGAGCCAGATGAGGGAAAATCCCAGACCCAACCGAGACATAACCGGCGTTATCCTGTAAAATATTAATCGGAACCAGGTTTATTTGACTGTTTCAGTGTGGTACCACATTACTACGTGGTGCAAGCATGAAAAAGCCCAGGGTCTTGCCAACAAGTAGGCGAAAAATGCGAAGGTACGAGCCAGATGATTGCAAATACCAGAACTAAACCAGACATAACCAGCGTTATCCTCTAAAATATTAATCACAACCAGGTTTAATTGACTGTTTCAGTGTGGTACCGCATTACTACGTGATCCAAACCAGGAAAAGGCAAGTATCTGGCCAACAAGTATGCGAAAAATGCGAAAATACGAGCCAGATGACGGCAAATCCCTGACCTAACCGTGACATAACCGGCGTTATCCTCCAACATATTAATCGCAACCAGGTTTAATTGACTGTTACGGTGTGGTACCGCATTACTACGTGATCCAAACCAGGAAAAGCCCAGGATCTTGCCAACAAGTAGGCGAAAAATGCGAAGGTACGAGCCAGATGATTGCAAATACCAGAACTAAACCAGACATAACCAGCGTTATCCTCTAAAATACTAATCGGAACCAGCTTTTATTGACTGTTTCAGTGTGGTACCACATTACTACGTGATCCAAACCAGAAAAAGCCCGGGATCTGGCTAACAAGTATGCTAAAATTGCGAACGTATGAGACAGATGATTGCAAATACCAGAACTAACCCAGACATAACCAGCGTTATCCTGCAAAATATTAATCACAACCAGGTTTAATTGACTCTTTCGGTGTGGAGCGTCATTATTACGGGATCCAAACCAGAAAGAACCCTGGATCTGGCCAAGAAGTATGCGAAAAACGCGAAAGTATGTGACATATGTTTGCAAATACCAGAACTAACCCAGACATAACCAGTGTTATCCTCTGAAATACTAATCGGAACCAGATTTATTGACTGTTTCAGTGTGGTACCACATAACTACGTGATCCAAACCAGAAAAAGCCCAGTATCTGGCCAACAAGTAAGCGAGAAATGCGAAAGTACTAGCCAGATGAGGGCAAATCCCAGAACTAACCGAGACATAACCGGCGTTATCCTCTAAAATGTTAATCGCAACCAGGTTTAATTGACTGTTTCGGTGTGGTACCACATTACTACATTATCCAAACCAGAAAAAGCCCAGGATCTGGCCAACAAGTATGCGAAAAATGCGAAAGTACGTGCCAGATGTGGGCAAATCCCAGACCTAAACCAGACATAACCGGCGTTATCCTCTAAAATATTAATCGCAACCAGGTTTAATTGACTGTCTGAGTGTGGTCCCACATTACTACTTGGTCCATGCCAGAAAAAGGCCAGGATCTGGTCACCAAGTATGCGAGAAATGCGAAAGTATGAGCCAGATGGTTGCAAGTACCGGAACTAAGTCAAACCAGCGTTATCCTCCATAAAATTAATCGCAACCAGGTTTAATTGACTGTTTCAGTGTGATACCACATTACTGCGTGGTCCAAGCATGAAAAAGGCCAGGATCTGGCCCACAAGTATGCGAAAAAATCGAAATTACGAGCCAGATGAGGGAAAATCCCAGACCTAACCGAGACAAAACCGGCGTTATCCTCTAAAATATTAATCGCCACCAGATTTAATTGACTGTTTCGGTGTGGTACCGCATTACTACGTGATCCAAACCAGAAAAAGGCCAGGATCTTGCCAAGATGTATGCGAAAAACGCGAAAGTATGAGCCAGATGAGGTCAAATACCAGACCTAACCCAGACATAGCCGGCGTTATCCTGTAAAATATTAATCGGAACCATGTTTATTTGACTGTTTCAGTGTGGTACCACATTACTACGTGGTCCAAGCATGAAAAAGGCCAGAATCTGGCCCACAAGTATGCGGAAAATGCGAAATTACGAGCCAGATGAGGGAAAATCCCAGACCTAACCGAGACAAAACCGGCGTTATCCTCTAAAATATTAATCGCCACCAGATTTAATTGACAGTTTCGGTGTGGTACCGCATTACTACGTGATCCAAACCAGAAAAAGGCCAGGATCTTGCCAAGATGTATGCGAAAAACGCGAAAGTATGAGCCAGATGATTGCAAATACCAGAACTAACCCAGACGTAACCTGCATTATCCTCTAAAATACTATTCTGAACCAGATTTAATTGACTGTTACGGTGTGGTACCGCATTACTACCTGATGCAAACCAGAAAACGCCCAGGATCTTGCCACAAGTATGCGAAAAATGCGAAATTACGAGCCAGATGAGGGAAAATCCCAGACCTAACCGAGACAAAACCGGCGTTATCCTCTAAAATATTAATCGCCACCAGGTTTGATTGACTGCTTCGGTGTGGTACCGCATTACTACGTGATCCAAGCATGAAAAAGCCCAGGATCCTGCCAACAAGGAGGCGAAAAATGCGAAGGTACGAGCCAGATGATTGCAAATACCAGAACTAACCCAGACGTAACCTGCATTATCCTCTAAAATACTATTCTGAACCAGATCTAATTGACTGTTACGGTGTGGTACCGCATTACTACCTGATCCAAACTTGAAAAAGCCCAGGATCTTGCCACAAGTATGCGAAAAATGCGAAATTACGAGCCAGATGAGGGAAAATCCCAGACCTAACCGAGACAAAACCGGCGTTATCCTCTGAAATATTAATCGCAACCAGGTTTAATTGACTGTTCCGGCGTGGTACCGCATTACTACGTGATACAGACCAGAAAAAGGCCAGGATCTGGCCAACAAGTATGCGAAAAATGCGAAAGTATGAGACAGATGAGGGCAAATCCCAACCTAACCGAGAAGTAACCGGCGCTATCCTCTAAAATATTAATCGCCACCAGATTTAATTGACTGTTTCAGTGTGATACCACATTACTGCGTGGTCCAAGCCAGAAAAAGGCCAGGATCTGGCCAACAAGTATGAGAAAAATGCGAAAATTCGAGCCAGATGACGGCAAATCCCAGACCTAACCGTGACATAACCGGCGTTATCCTCTAAAATATTAATCGCATCCAGGTTTAATTGACTGTTTCGGTGTGGAACCACATTACTACATGATCTAAACCAGAAAAAGCCCAGGATCTGGCCAACAAGTATGCGAAAAATGCGAAAGTACGAGACAGATGAGGGCAAATCCCAGACCTAACCGAGAAATAACCGGCGCTATCCTCTAAAATATTAATCGCAACCAGGTTTAATTGACTGTCTGAGTGTGGTCCCACATTACTACTTGGTCCAAGCCAGAAAAAGGCCAGGATCTGGTCACCACGTATGCGAGAAATGCGAAAGTATGAGCCAGATGGTTGCAAGTACCGGAACTAACCCAAACATAGCCGGCGTTATCCTGTAACATATTAATCGGAACCAGGTTTATTTGACTGTTTCAGTGTGGTACCACATTACTACGTGGTCCAAGCATGAAAAAGGCCAGGATCTGACCCATAAGTATGCGAAAAATGCGAAATTACGAGCCAGATGAGGGAAAATCCCAGACCCAACCGAGACATAACCGGCGTTATCCTCTAAAATATTAATCGCATTCAGGTTTAATTGACTGTTTCGGTGTGGGACCACATTACTACATGATCTAAACCAGAAAAAGCCCAGGATCTGGCCAACAAGTATGCGAAAAATGCGAAAGTACGAGCCAGATGAGGGCAAATCCCAGACCTAACCCAGACATAACCGGCGTTATCCTCTAGAATATTAATCGCAACCAGGTGTAATTGACTGCTTCGGTGTGGTATCGCATTACTACCTGATCCAAACAAGAAAAAGCCCAGGATCTTGCCACTAGTATGCGAAAAATGCGAAATTACGAGCCAGATGAGGGAAAATCCCAGACCTAACCGACACATAGCCGGCGTTATCCTGTAAAATATTAATCGGAACCAGGTTTATTTGACTGTTTCAGTGTGGTACCACATTACTACGTGATACAGACCAGAAATAGGCCAGGATCTGGCCAACAAGTATGCGAAAAATGCGAAAGTACGTGCCAGATGAGGGCAAATCCCAGACCTAACCGAGACATAACAGGCGTCATCCTCTAAAATATTAATCGCAACCAGGTTTAATTGACTGTCTGAGTGTGGTCCCACATTACTACGTGGTCCAAGCCAGAAAAAGGCCAGGATCTGGTCACCGAGTATGCGAGAAATGCGAAAGTACGAGCCAGATGAGGGCAAATACCAGAACTAACCCAGACATAACCGGCGTTATCCTCTAAAATATTAATCGCAACCAGCTTCTATTGACTGTTTCGGTGTGGTACCACATTACTACGTGGTCCAAGCCAGAAAAAGCCCAGGATCTGGCCAACAAGTATGCGAGAAATGCGAAAGTACGTGCCAGATGAGTGCAAATCCCAGACCTAACCGTGACATAACCGGCGTCATCCTCTAAAATATTAATCGCAACCAGGTCTAATTGACTGTTTCGGTGTGGTACCACATTACTACGTTACCCAAACCAGAAAAAGCCCAGGATCTGGCCAACAAGTATGCGAAAAATGCGAAAGTACGAGCCAGATGAGGGCAAACCCCAGACCTAACCCAGACATAACCGGCGTTATCCTCTAAAATATTAATCGGAACCAGGTTTAATTGACTGCTTCGGTGTGGTACCGCATTACTACGTGATCCAAGCCAGAAAAAGCCCAGGATCCTGCCAATCAGTAGGGGAAAAATGCGAAAGTACGAGCCAGATGAGGGCAAATCCCAGACCTAACCGAGACATAACAGGCGTTATCCTCCAAAGTATTAATCGCAACCAGGTTTAATTGACAGTTTCAGTGTGATACCACATTACTACGTGGTCCAAGCCAGAAAAAGGCCTGTATGTAGCCAACAAGTATGCGAAAAATGCGATAATACGAGCCAGATGGCGCCAAATCCCAGACCTTACCGTGACATAACCGGCGTTATACTCTAAAATACTAACCGGAACCAGATTTTATTGACTGTCTCAGTGTGGCACCACATTACTACGTGGTCCAAACCAGAAAAAGCCCAGGATCTTGCCAACAAATAGGCGAAATATGCGAAGGTACGAGCCAGATGAGGGAAAATTCCAGACATATCCGAGACATAGCCGGCGTTATCCTGTAAAATATTAATCGCAACCAGGTTTAATTGACTGTCTGAGTGTGGTCCCACATTACTACGTGGTCCAAGCATGAAAAAGCCCAGGATCTTGCCAACAAGTAGGCGAAAAATGCGAAGGTACGAGCCAGATGATTGCAAATACCAGAACTAAACCAGACATAACCAGCGTTATCCTATAAAATACTAATCGGAACCAGCTTTTATTGACTGTTTCAGTGTGGTACCACATTACTACGTGATCCAAACCAGAAAAAGCCCAGGATCAGGCCAACAAGTATGCGAGAAATGCGAAATTACGAGCCAGATGAGGGAAAATCCCAGACCCAACCGAGACATAGCCGGCGTCATCCTCTAAAATATTTATCGCAACCAGGTTTAATTGACTGTCTGAGTGTGGTCCCACATTACTACGTGGTCCAAGCCAGAAAAAGGCCAGGATCTGGTCACCGAGTATGCGGGAAATGCGAAAGTACGAGCCAGATGAGGGCAAATACCAGAACTAACCCAGACATAACCGGCGTTATCCTCTAAAATATTAATCGCAACCAGCTTCTATTGACTGTTTCGGTGTGGTACCACATTACTACGTGGTCGAAGCCAGAAAAAGCCCAGGATCTGGCCAACAAGTATGCGAGAAATGCGAAAGTACGTGCCAGATGAGGGCAAATCCCAGACCTAACCCAGACATAACCGGCGTTATTCTCTAAAATATTAATCGCAACCAGGTTTAATTGACTGCTTCGGTGTGGTACCGCGTTACTACGTGATCCAAACCAGAAAAAGCCCAGGATCTGGCCAACAAGTATGCAAAAAATGCGAAAGTATCAGCCAGATGGTTGCAAATACCGGAACAAACCCAAACATAAACAGCGTTATCCTCCAAAATATTAATCTCAACCAGGTTTAATTGACTGTTTCAGTGTGGTACCGCACTACTACGTGATCCAAACCAGGAAAAGGCCAGGATCCTGCCAATCAGTAGGGGAAAAATGCGAAAGTACGAGCCAGATGAGGGCAAATCCCAGACCCAACCGAGACATAACAGGCGTTATCCTCCAAAGTATTAATCGCAACCAGGTTTAATTGACAGTTTCAGTGTGATACCACATTACTACGTGGTCCAAGCCAGAAAAAGGCCTGTATGTAGCCAGCAAGTATGCGAAAAATGCGAAAATACGAGCCAGATGGCGCCAAATCCCAGATCTTACCGTGACATAACCGGCGTTATCCTGTAAAATATTTATCGGAACCAGGTCTATTTGACTGTTTCAGTGTGGTACCACATTACTACGTGGTCCAAGCATGAAAATGCCCAGGATCTTGCCAACAAGTAGGCGAAAAATGCGAAGGTACGAGCCAAATGATTGCAAATACCAGAACTAAACCAGACATAACCAGCGTTATCCTATAAAATACTAATCGGAACCAGCTTTTATTGACTGTTTCAGTGTGGTACCACACTACTACGTGATCCAAACCAGAAAAAGCCCAGGATCAGGCCAACAAGTATGCGAGAAATGCGAAATTACGAGCCAGATGAGGAGAATCCCAGACCCAACCGAGACATAACCGGCGTTATCCTCTAAAATATTAATCGCATCCAGGTTTAATTGACTGTTTCGGTGTGGAACCACATTACTACATGATCTAAACCAGAAAAAGCCAGGATCTGGCCAACAAGTATGCGAGAAATGCGAAAGTATGTGCCAGATGAGGGCAAATCCCAGACATAACCGAGACATAACCGGCGTTATCCTCTAAAATATTAATCGCAACCAGGTTTTATTGACAGTTTCGGTGTGGTACCGCATTACTACGTGATCCAAACCAGAAAAAGCCCAGGATCTGGCCAACAAGTATGCAAAAAATGCGAAAGTATCAGCCAGATGGTTGCAAATACCGGAACAAACCCAAACATAACCAGCGTTATCCTCCAAAATATTAATCTCAACCAGGTTTAATTGACTGTTTCAGTGTGGTACCGCACTACTACGTGATCCAAACCAGGAAAAGGCAAGTATCTGGCCAACAAGTATGCGAGAAATGCGAAAGTACGAGCCAGATGAGGGCAAATACCAGACCTAACCAAGACATAACCGGCGTTATTCTCTAAAATATTAATCGCAACCAGGTTTAATTGACTGCTTCGGTGTGGTACCGCGTTACTACGTGATCCAAACCAGAAAAAGCCCAGGATCTTGCCAACAAGTAGGCGAAAAATGCGAAGGTACGAGTCAGAAGAGGGGAAATCCCAGACCTAACCGAGACATAACCGGCGTTATCCTCCAAAATGTTAATCACAACCAGGTTTAATTGACTGTTTCAGTGTGATACCACATTACTACGTGGTCCAAGCCAGAAAAAGGCCAGGATCTGGCCAACAAGTATGCGAAAAATGCGAAAATACGAGCCAGATGACGGCAAATCCCAGACCTAACCGTGACATAACCGGCGTTATCCTCTAAAATATTAATCGCAACCAGGTTTAATTGACTGTTTCGGTGTGGTACCGCATTACTACGTGATCCAAACCAGAAAAAGTCCTGGATCTGGCCAACAAGTATGCGAGAAATGCGAAAGTACGAGCCAGATGAGGGCAAATCCCAGACCTAACCCAGACATAACCGGCGTTATCCTCTAAAATATTAATCGCAACCAGCTTGTATTGACTGTTTCGGTGTGGTACCACATTACTACGTGGTCCAAGCCAGAAAAAGGCCAGGATCTGGCCATCAAGTATGCGAGAAATGCGAAAGTATGTGCCAGATGAGGGCAAATCCCAGACATAACCGAGACATAACCGGCGTTATCCTCTAAAATATTAATCGCAACCAGGTTTTATTGACTGTTTCGGTGTGGTACCGCATTACTACGTGATCCAAATCAGAAAAAGGCCAGGATCTGGCCAACAAGTATGCAAAAAATGCGAAAGTATCAGCCAGATGGTTGCAAATACCGGAACTAACCCAAACATAACCAGCGTTATCCTCCAAAATATTAATCACAACCAGGTTTAATTTACTGTTTCAGTGTGGTACCGCATTACTACGTGATCCACACCAGGAAAAGGCCAGGATCTGGCCAACAAGTATGCGAGAAATGCGAAAGTACGTGCCAGATGAGGGCAAATCCCAGACCTAACCCAGACATAACCGGCGTTATCCTCTAAAATATTAATCGCAACCAGCTTGTATTGACTGTTTCGGTGTGGTACCACATTACTACGTGGTCCACGCCAGAAAAAGGCCAGGATCTGGCCATCAAGTATGCGAGAAATGCGAAAGTATGTGCCAGATGAGGGCAAATCCCAGACATAACCCAGACATAACCGGCGTTATCCTCTAAAATATTAATCGTAACCAGCTTCTATTGACTGTTTCGGTGTGGTACCACATTACTACGTGGTCCAAGCCAGAAAAAGCCCAGGATCTGGCCAACAAGTATGCGAGAAATTCGAAAGTAAGTGCCAGATGAGGGCAAATCCCAGACCTAACCGAGACATAACCGGCGTCATCCTCTAAAATATTAATCGCAACCAGGTTTAATTGACTGTTTCGGTGTGGTACCACATTACTACGTTATCCAAACCAGAAAAAGCCCAGGATCTGGCCAACAAGTATGCGAAAAATGCGAAGGTACGAGCCAGATGAGGGCAAACCCCAGACCTAACCCAGACATAACTGGCGTTATCCTCTAAAATATTAATCGCCACCAGGTTTAATTGACAGCTTCGGTGTGGAACCTCATTACTACGGGATCCAAACCAGAAAAAACCCAGGATCTGCCCAACAAGTATGCGAAAAACGCGAAACTATGTACCAGATGATTGCAAATACCAGAACTAACCCAGACGTAACCTGCGTTATCCTCTAAAATACTATTCGGAACCAGGTTTAATTTACTGTTAAGGTGTGGTACCGCATTACTACCTGATCCAAACCAGAAAAAGCCCAGGATATTGCCACAAGTAGGCGAAAAATGCGAAGGTACGAGCCAGATGATTGCAAATACCAGAACTAAACCAGACATAACCAGCGTTATCCTCTAAAATACTAATCGGAAACAGGTTTATTTGACTGTTTCAGTGTGGTACCACGTTACTATGTGGTCCAAGCCAGAAAAAGGCCAGGATCTGGCCAACAAGTATGCGAAAAATGCGAAAATACGAGCCAGATGACGGCAAATCCCAGACCTAATCCAGACATAACCGGTGTTATCCTGTAAAATATTAATCGGAACCAGGTTTATTTGACTGTTAGAGTGTGGTACCACATTACTACGTGGTCCAAGCATGAAAAAGCCCAGGATCTTGCCAATAAGTAGGCGAAAAATGCGAAGGTACGAGCCAGATGATTGCAAATACCAGATCTAAACCAGTCATAACCAGCGTTAACCTATAAAATACTAATCGGAACCAGCTTCTATTGACTGTTTCAGTGTGGTACCACATTACTACGTGATCCAAACCAGAAAAAGCCCAGGATCTGGCCAACTACTATGCGAGAAATGCGAAAATTCGAGCCAGATGACGGCAAATCCCAGACCTAACCGTGACGTAACCGGCTTTATCGTCTAAAATATTAATCGCAACCAGGTTTAATTGACTGTTTCGGTGTGGAACCACATTACTACGTGATCTAAACCAGAAAAAGCCCATGATCTGGCCAACAAGTATGCGAGAAATGCGAAAGTACGAGCCAGATGAGGGCAAATCCCAGACCTAACCCAGACATAACCGGCGTTATCCTCTAAAATATTAATCGCAACCGGGTTTAATTGGCTGTTTCGGTGTGGAACCACATTACGACGGGATACAAACCAGAAAAAGCCCTGGATCTGGCCAACAAGTATGCGGGAAATGCGAAAGTATGTGCCAGATGAGGCCAAATCCCAGACCTAACCGAGACATAACCGGCGTTATCCTCTAAAATATTAATCGCCACCAGCTTGTATTGACTGTTTCGGCCACATTTCTACGTGGTCCAAGCCAGAAAAAGGCCAGGATCTGGCCATCAAGTATGCGAGAAATGCGAAGGTATGTGTCAGATGAGGGCAAATCCCAGACATAACCGAGACATAACCGGCGTTATCCTCTAAAATATTAATCGCAACCAGGTTTTATTGACTGTTTCGGTGTGGCACCGCATTACTACGTGATCCAAACCAGAAAAAGGCCAGGATCTGGCCAACAAGTATGCAAAAAATGCGAAACTATCAGCCAGAAGGTTGCAAATACCGGAACTAACCCAAACATAACCAGCGTTATCCTCCAAAATATTAATCACAACCAGGTTTAATTGACTGTTTCAGTGTGGTACCGCATTACTACGTGATCCAAACCAGGAAAAGGCAAGGATCTGGCCAACAAGTATGCGAGAAATGCGTAAGTACGAGCCAGATGAGGCTAAATACCAGACCTAACCAAGACATAACCGGCGTTATCCTCTAAAATATTAATCGCAACCAGGTTTAATTGACTGCTTCGGTGTGGTACCGCATTACTACGTGATCCAAACCAGAAAAAGCCCAGGATCTTGCCAACAAGTAGGCGAAAAATGCGAAGGTACGAGCCAGATGAGGGCAAATCCCAGACCTAACCGAGACATAACCGGCGTTATCCTCCAAAATGTTAATCACAAACAGGTTTAATTGACTGTTTCAGTGTGATACCACATTACTACGTGGTCCAAGCCAGAAAAAGGCCAGGATCTGGCCAACAAGTATGCGAAAAATGCGAAAATACGAGCCAGATGACGGCAAATCCCAGACATAACCGTGACATAACCGGCTTTATCCTCTAAAATATTAATCGCAACCAGGTTTAATTGACTGTTTCGGTGTGGTACCGCATCACTACGTGATCCAAACCAGAAAAAGACCTGGATCTGGCCAACAAGTATGCGAGAAATGCGAAAGTACGAGCCAGGTGAAGGCAAATCCCACACCTAACCCAGACATAACCGGCGTTATCCTGTAAAATATTAATCGGAACCAGGTTTATTTGACTGCTTCAGTGTGGTACCACATTACTACGTGGTCCAAGCATGAAAAAGCCCAGGATCTGGCCAACAAGTATGCAAAAAATGCGAAAGTATCAGCCAGATGGTTGCAAATACCGGAACTAACCCAAACATAACCAGCGTTATCCTCCAAAATATTAATCACAACCAGGTTTAATTGACTGTTTCAGTGTGGTACCGCATTACTACGTGATCCAAACCAGGAAAAGGCAAGGATCTGGCCAACAAGTATGCGAGAAATGCGAAAGTACGAGCCAGATGAGGCCAAATACCAAACCTAACCAAGACATAACCGGCGTTATCCTCTAAAATATTAATCGCAACCAGGTTTAATTGACTGCTTCGGTGTGGTACCGCATTACTACGTGATCCAAACCAGAAAAAGCCCAGGATCTTGCCAACAAGTAGGCGAAAAATGCGAAGGAACGAGCCAGGTGAGGGCAAATCCCAGACCTAACCGAGACATAACCAGCGTTATCCTCCAAAATGTTAATCGCAACCAGGTTTAATTGACTGTTTCAGTGTGGTACCGCATTACTACGTGATCCAAACCAGAAAAAGGCCTGGTTCTGGCCAACATATATTCGAAAAACGCGAAAGTATGAGCCAGATGATTGCATATACCAGAACTAACCCAAACATAACCACAGTTATCCTCTAAAATATTCATCGCAGCCAGGCTTAATTGACTGCTTCGGTGTGGATCCACATTACGACGGGATCCAAACCACAAGAAACCCAAGATCTGGCCAACAAGTACGCGAAAATTGCGAAAGTATGAGCCAGATGATTGCAAATACCAGAACTAACCCAGACATAACCAGCGTTATCCTCTAAAATATTAATCGCAACCAGGTTTAGTTGACTGCTACGGTGTGGATCCACATTACGACGGGATCCAAACGACAAGAAACCCAAGATCTGGCCAACAAGTACGCGAAAATTGCGAAAGTATGAGCCAGATGATTGCAAATACCAGAACTAACCCAGACATAACAGGCGTTATCCTTTAAAATATTAATCGCAACCAGGTTTAATTGACTGTTTCGGTGTGGTACCGCATTACTACGTGATACAGACCAGAAAAAGGCCACGATCTGGCCAACAAGTATGCGAAAAATGCGAAAGTACGAGCCAGATAAGGGCAAATCCCAGACATAACCGAGACATGACCGGCGTTATCCTCTAAAATATTAATCGCAACCAGCTTCTACTGACTGTTTCGGTGAGGTACCACATCACTACGTGGTCCAAGCCAGAAAAAGGCCAGGATCTGGACAACAAGTATGCGAGAATTGCGAAAGTACGTGCCAGATGATTACATATACCAGAACTAACCCAGACATAACCAGCGTTATCCACTAAAATATTAATCGCAACCAGCTTCTATTGACTGTTTCGGTGTGGTACCACATCACTACGTGGTCCAAGCCAGAAAAAGGCCAGGATCTGGACAACAAGTATGCGAAAAATGCGAAAATACGAGCCAGATGAGGGAAAATCCCAGACCTAACCCAGACATAACCGGCGTTATCCTCCACAATATTAACCGCAACCAGGTTTAATTGATTGTTACGGTGTGGTACCGCATTACTACGTGATCCAAACCAGAAAAAGCCCAGGATCTTGCCAACAAGTAGGCGAAAAATGCGAAGGTACGAGCCAGATGAGGGCAAATCCCAGACCTAACCGAGACATAACCGGCGTTATCCTCCAAAATGTTAATCGCAACCAGGTTTAATTGACTGTTTCAGTGTGGTACCGCATTACTACGTGATCTAAACCAGAAAAAGGCCTGGTTCTGGCCAACATGTATTCGAAAAACGCGAAAGTATGAGCCAGATGATTGCATATACCAGAACTAACCGAGACATAACCTGTGTTCTCCTCTAAAATATTAATCGCAACCAGGTTTAATTGCCTGTTTTGGTGTGGTACCACATTACTACGTGGTCCAACCCAGAAAAAGGCCAGGATCTAGCCAACAAGTAGGCGAAAAATGCGAAGGTGCTAGCCAGATGAAGGCAAATCCCAGAACTAACCGAGACATAACCGGCGTTATCCTCTAAAATATTAATCGCAACCAGGATTAATTGACTGTTTCGGTGTGGTACCGCATTACTACGTGATCCAAACCAGAAAAAGCCCGGGATCTTGCCAACAAGTTGGCGAAAAATGCGAAGGTGCTAGCCAGATGAAGGGAAATCCCAGAACTAACCGAGACATAACCGGCGTTATCCTCTAAAATATTAATCGCAACCAGGATTAATTGACTGTTTCGGTGTGGTACCGCATTACTACGTGATCCAAACCAGAAAAAGCCCGGGATCTTGCCAACAAGTTGGCGGAGAATGCGAAGGTACGAGCCAGATGATTGCAAATTCCAGAACTAACCCAGACATAACCAGCGTTATCCTATAAAATATTAATCGCAACCAGCTTCTATTGACTGTTTCGGTGTGGTACCACATCACTAGGTGGTCCAAGCCAGAAGAAGGGCAGGATCTGGCCAACAAGTATGCGAGAAATGCGAAAGTACGTGCCAGATGATTACAAATACCAGAACTAACCCAGACATAACCAGCGTTATCCTCCAAAATATTAATCGCAACCAGCTTCTATTGACTGTTTCGGTGTGGTACCACATCACTACCAAACCAGAAAAAGCCCAGGATCTTGCCAACAAATAGGCGAAAAATGCGAAGGTACGAGCCAGATGAGGGAAAATCCCAGACCTAACCGAGACATAGCCGGCGTTATCCTGTAAAATATTAATCGGAGCCAGGTTTATTTGACTGTTTCAGTGTGGTACCACATTACTACGTGGTCCAAGCATGAAAAAGCCCAGGATCTTGCCATCAAGTAGGCGAAAAATGCGAAGGTACGAGCCAGATGATTGCAAATACCTGAACTAAACCAGACATAACCAGCGTTATCCTCTAAAATACTATTCGGAGCCGGCTTTTATTGATTGTTTCAGTGTGGTACCACATTACTACGTGATCCAAACCAGAAAAAGCCCAGGATCTGGCCAACAAGTATGCGAGAAATGCGAAAATTCGAGCCAGATGACGGCAAATCCCAGACCTGACCGTGACATAACCTACGTTATCGTCTAAAATATTAATCGCAACCAGGTTTAATTGACTGCTTCGGTGTGGAACCTCATTACTACGGGATCCAAACCAGAAAAAACCCAGGATCTGCCCAACAAGTATGCGAAAAACGCGAAAGTATGTGCCAGATGATTGCAAATACCAGAACTAAACCAGGCATATCCAGCGTTATCCTCTAAAATACTAATCGGAACCAGGTTTATTTGACTGTTTCAGTGTGGTACCACATTACAACGTGGTCCAAGCATGAAAAAGGCCAGGATCTGGCAAACAAGTATGCGAAAAATGCGAAATTACGAGCCAGATGAGGGAAAATCCCAAACCTAACGCAGACATAACCGGCGTTATCCTCTAAAATATTAATCGCCACCAGGTTGAATTGACTGCTTCGGTGTGGTACCGCATTACTACGTGATCCAAACCAGAAAAAGCCCAGGATCTTGCCAACAAGTATGCGAAAAATGCGGAGGTACGAGCCAGATGTGGGAAAATCCCAGACCTAACCGAGACAGAGCCGGCGTTATCCTGTAAAATATTAATCGGAACCAGGTTTATTTGACTGTTTCAGTGTCGTACCACATTACTACGTGATCCAAGCATGAAAAAGCCCAGGATCCTGCCAACAAGTTGGCGAAAAATGCGAAGGTACGAGACAGATGAGGGCAAATCCCAGACCTAACCGAGAAATAACCGGCGCTATCCTCTAAAATATTAATCGCAACCAGGTTTAATTGACTGTCTGAGTGTGGTCCCACATTACTATGTGATCCGAACCAGAAAAAGCCCAGGATCTTGCCAACAAGTAGGCGAAAAATGCGAAGGTACGAGCCAGATGAGGGCAAATCCCAGACCTAACCGAGACATAACCGGCGTTATCCTCCAAAGTATTAATCGCAACCAGGTTTAATTGACAGTTTCAGTGTGATACCACATTACTACGTTGTCCAAGCCAGAAAAAGGCCAGGATCTAGCCAACAAGTATGCGAAAAATGCGAATATACGAGCCAGATGACGGAAAATCCCAGACCTTACCGTGACATAACCGGCGTTATCCTCTAAAATACTAATCGCAACCAGGTTTAATTGACTGTTTCGGTGTGGAACCACATTACTACATGATCTAAACCAGAAAAAGCCCAGGATCTGGCCAATAAGTATGCGAAAAATGCGAAAGTACGAGCCAGATGGGGGCAAATCCTAGACCTAACCCAGACATAACCGGCGTTATCCTCTAAAATATTAATCGCAACCAGGTTTAATTGACTGTTTCGGTGTGGTACCGCATTACTACGTGATCCAAACCAGAAAAAGGCCAGGATCCTGCCAAGATGTATGCGAAAAACGAGAAAGTATGAGTCAGATGAGGGCAAATACCAGACCTAACCCAGACGTTGCCGGCGTTATCCTGTAAAATATTAATCGGAACCATGTTTATTTGACTGTCTCAGTGTGTTACCACATTACTACGTGATCCAAACCAGAAAAAGGCCAGGATCTGGCCAACAAGTAAGCGAAAAATGCGAAAGTACGAGCCAGATGAGGGAAAATCCCAGACCTAACCGAGACAAAACCGACGTTATCCTGTAAAATATTGATCGGAACCAGGTTTATTTGACTGTTTCAGTGTGGCACCACATTACTACGTGGTCCAAACCAGAAAAAGTCCAGGATCTTGCCAACAAATAGGCGAAAAATGTGAAGGTACGAGCCAGATGATTGCAAATACCAGAACTAAACCAGACATAACCAGCGTTATCCTCTAAAATACTATTCGGAACCAGGTTTAATTGACTGTTAAGGTGTGGTACCGCATTACTGCCTGATCCAAACCAAAAAAAGCCCAGGATCTTGCCACAAGTAGGCGAAAAATGAGAAGGTACGAGCCAGATGATTGCAAATACCAGAACTAAACCAGACATAACCAGCGTTATCCTCTAAAATACTAATCGGAACCAGGTTTATTTGACTGTTTCAGTGTGGTACCACATTACTACGTGGTCCAAGCATGAAAAAGGCCTGGATCTGGCCAACAAGTATGCGAAAGATGCGAAATTACGAGCCAGATAAGGGAAAATCCCAAACCTAACGGAGACATAACCGGCGTTATCCTCTAAAATATTAATCGCAACCAGGTTTAATTGACTGTTTCGGTGTGGTACCGCATTACTACGTGATACAGACCAGAAAAAGGCCACGATCTGGCCAACAAGTATGCGAAAAATGCGAAAGTACGAGCCAGATAAGGGCAAATCCCAGACATAACCGAGACATGACCGGCGTTATCCTCTAAAATATTAATCGCAACCAGCTTCTATTGACTGTTTCGGTGAGGTACCACATCACTACGTGGTCCAAGCCAGAAAAAGGCCAGGATCTGGACAACAAGTATGCGAGAAATGCGAAAGTACGTGCCAGATGATTACATATACCAGAACTAACCCAGACATAACCAGCGTTATCCACTAAAATATTAATCGCAACCAGCTTCTATTGACTGTTTCGGTGTGGTACCGCATTACTACGTGATACACACCAGAAAAAGGCCAGGATCTGGCCAACAAGTATGCGAAAAATGCGAAAGTACGTGACAGATGAGGGCAAATCCTAGACCTAACCGAGATATAACCGGCGTTATCCTCCAAAATATTCATCGCAACCAGGTTTAATTGACTGCTTCGGTGTGGAACCACATTACGACGGGATCCAAACCACAAAAAACCCAAGATCTGGCCAACGAGTACGCGAAAATTGAGAAAGTATGAGCCAGATGATTGCAAATACCAGAACTAACCCAGACATAACCAGCGTTATCCTCTAAAATATTAATCGCAACCAGGTTTAATTGACTGTTTCGGTGTGGTACCACATCACTACGTGGTCCAAGCCAGAAAAAGGCCAGGATCTGGTCATCAAGTATGCGAGAAATGCGAAAGTATCAGCCAGATGGTTGCAAGTACCGGAACTAACCCAAACATAACCAGCGTTATCCTCCAAAAAATTAATCGCAACCAGGTTTAATTGACTGTTTCAGTGTGATACCACATTATTGCGTGGTCCAAGCCAGAAAAAGTCCAGGATCTGGCCAACAAGTATGAGAGAAATGCGAAAATTCGAGCCAGATGACGGCAAATCCCAGACCTAACCGTGACATAACCGGCGTTATCCTCTAAAATGTTAATCGCAACCAGGTTTAATTGACTGTTTAGGTGTGGTACCACATTACTACGTTGTCCAAGCCAGAAAAAGGCCAGGATCTTGCCAAGATGTATGCGAAAAACGCGAAAGTACGAGACAGATGAGGGAAAATCCTAGACTTAACCGAGAAATAACCGGCGCTATCCTCTAAAATATTAATCGCAACCAGGTTTGATTGACTGTGTGAGTGTGGTCCCACATTACTACGTGGTCCAAGCATGAAAAAGGCGAGGATCTGGCCCACAAGTATGCGAAAAATGCGAAATTACGAGCCAGATGAGGGAAAATCCCAGACCCAACCGAGACATAACCGGCGTTATCCTCTAAAATATTAATCACCACCAGGTTAGTTGACTGTTTCGGTATGGAACCTCATTACTACGGGATCCAAACCAGAAAAAACCCAGGATCTGGCCAAGAAGTGTGCGAAAAACGCGAAAGTATGAGCCAGATGATTGCAAATACCAGAACTAACCCAGACGTAACCTGCATTATCCTCTAAAATACTATTCGGAACCAGGTTTAATTGACTGTTACGGTGTGGTACCGCATTACTACCTGATCCAAACCAGGAAAAGCCCAGGATCTTGCCACAAGTATGCGAAAAATGCGAAATCACGAGCCAGATGAGGGAAAATCCCAGACCTAACCGAGAAAAAACCGGCGTTATCCTCTAAAATATTAATCGCCACCAGGTTTAATTGACTGCTTCGGTGTGGTACCGCATTACTACGTGATCCAAACCAGAAAAAGCCCACGATCTTGCCAACAAGTAGGCGAAAAATGCGAAGGTACGAGCCAGATGAGGGCAAATCCCAGACCTAACCGAGACATAACCGGCGTTATCCTCCAAAGTATTAATCGCAACCAGGTTTAATTGACAGTTTCAGTGTGATACCACATTACTACGTTGTCCAAGCCAGAAAAGGGCCAGGATCTAGTCAACAAGTATGCGAAAAATGCGAAAATACGAGCCAGATGACGGCAAATCCCAGACCTTACCGTGACATAACCGGCGTTATCCTCTAAAATATTAATCGCAACCAGGTTTAATTGACTGTTTCGGTGTGGAACCACATTACTACATGATCTAAACCAGAAAAAGCCCAGGATCTGGCCAATAAGTATGCGAAAAATGCGAAAGTACGAGCCAGATGGGGGCAAATCCTAGACCTAACCCAGACATAACCGGCGTTATCCTCTAAAATATTAATCGCAACCAGGTTTAATTGACTGTTTAGGTGTGGTACCGCATTACTACGTGATCCAAACCAGAAAAAGCCCAGGATCTTGCCAACAAATAGGCGAAAAATGCGAAGGTACGAGCCAGATGAGGGAAAATCCCAGACCTAACCGAGACATAGCCTGCGTTATCCTGTAAAAAATTAATCGGAGCCAGGTTTATTTGACTGTTTCAGTGTGGTACCACATTACTACGTGGTCCAAGCATGAAAAAGCCCAGGATCTTGCCATCAAGTAGGCGAAAAATGCGAAGGTACGAGCCAGATGATTGCAAATACCAAAACTAAACCAGACATAACCAGCGTTATCCTCTAAAATACTATTCGGAACCGGCTTTTATTGATTGTTTCAGTGTGGTACCACATTACTACGTGATCCAAACCAGAAAAAGCCCAGGATCTGGCCAACAAGTATGCGAAAAACGCGAAATTACGAGCCAGATGAGGGAAAATCCCAAACCTAACGCAGACATAACCGGCGTTATCCTCTAAAATATTAATCGCCACCAGGTTGAATTGACAGCTTCGGTGTGGTACCGCATTACTACGTGATCCAAACCAGAGAAAGCCCAGGATCTCGCCAACAAGTATGCGAAAAATGCGGAGGTACGAGGCAGATGTGGGAAAATCCCAGACCTAACCGAGACATAGCCGGCGTTATCCTGTAAAATATTAATCGGAACCAGGTTTATTTGACTGTTTCAGTGTCGTACCACATTACTACGTGATCCAAGCATGAAAAAGCCCAGGATCCTGCCAACAAGTTGGCGAAAAATGCGAAGGTACGAGACAAATGAGGGCAAATCCCAGACCTAACCGAGAAATAACCGGCGCTATCCTCTAAAATATTAATCGCAACCAGGTTTAATTGACTGTCTGAGTGTGGTCCCACATTACTATGTGATCCAAACCAGAAAAAGCCCAGGATCTTGCCAACAAGTAGGCGAATAATGCGAAGGTACGAGCCAGATGAGGGCAAATCCCAGACCTAACCGAGACATAACCGGCGTTATCCTCCAAAGTATTAATCGCAACCAGGTTTAATTGACAGTTTCAGTGTGATACCACATTACTACGTTGTCCAAGCCAGAAAAAGGCCAGGATCTGGCCAACAAGTAAGCGAAAAATGCGAAAGTACGAGCCAGATGAGGGAAAATCCCAGAACTAACCGAGACATAACCGGCGTTATCCTCCAACATATTATTCGCAACCAGGATTAATTGACTGCTACGGTGTGGTACCGCAATACTACGTGATCCAAACCAGGAAAAGCCCAGGATCTTGCCAACGAGTATGCGAAAATTGCGAACGTATGAGACAGATGATTGAAAATACCAGAACTAACCCAGACATAACCAGCGTTACCCTCCAAAATATTAATCGCAACCTGGTTTAATTGACTGTTTCGGTGTGGAACCACATTACGACGGGATACAAACCAGAAAAAGCCCTGGATCTGGCCAACAAGTATGCGAGAAATGCGAAAGTATGAGCCAGATGAGGCCAAATCCCAGACCTATCCGAGACATAACCGGCGTTATCCCCTAAAATATTAATCGCCGCCAGGTTTAATTGTCTGTTTCGGTGTGGAACCTCATTACTACGGGATCCAAACCAGAAAAAACCCAGGATCTGCCCAACAAGTATGCGACAAACGCGAAAGCATGTGCCAGATGATTGCAAATACTAGAACCAACCCAGACGTAACCTGCGTTATACTCTAAAATACTATTCGGAACCAGGTTTTATTGACTGTTAAGGTGTGGTACCGCATTACTACCTGATCCAAACCAGAAAAAGCCCAGGATCTTGCCACAAGTAGGCGAAAAATGAGAAGGTACGAGCCAGATGATTGCAAATACCAGAACTAAACCAGACATAGCCGGCGTTATCCTGCTAAATAATAATCGGAACCAGGTTTATTTGACTGTTTCAGTGTGGTACCACATTACTACGTGGTCGAAGCATGAAAAAGCCCAGGATCTTGCCATCAAGTAGGCGAGAAATGCGAAAATACGAGCCAGATGAGGGCAAATCCCAGACCTAACCCAGACATAACCGGCGTTATCCTCTAAAATATTAATCGCAACCTGGTTTAATTGACTGTTTCGGTGTGGAACCACATTATGACGGGATACAAACCAGAAAAAGCCCTGGATCTGGCCAACAAGTATGCGAGAAATGCGAAAGTATGAGCCAGATGAGGCCAAATCCCAGACCTATCCGAGACATAACCGGCGTTATCCTCTAAAATATTAATCGCCGCCAGGTTTAATTGACTGTTTCGGTGTGGAACCTCATTACTACGGGATCCAAACCAGAAAAAACCCAGGATCTGCCCAACAAGTATGCGACAAACGCGAAGGCATGTGCCAGATGATTGCAAATACCAGAACCAACCCAGACGTAACCTGCGTTATACTCTAAAATACTATTCGGAACCAGGTTTAATTGACTGTTAAGGTGTGGTACCGCATTACTACCTGATCCAAACCAGAAAAAGCCCAGGATCTTGCCACAAGTAGGCGAAAAATGAGAAGGTACGAGCCAGATGATTGCAAATACCAGAACTAAACCAGACATAGCCGGCGTTATCCTGTTAAATATTAATCGGAACCAGGTTTATTTGACTGTTTCAGTGTGGTACCACATTACTACGTGGTCCAAGCATGAAAAAGCCCAGGATCTTGCCAACAAGTAGGCGAAAAATGCGAAGGTACGAGCCAGATGATAGCAAATACCAGAACTAACCGAGATATAACCGGCGTTATCCTCTAAAATATTAATCGCAACCAGGTTTAATTGACTGTTTCGGTGTGGCACCGCATTACTACGTGATCCAAACCAGAAAAAGGCCGGGATCTTGCCAAGATGTATTCGAAAAACGCGAAAGTATGAGCCGGATGAGGGCAAATACCAGACCTAACCCAGCCATAGCCGGCGTTATCCTGTAAAATATTAATCGGAACCATGTTTATTTGACTGTTTCAGTGTGGTACCACATTACTACGTGGTCCAAGCATGAAAAAGGCCAGGATCTGGCCCACAAGTATGCAAAAAATGCGAAATTACGAGCCAGATGAGAGAAAATCCCAGACCTAACCGAGACATAACCGGCGTTATCCTCTAAAATATTAATCACCACCAGGTTTAATTGACTGTTTCGGTATGGAACCTCATTACTACGGGATCCAAACCAGAAAAAACCCAGGATCTGGCCAACAAGTGTGCGAAAAACGCGAAAGTATGAGCCAGATGATTGCAAATACCAGAACTAACCCAGACATAACCAGCGTTATCCTCCAAAATATTAATCGCAACCAGGCTTAATTGACTGTTTCGGTGTGGTACCGCATTACTACCTGATCCAAACCAGAAAAAGCCCAGGATCTTGCCACAAGTATGCGAAAAATGCGAAAGTACGAGCCAGATGGGGGCAAATCCTAGACCTAACCTAGACATAACCGGCGTTATCCTCTAAAATATTAATCGCAACCAGGTTTAATTGACTGTTTCGGTGTGGCACCACATTACTACGTGGTCCAAACCAGAAAAAGCCCAGGATCTTGCCAACAAATAGGCGAAAAATGCGATGGTACGAGCCAGATGAGGGAAAATCCCAGACCTAACCGAGACATAGCCGGCGTTATCCTGTAAAATAGTAATCGGAACCAGGTTTATTTGACTGTTTCAGTGTGGTACCACATTACTACGTGGTCCAAACCAGAAAAAGCCCAGGATCTTGCCAAGATGTATGCGAAAAACGAGAAAGTATGAGCCAGATGGGGGTAAATACCAGACCTAACACAGACGTTGCCGGCGTTATCCTGTAAAATATTAATCGGAACCATGTTTATTTGACTGTCTCAGTGTGTTACCACATTACTACGCGATCCAAACCAGAAAAAGGCCAGGATCTGGCAAACAAGTATGCGAAAAATGCGAAATTACGAGCCAGATGAGGGAAAATCCCAAACCTAACGCAGACATAACCGGCGTTATCCTCTAAAATATTAATCGCCACCAGGTTGAATTGACTGCTTCGGTGTGGTACCGCATTACTACGTGATCCAAACCAGAAAAAGCCCAGGATCTTGCCAACAAGTATGCGAAAAATGCGGAGGTACGAGCCAGATGTGGGAAAATCCCAGACCTAACCGAGACAGAGCCGGCGTTATCCTGTAAAATATTAATCGGAACCAGGTTTATTTGACTGTTTCAGTGTCGTACCACATTACTACGTGATCCAAGCATGAAAAAGCCCAGGATCCTGCCAACAAGTTGGCGAAAAATGCGAAGGTACGAGACAGATGAGGGCAAATCCCAGACCTAACCGAGAAATAACCGGCGCTATCCTCTAAAATATTAATCGCAACCAGGTTTAATTGACTGTCTGAGTGTGGTCCCACATTACTATGTGATCCGAACCAGAAAAAGCCCAGGATCTTGCCAACAAGTAGGCGAAAAATGCGAAGGTACGAGCCAGATGAGGGCAAATCCCAGACCTAACCGAGACATAACCGGCGTTATCCTCCAAAGTATTAATCGCAACCAGGTTTAATTGACTGTTTCAGTGTGATACCACATTACTATGTTGTCCAAGCCAGAAAAAGGCCAGGATCTAGCCAACAAGTATGCGAAAAATGCGAATATACGAGCCAGATGACGGAAAATCCCAGACCTTACCGTGACATAACCGGCGTTATCCTCTAAAATACTAATCGCAACCAGGTTTAATTGACTGTTTCGGTGTGGAACCACATTACTACATGATCTAAACCAGAAAAAGCCCAGGATCTGGCCAACAAGTATGCGAAAAATGCGAAAGTACGAGCCAGATGGGGGCAAATCCTAGACCTAACCCAGACATAACCGGCGTTATCCTCTAAAATATTAATCGCAACCAGGTTTAATTGACTGTTTCGGTGTGGTACCGCATTACTACGTGATCCAAACCAGAAAAAGGCCAGGATCCTGCCAAGATGTATGCGAAAAACGAGAAAGTATGAGTCAGATGAGGGCAAATACCAGACCTAACCCAGACGTTGCCGGCGTTATCCTGTAAAATATTAATCGGAACCATGTTTATTTGACTGTCTCAGTGTGTTACCACATTACTACGTGATCCAAACCAGAAAAAGGCCAGGATCTGGCCAACAAGTAAGCGAAAAATGCGAAAGTACGAGCCAGATGAGGGAAAATCCCAGACCTAACCGAGACAAAACCGACGTTATCCTGTAAAATATTGATCGGAACCAGGTTTATTTGACTGTTTCAGTGTGGCACCACATTACTACGTGGTCCAAACCAGAAAAAGTCCAGGATCTTGCCAACAAATAGGCGAAAAATGTGAAGGTACGAGCCAGATGATTGCAAATACCAGAACTAAACCAGACATAACCAGCGTTATCCTCTAAAATACTATTCGGAACCAGGTTTAATTGACTGTTAAGGTGTGGTACCGCATTACTGCCTGATCCAAACCAAAAAAAGCCCAGGATCTTGCCACAAGTAGGCGAAAAATGAGAAGGTACGAGCCAGATGATTGCAAATACCAGAACTAAACCAGACATAACCAGCGTTATCCTCTAAAATACTAATCGGAACCAGGTTTATTTGACTGTTTCAGTGAGGTACCACATCACTACGTGGTCCAAGCCAGAAAAAGGCCAGGATCTGGACAACAAGTATGCGAGAAATGCGAAAGTACGTGCCAGATGATTACATATACCAGAACTAACCCAGACATAACCAGCGTTATCCACTAAAATATTAATCGCAACCAGCTTCTATTGACTGTTTCGGTGTGGTACCGCATTACTACGTGATACACACCAGAAAAAGGCCAGGATCTGGCCAACAAGTATGCGAAAAATGCGAAAGTACGTGACAGATGAGGGCAAATCCTAGACCTAACCGAGATATAACCGGCGTTATCCTCCAAAATATTCATCGCAACCAGGTTTAATTGACTGCTTCGGTGTGGAACCACATTACGACGGGATCCAAACCACAAAAAACCCAAGATCTGGCCAACGAGTACGCGAAAATTGAGAAAGTATGAGCCAGATGATTGCAAATACCAGAACTAACCCAGACATAACCAGCGTTATCCTCTAAAATATTAATCGCAACCAGGTTTAATTGACTGTTTCGGTGTGGTACCACATCACTACGTGGTCCAAGCCAGAAAAAGGCCAGGATCTGGTCATCAAGTATGCGAGAAATGCGAAAGTATCAGCCAGATGGTTGCAAGTACCGGAACTAACCCAAACATAACCAGCGTTATCCTCCAAAAAATTAATCGCAACCAGGTTTAATTGACTGTTTCAGTGTGATACCACATTATTGCGTGGTCCAAGCCAGAAAAAGTCCAGGATCTGGCCAACAAGTATGAGAGAAATGCGAAAATTCGAGCCAGATGACGGCAAATCCCAGACCTAACCGTGACATAACCGGCGTTATCCTCTAAAATGTTAACCGCAACCAGGTTTAATTGACTGTTTAGGTGTGGTACCACATTACTACGTTGTCCAAGCCAGAAAAAGGCCAGGATCTTGCCAAGATGTATGCGAAAAACGCGAAAGTACGAGACAGATGAGGGAAAATCCTAGACTTAACCGAGAAATAACCGGCGCTATCCTCTAAAATATTAATCGCAACCAGGTTTGATTGACTGTGTGAGTGTGGTCCCACATTACTACGTGGTCCAAGCATGAAAAAGGCGAGGATCTGGCCCACAAGTATGCGAAAAATGCGAAATTACGAGCCAGATGAGGGAAAATCCCAGACCCAACCGAGACATAACCGGCGTTATCCTCTAAAATATTAATCACCACCAGGTTAGTTGACTGTTTCGGTATGGAACCTCATTACTACGGGATCCAAACCAGAAAAAACCCAGGATCTGGCCAAGAAGTGTGCGAAAAACGCGAAAGTATGAGCCAGATGATTGCAAATACCAGAACTAACCCAGACGTAACCTGCATTATCCTCTAAAATACTATTCGAAACCAGGTTTAATTGACTGTTACGGTGTGGTACCGCATTACTACCTGATCCAAACCAGAAAAAGCCCAGGATCTTGCCACAAGTATGCGAAAAATGCGAAATTACGAGCCAGATGAGGGAAAATCCCAGACCTAACCGAGAAAAAACCGGCGTTATCCTCTAAAATATTAATCGCCACCAGGTTTAATTGACTGCTTCGGTGTGGTACCGCATTACTACGTGATCCAAACCAGAAAAAGCCCAGGATCTTGCCAACAAATAGGCGAAAAATGCGAAGGTTCGAGCCAGATGAGGGAAAATCCCAGACCTAACCGAGACATAGCCTGCGTTATCCTGTAAAATATTAATCGGAGCCAGGTTTATTTGACTGTTTCAGTGTGGTACCACATTACTACGTGGTCCAAGCATGAAAAAGCCCAGGATCTTGCCATCAAGTAGGCGAAAAATGCGAAGGTACGAGCCAGATGATTGCAAATACCAAAACTAAACCAGACATAACCAGCGTTATCCTCTAAAATACTATTCGGAACCGGCTTTTATTGATTGTTTCAGTGAGGTACCACATTACTACGTGATCCAAACCAGAAAAAGCCCAGGATCTGGCCAACAAGTATGCGAAAAACGCGAAATTACGAGCCAGATGAGGGAAAATCCCAAACCTAACGCAGACATAACCGGCGTTATCCTCCAAAGTATTAATCGCAACCAGGTTTAATTGACAGTTTCAGTGTGATACCACATTACTACGTTGTCCAAGCCAGAAAAAGGCCAGGATCTAGCCAACAAGTATGCGAAAAATGCGAATATACGAGCCAGATGACGGCAAATCCCAGACCATACCGTGACATAACCGGCGTTATCCTCTAAAATATTAATCGCAACCAGGTTTAATTGACTGTTTCGGTGTGGAACCACATTACTACATGATCTAAACCAGAAAAAGCCCAGGATCTGGCCAACAAGTATGCGAAAAATGCGAAAGTACGAGCCAGATGTGGGCAAATCCTAGACCTAACCCAGACATAACCGGCGTTATCCTCTAAAATATTAATCGCAACCAGGTTTAATTGACTGTCTCAGTGTGTTACCACATTACTACATGATCCAAACCAGAAAAAGGCCAGGATCTGGCCAACAAGTAAGCGAAAAATGCGAAAGTACGAGCCAGATGAGGGAAAATCCCAGAACTAACCGAGACATAACCGGCGTTATCCTCCAACATATTATTCGCAACCAGGATTAATTGACTGCTACGGTGTGGTACCGCAATACTACGTGATCCAAACCAGGAAAAGCCCAGGATCTTGCCAACGAGTATGCGAAAATTGCGAACGTATGAGACAGATGATTGAAAATACCAGAACTAACCCAGACATAACCAGCGTTACCCTCCAAAATATTAATCGCAACCTGGTTTAATTGACTGTTTCGGTGTGGAACCACATTACGACGGGATACAAACCAGAAAAAGCCCTGGATCTGGCCAACAAGTATGCGAGAAATGCGAAAGTATGAGCCAGATGAGGCCAAATCCCAGACCTATCCGAGACATAACCGGCGTTATCCCCTAAAATATTAATCGCCGCCAGGTTTAATTGTCTGTTTCGGTGTGGAACCTCATTACTACGGGATCCAAACCAGAAAAAACCCAGGATCTGCCCAACAAGTATGCGACAAACGCGAAAGCATGTGCCAGATGATTGCAAATACTAGAACCAACCCAGACGTAACCTGCGTTATACTCTAAAATACTATTCGGAACCAGGTTTTATTGACTGTTAAGGTGTGGTACCGCATTACTACCTGATCCAAACCAGAAAAAGCCCAGGATCTTGCCACAAGTAGGCGAAAAATGAGAAGGTACGAGCCAGATGATTGCAAATACCAGAACTAAACCAGACATAGCCGGCGTTATCCTGCTAAATAATAATCGGAACCAGGTTTATTTGACTGTTTCAGTGTGGTACCACATTACTACGTGGTCGAAGCATGAAAAAGCCCAGGATCTTGCCATCAAGTAGGCGAGAAATGCGAAAATACGAGCCAGATGAGGGCAAATCCCAGACCTAACCCAGACATAACCGGCGTTATCCTCTAAAATATTAATCGCAACCTGGTTTAATTGACTGTTTCGGTGTGGAACCACATTACGACGGGATACAAACCAGAAAAAGCCCTGGATCTGGCCAACAAGTATGCGAGAAATGCGAAAGTATGAGCCAGATGAGGCCAAATCCCAGACCTATCCGAGACATAACCGGCGTTATCCTCTAAAATATTAATCGCCGCCAGGTTTAATTGACTGTTTCGGTGTGGAACCTCATTACTACGGGATCCAAACCAGAAAAAACCCAGGATCTGCCCAACAAGTATGCGACAAACGCGAAGGCATGTGCCAGATGATTGCAAATACCAGAACCAACCCAGACGTAACCTGCGTTATACTCTAAAATACTATTCGGAACCAGGTTTAATTGACTGTTAAGGTGTGGTACCGCATTACTACCTGATCCAAACCAGAAAAAGCCCAGGATCTTGCCACAAGTAGGCGAAAAATGAGAAGGTACGAGCCAGATGATTGCAAATACCAGAACTAAACCAGACATAGCCGGCGTTATCCTGTTAAATATTAATCGGAACCAGGTTTATTTGACTGTTTCAGTGTGGTACCACATTACTACGTGGTCCAAGCATGAAAAAGCCCAGGATCTTGCCAACAAGTAGGCGAAAAATGCGAAGGTACGAGCCAGATGATAGCAAATACCAGAACTAACCGAGATATAACCGGCGTTATCCTCTAAAATATTAATCGCAACCAGGTTTAATTGACTGTTTCGGTGTGGCACCGCATTACTACGTGATCCAAACCAGAAAAAGGCCGGGATCTTGCCAAGATGTATTCGAAAAACGCGAAAGTATGAGCCGGATGAGGGCAAATACCAGACCTAACCGAGAAATAACCGGCGCTATCCTCTAAAATATTAATCGCAACCAGGTTTGATTGACTGTGTGAGTGTGGTCCCACATTACTACGTGGTCCAAGCATGAAAAAGGCGAGGATCTGGCCCACAAGTATGCGAAAAATGCGAAATTACGAGCCAGATGAGGGAAAATCCCAGACCTAACCGAGACATAACCGGCGTTATCCTCTAAAATATTAATCACCACCAGGTTAGTTGACTGTTTCGGTATGGAACCTCATTACTACGGGATCCAAACCAGAAAAAACCCAGGATCTGGCCAAGAAGTGTGCGAAAAACGCGAAAGTATGAGCCAGATGATTGCAAATACCAGAACTAACCCAGACGTAACCTGCATTATCCTCTAAAATACTATTCGAAACCAGGTTTAATTGACTGTTACGGTGTGGTACCGCATTACTACCTGATCCAAACCAGAAAAAGCCCAGGATCTTGCCACAAGTATGCGAAAAATGCGAAATTACGAGCCAGATGAGGGAAAATCCCAGACCTAACCGAGAAAAAATCGGCGTTATCCTCTAAAATATTAATCGCCACCAGGTTTAATTGACTGCTTCGGTGTGGTACCGCATTACTACGTGATCCAAACCAGAAAAAGCCCAGGATCTTGCCAACAAATAGGCGAAAAATGCGAAGGTACGAGCCAGATGAGGGAAAATCCCAGACCTAACCGAGACATAGCCTGCGTTATCCTGTAAAATATTAATCGGAGCCAGGTTTATTTGACTGTTTCAGTGTGGTACCACATTACTACGTGGTCCAAGCATGAAAAAGCCCAGGATCTTGCCATCAAGTAGGCGAAAAATGCGAAGGTACGAGCCAGATGATTGCAAATACCAAAACTAAACCAGACATAACCAGCGTTATCCTCTAAAATACTATTCGGAACCGGCTTTTATTGATTGTTTCAGTGAGGTACCACATTACTACGTGATCCAAACCAGAAAAAGCCCAGGATCTGGCCAACAAGTATGCGAAAAACGCGAAATTACGAGCCAGATGAGGGAAAATCCCAAACCTAACGCAGACATAACCGGCGTTATCCTCCAAAGTATTAATCGCAACCAGGTTTAATTGACAGTTTCAGTGTGATACCACATTACTACGTTGTCCAAGCCAGAAAAAGGCCAGGATCTAGCCAACAAGTATGCGAAAAATGCGAATATACGAGCCAGATGACGGCAAATCCCAGACCATACCGTGACATAACCGGCGTTATCCTCTAAAATATTAATCGCAACCAGGTTTAATTGACTGTTTCGGTGTGGAACCACATTACTACATGATCTAAACCAGAAAAAGCCCAGGATCTGGCCAACAAGTATGCGAAAAATGCGAAAGTACGAGCCAGATGTGGGCAAATCCTAGACCTAACCCAGACATAACCGGCGTTATCCTCTAAAATATTAATCGCAACCAGGTTTAATTGACTGTCTCAGTGTGTTACCACATTACTACATGATCCAAACCAGAAAAAGGCCAGGATCTGGCCAACAAGTAAGCGAAAAATGCGAAAGTACGAGCCAGATGAGGGAAAATCCCAGAACTAACCGAGACATAACCGGCGTTATCCTCCAACATATTATTCGCAACCAGGATTAATTGACTGCTACGGTGTGGTACCGCAATACTACGTGATCCAAACCAGGAAAAGCCCAGGATCTTGCCAACGAGTATGCGAAAATTGCGAACGTATGAGACAGATGATTGAAAATACCAGAACTAACCCAGACATAACCAGCGTTACCCTCCAAAATATTAATCGCAACCTGGTTTAATTGACTGTTTCGGTGTGGAACCACATTACGACGGGATACAAACCAGAAAAAGCCCTGGATCTGGCCAACAAGTATGCGAGAAATGCGAAAGTATGAGCCAGATGAGGCCAAATCCCAGACCTATCCGAGACATAACCGGCGTTATCCCCTAAAATATTAATCGCCGCCAGGTTTAATTGTCTGTTTCGGTGTGGAACCTCATTACTACGGGATCCAAACCAGAAAAAACCCAGGATCTGCCCAACAAGTATGCGACAAACGCGAAAGCATGTGCCAGATGATTGCAAATACTAGAACCAACCCAGACGTAACCTGCGTTATACTCTAAAATACTATTCGGAACCAGGTTTTATTGACTGTTAAGGTGTGGTACCGCATTACTACCTGATCCAAACCAGAAAAAGCCCAGGATCTTGCCACAAGTAGGCGAAAAATGAGAAGGTACGAGCCAGATGATTGCAAATACCAGAACTAAACCAGACATAGCCGGCGTTATCCTGCTAAATAATAATCGGAACCAGGTTTATTTGACTGTTTCAGTGTGGTACCACATTACTACGTGGTCGAAGCATGAAAAAGCCCAGGATCTTGCCATCAAGTAGGCGAGAAATGCGAAAATACGAGCCAGATGAGGGCAAATCCCAGACCTAACCCAGACATAACCGGCGTTATCCTCTAAAATATTAATCGCAACCTGGTTTAATTGACTGTTTCGGTGTGGAACCACATTACGACGGGATACAAACCAGAAAAAGCCCTGGATCTGGCCAACAAGTATGCGAGAAATGCGAAAGTATGAGCCAGATGAGGCCAAATCCCAGACCTATCCGAGACATAACCGGCGTTATCCTCTAAAATATTAATCGCCGCCAGGTTTAATTGACTGTTTCGGTGTGGAACCTCATTACTACGGGATCCAAACCAGAAAAAACCCAGGATCTGCCCAACAAGTATGCGACAAACGCGAAGGCATGTGCCAGATGATTGCAAATACCAGAACCAACCCAGACGTAACCTGCGTTATACTCTAAAATACTATTCGGAACCAGGTTTAATTGACTGTTAAGGTGTGGTACCGCATTACTACCTGATCCAAACCAGAAAAAGCCCAGGATCTTGCCACAAGTAGGCGAAAAATGAGAAGGTACGAGCCAGATGATTGCAAATACCAGAACTAAACCAGACATAGCCGGCGTTATCCTGTTAAATATTAATCGGAACCAGGTTTATTTGACTGTTTCAGTGTGGTACCACATTACTACGTGGTCCAAGCATGAAAAAGCCCAGGATCTTGCCAACAAGTAGGCGAAAAATGCGAAGGTACGAGCCAGATGATAGCAAATACCAGAACTAACCGAGATATAACCGGCGTTATCCTCTAAAATATTAATCGCAACCAGGTTTAATTGACTGTTTCGGTGTGGCACCGCATTACTACGTGATCCAAACCAGAAAAAGGCCGGGATCTTGCCAAGATGTATTCGAAAAACGCGAAAGTATGAGCCGGATGAGGGCAAATACCAGACCTAACCCAGCCATAGCCGGCGTTATCCTGTAAAATATTAATCGGAACCATGTTTATTTGACTGTTTCAGTGTGGTACCACATTACTACGTGGTCCAAGCATGAAAAAGGCCAGGATCTGGCCCACAAGTATGCAAAAAATGCGAAATTACGAGCCAGATGAGGGAAAATCCCAGACCTAACCGAGACATAACCGGCGTTATCCTCTAAAATATTAATCACCACCAGGTTTAATTGACTGTTTCGGTATGGAACCTCATTACTACGGGATCCAAACCAGAAAAAACCCAGGATCTGGCCAACAAGTGTGCGAAAAACGCGAAAGTATGAGCCAGATGATTGCAAATACCAGAACTAACCCAGACATAACCAGCGTTATCCTCCAAAATATTAATCGCAACCAGGCTTAATTGACTGTTTCGGTGTGGTACCGCATTACTACCTGATCCAAACCAGAAAAAGCCCAGGATCTTGCCACAAGTATGCGAAAAATGCGAAAGTACGAGCCAGATGGGGGCAAATCCTAGACCTAACCTAGACATAACCGGCGTTATCCTCTAAAATATTAATCGCAACCAGGTTTAATTGACTGTTTCGGTGTGGCACCACATTACTACGTGGTCCAAACCAGAAAAAGCCCAGGATCTTGCCAACAAATAGGCGAAAAATGCGATGGTACGAGCCAGATGAGGGAAAATCCCAGACCTAACCGAGACATAGCCGGCGTTATCCTGTAAAATAGTAATCGGAACCAGGTTTATTTGACTGTTTCAGTGTGGTACCACATTACTACGTGGTCCAAACCAGAAAAAGCCCAGGATCTTGCCAAGATGTATGCGAAAAACGAGAAAGTATGAGCCAGATGGGGGTAAATACCAGACCTAACACAGACGTTGCCGGCGTTATCCTGTAAAATATTAATCGGAACCATGTTTATTTGACTGTCTCAGTGTGTTACCACATTACTACGTGATCCAAACCAGAAAAAGGCCAGGATCTGGCAAACAAGTATGCGAAAAATGCGAAATTACGAGCCAGATGAGGGAAAATCCCAAACCTAACGCAGACATAACCGGCGTTATCCTCTAAAATATTAATCGCCACCAGGTTGAATTGACTGCTTCGGTGTGGTACCGCATTACTACGTGATCCAAACCAGAAAAAGCCCAGGATCTTGCCAACAAGTATGCGAAAAATGCGGAGGTACGAGCCAGATGTGGGAAAATCCCAGACCTAACCGAGACAGAGCCGGCGTTATCCTGTAAAATATTAATCGGAACCAGGTTTATTTGACTGTTTCAGTGTCGTACCACATTACTACGTGATCCAAGCATGAAAAAGCCCAGGATCCTGCCAACAAGTTGGCGAAAAATGCGAAGGTACGAGACAGATGAGGGCAAATCCCAGACCTAACCGAGAAATAACCGGCGCTATCCTCTAAAATATTAATCGCAACCAGGTTTAATTGACTGTCTGAGTGTGGTCCCACATTACTATGTGATCCGAACCAGAAAAAGCCCAGGATCTTGCCAACAAGTAGGCGAAAAATGCGAAGGTACGAGCCAGATGAGGGCAAATCCCAGACCTAACCGAGACATAACCGGCGTTATCCTCCAAAGTATTAATCGCAACCAGGTTTAATTGACTGTTTCAGTGTGATACCACATTACTATGTTGTCCAAGCCAGAAAAAGGCCAGGATCTAGCCAACAAGTATGCGAAAAATGCGAATATACGAGCCAGATGACGGAAAATCCCAGACCTTACCGTGACATAACCGGCGTTATCCTCTAAAATACTAATCGCAACCAGGTTTAATTGACTGTTTCGGTGTGGAACCACATTACTACATGATCTAAACCAGAAAAAGCCCAGGATCTGGCCAACAAGTATGCGAAAAATGCGAAAGTACGAGCCAGATGGGGGCAAATCCTAGACCTAACCCAGACATAACCGGCGTTATCCTCTAAAATATTAATCGCAACCAGGTTTAATTGACTGTTTCGGTGTGGTACCGCATTACTACGTGATCCAAACCAGAAAAAGGCCAGGATCCTGCCAAGATGTATGCGAAAAACGAGAAAGTATGAGTCAGATGAGGGCAAATACCAGACCTAACCCAGACGTTGCCGGCGTTATCCTGTAAAATATTAATCGGAACCATGTTTATTTGACTGTCTCAGTGTGTTACCACATTACTACGTGATCCAAACCAGAAAAAGGCCAGGATCTGGCCAACAAGTAAGCGAAAAATGCGAAAGTACGAGCCAGATGAGGGAAAATCCCAGACCTAACCGAGACAAAACCGACGTTATCCTGTAAAATATTGATCGGAACCAGGTTTATTTGACTGTTTCAGTGTGGCACCACATTACTACGTGGTCCAAACCAGAAAAAGTCCAGGATCTTGCCAACAAATAGGCGAAAAATGTGAAGGTACGAGCCAGATGATTGCAAATACCAGAACTAAACCAGACATAACCAGCGTTATCCTCTAAAATACTATTCGGAACCAGGTTTAATTGACTGTTAAGGTGTGGTACCGCATTACTGCCTGATCCAAACCAAAAAAAGCCCAGGATCTTGCCACAAGTAGGCGAAAAATGAGAAGGTACGAGCCAGATGATTGCAAATACCAGAACTAAACCAGACATAACCAGCGTTATCCTCTAAAATACTAATCGGAACCAGGTTTATTTGACTGTTTCAGTGAGGTACCACATCACTACGTGGTCCAAGCCAGAAAAAGGCCAGGATCTGGACAACAAGTATGCGAGAAATGCGAAAGTACGTGCCAGATGATTACATATACCAGAACTAACCCAGACATAACCAGCGTTATCCACTAAAATATTAATCGCAACCAGCTTCTATTGACTGTTTCGGTGTGGTACCGCATTACTACGTGATACACACCAGAAAAAGGCCAGGATCTGGCCAACAAGTATGCGAAAAATGCGAAAGTACGTGACAGATGAGGGCAAATCCTAGACCTAACCGAGATATAACCGGCGTTATCCTCCAAAATATTCATCGCAACCAGGTTTAATTGACTGCTTCGGTGTGGAACCACATTACGACGGGATCCAAACCACAAAAAACCCAAGATCTGGCCAACGAGTACGCGAAAATTGAGAAAGTATGAGCCAGATGATTGCAAATACCAGAACTAACCCAGACATAACCAGCGTTATCCTCTAAAATATTAATCGCAACCAGGTTTAATTGACTGTTTCGGTGTGGTACCACATCACTACGTGGTCCAAGCCAGAAAAAGGCCAGGATCTGGTCATCAAGTATGCGAGAAATGCGAAAGTATCAGCCAGATGGTTGCAAGTACCGGAACTAACCCAACCATAACCAGCGTTATCCTCCAAAAAATTAATCGCAACCAGGTTTAATTGACTGTTTCAGTGTGATACCACATTATTGCGTGGTCCAAGCCAGAAAAAGTCCAGGATCTGGCCAACAAGTATGAGGGAAATGCGAAAATTCGAGCCAGATGACGGCAAATCCCAGACCTAACCGTGACATAACCGGCGTTATCCTCTAAAATGTTAATCGCAACCAGGTTTAATTGACTGTTTAGGTGTGGTACCACATTACTACGTTGTCCAAGCCAGAAAAAGGCCAGGATCTTGCCAAGATGTATGCGAAAAACGCGAAAGTACGAGACAGATGAGGGAAAATCCTAGACTTAACCGAGAAATAACCGGCGCTATCCTCTAAAATATTAATCGCAACCAGGTTTGATTGACTGTGTGAGTGTGGTCCCACATTACTACGTGGTCCAAGCATGAAAAAGGCGAGGATCTGGCCCACAAGTATGCGAAAAATGCGAAATTACGAGCCAGATGAGGGAAAATCCCAGACCCAACCGAGACATAACCGGCGTTATCCTCTAAAATATTAATCACCACCAGGTTAGTTGACTGTTTCGGTATGGAACCTCATTACTACGGGATCCAAACCAGAAAAAACCCAGGATCTGGCCAAGAAGTGTGCGAAAAACGCGAAAGTATGAGCCAGATGATTGCAAATACCAGAACTAACCCAGACGTAACCTGCATTATCCTCTAAAATACTATTCGAAACCAGGTTTAATTGACTGTTACGGTGTGGTACCGCATTACTACCTGATCCAAACCAGAAAAAGCCCAGGATCTTGCCACAAGTATGCGAAAAATGCGAAATTACGAGCCAGATGAGGGAAAATCCCAGACCTAACCGACAAAAAACCGGCGTTATCCTCTAAAATATTAATCGCCACCAGGTTTAATTGACTGCTTCGGTGTGGTACCGCATTACTACGTGATCCAAACCAGAAAAAGCCCAGGATCTTGCCAACAAATAGGCGAAAAATGCGAAGGTACGAGCCAGATGAGGGAAAATCCCAGACCTAACCGAGACATAGCCTGCGTTATCCTGTAAAATATTAATCGGAGCCAGGTTTATTTGACTGTTTCAGTGTGGTACCACATTACTACGTGGTCCAAGCATGAAAAAGCCCAGGATCTTGCCATCAAGTAGGCGAAAAATGCGAAGGTACGAGCCAGATGATTGCAAATACCAAAACTAAACCAGACATAACCAGCGTTATCCTCTAAAATACTATTCGGAACCGGCTTTTATTGATTGTTTCAGTGAGGTACCACATTACTACGTGATCCAAACCAGAAAAAGCCCAGGATCTGGCCAACAAGTATGCGAAAAACGCGAAATTACGAGCCAGATGAGGGAAAATCCCAAACCTAACGCAGACATAACCGGCGTTATCCTCTAAAATATTAATCGCCACCAGGTTGAATTGACTGCTTCGGTGTGGTACCGCATTACTACGTGATCCAAACCAGAGAAAGCCCAGGATCTCGCCAACAAGTATGCGAAAAATGCGGAGGTACGAGGCAGATGTGGGAAAATCCCAGACCTAACCGAGACATAGCCGGCGTTATCCTGTAAAATATTAATCGGAACCAGGTTTATTTGACTGTTTCAGTGTCGTACCACATTACTACGTGATCCAAGCATGAAAAAGCCCAGGATCCTGCCAACAAGTTGGCGAAAAATGCCAAGGTACGAGACAAATGAGGGCAAATCCCAGACCTAACCGAGAAATAACCGGCGCTATCCTCTAAAATATTAATCGCAACCAGGTTTAATTGACTGTCTGAGTGTTGTCCCACATTACTATGTGATCCAAACCAGAAAAAGCCCAGGATCTTGCCAACAAGTATGCGAAAAATGCGAAAGTACGAGCCAGATGTGGGCAAATCCTAGACCTAACCCAGACATAACCGGCGTTATCCTCTAAAATATTAATCGCAACCAGGTTTAATTGACTGTTTCGGTGTGGTACCGCATTACTACGTGATCCAAACCAGAAAAAGGCCAGGATCCTGCCAAGATGTATGCGAAAAACGAGAAAGTATGAGCCAGATGAGGGCAAATACCAGACCTAACCCAGACGTTGCCGGCGTTATCCTGTAAAATATTAATCGGAACCATGTTTATTTGACTGTCTCAGTGTGTTACCACATTACTACATGATCCAAACCAGAAAAAGGCCAGGATCTGGCCAACAAGTAAGCGAAAAATGCGAAAGTACGAGCCAGATGAGGGAAAATCCCAGAACTAACCGAGACATAACCGGCGTTATCCTCTAAAATATTAATCGCCGCCAGGTTTAATTGTCTGTTTCGGTGTGGAACCTCATTACTACGGGATCCAAACCAGAAAAAACCCAGGATCTGCCCAACAAGTATGCGACAAACGCGAAAGCATGTGCCAGATGATTGCAAATACTAGAACCAACCCAGACGTAACCTGCGTTATACTCTAAAATACTATTCGGAACCAGGTTTTATTGACTGTTAAGGTGTGGTACCGCATTACTACCTGATCCAAACCAGAGAAAGCCCAGGATCTTGCCACAAGTAGGCGAAAAATGAGAAGGTACGAGCCAGATGATTGCAAATACCAGAACTAAACCAGACATAGCCGGCGTTATCCTGCTAAATAATAATCGGAACCAGGTTTATTTGACTGTTTCAGTGTGGTACCACATTACTACGTGGTCGAAGCATGAAAAAGCCCAGGATCTTGCCATCAAGTAGGCGAGAAATGCGAAAATACGAGCCAGATGAGGGCAAATCCCAGACCTAACCCAGACATAACCGGCGTTATCCTCTAAAATATTAATCGCAACCTGGTTTAATTGACTGTTTCGGTGTGGAACCACATTACGACGGGATACAAACCAGAAAAAGCCCTGGATCTGGCCAACAAGTATGCGAGAAATGCGAAAGTATGAGCCAGATGAGGCCAAATCCCAGACCTATCCGAGACATAACCGGCGTTATCCTCTAAAATATTAATCGCCGCCAGGTATAATTGACTGCTTCGGTGTGGAACCTCATTACTACGGGATCCAAACCAGAAAAAACCCAGGATCTGCCCAACAATTATGCGAAAAACGCGAAAGTATGTGCCAGATGATTGCAAATACCAGAACCAACCCAGACGTAACCTGCGTTATACTCTAAAATAATATTCGGAACCAGGTTTAATTGACTGTTAAGGTGTGGTACCGCATTACTACCTGATCCAAACCAGAAAAATCCCAGGATCTTGCCACAAGTAGGCGAAAAATGAGAAGGTACGAGCCAGATGATTGCAAATACCAGAACTAAACCAGACATAACCAGCGTTATCCTCTAAAATACTATTCGGAACCTGGTTTATTTGACTGTTTCAGTGTGGTACCACATTACTACGTGGTCCAAGCATGAAAAAGGCCAGGATCTGGCCAACAAGTATGCGAAATATGCGAAATTACGAGCCAGATGAGGGAAAATCCCAAAACTAACGGAGACATAACCGGCGTTATCCTCTAAAATATTAATCGCCACGAGGTTGAATTGACCGCTTCGGTGTGGTACCGCATTACTACGTGATCCAAACCAGAAAATGCCCAGGATCTTGCCAACAAGTATGCGAAAAATGCGGAGGTACCAGCCAGATGAGGGAAAATCCCAGACATAACCGAGACATAGCCGGCGTTATCCTGTTAAATATTAATCGGAACCAGGTTTATTTGACTGTTTCAGTGTGGTACCACATTACTACGTGGTCCAAGCATGAAAAAGCCCAGGATCTTGCCAACAAGTAGGCGAAAAATGCGAAGGTACGAGCCAGATGAAAGCAAATACCAGAACTAACCGAGACATAACCGGCGTTATCCTCCAACATACTAATCGCAACCAGGTTTAATTGACCGCTACGGTGTGGTACCGCATTACTACGTGATCCAAACCAGGAAAAGCCCAGGATCTTGCCAACGAGTATGCGAAAATTGCGAACGTATGAGACAGATGATTGCAAATACCAGAACTAACCCAGACATAACCAGCGTTACCCTCCAAAATATTAATCGCAACTTGGTTTAATTGACTGTTTCGGTGTGGAACCACATTACGACGGGATACAAACCAGAAAAAGCCCTGGATCTGGCCAACAAGTATGCGAGAAATGCGAAAGTATGAGCCAGATGAGGCCAAATCCCAGACCTATCCGAGACATAACCGGCGTTATCCTCTAAAATATTAATCGCCGCCAGGTTTAATTGACTGTTTCGGTGTGGAACCTCATTACTACGGGATCCAAACCAGAAAAAACCCAGGATCTGCCCAACAAGTATGCGACAAACGCGAAGGCATGTGCCAGATGATTGCAAATACCAGAACCAACCCAGACGTAACCTGCGTTATACTCTAAAATACTATTCGGAACCAGGTTTAATTGACTGTTAAGGTGTGGTACCGCATTACTACCTGATCCAAACCAGAAAAAGCCCAGGATCTTGCCACAAGTAGGCGAAAAATGAGAAGGTACGAGCCAGATGATTGCAAATACCAGAACTAAACCAGACATAGCCGGCGTTATCCTGTTAAATATTAATCGGAACCAGGTTTATTTGACTGTTTCAGTGTGGTACCACATTACTACGTGGTCGAAGCATGAAAAAGCCCAGGATCTTGCCAACAAGTAGGCGAAAAATGCGAAGGTACGAGCCAGATGATAGCAAATACCAGAACTAACCGAGACATAACCGGCGTTATCCTCTAAAATATTAATCGCAACCAGGTTTAATTGACTGTTTCGGTGTGGCACCGCATTACTACGTGATCCAAACCAGAAAAAGGCCGGGATCTTGCCAAGATGTATTCGAAAAACGCGAAAGTATGAGCCGGATGAGGGCAAATACCAGACCTAACCCAGCCATAGCCGGCGTTATCCTGTAAAATATTAATCGGAACCATGTTTATTTGACTGTTTCAGTGTGGTACCACATTACTACGTGGTCCAAGCATGAAAAAGGCCAGGATCTGGCCCACAAGTATGCAAAAAATGCGAAATTACGAGCCAGATGAGGGAAAATCCCAGACCTAACCGAGACATAACCGGCGTTATCCTCTAAAATATTAATCACCACCAGGTTTAATTGACTGTTTCGGTATGGAACCTCATTACTACGGGATCCAAACCAGAAAAAACCCAGGATCTGGCCAACAAGTGTGCGAAAAACGCGAAAGTATGAGCCAGATGATTGCAAATACCAGAACTAACCCAGACATAACCAGCGTTATCCTCCAAAATATTAATCGGAACCATGTTTATTTGACTGTCTCAGTGTGTTACCACATTACTACGTGATCCAAACCAGAAAAAGGCCTGGATCTGGCCAACAAGTATGCGAAAAATGCGAAAGTACGAGCCAGTTGAGGGCAAATCCCAGACCTAACCGAGACAAAACCGGCGTTATCCTGTAAAATATTGATCGGAACCAGGTTTATTTGACTGTTTCAGTGTGGCACCACATTACTACGTGGTCCAAACCAGAAAAAGCCCAGGATCTTGCCAACAAATAGGCGAAAAATGCGATGGTACGAGCCAGATGAGGGAAAATCCCAGACCTAACCGAGACATAGCCGGCGTTATCCTGTAAAATATTAATCGGAACCAGGTTTATTTGACTGTTTCAGTGTGGTACCACATTACTACGTGGTCGAAGCATGAAAAAGCCCAGGATCTTGCCATCAAGTAGGCGACAAATGCGAAGGTACGTGCCAGATGATTGCAAATACCAGAACTAAACCAGACATAACCAGTGTTATCCTCTAAAATACTATTCGGAACCAGCTTTTATTGACCGTTTCAGTGTGGTACCACATTACTACGTGATCCAAACCAGAAAAAGCCCAGGATCTGGCCAACAAGTATGCGAGAAATGCGAAAATTCGAGCCAGATGAGGGCAAATCCCAGACCTAACCCAGACATAACCGGCGTTATCCTCTAAAATATTAATCGCAACCTGGTTTAATTGACTGTTTCGGTGTGGAACCACATAAGACGGGATACAAACCAGAAAAAGCCCTGGATCTGGCCAACAAGTATGCGAGAAATGCGAAAGTATGAGCCAGATGAGGCCAAATCCCAGACCTATCCGAGACATAACCGGCGTTATCCTCTAAAATATTAATCGCCGCCAGGTTTAATTGACTGCTTCGGTGTGGAACCTCATTACTACGGGATCCAAACCAGAAAAAACCCAGGATCTGCCCAACAAGTATGCGAAAAACGCGAAAGTATGTGCCAGATGATTGCAAATACCAGAACCAACCCAGACGTAACCTGCGTTATAATCTAAAATACTATTCGGAACCAGGTTTAATTGACTGTTAACGTGTGGTACCGCATTACTGCCTGATCCAAACCAGAAAAAGACCAGGATCTTGCCACAAGTAGGCGAAAAATGAGAAGGTACGAGCCAGATGATTGCAAATACCAGAACTAAACCAGACATAACCAGCGTTATCCTCTAAAATACTAATCGGAATCAGGTTTATTTGACTGTTTCAGTGTGATACCACATTACTGCGTGATCCAAGCATGAAAAAGGCCAGGATCTGGCCCACAAGTATGCGAAAAATGCGAAATTAAGAGCCAGATGAGGGAAAATCCCAGACCTAACAGAGACAAAACTGGCGTTATCCTCTAAAATTTTAATCGCCACCAGGTTTAATTGACTGTTTCGGTGTGGTACCGCATTACTACGTGATCCAAACCAGAAAAAGGCCAGGATCTTGCCAAGATGTATTCGAAAAACGCGAGAGTATGAGCCAGATGAGGGCAAATACCAGAACTAACCCAGACGTAACCGGCGTTATCCTCTAAAATACTATTCGGAACCAGGTTTAATTGACTGTGAAGGTGTGGTACCGCATTACTACCTGATCCAAACCAGAAAAAGCCCAGGATCTTGCCACAACTAGGCGAAAAATGCGAACGTACGAGCCAGATGATTGCAAATAGCAGAACTAAACCAGGCATAACCAGCGTTATCCTCTAAAATACTAATCGGAACCAGGTTTATTTGACTGTTTCAGTGTGGTACCACATTACTACGTGGTCCAAGCATGAAAAAGGCCAGGATCTGGCCAACAAGTATGCGAAAAATGCGAAATTACGAGCCAGATGAGGGAAAATCCCAAACCTAACGGAGACATAACCGGCGTTATCCTCTAAAATATTAATCGCCACAAGGTTGAATTGACTGCTTCGGTGTGGTACCGCATTACTACGTGATCCAAACCAGAAAATGCCCAGGATCTTGCCAACAAGTATGCGAAAAATGCGGAGGTACGAGCCAGATGAAGGAAAATCCCAGACCTAACCGAGACATAGCCGGCGTTATCCTGTTAAATATTAATCGGAACCAGGTTTATTTGACTGTTTCAGTGTGGTACCACATTACTACATGGTCCAAGCATGAAAAAGCCCAGGATCTTGCCAACAAGTAGGCGAAAAATTGCGAACGTATGAGACAGATGATTGCAAATACCAGAACTAACCCAGACATAACCAGCGTTATCCTCCAAAATATTAATCGCAACCAGGCTTAATTGACTGTTTCGGTGTGGAGCGTCATTATTACGGGACCCAAACCAGAAAGAACCCTGGATCTGGCCAAGAAGTATGCGAAAAACGCGAAAGTATGTGACAGATGATTGCAAATACCAGAACTAATCCAGACATAACCAGCGTTATCCTCTAAAATACTAATCGGAACCAGCTTTCATTGACTGTTTCAGTGTGGTACCACATTACTACGTGATCCAAACCAGAAAAAGCCCAGGATCTGGCCAACAAGTATGCGAGAAATGCGAAAGTATGAGCCAGATGAGGGCAAATCCCAGAACTAACCGAGACATAACCGGCGTTATCCTCTAAAATATTAATCGCAACCAGGTTTAATTGACTGTTTCGGTGTGGTACCACATTACTACGTTATCAAAACAGAAAAAGCCCAGGATCTGGCCAACAAGTATGCGAAAAATGCGAAAGTACGAGCCAGATGTGGGCAAATCCCAGACCTCACCCAGACATAACCGGCGTTATCCTCTAAAATATTAATCGCAACCAGGTTTAATTGACTGTTTCAGTGTGATACCACATTACTGCGTGGTCCAAGCATGAAAAAGGCCAGGATCTGGCCCACAAGTATGCGAAAAATGCGAAATTAGGAGCCAGATGAGGGAAAATCCCAAACCTAACGGAGACATAACCGGCGTTATCCTCTAAAATATTAATCGCCACAAGGTTGAATTGACTGCTTCGGTGTGGTACCGCATGACTACGTGATCCAAACCAGAAAAAGCCCGGGATCTTGCCAACAAGTATGCGAAAAATGCGGAGGTACGAGCCAGATGTGGGAAAATCCCAGACCTAACCGAGACATAGCCGGCGTTATCCTGTAAAATATTAATCGGAACCAGGTTTATTTGACTGTTTCAGTGTGGTACCACATTACTACGTGATCCAAGCATGAAAAAGCCCAGGATCCTGCCAACAAGTAGGCGAAAAATGCGAAGGTACGAGCTAGATGATTGCAAATACCAGAACTAAACCAGACATAACCAGCGTTATCCTCTGAAATATTAATCGGATCCTGCTTTCATTGGCTGTTTCAGTGTGTTACCACATTACTACGTGATCCAAACCAGAAAAAGCCCAGGATCTGGCCAAAATGTATGCGAGAAATGCGAAAGTACTAGCCAGATGAGGGCAAATCCCAGAACTAACCGAGACATAACCGGCGCTATCCTCTAAAATATTAATCGCAACCAGGTTTAATTGACTGTTTCGGCGTGGTACCGCATTACTGCGTGATACAGACCAGAAAAAGGCCAGGATCTGGCCAACAAGTATGCGAAAAATGCGAAAGTACGAGACAGATGTGGCAAATCCCAAACCTAACGGAGACATAACCGGCGTTATCCTCTAAAATATTAATCGCCACCAGGTTGAATTGACTGCTTCGGTGTGGTACCGCATTACTACGTGATCCAAACCAGAAAAAGCCCAGGATCTTGCCAACAAGTATGCGAAAAATGCGGAGGTTCGAGCCAGATGTGGGAAAATCCCAGACCTAACCGAGACATAGCCGGCGTTATCCTGTAAAATATTAATCGGAACCAGGTTTATTTGACTGTTTCAGTGTGGTACCACATTACTACGTGATCCAAGCATGAAAAAGCCCAGGATCTTGCCAACAAGTAGGCGAAAAATGCGAAGGTACGAGCCAGATGATTGCAAATACCAGAACTAAACCAGACATAACCAGCGTTATCCTATAATATACTAATGGGAACCAGCTTTTATTGACTGTTTCAGTGTGGTACCACATTACTACGTGATCCAAACCAGAAAAAGCCCAGGATCTGGCCAACAAGTATGCGAGAAATGCGAAAATTCGAGCCAGATGACGGCAAATCCCAGACCTAACCGTGACATAACCGGCGTTATCGTCTAAAATATTAATCGCAACCAGGTTCAATTGACTGTTTCGGTGTGGAACCACATTACTACGTGATGTAAACCAGAAAAAGCCCAGGTTCTGGCCAACAAGTATGCGAGAAATGCGAAAGTACGAGCCAGATGAGGGCAAATCCCAGACCTAACCCAGACATAACCGGCGTTATCCTCTAAAATATTAATCGCAACCGGGTTAAATTGACTGTTTCGGAGTGGAACCACTTTACGACGGGATACAAACCAGAAAAAGCCCAGGATCTTGCCAACAAGTATGCGAAAAATGCGAAGGTACGAGACAGATGATGGCAAATACCAGACCTAGCCGAGAAATGACCGGCGCTATCCTCTAAAATATTAATCGCAACCAGGTTTAATTGACTGTTTCGGTGTGGTACCGCATTACTACGTGATCCAAACCAGAAAAAGGCCAGGATCTTGCCAAGATGTATTCGAAAAACGCGAAAGTATGAGCCAGATGATTGCAAATACCAGACCTAACCCAGACATAACCGGCGTTATCCTCTAAAATATTAATCGCAACCTGGTTTAATTGACTGCTTCGGTGTGGTACCGCATTACTACGTGATCCAAACCAGAAAAAGCCCAGGATCTTGCCAACAAGTATGCGAAAAATGCGAAGGTACGAGACAGATGATGGCAAATACCAGAACTAAACCAGACATAACCAGCGTTATCCTAAAAAATACTAATCGGAACCAGCTTTTATTGACTGTTTCAGTGTGGTACCACATTACTACGTGGTCCAAGCATGAAAAAGCCCAGGATCTTGCCAACAAGTATGCGAAAAACGCGAAAGTATGTGACAGATGATTGCAAATACCAGAACTAACCCAGACATAACCAGCGTTATCCTCTAAAATACTAATGGGAACCAGCTTTTATTGACTGTATCAGTGTGGTACCACATTACTACGTGATCCAAACCAGAAAAAGCCCAGGATCTGGGCAACAAGTATGCGAGAAATGCGAAAATTCGAGCCAGATGAGGGCAAATCCCAGACCTAACCCAGACAAAACCGGCGTTATCCTGTAAAATATTAATCGGAACCAGGTTTATTTGACAGTTTCAGTGTGGTATCTCATTACTACGTGATCCAAGCATGAAAAAGCCCAGGATCCTGCCAACAAGTAGGCGAAAAATGCGAAGGTACGAGCTAGATGATTGCAAATACCAGAACTAAACCAGACATAACCGGCGTTATCCTCTAAAATATTAATCGCAACCTGGTTTAATTGACTGTTTCGGTGTGGAACCACATTACTACGTGGTCCAAGCATGAAAAAGGCCAGGATCTGGCCAACAAGTATGCGAAAAATGCGGAATTACGAGCCAGATGAGGGAAAATCCCAAACCTAACGGAGACATAGCCGGCGTTATCCTGTTAAATATTAATCGGAACCAGGTTTATTTGACTGTTTCAGTGTGGTACCACATTACTACATGGTCCAAGCATGAAAAAGCCCAGGATCTTGCCAACAAGTAGGCGAAAAATGCGAAGGTACGAGCCAGATGATAGCAAATACCAGAACTAACCGAGACATAACCGGCGTTATCCTCCAACATATTAATCGCAACCAGGTTTAATTGACTGCTACGGTGTGGTACCGCATTACTACGTGATCCAAACCAGGAAAAGCCTAGGATCTTGCCAACGAGTATGCGAAAATTGCGAACGAATGAGACAGATGATTGCAAATACCAGAACTAACCCAGACATAACCAGCGTTATCCTCCAAAATATTAATCGCAACCAGGCTTAATTGACTGTTTCGGTGTGGAGCGTCATTATTACGGGTCCCAAAACAGAAATAGCCCAGGATCTGGCCAACAAGTATGCGAAAAATGCGAAAGTACGAGCCAGATGTGGGCAAATCCCAGACCTCACCCAGACATAACCGGCGTTATCCTCTAAAATATTAATCGCAACCAGGTTTAATTGACTGTTTCAGTGTGATACCACATTACTGCGTGGTCCAAGCATGAAAAAGGCCAGGATCTGGCCCACAAGTATGCGAAAAATGTGAAATTAGGAGACAGATGAGGGAAAATCCCAGACCTAACCGAGACAAAACCGGCGTTATCCTCTAAAATTTTAATCGCCACCAGGTTTAATTGACTGTTTCGGTGTGGTACCGCATTTGACGTGATCCAAACCAGAAAAAGGCCAGGATCTTGCCAAGATGTATTCGAAAAACGCGAAAGCATTAGCCAGATGAGGGAAAATCCCAGACCTAACCGAGACACAGCCGGCGTTATCCTGTAAAATATTAATCGGAACCAGGTTTATTTGACTGTTTCAGTGTGGTACCACATTACTACGTGATGCAAACCAGAAAAAGCCCAGGATCTGGCCAACAAGTATGCGAGAAATGCGAAAATTCGAGCCAGATGACGGCAAATCCCAGACCTGACCGTGACATAACCGGCGTTATCGTCTAAAATATTAATCGCAACCAGGTTTAATTGACTGCTTCGGTGTGGAACCTCATTACTACGGGATCCAAACCAGAAAAAACCCAGGATCTGCCCAACAAGTATGCGAAAAACGCGAAAGTATGTGCCAGATGATTGCAAATACCAGAACTAACCCAGACGTAACCGGCGTTATCCTCTAAAATACTATTCGGAACCAGGTTTAATTGACTGTTAAGGTGTGGTACCGCATTACTACCTGATCCAAACCAGAAAAAGCCCAGGATCTTGCCACAACTAGTCGAAAAATGCGAAGGTACGAGCCAGATGATTGCAAATACCAGAACTAAACCAGGCATAACCAGCGTTATCCTCTAAAATACTAATCGGAACCAGGTTTATTTGACTGTTTCAGTGTGGTACCACATTACTACGTGGTCCAAGCATGAAAAAGGCCAGGATCTGGCCAACAAGTATGCGAAAAATGCGAAATTACGAGCCAGATGAGGGAAAATCCCAAACCTAACGGAGACATAACCGGCGTTATCCTCTAAAATATTAATCGCCACAAGGTTGAATTGACTGCTTCGGTGTGGTACCGCATTACTACGTGATCCAAACCAGAAAAAGCCCAGGATCTTGCCAACAAGTATGCGAAAAATGCGGAGGTACGAGCCAGATGTGGGAAAATCCTAGACCTAACCGAGACATAGCCGGCGTTATCCTGTAAAATATTAATCGGAACCAGGTTTATTTGACAGTTTCAGTGTGGTATCACATTACTACGTGATCCAAGCATGAAAAAGCCCAGGAACCTGCCAACAAGTAGGCGAAAAATGCGAAGGTACGAGCTAGATGATTGCAAATACCAGAACTAACCCAGACATAACCGGCGTTATCCTGTAAAATACTAATCGGAACCAGCTCTTATTGACTGTTTCAGTGTGGCACTACATCACTACGTGATCCAAACCAGAAAAAGCCCAGGATCTGGCCAACAAGTATGCGAAAAATGCGAAGGTACGAGCCAGATGAGGGCAAATCCCAGACCTAACCGAGACATAGCCGGCGTTATCCTGTTAAATATTAATCGCAACCGGGTTTAATTGACTGTTTCGGTGTGGAACCACATTACGACGGGATACAAACCAGATAAAGCCCTAGATCTGGCCAACAAGTATGCGAGAAATGCGAAAGTATGAGCCAGATGAGGCCAAATCCCAGACCTAACCGAGACATAACCGGCGTTATCCTCTAAAATATTAATCGCCACCCGGTTTAGTTGACTGCTTCGGTGTGGAACCTCATTACTACCGGATCCAAACCAGAAAAAACCCAGGATCTGCCAACAAGTATGCGAAAAACGCGAAAGTATGTACCAGATGATTGCAAATACCAGAACTAACCCAGACGTAACCTGCGTTATCCTCTAAAATACTATTCGGAACCAGGTTTAATTGACTGCTAAGGTGTGGTACCGCATTACTACCTGATCCAAGCAGAAAAAGCCCAGGATCTTGCCACAAGTAGGCGAGAAATGAGAAGGTACGAGCCAGATGATTGCAAATACCAGAACTAAACCAGACATAACCAGTGTTATCCTCTAAAATACTAATCGGAACCAGGTTTATTTGACTGTTTCAGTGTGGTGCCACATTACTACGTGGTCCAAGCATGAAAAAGGCCAGGATATGGCCAACAAGTATGCGAAAAATGCGAAATTACGAGCCAGATGAGGGAAAATCCCAAAACTAACCGAGACATAGCCGGCGTTATCCTGTTAAATATTAATCGGAACCAGGTTTATTTGACTGTTTCGGTGTGGAACCACATTACTACGTGATCTAAACCAGAAAAAGCCCAGGATCTGGCCAACAAGTATGCGAGAAATGCGAAAGTACGAGCCAGATGAGGGCAAATCCCAGACCTAATCGAGACACAACCGGCGTTATCCTCTAAAATATTAATCGAAACCAGCTTGTATTGACTGTATCGGTGTGGTACCACATTACTACGTGGTCCAAGCCAGAAAAAGGCCAGGATCTGGCCAACAAGCATGCGAGAAATGCGAAAGTACGAGCCAGATGAGGGCAAATCCCAGACCTAACCCAGACATAACCGGCGTTATCCTCTAAAATATTAATCGCAACCGGGTTTAATTGACTGTTTCGGTGTGGAACCACATTACGACGGGATACAAACCAGATAAAGCCCTGGATCTGGCCAACAAGTATGCGAGAAATGCGAAAGTATGTGCCAGATGGTTGCAAATACCAGAACTAACCCAGACGTTACCTGCGTTAACCTCTAAAATATTATTCGGAACCAGGTTTAATTGACTGTTAAGGTGTGGTACCGCATTACTACCTGATCCAAACCAGAAAAAGCCCAGGATCTTGCCACAAGTAGGCGAAAAATGAGAAGGTACGAGCCAGATGATTGCAAATACCAGAACTAAACCAGACATAACCAGCGTTATCCTCCGAAATACTAATCGGAACCAGGTTTATTTGACTGTTTCAGTGTGATACCACATTGCTACGTGGTCCAAGCATGAAAAAGGTCAGGATCTGGCCAACAAGTATGCGAAAAATGCGAAATTACGAGCCAGATGACGGAAAATACCAAACCTGACGGAGACATAACCGGCGTTATCCTCTAAAATATTAATCGCCACGAGGTTGAATTGACCGCTTCGGTGTTGTACCGCATTACTACGTGATCCAAACCAGAAAAAGCCCAGGATCTTGCCAACAAGTATGCGAAAAATGCGGAGGTACGAGCCAAATGAGGGAAAATCTCAGACCTAACCGAGACATAGCCGGCGTTATCCTGTTAAATATTAATCGGAACCAGGTTTATTTGACTGTTTCAGTGTGATACCACATTACTACGTGGTCCAAGCATGAAAAAGCCCAGGATCTTCCCAACAAATAGGCGAAAAATGCGAAGGTACGAGCTAGATGATTGCAAATACCAGAACTAAACCAGACATAACCAGCGTTATCCTCTAAAATACTAATCGGAACCAGCTTTTGTTGGCTGTTTTAGTGTGGTACTACATTACTACGTGATCCAAACCAGAAAAAGCCCAGGATCTGAAGAACAAGTATGCGAAAAATGCGAAAGTACGAGCCAGATGAGGGGCAAATACCAGACATAACCGAGACATAACCGGCGTTATCGTCTAAAATATTAATCGCAACCAGGTTTTATTGACTGTTTCGGTGTGGTACCGCATTACTACGTGGTCCAAACCAGAAAAAGGCCAGGATCTGGCCAACAAGTATGCAAAAAATGCGAAAGTATCAGCCAGATGGTTGCAAATACCGGAACTAACCCAAACATAACCAGCGTTATTCTCCAAAATATTAATCACAACCAGGTTTAATTGACTGTTTCAGTGTGGTACCGCATTACTACGTGATCCAAACCAGGAAAAGGCAAGGATCTGGCCAACAAGTATGCGAGAAATGCGAAAGTACGAGCCAGATGATTGCAAATACCAGAACTAAACCAGACATAACCAGCGTTATCCTATAAAATACTAATCGCAACCGGGTTTAATTGACTGTTTCGGTGTGGTACCGCATTACTACGTGATCTAAACCAGAAAAAGCCCAGGATCTGGCCAACGAGTATGCGAGAAATGCGAAAGTACGAGCCAGATGAGCGCAAATCCCAGACCTAACCCAGACATAACCGGCGTTATCCTCCAAAATGTTAATCACAACCAGGTTTAATTGACTGTTTCAGTGTGGTACCGCATTACTACGTGATCCAAACCAGAAAAAGCCCAGGATCTGCCCACAAGTATACCAGAAATGCGAAAGTACGAGCCAGATGATTGCAAATAGCAGAACTAACCCAAACATAAGCAGCGTTATCCTCTAAAATATTCATCGCAGCCAGGCTTAATTGACTGCCTCGGTGTGGATCCACATTACGACGGGATCCAAACCACAAAAAACCCAAGATCTGGCCAACAAGTACGCGAAAATTGCGAAAGTATGAGCCTGATGATTGTAAATACCAGAACTAACCCAGACATAACCAGCGTTATCCTCTAAAATATTAATGGCAACCAGGTTTAATTGACTGTTTCGGTGTGGTACCGCATTACTACGTAATACAGACCAGAAAAAGGCCAGGATCTGGCCAAAAAGTATGCGAAAAATGTGATAGTAGGAGACAGATGAGGGCAAATCCCAGACCTAACCGAGAGATAACCGGCGCTATCCTCTAAAATATTAATCGCAACCAGGTTTAATTGACTGTTTGAGTGTGGTACCGCATTACTACGTTATCCCAGCCAGAAAAAGGCCAGGATCTGGCCCACAAGAATGCGAAAAATGCGAAGGTACGAGCCAGATGAGGGCAAATCCCAGACCTAACCGAGATATAACCGGCGTTATCCTCTAAAATATTAATCGAACCCAGGTTAAATTGACTGTTTCGGTGTGGAGCGTTATTATTACGGGATCCAAACCAGAAAAAACCCAGGATCTGCCCAACAAGTATGCGAAAACCGCGAAAGTATGTGCCAGATGGTTGCAAATACCAGAACTAACCCAGACGTAACCTGCGTTATCCTCTGAAATTCTAATCGGAACCAGGTTTATTTGACTGTTTCAGTGTGGTACCACATTACTACGTGGTCCAAGCATGAAAAAGGCCAGGATCTGGCCAACAAGTATGCGAAAAATGCGAAATTACGAGCCAGATGAGGGAAAATCCCAAACCTAACGGAGACATAACCGGCGTTATCCTCTAAAATATTAATCGCCACGAGGTTGAATTGACCGCTTCGGTGTTGTACCGCATTACTACGTGATCCAAACCAGAAAAAGCCCAGGATCTTGCCAACAAGTATGCGAAAAATGCGGAGGTACGAGCCAAATGAGGGAAAATCCCAGACCTAACCGAGATATAGCCGGCGTTATCCTGTTAAATATTAATCGGAACCAGGTTTATTTGACTGTTTCAGTGTGATACCACATTACTACGTGGTCCAAGCATGAAAAAGCCCAGGATCTTCCCAACAAATAGGCGAAAAATGCGAAGGTACGAGCCAGATGATTGCAAATACCAGAACTAAACCAGACATAACCAGCGTTATCCTCTAAAATACTAATCGGAACCAGCTTTTGTTGGCTGTTTTAGTGTGGTACCACATTACTACGTGATCCAAACCAGAAAAAGCCCAGGATCTGAAGAACAAGTATGCGAAAAATGCGAAAGTACGAGCCAGATGAGGGGCAAATACCAGACCTAACCCAGACATAACCGGCGTTATCCTCTAAAATATCAATCGCAACCAGCTTGTATTGACTGTTTCGGTGTGGTACCACATTACTACGTGGTCCAAGCCAGAAAAAGGCCAGGATCTGGCCATCAAGTATGCGAGAAATTCGAAAGTATGTGCCAGATGAGGGCAAATCCCAGACATAACCGAGACATAACCGGCGTTATCCTCTAAAATATTAATCGCAACCAGGTTTTATTGACTGTGTCGGTGTGGTACCGCATTACTACGTGATCCAAACCAGGAAAAGGCCAGGATCTGGCCAACAAGTGTGCGAGAAATGCGAAAGTACGAGCCAGATGAGGGCAAATCCCAGACCTAACCCAGACATAGCCGGTGTTATCCTATAAAATACTAATCGGAACCAGCTTTTATTGACTGTTTCAGTGTGGTACCACATTACTACGTGATCCAAACCAGAAAAAGCCCAGGATCTGGCCAACAAGTATGCGAAAAATACGAAAGTACGGGCCAGATGAGGGCATATCCCAGACCTAACCGTGACATAACCGGCGTTATCGTCTAAAATATTAATCGCAACCAGGTTTAATTGACTGTTTCGGTGTGGAACCACATTACTACGTGATCTAAACCAGAAAAAGCCCAGGATTTGGCCAACAAGTATGCGAGAAATGCGAAAGTACGAGCCAGATGAGGGCAAATCCCAGACCTAACCCAGACATAACCGGCGTTATCCTCTAAAATATTAATCGCAACCGGGTTTAATTGACTGTTTCGGTGTGGAACCACATTACGACGGGATACAAACCAGATAAAGCCCAGGATCTGCCCACAAGTATGCCAGAAATGCGAAAGTACGAGCCAGATGATTGCAAATAGCAGAACTAACCCAAACATAAGCAGCGTTATCCTCTAAAATATTCATCGCAGCCAGGCTTAATTGACTGCCTCGGTGTGGATCCACATTACGACGGGATCCAAACCACAAGAATCCCAAGATCTGGCCAACAAGTACGCGAAAATTGCGAAAGTATGAGCCAGATGATTGCAAATACCTGAACTAACCCAGACATAACCAGCGTTATCCTCTAAAATATTAATCGCAACCAGGTTTAATTGACTGCTTCGGTGTGGATCCACATTACGACGGGATCCAAACCACAAAAAACCCAAGATCTGGCCAACAAGTACGCGAAAATTGCGAAAGTATGAGCCTGATGATTGCAAATACCAGAACTAACCCAGACGTTACCTGCGTTAACCTCTAAAATATTATTCGGAACCAGGTTTAATTGACTGTTAAGGTGTGGTACCGCATTACTACCTGATCCAAACGAGAAAAAGCCCAGGATCTTGCCACAAGTAGGCGAAAAATGAGAAGGTACGAGCCAGATGATTGCAAATACCAGAACTAAACCAGACATAACCAGCGTTATCCTCCGAAATACTAATCGGAACCAGGTTTATTTGACTGTTTCAGTGTGATACCACATTGCTACGTGGTCCAAGCATGAAAAAGGTCAGGATCTGGCCAACAAGTATGCGAAAAATGCGAAATTACGAGCCAGATGAGGGAAAATACCAAACCTGACGGAGACATAACCGGCGTTATCCTCTAAAATATTAATCGCCACGAGGTTGAATTGACCGCTTCGGTGTTGTACCGCATTACTACGTGATCCAAACCAGAAAAAGCCCAGGATCTTGCCAACAAGTATGCGAAAAATGCGGAGGTACGAGCCAAATGAGGGAAAATCTCAGACCTAACCGAGACACAGCCGGCGTTATCCTGTTAAATATTAATCGGAACCAGGTTTATTTGACTGTTTCAGTGTGATACCACATTACTACGTGGTCCAAGCATGAAAAAGCCCAGGATCTTCCCAACAAATAGGCGAAAAATGCGAAGGTACGAGCCTGATGATTGCAAATACCAGAACTAAACCAGACATAACCAGCGTTATCCTAAAAAATACTAATCGGAACCAGCTTTTATTGACTGTTTCAGTGTGGTACCACATTACTACGTGATCCAAACCAGAAAAAGCCCAGGAGCTGGCCAACAAGTGTGCGAGAAATGCGAAAATTCGAGCAAGATGACGGCAAATCCCAGACCTAACCGTGACATAACCGGCGTTATCGTCTAAAATATTAATCGCAACCAGGTTTAATTGACTGTTTCGGTGTGGAACCACATTACTACGTGATCTAAACCAGAAAAAGCCCAGGATTTGGCCAACAAGTATGCGAGAAATGCGAAAGTACGAGCCAGATGAGGGCAAATCCCAGACCTAACCCAGACATAACCGGCGTTATCCTCTAAAATATTAATCGCAACCGGGTTTAATTGACTGTTTCGGTGTGGAACCACATTACGACGGGATACAAACCAGATAAAGCCCAGGATCTGCCCACAAGTATGCCAGAAATGCGAAAGTACGAGCCAGATGATTGCAAATAGCAGAACTAACCTGAACATAAGCAGCGTTATCCTCTAAAATATTCATCGCAGCCAGGCTTAATTGACTGCCTCGGTGTGGATCCACATTACGACGGGATCCAAACCACAAGAAACCCAAGATCTGGCCAACAAGTACGCGAAAATTGCGAAAGTATGAGCCAGATGATTGCAAATACCTGAACTAACCCAGACATAACCAGCGTTATCCTCTAAAATATTAATCGCAACCAGGTTTAATTGACTGCTTCGGTGTGGATCCACATTACGACGGGATCCAAACCACAAAAAACCCAAGATCTGGCCAACAAGTACGCGAAAATTGCGAAAGTATGAGCCTGATGATTGCAAATACCAGAACTAGCCCAGACATAACCAGCGTTATCCTCTAAAATATTAATCGCAACCAGGTTTAATTGACTGTTTCGGTGTGGTACCACATTACTACGTGGTCCAAGCATGAAAAAGGCCAGGATCTGGCCAACAAGTATGCGAAAAATGCGAAATTACGAGCCAGATGAGGGAAAATCCCAAACCTAACGGAGACATAACCGGCGTTATCCTCTAAAATATTAATCGCCACGAGGTTGAATTGACCGCTTCGGTGTTGTACCGCATTACTACGTGATCCAAACCAGAAAAAGTCCAGGATCTTGCCAACAAGTATGCGAAAAATGCGGAGGTACGAGCCAAATGAGGGAAAATCCCAGACCTAACCGAGATATAGCCGGCGTTATCCTGTAAAATATTAATCGGAACCAGGTTTATTTGACTGTTTCAGTGTGATACCACATTACTACGTGGTCCAAGCATGAAAAAGCCCAGGATCTTCCCAACAAATAGGCGAAAAATGCGAAGGTACGAGCCAGATGATTGCAAATACCAGAACTAAACCAGACATAACCAGCGTTATCCTCTAAAATACTAATCGGAACCAGCTTTTGTTGGCTGTTTTAGTGTGGTACCACATTACTACGTGATCCAAACCAGAAAAAGCCCAGGATCTGAAGAACAAGTATGCGAAAAATGCGGAAGTACGAGCCAGATGAGGGGCAAATACCAGACCTAACCCAGACATAACCGGCGTTATCCTCTAAAATATCAATCGCAACCAGCTTGTATTGACTGTTTCGGTGTGGTACCACATTACTACGTGGTCCAAGCCAGAAAAAGGCCAGGATCTGGCCATCAAGTATGCGAGAAATTCGAAAGTATGTGCCAGATGAGGGCAAATCCCAGACATAACCGAGACATAACCGGCGTTATCCTCTAAAATATTAATCGCAACCAGGTTTTATTGACTGTTTCAGTGTGATACCACATTACTACGTGGTCCAAGCCAGAAAAAGGCCAGGATCTGGCCAACAAGTATGCGAAAATGCGAAAATACGAGCCAGATGACGGCAAATCCCAGACCTAACCGTGACATAACCGGCGTTATCCACTAAAATATAAATCGCAACCAGGTTTAATTGACTGTTTCGGTGTGGTACCGCATTACTACGTGATCCAAACCAGAAAAAGCCCAGGATCTGGCCAACAAGTATGCGAAAAATGCGAAAGTACGAGCCAGATGAGGGCAAATCCCAGACCTAACCCAGACATAGCCGGTGTTATCCTATAAAATACTAATCGGAACCAGCTTTTATTGACTGTTTCAGTGTGGTACCACATTACTACGTGATCCAAACCAGAAAAAGCCCAGGATCTGGCCAACAAGTATGCGAAAAATACGAAAGTACGGGCCAGATGAGGGCAAATACCAGAACTAACCTAGACATAACCGGCGTTATCCTCTAAAATATTAATCGCAACCAGGTTTATTTGACTATTTCAGTGTGGTACCACATTACTACGTTGTCCAAGCATGAAAAAGCCCAGGATCTTGCCAACAAGTAGGCGAAAAATGCGAAGGTACGAGCCAGATGATTGCAAATACCAGAACTAAACCAGACATAACCAGCGTTATCCTATAAAATACTAATCGGAACCAGCTTTTATTGACTGTTTCAGTGTGGTACCACATTACTACGTGATCCAAACCAGAAAAAGCCCAGGAGCTGGCCAACAAGTGTGCGAGAAATGCGAAAATTCGAGCAAGATGACGGCAAATCCCAGACCTAACCGTGACATAACCGGCGTTATCGTCTAAAATATTAATCGCAACCAGGTTTAATTGACTGTTTCGGTGTGGAACCACATTACTACGTGATCTAAACCAGAAAAAGCCCAGGATTTGGCCAACAAGTATGCGAGAAATGCGAAAGTACGAGCCAGATGATTGCAAATAGCAGAACTAACCCAAACATAAGCAGCGTTATCCTCTAAAATATTCATCGCAGCCAGGCTTAATTGACTGCCTCGGTGTGGATCCACATTACGACGGGATCCAAACCACAAGAAACCCAAGATCTGGCCAACAAGTACGCGAAAATTGCGAAAGTATGAGCCAGATGATTGCAAATACCTGAACTAACCCAGACATAACCAGCGTTATCCTCTAAAATATTAATCGCAACCAGGTTTAATTGACTGCTTCGGTGTGGATCCACATTACGACGGGATCCAAACCACAAAAAACCCAAGATCTGGCCAACAAGTACGCGAAAATTGCGAAAGTATGAGCCTGATGATTGCAAATACCAGTACTAACCCAGACATAACCAGCGTTATCCTCTAAAATATTAATCGCAACCAGGTTTAATTGACTGTTTCGGTGTGGTACCGCATTACTACGTGATACAGACCAGAAAAAGGCCAGGATCTGGCCAACAAGTATGCGAAAAATGTGATAGTAGGAGACAGATGAGGGCAAATCCCAGACCTAACCGAGAAATAACCGGCGCTATCCTCTAAAATATTAATCGCAACCAGGTTTAATTGACTGTTTGAGTGTGGTACCGCATTACTACGTTATCCCAGCCAGAAAAAGGCCAGGATCTGGCCCACAAGAATGCGAAAAATGCGAAGGTACGAGCCAGATGAGGGCAAATCCCAGACCTAACCGAGATATAACCGGCGTTATCATCCAAAATATTAACCGCAACCAGGTTCAATTGACTGTTACGGTGTGGTACCGCATTACTACGTGATACAGACCAGAAAAATGCCAGGATCTGGCCAACAAGTATGCGAAAAATGCGAAAGTACGAGACAGATGAGGGCAAATCCCAGACCTAACCGAGACATAACCGGCGTTATCCTCCGAAATATTCATCGCAACCTGGTTTAATTGACTGCTTCGGTGTGGAAACACATTGCGACGGGAGCCAAACCACAAAAAACCCAAGATCTGGCCCACAAGAATGCGAAAAATGCGAAAGTACGGGCCAGATGAGGGCAGATCCCAGACCTAACCCAGACATAACCGGCGTTATCCTGTAAAATACTAATCGGAACCAGCTTTTATTGACTGTTTCAGTGTGGTACCACATTACTACGTGATCCAAACCAGAAATAGCCCAGGATCTGGCCAACAAGAATGCGAAAAATGCGAAGGTACGAGCCAGATGAGGGCAAATCCCAGACCTAACCGAGATATAGCCGGCGTTATCCTCTAAAATATTAATCGAACCCAGGTTAAACTGACTGTTTCGGTGTGGAGCGTCATTATTACGGGATCCAAACCAGAAAAAGCTCAGGATCTAGCCAACAAGTAGGCGAAAAATGCGAAAATACGAGCCAGATAACGGCAAATCCCAGACCTAACCGTGACATAACCGGCGTTATCCTCTAAAATATTAATCGCAACCAGGTTTAATTGACTGTTTCGGTGTGGTACCGCATTACTACGTGATCCAAACCAGAAAAAGGCCTGGATCTGGCCAAGAAGTATGCGAGAAATGCGAAAGTACGTGCCAGATGAGGGCAAATCCCAGACCTAACCCAGACATAACCGGCGTTATCCTGTAAAATACTAATCGGAACCAGCTCTTATTGACTGTTTCAGTGTGGCACTACATCACTACGTGATCCAAACCAGAAAAAGCCCAGGATCTGGCCAACAAGTATGCGAAAAATACGAAAGTACGAGCCAGATGAGGGCAAATACCAGAACTAACCTAGACATACCCGGCGTTATCCTCTAAAATATTAATCGCAACCAGGTTTATTTGACTGTTTCAGTGTGGTACCACATTACTACGTGGTCCAAGCATGAAAAAGCCCAGGATCTTGCCAACAAGTAGGCGAAAAATGCGAAGGTACGAGCCAGATGATTGCAAATACCAGAACTAAACCAGACATAACCAGCGTTATCCTATAAAATACTAATTGTAACCAGCTTTTATTGACTGTTTCAGTGTGGTACCACATTACTACGTGATCCAAACCTGAAAAAGCCCAGGATCTGGCCAACAAGTATGCGAGAAATGCGAAAATTCGAGCCAGATGACGGCAAATCCCAGACCTAACCGTGACATAACCGGCGTTATCGTCTAAAATATTAATCGCTACCAGGTTTAATTGGCTGTTTCGGTGTGGAACCACATTACTACGTGATCTAAACCAGAAAAAGCCCAGGATCTGGCCAACAAGTATGCGAGAAATGCGAAAGTACGAGCCAGATGAGGGCAAATCCCAGACCTAACCCAGACATAACCGGCGTTATCCTCTAAAATATTAATCGCAACCGGGTTTAATTGACTGTTTCGGTGTGGAACCACATTACGGCGGGATACAAACCAGATAAAGCCCAGGATCTGGCCAACAAGAATGCGAAAAATGCGAAGGTACGAGCCAGATGAGGGCAAATCCCAGACCTAACCGAGATATAGCCGGCGTTATCCTCTAAAATATTAATCGAACCCAGGTTAAATTGACTGTTTCGGTGTGGAGCGTCATTATTACGGGATCCAAACCAGAAAACGCTAAGGATCTAGCCAACAAGTAGGCGAAAAATGCGAAAATACGAGCTTGATGACGGCAAATCCCAGACCTAACCGTGACATAACCGGCGTTATCCTCTAAAATATTAATCGCAACCAGGTTTAATTGACTGTTTCGGTGTGGTACCGCATTACTACGTGATCCAAACCAGAAGAAGGCCTGCATCTGGCCAACAAGTATGCGAGAAATGCGAAAGTACGTGCCAGATGAGGGCAAATCCCAGACCTAACCCAGACATAACCGGCGTTATCCTGTAAAATACTAATCGGAACCAGCTCTTATTGACTGTTTCAGTGTGGCACCACATCACTACGTGATCCAAACCAGAAAAAGCCCAGGATCTGGCCAACAAGTATGCGAAAAATACGAAAGTACGAGCCAGATGAGGGCAAATACCAGAACTAACCTAGACATAACCGGCGTTATCCTCTAAAATATTAATCGCAACCAAGTTTATTTGACTGTTTCAGTGTGGTACCACATTACTACGTGGTCCAAGCATGAAAAAGCCCAGGATCTTGCCAACAAGTAGGCGAAAAATGCGAAGGTACGAGCCAGATGATTGCAAATACCAGAACTAAACCAGACATAACCAGCGTTATCCTATAAAATACTGATCGGAACCAGCTTTTATTGACTGTTTCAGTGTGGTACCACATTACTACGTGATCCAAACCAGAAAAAGCCCAGGATCTGGCCAACAAGTATGCGAGAAATGCGAAAATTCGAGCCAGATGACGGCAAATCCCAGACCTAACCGTGACATAACCGGCGTTATCGTCTAAAATATTAATCGCTACCAGGTTTAATTGGCTGTTTCGGTGTGGAACCACATTACTACGTGATCTAAACCAGAAAAAGCTCAGGATCTAGCCAACAAGTAGGCGAAAAATGCGAAGGTACTAGCCAGATGAGGGCAAATCCCAGAACTACCAGAGACATAACCGGTGTTATCCTCTAAAATATTAATCGCAACCAGGATTAATTGACTGTTTCGGTCTGGTACCGCATTTGTACGTGATCCAAACCAGAAACAGCCCAGGATCTGGCCAACAGGTATGCGAGAAATGCGAAAGTACGAGCCAGATAAGGGCAAATCCCAGTCCTAACCCAGACATAACCGGCGTTATCATCCAAAATATTAACCGCAATCAGGTTCAATTGACTGTTACGGTGTGGTACCGCATTACTACGTGATACAGACCAGAAAAATGCCAGGATCTGGCCAACAAGTATGCGAAAAATGCGAAAGTACGAGACAGATGAGGGCAAATCCCAGACCTAACCGAGACATAACCGGCGTTATCCTCCGAAATATTCATCGCAACCAGGTTTAATTGACTGCTTCGGTGTGGAAACACATTACGACGGGATCCAAACCACAAAAAACCCAAGATCTGGCCAACAAGTATGCGAAAAATACGAAAGTACGGGCCAGATGAGGGCAGATCCCAGACCTAACCCAGACATAACCGGCGTTATCCTGTAAAATACTAATCGGAACCAGCTTTTATTGACTGTTTCAGTGTGGTACCACATTACTACGTGATCCAAACCAGAAAAAGCCCAGGATCTGGCCAACAAGAATGCGAAAAATGCGAAGGTACGAGCCAGATGAGGGCAAATCCCAGACCTAACCGAGATATAGCCGGCGTTATCCTCTAAAATATTAATCGAACCCAGGTTAAATTGACTGTTTCGGTGTGGAGCGTCATTATTACGGGATCCAAACCAGAAAAAGCTCAGGATCTAGCCAACAAGTAGGCGAAAAATGCGAAAATACGAGCCAGATAACGGCAAATCCCAGACCTAACCGTGACATAACCGGCGTTATCCTCTAAAATATTAATCGCAACCAGGTTTAATTGACTGTTTCGGTGTGGTACCGCATTACTACGTGATCCAACCCAGAAAAAGGCCTGGATCTGGCCAACAAGTATGCGAGAAATGCGAAAGTACGTGCCAGATGAGGGCAAATCCCAGACCTAACCCAGACATAACCGGCGTTATCCTGTAAAATACTAATCGGAACCAGCTCTTATTGACTGTTTCAGTGTGGCACTACATCACTACGTGATCCAAACCAGAAAAAGCCCAGGATCTGGCCAACAAGTATGCGAAAAATACGAAAGTACGAGCCAGATGAGGGCAAATACCAGAACTAACCTAGACATAACCGGCGTTATCGTCTAAAATATTAATCGCAACCAGGTTTATTTGACTGTTTCAGTGTGGTACCACATTACTACGTGGTCCAAGCCAGAAAAAGGCCAGGATCTGGCCATCAAGTATGCGAGAAATTCGAAAGTATGTGCCAGATGAGGGCAAATCCCAGACATAACCGAGACATAACCGGCGTTATCCTCTAAAATATTAATCGCAACCAGGTTTTATTGACTGTTTCAGTGTGATACCACATTACTACGTGGTCCAAGCCAGAAAAAGGCCAGGATCTGGCCAACAAGTATGCGAAAATGCGAAAATACGAGCCAGATGACGGCAAATCCCAGACCTAACCGTGACATAACCGGCGTTATCCACTAAAATATTAATCGCAACCAGGTTTAATTGACTGTTTCGGTGTGGTACCGCATTACTACGTGATCCAAACCAGAAAAAGCCCAGGATCTGGCCAACAAGTATGCGAAAAATGCGAAAGTACGAGCCAGATGAGGGCAAATCCCAGACCTAACCCAGACATAACCGGCGTTATCCTCTAAAATATCAATCGCAACCAGCTTGTATTGACTGTTTCGGTGTGGTACCACATTACTACGTGGTCCAAGCCAGAAAAAGGCCAGGATCTGGCCATCAAGTATGCGAGAAATTCGAAAGTATGTGCCAGATGAGGGCAAATCCCAGACATAACCGAGACATAACCGGCGTTATCCTCTAAAATATTAATCGCAACCAGGTTTTATTGACTGTTTCAGTGTGATACCACATTACTACGTGGTCCAAGCCAGAAAAAGGCCAGGATCTGGCCAACAAGTATGCGAAAAATACGAAAGTACGAGCCAGATGAGGGCAAATACCAGAACTAACCTAGACATAACCGGCGTTATCCTCTAAAATATTAATCGCAACCAAGTTTATTTGACTGTTTCAGTGTGGTACCACATTACTACGTGGTCCAAGCATGAAAAAGCCCAGGATCTTGCCAACAAGTAGGCGAAAAATGCGAAAGTACGAGCCAGATGAGGGCAAATCCCAGACCTAACCCAGACATAGCCGGTGTTATCCTATAAAATACTAATCGGAACCAGCTTTTATTGACTGTTTCAGTGTGGTACCACATTACTACGTGATCCAAACCAGAAAAAGCCCAGGATCTGGCCAACAAGTATGCGAAAAATACGAAAGTACGGGCCAGATGAGGGCAAATACCAGAACTAACCTAGACATAACCGGCGTTATCCTCTAAAATATTAATCGCAACCAGGTTTATTTGACTATTTCAGTGTGGTACCACATTACTACGTGGTCCAAGCATGAAAAAGCCCAGGATCTTGCCAACAAGTAGGCGAAAAATGCGAAGGTACGAGCCAGATGATTGCAAATACCAGAACTAAACCAGACATAACCAGCGTTATCCTATAAAATACTAATCGGAACCAGCTTTTATTGACTGTTTCAGTGTGGTACCACATTACTACGTGATCCAAACCAGAAAAAGCCCAGGAGCTGGCCAACAAGTGTGCGAGAAATGCGAAAATTCGAGCAAGATGACGGCAAATCCCAGACCTAACCGTGACATAACCGGCGTTATCGTCTAAAATATTAATCGCAACCAGGTTTAATTGACTGTTTCGGTGTGGAACCACATTACTACGTGATCTAAACCAGAAAAAGCCCAGGATTTGGCCAACAAGTATGCGAGAAATGCGAAAGTACGAGCCAGATGAGGGCAAATCCCAGACCTAACCCAGACATAACCGGCGTTATCCTCTAAAATATTAATCGCAACCGGGTTTAATTGACTGTTTCGGTGTGGAACCACATTACGACGGGATACACACCAGATAAAGCCCAGGATCTGCCCACAAGTATGCCAGAAATGCGAAAGTACGAGCCAGATGATTGCAAATAGCAGAACTAACCCAAACATAAGCAGCGTTATCCTCTAAAATATTCATCGCAGCCAGGCTTAATTGACTGCCTCGGTGTGGATCCACATTACGACGGGATCCAAACCACAAGAAACCCAAGATCTGGCCAACAAGTACGCGAAAATTGCGAAAGTATGAGCCAGATGATTGCAAATACCTGAACTAACCCAGACATAACCAGCGTTATCCTCTAAAATATTAATCGCAACCAGGTTTAATTGACTGCTTCGGTGTGGATCCACATTACGACGGGATCCAAACCACAAAAAACCCAAGATCTGGCCAACAAGTACGCGAAAATTGCGAAAGTATGAGCCTGATGATTGCAAATACCAGTACTAACCCAGACATAACCAGCGTTATCCTCTAAAATATTAATCGCAACCAGGTTTAATTGACTGTTTCGGTGTGGTACCGCATTACTACGTGATACAGACCAGAAAAAGGCCAGGATCTGGCCAACAAGTATGCGAAAAATGTGATAGTAGGAGACAGATGAGGGCAAATCCCAGACCTAACCGAGAAATAACCGGCGCTATCCTCTAAAATATTAATCGCAACCAGGTTTAATTGACTGTTTGAGTGTGGTACCGCATTACTACGTTATCCCAGCCAGAAAAAGGCCAGGATCTGGCCCACAAGAATGCGAAAAATGCGAAGGTACGAGCCAGATGAGGGCAAATCCCAGACCTAACCGAGATATAACCGGCGTTATCATCCAAAATATTAACCGCAACCAGGTTCAATTGACTGTTACGGTGTGGTACCGCATTACTACGTGATACAGACCAGAAAAATGCCAGGATCTGGCCAACAAGTATGCGAAAAATGCGAAAGTACGAGACAGATGAGGGCAAATCCCAGACCTAACCGAGACATAACCGGCGTTATCCTCCGAAATATTCATCGCAACCTGGTTTAATTGACTGCTTCGGTGTGGAAACACATTGCGACGGGAGCCAAACCACAAAAAACCCAAGATCTGGCCCACAAGAATGCGAAAAATGCGAAAGTACGGGCCAGATGAGGGCAGATCCCAGACCTAACCCAGACATAACCGGCGTTATCCTGTAAAATACTAATCGGAACCAGCTTGTATTGACTGTTTCAGTGTGGTACCACATTACTACGTGATCCAAACCAGAAATAGCCCAGGATCTGGCCAACAAGAATGCGAAAAATGCGAAGGTACGAGCCAGATGAGGGCAAATCCCAGACCTAACCGAGATATAGCCGGCGTTATCCTCTAAAATATTAATCGAACCCAGGTTAAACTGACTGTTTCGGTGTGGAGCGTCATTATTACGGGATCCAAACCAGAAAAAGCTCAGGATCTAGCCAACAAGTAGGCGAAAAATGCGAAAATACGAGCCAGATAACGGCAAATCCCAGACCTAACCGTGACATAACCGGCGTTATCCTCTAAAATATTAATCGCAACCAGGTTTAATTGACTGTTTCGGTGTGGTACCGCATTACTACGTGATCCAAACCAGAAAAAGGCCTGGATCTGGCCAAGAAGTATGCGAGAAATGCGAAAGTACGTGCCAGATGAGGGCAAATCCCAGACCTAACCCAGACATAACCGGCGTTATCCTGTAAAATACTAATCGGAACCAGCTCTTATTGACTGTTTCAGTGTGGCACTACATCACTACGTGATCCAAACCAGAAAAAGCCCAGGATCTGGCCAACAAGTATGCGAAAAATACGAAAGTACGAGCCAGATGAGGGCAAATACCAGAACTAACCTAGACATACCCGGCGTTATCCTCTAAAATATTAATCGCAACCAGGTTTATTTGACTGTTTCAGTGTGGTACCACATTACTACGTGGTCCAAGCATGAAAAAGCCCAGGATCTTGCCAACAAGTAGGCGAAAAATGCGAAGGTACGAGCCAGATGATTGCAAATACCAGAACTAAACCAGACATAACCAGCGTTATCCTATAAAATACTAATTGTAACCAGCTTTTATTGACTGTTTCAGTGTGGTACCACATTACTACGTGATCCAAACCTGAAAAAGCCCAGGATCTGGCCAACAAGTATGCGAGAAATGCGAAAATTCGAGCCAGATGACGGCAAATCCCAGACCTAACCGTGACATAACCGGCGTTATCGTCTAAAATATTAATCGCTACCAGGTTTAATTGGCTGTTTCGGTGTGGAACCACATTACTACGTGATCTAAACCAGAAAAAGCCCAGGATCTGGCCAACAAGTATGCGAGAAATGCGAAAGTACGAGCCAGATGAGGGCAAATCCCAGACCTAACCCAGACATAACCGGCGTTATCCTCTAAAATATTAATCGCAACCGGGTTTAATTGACTGTTTCGGTGTGGAACCACATTACGGCGGGATACAAACCAGATAAAGCCCAGGATCTGGCCAACAAGAATGCGAAAAATGCGAAGGTACGAGCCAGATGAGGGCAAATCCCAGACCTAACCGAGATATAGCCGGCGTTATCCTCTAAAATATTAATCGCAACCAAGTTTATTTGACTGTTTCAGTGTGGTACCACATTACTACGTGGTCCAAGCATGAAAAAGCCCAGGATCTTGCCAACAAGTAGGCGAAAAATGCGAAGGTACGAGCCAGATGATTGCAAATACCAGAACTAAACCAGACATAACCAGCGTTATCCTATAAAATACTGATCGGAACCAGCTCTTATTGACTGTTTCAGTGTGGCACCACATCACTACGTGATCCAAACCAGAAAAAGCCCAGGATCTGGCCAACAAGTATGCGAAAAATACGAAAGTACGAGCCAGATGAGGGCAAATACCAGAACTAACCTAGACATAACCGGCGTTATCCTCTAAAATATTAATCGCAACCAAGTTTATTTGACTGTTTCAGTGTGGTACCACATTACTACGTGGTCCAAGCATGAAAAAGCCCAGGATCTTGCCAACAAGTAGGCGAAAAATGCGAAGGTACGAGCCAGATGATTGCAAATACCAGAACTAAACCAGACATAACCAGCGTTATCCTATAAAATACTGATCGGAACCAGCTTTTATTGACTGTTTCAGTGTGGTACCACATTACTACGTGATCCAAACCAGAAAAAGCCCAGGATCTGGCCAACAAGTATGCGAGAAATGCGAAAATTCGAGCCAGATGACGGCAAATCCCAGACCTAACCGTGACATAACCGGCGTTATCGTCTAAAATATTAATCGCTACCAGGTTTAATTGGCTGTTTCGGTGTGGAACCACATTACTACGTGATCTAAACCAGAAAAAGCTCAGGATCTAGCCAACAAGTAGGCGAAAAATGCGAAGGTACTAGCCAGATGAGGGCAAATCCCAGAACTACCAGAGACATAACCGGTGTTATCCTCTAAAATATTAATCGCAACCAGGATTAATTGACTGTTTCGGTCTGGTACCGCATTTGTACGCGATCCAAACCAGAAACAGCCCAGGATCTGGCCAACAGGTATGCGAGAAATGCGAAAGTACGAGCCAGATAAGGGCAAATCCCAGTCCTAACCCAGACATAACCGGCGTTATCATCCAAAATATTAACCGCAATCAGGTTCAATTGACTGTTACGGTGTGGTACCGCATTACTACGTGATACAGACCAGAAAAATGCCAGGATCTGGCCAACAAGTATGCGAAAAATGCGAAAGTACGAGACAGATGAGGGCAAATCCCAGACCTAACCGAGACATAACCGGCGTTATCCTCCGAAATATTCATCGCAACCAGGTTTAATTGACTGCTTCGGTGTGGAAACACATTACGACGGGATCCAAACCACAAAAAACCCAAGATCTGGCCAACAAGTATGCGAAAAATACGAAAGTACGGGCCAGATGAGGGCAGATCCCAGACCTAACCCAGACATAACCGGCGTTATCCTGTAAAATACTAATCGGAACCAGCTTTTATTGACTGTTTCAGTGTGGTACCACATTACTACGTGATCCAAACCAGAAAAAGCCCAGGATCTGGCCAACAAGAATGCGAAAAATGCGAAGGTACGAGCCAGATGAGGGCAAATCCCAGACCTAACCGAGATATAGCCGGCGTTATCCTCTAAAATATTAATCGAACCCAGGTTAAATTGACTGTTTCGGTGTGGAGCGTCATTATTACGGGATCCAAACCAGAAAAAGCTCAGGATCTAGCCAACAAGTAGGCGAAAAATGCGAAAATACGAGCCAGATAACGGCAAATCCCAGACCTAACCGTGACATAACCGGCGTTATCCTCTAAAATATTAATCGCAACCAGGTTTAATTGACTGTTTCGGTGTGGTACCGCATTACTACGTGATCCAACCCAGAAAAAGGCCTGGATCTGGCCAACAAGTATGCGAGAAATGCGAAAGTACGTGCCAGATGAGGGCAAATCCCAGACCTAACCCAGACATAACCGGCGTTATCCTGTAAAATACTAATCGGAACCAGCTCTTATTGACTGTTTCAGTGTGGCACTACATCACTACGTGATCCAAACCAGAAAAAGCCCAGGATCTGGCCAACAAGTATGCGAAAAATACGAAAGTACGAGCCAGATGAGGGCAAATACCAGAACTAACCTAGACATAACCGGCGTTATCCTCTAAAATATTAATCGCAACCAGGTTTATTTGACTGTTTCAGTGTGGTACCACATTACTACGTGGTCCAAGCATGAAAAAGCCCAGGATCTTCCCAACAAGTAGGCGAAAAATGCGAAAGTACGAGCCAGATGATTGCAAATACCAGAACTAAACCAGACATAAACAGCGTTATCCTATAAAATACTAATCGACACCAGCTTTTATTGACTGTTTCAGTGTGGTACCACATTACTACGTGATCCAAACCAGAAAAAGCCCAGGATCTGGCCAACAAGTATGCGAGAAATGCGAAAATTCGAATCAGATGACGGCAAATCCCAGACCTAACCGTGACATAACCGGCGTTATCGTCTAAAATATTAATCGCTACCAGGTTTAATTGGCTGTTTCGGTGTGGAACCACATTACTACGTGGTCCAAGCATGAAAAAGGCCAGGATCTGGCCAACAAGTATGCGAAAAATGCGAAAGTATGAGCCAGATGAGGCCAAATCCCAGATCTAACCGCGACATAACCGGCGTTATCCTCTAAAATATTAATCGCCACCAGGTTTAATTGACTGCTTCGGTGTGGAACCTCATTACTACGGGATCCAAACCAGAAAAAACCCAGGATCTGCCCAACAAGTATGCGAAAACCGCGAAAGTATGTGCCAGATGGTTGCAAATACCAGAACTAACCCAGACGTAACCTGCGTTATCCTCTGAAATACTAATCGGAACCAGGTTTATTTGACTGTTTCAGTGTGATACCACATTACTACGTGGTCCAAGCATGAAAAAGCCCAGGATCTTCCCAACAGATAGGCGAAAAATGCGAAGGTACGAGCCAGATGATTGCAAATACCAGAACTAAACCAGACATAACCAGCGTTATCCTCTAAAATACTAATCGAAACCAGATTTTGTTGGCTGTTTTAGTGTGGTACCACATTACTACGTGATCCAAACCAGAAAAAGGCCAGGATCTGGCCATCAAGTATGCGAAAAATGCGAAGGTACGAACCAGATGATTGCAAATACCAGAACTAAACCAGACATAACCAGCGTTATCCTCTAAAATACTAATCGCAACCAGCTTTTATTGACTGTTTCAGTGTGGTACCACATTACTACGTGATCCAAACCAGAAAAAGCCCAGGATCTGAAAAACAAGTATGCGAGAAATGCGAAAGTATGTGCCAGATGTGGGCAAATCCCAGACATAACCGAGACATAACCGGCGTTATCCTCTAAAATAATAATCGCAACCAGGTTTTATTGACTGTTTCGGTGTGGTACCGCATTACTACGTGATCCAAACCAGAAAATGCCCAGGATCTTGCCAACAAGTAGGCGAAAAATGCGAAGGTACGAGCCAGATGTTTGCAAATTCCAGAACTAAACCAGTCCTAACCAGCGTTATCCTCTAAAATACTAATCGGAACCAGCTTTTATTGACTGTTTCAGTGTGGTACCACATTACTACGTGATCCAAACCAGAAAAAGCCCAGGATCTGAAGAACAAGTATGCGAAAAATGCGAAAGTACGAGCCAGATGGCAATCATCATATTTGCAAAAATACCAGAACTAAACCAGACATAACCGGCGTTATCCTCTAAAATACTAATCGAAACCAGCTTTTGTTGGCTGTTTTAGTGTGGTACCACATTACTACGTGATCCAAACCAGAAAAAGGCCAGGATCTGGCCATCAAGTATGCGAAAAATGCGAAGGTACGAGCCAGATGATTGCAAATACCAGAACTAAACCAGACATAACCAGCGTTATCCTCCAAAATAATAATCGCAACCAGCTTTTATTGACTGTTTCAGTGTGGTACCACATTACTACGTGATCCAAACCAGAAAAAGCCCAGGATCTGAAGAACAAGTATGCGAAAAATGCGAAAGTACGAGCAAGATGAGGGGCAGGTACCAGACCTAACCCAGACATAACCGGCGTTATCCTCTAAAATATTAATCGCAACCAGCTTGTAATGACTGTTTCGGTGTGGTACCACATTACTACGTGGTCCAAGCCAGAAAAAGGCCAGGATCTGGCCATCAAGTATGCGAGAAATGCGAAAGTATGTGCCAGATGAGGGCAAATCCCAGACATAACCGAGACATAACCGGCGTTATCCTCTAAAATAATAATCGCAACCAGGTTTTATTGACTGTTTCGGTGTGGTACCGCATTACTACGTGATCCAAACCAGAAAATGCCCAGGATCTTGCCAACAACTATGCGAAAAATGCGGAGGTACGAGCCAGATGAGGGAAAATCCCAGACCTAACAGAGACATAGCCGGCGTTACCCTGTTAAATATTAATCGGAACCAGGTTTATTTGACTGCTTCAGTGTGGTACCACATTACTACGTGGTCCAAGCATGAAAAAGACCAGGATCTTGCCAACAAGTAGGCGAAAAATGCGAAGGTACGAGCCAGATGTTTGCAAATTCCAGAACTAAACCAGTCATAACCAGCGTTATCCTCTAAAATACTAATCGGAACCAGCTTTTATTGACTGTTTCAGTGTGGTACCACATTACTACGTGATCCAAACCAGAAAAAGCCCAGGATCTGAAGAACAAGTATGCGAAAAATGCGAAAGTACGAGCCAGATGATTGCAAATACCAGAACTAAACCAGACATAACCGGCGTTATCCTCTAAAATATTAATCGCAACCAGGTTTTATTGACTGTTTCGGGGTGGTACCGCATTACTACGTGATCCAAACCAGAAAAAGGCCAGGATCTGGCCAACAAGTATGCAAAAAATGCGAAAGTATCAGCCAGATGGTTGCAAATACCGGAACTAACCCAAACATAACCAGCGTTATTCTCCAAAATATTAATCACAACCAGGTTTAATTGACTGTTTCAGTGTGGTACCGCATTACTACGTGATCCAAACCAGGAAAAGGCAAGGATCTGGCCAACAAGTATGCGAGAAATGCGAAAGTACGAGCCAGATGAGGGCAAATACCAGACCTAACCAAGACATAACCGGCGTTATCCTCCAAAATGTTAATCACAACCAGGTTTAGTGGACTGTTTCAGTGTGATACCACATTACTACGTGGTCCAAGCCAGAAAAAGGCCAGGATCTGGCCAGCAAGTATGCGAAAATGCGAAAATACGAGCCAGATGACGGCAAATCCCAGACCTAACCGTGACATAACCGGCGTTATCCTCTAAAATATTAATCGCAACCAGGTTTAATTGACTGTTTCGGTGTAGTACCGCATTACTACCTGATCCAAACCAGAAAGAGGCCTGGATCTGGCCAACAAGTATGCGAGAAATGCGAAAGTACGAGCCAGATGAGGGCAAATCCCAGACCTAACCCAGACATAACCGGTGTTATCCTGTAAGATACTAATCGGAACCAGCTTTTATTGACTGTTTCAGTGTGGTACCACATTACTACGTGATCCAAACCAGAAAGAGCCCAGGATCTGGCCAACAAGTATGCGAGAAATGCGAAAATTCGAGCCAGATGACGGCAAATCCCAGACCTAACCGTGACATAACCGGCGTTATCGTCTAAAATATTAATCGCAACCAGGTTTAATTGACTGTTTCGGTGTGGAACCACATTACTACGTGATCTAAACCAGAAAAAGCCCAGGATCTGGCCAACAAGTATGCGAGAAATGCGAAAGTACGAGCCAGATGAGGCCAAATCCAGACCTAACCCAGACATAACCGGCGTTATCCTCTAAAATATTAATCGCAACCGGGTTTAATTCACTGTTTCGGTGTGGAACCACATTACGACGGGATACAAACCAGATAAAGCCCTGGATCTGGCCAACAAGTATGTGAGAAATGCGAAAGAATGAGCCAGATGAGGCCAAATCCCAGACCTAACCAAGACATAACCGGCGTTATCCTCTAAAATATTCATCGCAACCAGGTTTAATTGACTGCATCGGTGTGGTACCGCATTACTACGTGATCCAAACCAGAAAAAGCCCAGGATCTTGCCAACAAGTATGCGAAAAATGCGAAAATACGAGCCAGATGACGGCAAATCCCAGACCTAACCGTGACATAACCGGCGTTATCCTCCAAAATGTTAATCACAACCAGGTTTAATTGACTGTTTCAGTGTGGTACCGCATTACTACGTGATCCAAACCAGAAAAAGCCCAGGATCTGCCTACAAGTATGCCAGAAATGCGAAAGTACGAGCCAGATGATTGCAAATAGCAGAACTAACCCAAACATAAGCAGCGTTATCCTCTAAAATATTCATCGCAGCCAGGCTTAATTGACTGCTTCGGTGTGGATCCACATTACGACGGGATCCAAACCACAAGAAACCCAAGATCTGGCCAACAAGTACGCGAAAATTGCGAAAGTATGAGCCAGATGATTGCAAATACCAGAACTAACCCAGACATAACCAGCGTTATCCTCTAAAATATTAATCGCAACCAGGTTTAATTGACTGCTTCGGTGTGGATCCACATTACGACGGGATCCAAACCACAAGAAACCCAAGATCTGGCCAACAAGTACGCGAAAATTGCGAAAGTATGAGCCTGATGATTGCAAATACCAGAACTAACCCAGACATAACCAGCGTTATCCTCTAAAATATTAATCGCAACCAGGTTTAATTGACTGTTTCGGTGTGGTACCGCATTACTACGTGATACAGACCAGAAAAAGGCCAGGATCTGGCCAACATGTATGCGAAAAATGTGATAGTAGGAGACAGATGAGGGCAAATCCCAGACCTAACCCAGACGTAACCTGCGTTATCCTCTGAAATACTAATCGGAACCAGGTTTATTTGACTGTTTCAGTGTGGTACCACATTACTACGTGGTCCAAGCATGAAAAAGGCCAGGATCTGGCCAACAAGTATGCGAAAAATGCGAAATTACGAGCCAGATGAGGGAAAATCCCAAACCTAACGGAGACATAACCGGCGTTATCCTGTAAAATACTAATCGGAACCAGCTTTTATTGACTGTTTCAGTGTGGTACCACATTACTACGTGATCCAAACCAGAAAAAGCCCAGGATCTGGCCAACAAGAATGCGAAAAATGCGAAGGTACGAGCCAGATGAGGGCAAATCCCAGACCCAACCGAGATATAGCCGGCGTTATCCTCTAAAATATTAATCGAACCCAGGTTAAATTGACTGTTTCGGTGTGGAGCGTCATTATTACGGGATCCAAACCAGAAAACGCTAAGGATCTAGCCAACAAGTAGGCGAAAAATGCGAAAATACGAGCCAGATGACGGCAAATCCCAGACCTAACCGTGACATAACCGGCGTTATCCTCTAAAATATTAATCGCAACCAGGTTTAATTGACTGTTTCGGTGTGGTACCGCATTACTACGTGATCCAAACCAGAAAAAGCCCAGGATCTGGCCAACAAGTATGCGAAAAATACGAAAGCACGAGCCAGATGAGCGCAAATACCAGAACTAACCTAGACATAACCGGCGTTATCCTCTAAAATATTAATCGCAACCAGGTTTATTTGACTGTTTCAGTGTGGTACCACATTACTACGTGGTCCAAGCATGAAAAAGCCCAGGATCTTGCCAACAAGTAGGCGAAAAATGCGAAGGTACAAGCCAGATGATTGCAAATACCAGAACTAAACCAGACATAACCAGCGTTGTCCTATAAAATACTAATCGGAACCAGCTTTTATTGACTGTTTCAGTGTGGTACCACATTACTACGTGATCCAAACCAGAAAAAGCCCAGGATCTGGCCAACAAGTATGCGAGAAATGCGAAAATTCGAGCCAGATGACGGCAAATCCCAGACCTAACCGTGACATAACCGGCGTTATCGTCTAAAATATTAATCGCTACCAGGTTTAATTGGCTGCTTCGGTGTGGAACCACATTACTACGTGATCTAAACCAGATAAAGCCCTGGATCTGGCCAACAAGTAGGCGAGACATGCGAAAGTATGAGCCAGATGAGGCCAAATCCCAGATCTAACCGCGACATAACCGGCGTTATCCTCTAAAATATTAATCGCCACCAGGTTTAATTGACTGTTTCGGTGTGGAACCTCATTACTACGGGATCCAAACCAGAAAAAACCCAGGATCTGCCCAACAAGTATGCGAAAACCGCGAAAGTATGTGCCAGATGGTTGCAAATACCAGAACTAACCCAGACGTAACCTGCGTTATCCTCTGAAATACTAATCGGAACCAGGTTTATTTGACTGTTTCAGTGTGGTACCACATTACTACGTGGTCCAAGCATGAAAAAGGCCAGGATCTGGCCAACAAGTATGCGAAAAATGCGAAATTACGAGCCAGATGAGGGAAAATCCCAAACCTAACGGAGACATAACCGGCGTTATCCTCTAAAATATTAATCGCCACGAGGTTGAATTGACCGTTTCGGTGTGGTACCGCATTACTACGTGATCCAAACCAGAAAAAGCCCAGGATCTTGCCAACAAGTATGCGAAAAATGCGGAGGTACGAGCCAAATGAGGGAAAATCCCAGACCTAACCGAGACATAGCCGGCGTTATCCTGTTAAATATTAAGCGGAACCAGGTTTATTTGACTGTTTCAGTGTGATACCACATTACTACGTGGTCCAAGCATGAAAAAGCCCAGGATCTTCCCAACAGATAGGCGAAAAATGCGAAGGTACGAGCCAGATGATTGCAAATACCAGAACTAAACCAGACATAACCAGCGTTATCCTCTAAAATACTAATCGAAACCAGCTTTTGTTGGCTGTTTTAGTGTGGTACCACATTACTACGTGATCCAAACCAGAAAAAGGCCAGGATCTGGCCATCAAGTATGCGAAAAATGCGAAGGTACGAGCCAGATGATTGCAAATACCAGAACTAAACCAGACATAACCAGCGTTATCCTCTAAAATACTAATCGCAACCAGCTTTTATTGACTGTTTCAGTGTGGTACCACATTACTACGTGATCCAAACCAGAAAAAGCCCAGGATCTGAAAAACAAGTATGCGAAAAATGCGAAAGTACGAGCCAGATGAGGGGCAAGTACCAGACCTAACCCAGACATAACCGGCGTTATCCTCTAAAATAGTAATCGCAACCAGCTTGTAATGACTGTTCCGGTGTGGTACCACATTACTACGTGGTCCAAGCCAGAAAAAGGCCAGGATCTGGCCATCAAGTATGCGAGAAATGCGAAAGTATGTGCCAGATGAGGGCAAATCCCAGACATAACCGAGACATAACCGGCGTTATCCTCTAAAATAATAATCGCAACCAGGTTTTATTGACTGTTTCGGTGTGGTACCGCATTACTACGTGATCCAAACCAGAAAATGCCCAGGATCTTGCCAACAAGTAGGCGAAAAATGCGAAGGTACGAGCCAGATGTTTGCAAATTCCAGAACTAAACCAGTCATAACCAGCGTTATCCTCTAAAATACTAATCGGAACCAGCTTTTATTGACTGTTTCAGTGTGGTACCACATTACTACGTGATCCAAACCAGAAAAAGGCCAGGATCTGGCCATCAAGTATGCGAAAAATGCGAAGGTACGAGCCAGATGATTGCAAATACCAGAACTAAACCAGACATAACCAGCGTTATCCTCCAAAATACTAATCGCAACCAGCTTTTATTGACTGTTTCAGTGTGGTACCACATTACTACGTGATCCAAACCAGAAAAAGCCCAGGATCTGAAGAACAAGTATGCGAAAAATGCGAAAGTACGAGCCAGATGAGGGGCAAGTACCAGACCTAACCCAGACATTACCGGCGTTATCCTCTAAAATATTAATCGCAACCAGCTTGTAATGACTGTTTCGGTGTGGTACCACATTACTACGTGGTCCAAGCCAGAAAAAGGCCAGGATCTGGCCATCAAGTATGCGAGAAATGCGAAAGTATGTGCCAGATGAGGGCAAATCCCAGACATAACCGAGACATAACCGGCGTTATCCTCTAAAATAATAATCGCAACCAGGTTTTATTGACTGTTTCGGTGTGGTACCGCATTACTACGTGATCCAAACCAGAAAATGCCCAGGATCTTGCCAACAACTATGCGAAAAATGCGGAGGTACGAGCCAGATGAGGGAATATCCCAGACCTAACAGAGACATAGCCGGCGTTACCCTGTTAAATATTAACCGGAACCAGGTTTATTTGACTGTTTCAGTGTGGTACCACATTACTACGTGGTCCAAGCATGAAAAAGACCAGGATCTTGCCAACAAGTAGGCGAAAAATGCGAAGGTACGAGCCAGATGTTTGCAAATTCCAGAACAAAACCAGTCATAACCAGCGTTATCCTCTAAAATACTAATCGGAACCAGCTTTTATTGACTGTTTCAGTGTGGTACCACATTACTACGTGATCCAAACCAGAAAAAGCCCAGGATCTGAAGAACAAGTATGCGAAAAATGCGAAAGTACGAGCCAGATGATTGCAAATACCAGAACTGAACCAGACATAACCGGCGTTATCCTCTAAAATATTAATCGCAACCAGGTTTTATTGACTGTTTCGGGGTGGTACCGCATTACTACGTGATCCAAACCAGGAAAAGGCCAGGATCTGGCCAACAAGTATGCAAAAAATGCGAAAGTATCAGCCAGATGGTTGCAAATACCGGAACTAACCCAAACATAACCAGCGTTATTCTCCAAAATATTAATCACAACCAGGTTTAATTGACTGTTTCAGTGTGGTACCGCATTACTACGTGATCCAAACCAGGAAAAGGCAAGGATCTGGCCAACAAGTATGCGAGAAATGCGAAAGTACGAGCCAGATGAGGGCAAATACCAGACCTAACCAAGACATAACCGGCGTTATCCTCCAAAATGTTAATCACAACCAGGTTTAGTGGACTGTTTCATTGTGATACCACATTACTACGTGGTCCAAGCCAGAAAAAGGCCAGGATCTGGCCAACAAGTATGCGAAAATGCGAAAATACGAGCCAGATGAGGGCAAATCCCAGACCTAACCCAGACATAACCGGTGTTATCCTGTAAGATACTAATCGGAACCAGCTTTTATTGACTGTTTCAGTGTGGTACCACAATACTACGTGATCCAAACCAGAAAAAGCCCAGGATCTGGCCAACAAGTATGCGAGAAATGCGAAAATTCGAGCCAGATGACGGCAAATCCCAGACCTAACCGTGACATAACCGGCGTTATCGTCTAAAATATCAATCGCAACCAGGTTTAATTGACTGTTTCGGTGTGGAACCACATTACTACGTGATCTAAACCAGAAAAAGCCCAGGATCTGGCCAACAAGTATGCGAGAAATGCGAAAGTACGAGCCAGATGAGGCCAAATCCCAGACCTAACCCAGACATAACCGGCGTTATCCTCTAAAATATTAATCGCAACCGGGTTTAATTCACTGTTTCGGTGTGGAACCACATTACGACGGGATACAAACCAGATAAAGCCCTGGATCTGGCCAACAAGTATGTGAGAAATGCGAAAGTATGAGCCAGATGAGGCCAAATCCCAGACCTAACCAAGACATAACCGGCGTTATCCTCTAAAATATTCATCGCAACCAGGTTTAATTGACTGCATCGGTGTGGTACCGCATTACTACGTGATCCAAACCAGAAAAAGCCCAGGATCTTGCCAACAAGTATGCGAAAAATGCGAAAATACGAGCCAGATGACGGCAAATCCCAGACCTAACCGTGACATAACCGGCGTTATCCTCCAAAATGTTAATCACAACCAGGTTTAATTGACTGTTTCAGTGTGGTACCGCATTACTACGTGATCCAAACCAGAAAAAGCCCAGGATCTGCCTACAAGTATGCCAGAAATGCGAAAGTACGAGCCAGATGATTGCCAATAGCAGAACTAACCCAAACATAAGCAGCGTTATCCTCTAAAATATTCATCGCAGCCAGGCTTAATTGACTGCTTCGGTGTGGATCCACATTACGACGGGATCCAAACCACAAGAAACCCAAGATCTGGCCAACAAGTACGCGAAAATTGCGAAAGTATGAGCCAGATGATTGCAAATACCAGAACTAACCCAGACATAACCAGCGTTATCCTCTAAAATATTAATCGCAACCAGGTTTAATTGACTGTTTCGGTGTGGTACCGCATTACTACGTGATACAGACCAGAAAAAGGCCAGGATCTGGCCACCATGTATGCGAAAAATGTGATAGTAGGAGACAGATGAGGGCAAATCCCAGACCTAACCCAGACATAACCGGCGTTATCCTCTAAAATATTAATCGCAACCGGGTTTAATTCACTGTTTCGGTGTGGAACCACATTACGACGGGATACAAACCAGATAAAGCCCTGGATCTGGCCAACAAGTATGCGAGAAATGCGAAAGTATGAGCCAGATGAGGCCAAATCCCAGACCTAACCAAGACATAACCGGCGTTATCCTCTAAAATATTAATCGCAACCAGGTTTAATTGACTGCATCGGTGTGGTACCGCATTACTACGTGATCCAAACCAGAAAAAGCCCAGGATCTTGCCAACAAGTAGGCGAAAAATGCGAAGGTACGAGCCAGATGAGGGCAAATCCCAGAACTAACAGAGACATAACCGGCGTTATCCTCCAAAATGTTAATCACAACCAGGTTTAATTGACTGTTTCAGTGTGATACCACATTACTAGGTGGTCCAAGCCAGAAAAAATGGCCAGGATCTGGCCTACAAGTATGCGAAAAATGCGAAAATACGAGCCAGATGACGGCAAATCCCAGACCTAACCGTGACATAACCGGCGTTATCCTCCAAAATGTTAATCACAACCAGGTTTAATTGACTGTTTCAGTGTGGTACCGCATTACTACGTGATCCAAACCAGAAAAAGCCCAGGATCTGCCTACAAGTATGCCAGAAATGCGAAAGTACGAGCCAGATGTTTGCAAATTCCAGAACTAAACCAGTCATAACCAGCGTTATCCTCTAAGATACTAATCGGAACCAGCTTTTATTGACTGTTTCAGTGTGGTACCACATTACTACGTGATCCAAACCAGAAAAAGCCCAGGATCTGAAGAACAAGTTTGCGAAAAATGCGAAAGTACGAGCCAGATGGCAATCATCATATTTGCAAAAATACCAGAACTAAACCAGACATAACCGGCGTTATCCTCTAAAATACTAATCGAAACCAGCCTTTGTTGGCTGTTTTAGTGTGGTACCACATTACTACGTGATCCAAACCAGAAAAAGGCCAGGATCTGGCCATCAAGTATGCGAAAAATGCGAAGGTACGAGCCAGATGATTGCAAATACCAGAACTAAACCAGACATAACCAGCGTTATCCTCCAAAATACTAATCGCAACCAGCTTTTATTGACTGTTTCAGTGTGGTACCACATTACTACGTGATCCAAACCAGAAAATGCCCAGGATCTTGCCAACAACTATGCGAAAAATGCGGAGGTACGAGCCAAATGAGGGAAAATCCCAGACCTAACAGAGACATAGCCGGCGTTACCCTGTTAAATATTAATCGGAACCAGGTTTATTTGACTGTTTCAGTGTGGTACCACATTACTACGTGGTCCAAGCATGAAAAAGACCAGGATCTTGCCAACAAGTAGGCGAAAAATGCGAAGGTACGAGCCAGATGTTTGCAAATTCCAGAACTAAACCAGTCATAACCAGCGTTATCCTCTAAAATACTAATCGGAACCAGCTTTTATTGACTGTTTCAGTGTGGTACCACATTACTACGTGATCCAAACCAGAAAAAGCCCAGGATCTGAAGAACAAGTATGCGAAAAATGCGAAAGTACGAGCCAGATGATTGCAAATACCAGAACTAAACCAGACATAACCGGCGTTATCCTCTAAAATATTAATCGCAACCAGGTTTTATTGACTGTTTCGGGGTGGTACCGCATTACTACGTGATCCAAACCAGAAAAAGGCCAGGATCTGGCCAACAAGTATGCAAAAAATGCGAAAGTATCAGCCAGATGGTTGCAAATACCGGAACTAACCCAAACATAACCAGCGTTATTCTCCAAAATATTAATCACAACCAGGTTTAATTGACTGTTTCAGTGTGGTACCGCATTACTACGTGATCCAAACCAGGAAAAGGCAAGGATCTGGCCAACAAGTATGCGAGAAATGCGAAAGTACGAGCCAGATGAGGGCAAATACCAGACCTAACCAAGACATAACCGGCGTTATCCTCTAAAATATTAATCGCAACCAGGTTTAATTGACTGTTTCGGTGTAGTACCGCATTACTACCTGATCCAAACCAGAAAAAGGCCTGGATCTGGCCAACAAGTATGCGAGAAATGCGAAAGTACGAGCCAGATGAGGGCAAATCCCAGACCTAACCCAGACATAACCGGTGTTATCCTGTAAGATACTAATCGGAACCAGCTTTTATTGACTGTTTCAGTGTGGTACCACAATACTACGTGATCCAAACCAGAAAAAGCCCAGGATCTGGCCAACAAGTATGCGAGAAATGCGAAAATTCGAGCCAGATGACGGCAAATCCCAGACCTAACCGTGACATAACCGGCGTTATCGTCTAAAATATTAATCGCAACCAGGTTAAATTGACTGTTTCGGTGTGGAACCACATTACTACGTGATCTAAACCAGAAAAAGCCCAGGATCTGGCCAACAAGTATGCGAGAAATGCGAAAGTACGAGCCAGATGAGGCCAAATCCCAGACCTAACCCAGACATAACCGGCGTTATCCTCTAAAATATTAATCGCAACCGGGTTTAATTCACTGTTTCGGTGTGGAACCACATTACGACGGGATACAAACCAGATAAAGCCCTGGATCTGGCCAACAAGTATGTGAGAAATGCGAAAGTATGAGCCAGATGAGGCCAAATCCCAGACCTAACCAAGACATAACCGGCGTTATCCTCTAAAATATTCATCGCAACCAGGTTTAATTGACTGCATCGGTGTGGTACCGCATTACTACGTGATCCAAACCAGAAAAAGCCCAGGATCTTGCCAACAAGTATGCGAAAAATGCGAAAATACGAGCCAGATGACGGCAAATCCCAGACCTAACCGTGACATAACCGGCGTTATCCTCCAAAATGTTAATCACAACCAGGTTTAATTGACTGTTTCAGTGTGGTACCGCATTACTACGTGATCCAAACCAGAAAAAGCCCAGGATCTGCCTACAAGTATGCCAGAAATGCGAAAGTACGAGCCAGATGATTGCCAATAGCAGAACTAACCCAAACATAAGCAGCGTTATCCTCTAAAATATTCATCGCAGCCAGGCTTAATTGACTGCTTCGGTGTGGATCCACATTACGACGGGATCCAAACCACAAGAAACCCAAGATCTGGCCAACAAGTACGCGAAAATTGCGAAAGTATGAGCCAGATGATTGCAAATACCAGAACTAACCCAGACATAACCAGCGTTATCCTCTAAAATATTAATCGCAACCAGGTTTAATTGACTGCTTCGGTGTGGATCCACATTACGACGGGATCCAAACCACAAGAAACCCAAGATCTGGCCAACAAGTACGCGAAAATTGCGAAAGTATGAGCCTGATGATTGCAAATACCAGAACTAACCCAGACATAACCAGCGTTATCCTCTAAAATATTAATCGCAACCAGGTTTAATTGACTGTTTCGGTGTGGTACCGCATTACTACGTGATACAGACCAGAAAAAGGCCAGGATCTGGCCACCATGTATGCGAAAAATGTGATAGTAGGAGACAGATGAGGGCAAATCCCAGACCTAACCCAGACATAACCGGCGTTATCCTCTAAAATATTAATCGCAACCGGGTTTAATTCACTGTTTCGGTGTGGAACCACATTACGACGGGATACAAACCAGATAAAGCCCTGGATCTGGCCAACAAGTATGCGAGAAATGCGAAAGTATGCGCCAGATGAGGCCAAATCCCAGACCTAACCAAGACATAACCGGCGTTATCCTCTAAAATATTAATCGCAACCAGGTTTAATTGACTGCATCGGTGTGGTACCGCATTACTACGTGATCCAAACCAGAAAAAGCCCAGGATCTTGCCAACAAGTAGGCGAAAAATGCGAAGGTACGAGCCAGATGAGGGCAAATCCCAGAACTAACAGAGACATAACCGGCGTTATCCTCCAAAATGTTAATCACAACCAGGTTTAATTGACTGTTTCAGTGTGATACCACATTACTAGGTGGTCCAAGCCAGAAAAAATGGCCAGGATCTGGCCTACAAGTATGCGAAAAATGCGAAAATACGAGCCAGATGACGGCAAATCCCAGACCTAACCGTGACATAACCGGCGTTATCCTCCAAAATGTTAATCACAACCAGGTTTAATTGACTGTTTCAGTGTGGTACCGCATTACTACGTGATCCAAACCAGAAAAAGCCCAGGATCTGCCTACAAGTATGCCAGAAATGCGAAAGTACGAGCCAGATGTTTGCAAATTCCAGAACTAAACCAGTCATAACCAGCGTTATCCTCTAAGATACTAATCGGAACCAGCTTTTATTGACTGTTTCAGTGTGGTACCACATTACTACGTGATCCAAACCAGAAAAAGCCCAGGATCTGAAGAACAAGTATGCGAAAAATGCGAAAGTACGAGCCAGATGGCAATCATCATATTTGCAAAAATACCAGAACTAAACCAGACATAACCGGCGTTATCCTCTAAAATACTAATCGAAACCAGCCTTTGTTGGCTGTTTTAGTGTGGTACCACATTACTACGTGATCCAAACCAGAAAAAGGCCAGGATCTGGCCATCAAGTATGCGAAAAATGCGAAGGTACGAGCCAGATGATTGCAAATACCAGAACTAAACCAGACATAACCAGCGTTATCCTCCAAAATACTAATCGCAACCAGCTTTTATTGACTGTTTCAGTGTGGTACCACATTACTACGTGATCCAAACCAGAAAATGCCCAGGATCTTGCCAACAACTATGCGAAAAATGCGGAGGTACGAGCCAGATGAGGGAAAATCCCAGACCTAACAGAGACATAGCCGGCGTTACCCTGTTAAATATTAATCGGAACCAGGTTTATTTGACTGTTTCAGTGTGGTACCACATTACTACGTGGTCCAAGCATGAAAAAGACCAGGATCTTGCCAACAAGTAGGCGAAAAATGCGAAGGTACGAGCCAGATGTTTGCAAATTCCAGAACTAAACCAGTCATAACCAGCGTTATCCTCTAAAATACTAATCGGAACCAGCTTTTATTGACTGTTTCAGTGTGGTACCACATTACTACGTGATCCAAACCAGAAAAAGCCCAGGATCTGAAGAACAAGTATGCGAAAAATGCGAAAGTACGAGCCAGATGATTGCAAATACCAGAACTAAACCAGACATAACCGGCGTTATCCTCTAAAATATTAATCGCAACCAGGTTTTATTGACTGTTTCGGGGTGGTACCGCATTACTACGTGATCCAAACCAGAAAAAGGCCGGGATCTGGCCAACAAGTATGCAAAAAATGCGAAAGTATCAGCCAGATGGTTGCAAATACCGGAACTAACCCAAACATAACCAGCGTTATTCTCCAAAATATTAATCACAACCTGGTTTAATTGACTGTTTCAGTGTGGTACCGCATTACTACGTGATCCAAACCAGGAAAAGGCAAGGATCTGGCCAACAAGTATGCGAGAAATGCGAAAGTACGAGCCAGATGAGGGCAAATACCAGACCTAACCAAGACATAACCGGCGCTATCCTCTAAAATATTAATCGCAACCAGGTTTAATTGACTGTTTCGGTGTAGTACCGCATTACTACCTGATCCAAACCAGAAAAAGGCCTGGATCTGGCCAACAAGTATGCGAGAAATGCGAAAGTACGAGCCAGATGAGGGCAAATCCCAGACCTAACCCAGACATAACCGGTGTTATCCTGTAAGATACTAATCGGAACCAGCTTTTATTGACTGTTTCAGTGTGGTACCACAATACTACGTGATCCAAACCAGAAAAAGCCCAGGATCTGGCCAACAAGTATGCGAGAAATGCGAAAATTCGAGCCAGATGACGGCAAATCCCAGACCTAACCGTGACATAACCGGCGTTATCGTCTAAAATATTAATCGCAACCAGGTTAAATTGACTGTTTCGGTGTGGAACCACATTACTACGTGATCTAAACCAGAAAAAGCCCAGGATCTGGCCAACAAGTATGCGAGAAATGCGAAAGTACGAGCCAGATGAGGCCAAATCCCAGACCTAACCCAGACATAACCGGCGTTATCCTCTAAAATATTAATCGCAACCGGGTTTAATTCACTGTTTCGGTGTGGTACCGCATTACTACGTGATCCAAACCAGAAAAAGCCCAGGATCTGGCCAACAAGTATGCGAGAAATGCGAAAATTCGAGCCAGATGACGGCAAATCCCAGACCTAACCGTGACATAACCGGCGTTATCCTCTAAAATATTAATCGCAACCAGGCTTAATTGACTGTTTCGGTGTGGTACCGCATTACTACGTGATACAGACCAGAAAAAGGCCAGGATCTGGCCAACATGTATGCGAAAAATGTGATAGTAGGAGACAGATGAGGGCAAATCCCAGACCTAACCAAGACATAACCGGCGTTATCCTCTAAAATATTAATCGCAACCGGGTTTAATTCACTGTTTCGGTGTGGAACCACATTACGACGGGATACAAACCAGATAAAGCCCTGGATCTGGCCAACAAGTATGCGAGAAATGCGAAAGTATGAGCCAGATGAGGCCAAATCCCAGACCTAACCAAGACATAACCGGCGTTATCCTCTAAAATATTAATCGCAACCAGGTTTAATTGACTGCATCGGTGTGGTACCGCATTACTACGTGATCCAAACCAGAAAAAGCCCAGGATCTTGCCAACAAGTAGGCGAAAAATGCGAAGGTACGAGCCAGATGAGGGCAAATCCCAGAACTAACAGAGACATAACCGGCGTTATCCTCCAAAATGTTAATCACAACCAGGTTTAATTGACTGTTTCAGTGTGATACCACATTACTAGGTGGTCCAAGCCAGAAAAAATGACCAGGATCTGGCCTACAAGTATGCGAAAAATGCGAAAATACGAGCCAGATGACGGCAAATCCCAGACCTAACCGTGACATAACCGGCGTTATCCTCCAAAATGTTAATCACAACCAGGTTTAATTGACTGTTTCAGTGTGGTACCGCATTACTACGTGATCCAAACCAGAAAAAGCCCAGGATCTGCCTACAAGTATGCCAGAAATGCGAAAGTACGAGCCAGATGATTGCAAATAGCAGAACTAACCCAAACATAAGCAGCGTTATCCTCTAAAATATTAATCGCAACCAGGTTTAATAGACTGCTTCGGTGTGGATCCACATTACGACGGGATCCAAACCACAGAAAACCCAAGATCTGGCCAACAAGTACGCGAAAATTGCGAAAGTATGAGCCTGATGATTGCAAATACCAGAACTAACCCAGACATAACCAGCGTTATCCTCTAAAATATTAATCGCAACCAGGTTTGATTGACTGCTTCGGTGTGGTACCGCATTACTACGTGATACAGACCAGAAAAAGGCCAGGATCTGGCCAACAAGTATGCGAAAAATGTGATAGTAGGAGACAGATGAGGGCAAATCCCAGACCTAACCGAGAAATAACCGGCGCTATCCTCTAAAATATTAATCGCAACCAGGTTTAATTGACTGTTTCGATGTGGTACCGCATTACTACGTGATCCAAACCAGAAAAAGCCCAAGATCTTGCCAGCAAGTTGGCGGAGAATGCGAAGGTACGAGCCAGATGATTGCAAATACCAGAACTAACCCAGCCATAACCAGCGTTATCCTCTAAAATATTAATCGCAACCAGGTTTAATTGACTGTTTCGGTGTGGTACCACATCACTACGTGGTCCAAGCCAGAAAAAGGCCAGGATCTGGACAACAAGTATGCGAAAAATGCGAAAGTACGAATCAGATGAGGGCATATCCCAGACCTAACCCAGACATAACCGGCGTTATCCTCCAAAATATTAAGCGCAACCAGGTTTAATTGACTGTTACGGTGTGGTACCGCATTACTACGTGATCCAAACCAGAAAAGCCCAGGATCTTGCCAACAAGTAGGCGGAAAATGCGAAGGTACGAGACAGATGATTGCAAATACCAGAACTAACCCAGACATAACCAGCGTTATCCTCTAAACTATTAATCGCAACCAGGATTAATTGACTGTTTCGGTGTGGAACCACATTACGACGGGATACAAACCAGAAAAAACCCAAGATCTGGCCAACAAGCACGCGATAATTGCGAAAGTATGATCCAGATGAGGGCAAATACCAGACCTAACCGAGACATAACCAGCGTTATCCTCTAAAATATTAATCGCAACCAGGTTTAATTGCCTGTTTCGGCGTGGTACCACATTACTACGTGGACCGGGCCAGAAAAAGGACAGGATCTGGCCCACAAGAATGCGAAAAATGCGAAGGTACGAGCAAGATGAGGGCAAATCCCAGACCTAACCGAGATATAACCGGCGTTATCCTCCAAAATATTAACCGCAACCAGGTTTAGTTGACTGTTTCGGTGTGGTACCAAATTACGACGGGATCCAAACCACAAAAAACTCAAGATCTGGCCAACGAGTTCGCGAAAATTGCGAAAGTATGAGCCAGATGATCGCAAATACCAGAACTAACCCAGATATAACCAGCGTTATCCTCTAAAATATTAATCGCAACCAGGTTTAGTTGACTGTTTCGGTGTGGAGCGTCATTATTACGGGATTCAAACCCGAAAAAGCTCAGGATCTAGCCAACAAGTAGGCGAAAAATGCGAAGGTACTTTCCAGACGAGGGCAAATCCCAGAACTAACCGAGACATAACCGGCGTTATCCTCTAAAATATTAATCGCAACCAGGATTAATTGACTGTTTCGGTGTGGAACCACATTACGACGTTATCCAAACCACAAAAAACCCAAGATCTGGCCAACGAGTTCGCGAAAATTGCGAAAGTATGAGCCAGATGATCGCAAATACCAGAACTAACCCAGACATAACCAGCGTTATCCTCTAAAATATTAATCGCAACCAGGATTAATTGACTGTTTCGGTGTGGAACCACATTACGACGGGATACAAACCAGAAAAAGCCCTGCATCTGGCCAACAAGTATGCGAGAAATGCGAAAGTACGAGCCAGATGGGGGCAAATCCCAGACCTAACCCAGGCATAACCGGCGTTATCCTCTAAAATATTAATCGCAACCAGCTTCTATTGGCTGTTTCGGTGTGGTACCAAATTACTACGTGGTCCAAGCCGGAAAAAGGCCACGATCTGGCTAACTAGTAGGCGAAAAATGCGAAAGTACGAGCCAGATGAGGGCAAATCCCAGACCTAACCGAGACATAACCGGCGTTATCCTCCAAAATATTCATCGCAACTAGGTTTAATTGACTGCATCGGTGTGGAACCACATTACGACGGGATCCAAACCACAAAAAACCCAAGATCTGGCCAACGAGTTCGCGAAAATTGCGAAAGTATGAGCCAGATGATCGCAAATACCAGAACTAACCCAGATATAACCAGCGTTATCCTCTAAAATATTAATCGCAACCAGGTTTAGTTGACTGTTTCGGTGTGGAGCGTCATTATTACGGGATTCAAACCAGAAAAAGCTCAGGATCTAGCCAATAAGTAGGCGAAAAATGCGAAGGTACTTTCCAGACGAGGGCAAATCCCAGAACTAACCGAGACATAACCGGCGTTATCCTCTAAAATATTAATCGCAACCAGGATTAATTGACTGTTTCGGTGTGGAACCACATTACGACGGGATACAAACCAGAAAAAGCCCTGGATCTGGCCAACAAGTATGCAAAAAATGCGAAAGTATCAGCCAGATGGTTGCAAATACCGGAACTAACCCAAACATAACCAGCGTTATTCTCCAAAATATTAATCACAACCAGGTTTAATTGACTGATTCAGTGTGGTACCGCATTACTACGTGATCCAAACCAGGAAAAGGCAAGGATCTGGCCAACAAGTATGCGAGAAATGCGAAAGTACGAGCCAGATGAGGGCAAATACCAGACCTAACCAAGACATAACCGGCGTTATCCTCCAAAATGTTAATCACAACCAGGTTTAGTTGACTATTTCAGTGTGATACCACATTACTACGTGGTCCAAGACAGAAAAAGGCCAGGATCTGGCCAACAAGTATGCGAAAATGCGAAAGTACGAGCCAGATGAGGGCAAATCCCAGACCTAACCCAGACATAACCGGTGTTATCCTGTAAGATACTAATCGGAACCAGCTTTTATTGACTGTTTCAGTGTGGTACCACATTACTACGTGATCCGAACCAGGAAAAGCCCAGGATCTGGCCAACAAGTATGCGAAAAACACGAAAGTACGAGCCAGATGAGGGCAAATACCAGACCTAACCAAGACATAACCGGCGTTATCCTCCAAAATGTTAATCACAACCAGGTTTAGTTGACTGTTTCAGTGTGATACCACATTACTACATGGTCCAAGCCAGAAAAAGACCAGGATCTTGCCAACAAGTAGGCGAAAAATGCGAAGGTACGAGCCAGATGATTGCCAATACCAGAACTAAACCAGACGTAACCAGCGTTATCCTATAAAATACTAATCGGAACCAGCTTTTATTGACTGTTTCAGTGTGGTACCACATTACTACGTGATCCAAACCAGAAAAAGCCCAGGATCTGGCCAACAAGTATGCGAGAAATGCGAAAATTCGAGCCAGATGACGGCAAATCCCAGACCTAACCGTGACATAACCGGCGTTATCGTCTAAAATATTAATCGCAACCAGGTTTAATTGACTGTTTCGGTGTGGAACCACATTACTACGTGATCTAAACCAGAAAAAGCCCAGGATCTGGCCAACAAGTATGCGAGAAATGCGAAAGTACGAGCCAGATGTGGGCAAATCCCAGACCTAACCCAGACATAACCGGCGTTATCCTCTAAAATATTAATCGCAACCGGGTTTAATTCACTGTTTCGGTGTGGAACCACATTACGACGGGATACAAACCAGATAAAGCCCTGGATCTGGCCAACAAGTATGCGAGAAATGCGAAAGTATGAGCCAGATGAGGCCAAATCCCAGACCTAACCAAGACATAACCGGCGTTATCCTCTAAAATATTAATCGCAACCAGGTTTAATTGACTGCATCGGTGTGGTACCGCATTACTACGTGATCCAAACCAGAAAAAGCCCAGGATCTTGCCAACAAGTATGCGAAAAATGCGAAAATACGAGCCAGATGACGGCAAATCCCAGACCTAACCGTGACATAACCGACGTTATCCTCCAAAATGTTAATCACAACCAGGTTTAATTGACTGTTTCAGTGTGGTACCGCATTACTACGTGATCCAAACCAGAAAAAGCCCAGGATCTGCCTACAAGTATGCCAGAAATGCGAAAGTACGAGCCAGATGATTGCAAATAGCAGAACTAACCCAAACATAAGCAGCGTTATCCTCTAAAATATTCATCGCAGCCAGGCTTAATTGACTGCTTCGGTGTGGATCCACATGACGACGGGATCTAAACCACAAGAAACCCAAGATCTGGCCAACAAGTACGCGAAAATTGCGAAAGTATGAGCCAGATGATTGCAAATACCAGAACTAACCCAGACATAACCAGCGTTATCCTCTAAAATATTAATCGCAACCAGGTTTAATTGACTGCTTCGGTGTGGATCCACATTACGACGGGATCCAAACCACAAAAAACCCAAGATCTGGCCAACAAGTACGCGAAAATTGCGAAAGTATGAGCCTGATGATTGCAAATACCAGACCTAACCCAGACATAACCGGCGTTATCCTCTAAAATATTAATCGCAACCGGGTTTAATTCACTGTTTCGGTGTGGAACCACATTACGACGGGATACAAACCAGATAAAGCCCTGGATCTGGCCAACAAGTATGCGAGAAATGCGAAAGTATGAGCCAGATGAGGCCAAATCCCAGACCTAACCAAGACATAACCGGCGTTATCCTCTAAAATATTAATCGCAACCAGGTTTAATTGACTGCATCGGTGTGGTACCGCATTACTACGTGATCCAAACCAGAAAAAGCCCAGGATCTTGCCAACAAGTAGGCGAAAAATGCGAAGGTACGAGCCAGATGAGGGCAAGTCCGAGAACTGACCGAGACATAACCGGCGTTATCCTCCAAAATGTTAATCACAACCAGGTTTAATTGACTGTTTCAGTGTGATACCACATTACTAGGTGGTCCAAGCCAGAAAAAATGGCCAGGATCTGGCCTACAAGTATGCGAAAAATGCGAAAATACGAGCCAGATGACGGCAAATCCCAGACCTAACCGTGACATAACCGGCGTTATCCTCCAAAATGTCAATCACAACCAGGTTTAATTGACTGTTTCAGTGTGGTACCGCATTACTACGTGATCCAAACCAGAAAAAGCCCAGGATCTGCGTACAAGTATGCCAGAAATGCGAAAGTACGAGCCAGATGATTGCAAATAGCAGAACTAACCCAAACATAAGCAGCGTTATCCTCTAAAATATTCATCGCAGCCAGGCTTAATTGACTGCTTCGGTGTGGATCCACATTGCGACGGGATCCAAACCACAAGAAACCCAAGATCTGGCCAACAAGTACGCGAAAATTGCGAAAGTATGAGCCAGATGATTGCAAATACCAGAACTAACCCAGGCATAACCGGCGTTATCCTCTAAAATATTAATCGCAACCAGGTTTAATTGACTGCTTCGGTGTGGATCCACATTACGACGGGATCCAAACCACAAAAACCCCAAGATCTGGCCAACAAGTACGCGAAAATTGCGAAAGTATGAGCCTGATGATTGCAAATACGAGAACTAACCCAGACATAACCAGCGTTATCCTCTAAAATATTAATCGCAACCAGGTTTAATTGACTGCTTCGGTGTGGTACCGCATTACTACGTGATACAGACCAGAAAAAGGCCAGGATCTGGCCAACAAGTATGCGAAAAATGTGATAGTAGGAGACAGATGAGGGCAAATCCCAGACCTAACCGAGAAATAACCGGCGCTATCCTCTAAAATATTAATCGCAACCAGGTTTAATTGACTGTTTGAGTGTGGTACCGCATTACTACGTTATCCCAGCCAGAAAAAGGCCAGGATCTGGCCCACAAGAATGCGAAAAATGCGAAGGTACGAGCCAGATGAGGGCAAATCCCAGACCTAACAGAGATATAACCGGCGTTATCCTCTAAAATATTAATCGAACCCAGGTTAAATTGACTGTTTCGGTGTGGAGCGTCATTATTACGGGATCCAAACCAGAAAAAGCTCAGGATCTAGCCAACAAGTAGGCGAAAAATGCGAAGGTACTAGCCAGATGAGGGCAAATCCCAGAACTAACAGAGACATAACCGGTGTTATCCTCTAAAATATTAATCGCAACCAGGATTAATTGACTGTTTCGGTGTGGTACCGCAATACTACGTGATACAGACCAGAAAAATGCCAGGATCTGGCCAACAAGTATGCGAAAAATGCGAAAGTACGAGACAGATGAGGGCAAATCCCAGACCTAACCGAGACATAACCGGCGTTATCCTCTAAAATATTAATCGCAACCAGGTTTAATTGACTGTTTCGGTGTGGTACCGCATTACTACGTGATCTAAATCAGGAAAAGGCCAGGATCTGGTCAACAAGTATGCGAGAAATGCGAAAGTTCGAGCCAGATCATTGCAAATACCAGAACTAACCCAGACATAACCAGCGTTAACCTCTAAAATATTAATCGCAACCAGGTTTAATTGACTGTTTCGGTGTGGTACCGCATTACTACGTGATCCAAACCAGAAAAGCCCAGGATCTTGCCAACAAGTAGGCGGAAAAAGCGTAGGTACGAGACAGATGATTGCAAATACCAGAACTAACCCAGACATAACCAGCGTCATCCTCTAAAATATTAATCGCAACCAGGTTTAATTGACTGTTTCGGTGTGGAACCACATTACGACGGGATACAAACCAGAAAAAACCCAAGATCTGGCCAACAAGTACGCGATAATTGCGAAAGTATAATCCAGATGAGGGCAAATACCAGACCTAACCGAGACATAACCAGCGTTATCATCTAAAATATTAATCGCAACCAGGTTTAATTGCATGTTTCGGCGTGGTACCACATTACTAGGTGGACCGGGCCAGAAAAATGACAGGATCTGGCCCACAAGAATGCGAAAAATGCGAAGGTACCAGCCAGATGAGGGCAAATCCCAGAACTAACCGAGATATAACCGGCATTATCCTCCAAAATATTAACCGCAACCAGGTTTAATTGACTGCTTCGGTGTGGAACCACATTACGACGGGATCCAAACCACAAAAAACCCAAGATCTGGCCAACGAGTACGCGAAAATTGCGAAAATATGAGCCAGATGATTGCAAATACCAGAACTAACCCAGACATAACCAGCGTTATCCTCTAAAATATTAATCGCAACCAGGTTTAATTGACTGTTTCGGTGTGGTACCGCATTACTACGTGATCCAAACCAGAAAAAGCCCAGGATCTGGCCAACAAGTAGGCGAAAAATGCGAAGTTACGAGCCAGATGATTGGAAATACCAGAACTAACCCAGGCATAACCAGCGTTATCCTCTAAAATATTAATCGCAACCAGGATTAATTGACTGTTTCGGTGTGGAACCACATTACGACGGGATACAAACCAGAAAAAGCCCCGCATCTGGCCAACAAGTATGCGAGAAATGCGAAAGTACGAGCCAGATGGGGGCAAATCCCAGACCTAACCCAGACATAACCGGCGTTATCCTCTAAAATATTAATCGCAACCAGCTTCTACTGACTGTTTCGGTGTGGTACCAAATTACTACGTGGTCCAAGCCGGAAAAAGGCCACGATCTGGCTAACTAGTATGCGAAAAATGCGAAAGTACGAGCCAGATGAGGGCAAATCCCAGACCTAACCGAGACATAACCGGCGTTATCCTCCAAAATATTCATCGCAACCAGGTTTAATTGACTGCTTCGGTGTGGAACCACATTACGACGGGATCCAAACCACAAAAAACCCAAGATCTGGCCAACGAGTTCGCGAAAATTGCGAAAGTATGAGCCAGATGATCACAAAAACCAGAACTAACCCAGATATAACCAGCGTTATCATCTAAAATATTAATCGCAACCAGGTTTAATTGACTGTTTCGGTGTGGTACCGCATTGCTACGTGATACAGACCAGAAAAATGCCAGGATCTGGCCAACAAGTATGCGAAAAATGCGAAAGTACGAGCCAGATGAGGGCAAATCCCAGACCTAACCGAGACATAACCGGCGTTATCCTCTAAAATATTAATCGAACCCAGGTTTAATTGACTGTTTCGGTGTGGAACCACATTACGACGGGATACAAACCAGATAAAGCCCTAGATCTGGCCAACAAGTATGCGAGAAATGCGAAAGTATGAGCCAGATGAGGCCAAATCCCAGACCTAACCCAGACATAAACGGCGTTATCCTGCAAAATCTAAACCGCAACCAGGTTCAATTGACTGTTACGGTGTGGTACCGCATTACTACGTGATCCAAACCAGAAAAAGCCCAGGATCTTGCCAACAAGTAGGCGGAAAATGCGAAGGTACGAGCCAGATGATTGCAAATACCAGACATAACCAGCGTTATCCTCTAAAATATTAATCGCAACCAGGATTAATTGACTGTTTCGGTGTGGAACCACATTACGACGGGATACAACCCAGAAAAAGCCCTGGATCTGGCCAGCAAGTATGCGAGAAATGCGAAAGTACGAGCCAGATGGGGGCAAATCCCAGACATAACCCAGACATAACCGGCGTTATCCTCTAAAATATTAATCGCAACCAGGATTAATTGACTGTTTCGGTGTGGTACCGCAATACTACGTGATACAGACCAGAAAAATGCCAGGATCTGGCCAACAAGTATGCGAAAAATGCGAAAGTACGTGCCAGATGAGGCCAAAGCCCAGACCTAACCGAGTCATAACCGGCGTTATCCTCTAAAATATTAATCGCAACCAGGATTAATTGACTGTTTCGGTGTGGTACCGCAATACTACGTGATACAGACCAGAAAAATGCCAGGATCTGGCCAACAAGTATGCGAGAAATGCGAAAGTACGAGCCAGATGGGGGCAGATCCCAGACATAACCCAGACATAACCGGCGTTATCCTCTAAAATATTAATCGCAACCAGGATTAATTGACTGTTTTGGTCTGGTACCGCATTAGTACGTGATCCAAACCAGAAACAGCCCAGGATCTGGCCAACAAGTATGCGAGAAATGCGAAAGTACGAGCCAGATAAGGGCAAATCCCAGACCTAACCCAGACATAACCAGCGTTATCCTCTAAAATATTAATCGCAACCAGGATTAATTGACTGTTTCGGTGTGGAACCACATTACGACGGGATACAAACCAGAAAAAGCCCTGGATCTGGCCAACAAGTATGCGAGAAATGCGAAAGTACGAGCCAGATGGGGGCAGATCCCAGACATAACCCAGACATAACCGGCGTTATCCTCTAAAATATTAATCGCAACCAGGATTAATTGACTGTTTTGGTCTGGTACCGCATTAGTACGTGATCCAAACCAGAAACAGCCCAGGATCTGGCCAACAAGTATGCGAGAAATGCGAAAGTACGAGCCAGATAAGGGCAAATCCCAGACCTAACCCAGACATAACCGGCGTTATCCTCTAAAATATTAATCGCAACCAGGATTAATTCACTGTTTTGGTCTGGTACCGCATTAGTACGTGATCCAAGCCAGAAACAGCCCAGGATCTGGCCAACAAGTATGCGAGAAATGCGAAAGTACGAGCCAGATGGGGGCAAATCCAAGACCTAACCCAGACATAACCGGCGTTATCCTCTAAAATATTAATTGCAACCAGCTTCTATTGACTGTTTCGGTGTGGTACCACATTACTACGTGGACCAAGCCGGAAAAAGGCCAGGATCTGGCCAACAAGTATTCGAAAAATGCGAAAGTACGAGCCAGATGAGGGCAAATCCCAGACCTAACCGAGACATAACCGGCGTTATCCTCCTAAATATTCATCGCAACCAGGTTTGATTAACTGTTTCGGCCTGGTACCGTATTAGTACGTGGTCCAAACTGGAAAAAGGCCGGGATCTGGCCAACAAGTATGCGAAAAATGCGAAAGTACGAGCCAGATGTGGGCAAATCCCAGACCTAACCGAGACATACTCAGCGTTAGCCTCCAAAATATTAATCGCAAACAGTTTTAATTGACTGCTTCGGTGTGGTACCGCATTGCTACGTGATCCAAACCAGAAAAAGGCCGGGATCTGGCCAACAAGTATGCGAGAAATGCGAATGTACGAGCCAGATAAGGGCAAATCCCAGACCTAACCCAGACATAACCGGCGTTATCCTCTAAAATATTAATCGCAACCATGTTTAATTGACTGCATCGGTGTGGTACCGCATTGCTACGTGATCCAAACCAGAAAAAGCGCAGGATATAGCCAACAAGTAGGCGAAAAATGCGAAGGTACGAGCCAGATGATTGCAAATCCCAGACCTAACCGAGACATAATCAGCGTTATCCTCTAAAATATTGATCGCAACCAGGTTTAATTGACTGTTTCGGTGTGGTACCGCATTACTACCTGACACGGCCTAGAAGAAGGCCAGTATCTGGCCAACAAGTATGCGAAAAATGCGAAGGTACATGACAGATGAGGACAAATCATAGACCTAACCGAGAAATAGCCGGCGTTATCCTCTAAAATATTAATCGCAACCAGGTTTAATTGACTGTTACAGTGTGGTACCGCATTACTACGTGATCCAAACCCGAAAAAGCCCAGGATCTTGCCAACAATTAGGCGAAAATGCGAAGGAACGAGCCAGATGATTGCAAATACCAGAACTAACCCAGACATAACCAGCGTTATCCTCTAAAATACTAATAGCAACCAGCTTTTATTGACTGTTTCCGTGTGGTACCAAATTACTACCTGACACGGCCTAGAAGAAGGCCAGTATCTGGCCAACAAGTATGCGAAAAATGCGAAGGTACATGACAGATGAGGACAAATCATAGACCTAACCGAGAAATAGCCGGCGTTATCCTCTAAAATATTAATCGCAACCAGGTTTAATTAACTGTTACAGTGTGGTACCGCATTACTACGTGATCCAAACCCGAAAAAGCCCAGGATCTTGCCAACAATTAGGCGAAAATGCGAAGGAACGAGCCAGATGATTGCAAATACCAGAACTAACCCAGACATAACCAGCGTTATCCTCTAAAATACTAATAGCAACCAGCTTTTATTGACTGTTTCCGTGTGGTACCAAATTACTACGTGATCCAAAGCAGAAAAAGCCCAGGATCTGTCCAACAAGTATGCGAAAAATGCGAAAGTACGAGCCAGATGAGGGCAAATACCAGAACTAACCCAAACATAACCAGCGTTATCCTCCAAAATATTCATCGTAACCAGGTCTAATTGACTGCTTCGGTGTGGTACCGCATTACTACCTGACACGGCCTAGAAGAAGGCCAGTATCTGGCCAACAAGAATGCGAAAAGTGCGAAAGTACGTGACAGATGTGGGCAAATCCCAGACCTAACCGAGATATAACCGGCGTTATCCTCTAAAATATTAATCGCAACCAGGTTTAATTGACCGTTTGAGTGCGGTCCCACATTACTACTTGGTCCAAGCCAGAAAAAGGCAAGGATCTGGCCAACAAGTATGCGAAAAATGCGAAAGTACGAGCCAGATGAGGGCAAATACCAGAACTAACCCAGACATAACCAGCGTTATCCTCTAAAATACTAATCGGAACCAGCTTTTATTGACTGTTACGGTGTGGAGCCGCATTACTACGTGATCCAAACCAAAAAAAGCCTTGGATCTTGCCAACAAGTATGCGAAAAATGCGAAAGTACGAGCCAGATGATTGCAAATACCAGAACTAACCCAAACATAACCAGCGTTATCCTCCAAAATATTCATCGTAACCAGGTCTAATTGACTGCTTCGGTGTGGAACCACATTACGATGGGATCCAAACCACAAGAAACCCAAGATCTGGCCAAGAAGTATGCGAAAAAAACGAAAGCACGAGCAAGATGAGGGCAAATCCCAGACCTAATCGAGACATAACCGGCGTTATCCTCTAAAATATTAATCGCAACCAGGTTTAATTGACTGTTTCGGTGTGGAATCTCATTACTACGGGATCCAAACCAGAAAAAAACCAGGATCTGGCAAACAAGTATGCGAAATCGCGAATGTATGAGCCAGATTGTTGCAAATACCAGAACTAAGCCTGACATAACCAGCGTTATCCTCTAGAATACTATTCGGAACCAGCTTTTATGGACTGTTTCTGTGTGGTACCATACTACTACGTGATCCAAACCAGAAAAAGCCCAGGATCTGACCAACAAGTACGCGAGAAATGCGAAAGTACGTGACAGATGTGGGCAAATCCCAGACCTAACCGAGACATAACCGGCGTTATCCTCTAAAATATTAATCGCAACCTGGTTTAATTGACTGTTTAGGTGTCGTACCGCATTACTACGTGATCCAAGCCAGAAAAAGGCCAGGATCTGTCGAACAAGTAGGCGAAAAATGCGAAAGTACGAGCCAGATGAGGGCAAATACCAGACCTAACATAGACATAACCGGCGTTATCCTCTAAAATATTAATCGCAACCGGGTTTAATTGACTTTCGGTGTGGTAGCGCGTTACTACGTGATCCAACCCAGAAAAAAGCCAGGATCTGGCCAACAACTATGCGAAAAACGCTAAAGTACGACACAGATGACGGGAAATCCCAGACCTAACCGAGACATAACCGGCGTTATCCTCTGAAATATTAATCGCAACCAGGTGTAGTTGACAATTTCGGTGTGGTACCGCATTACTACGTGATCCAAACCAGAAAAAGGCCGGGATCGGCCAACAAGTATGCGAAAAATTCGAAAGTACGAGCCAGATGATTGCAAATACCAGATCTGACCCAAACATAACCAACGTTATCCTCCAAAATATTCACCGCAACCAGGTTTAATTGACTGCTTCGGTGTGGAACCACATTACGACGGGTTCCAAACGACAAAAAACCCAAGATCTGGCCAACAAGTACGCGTAAATTGCGAATGTATGAGCCAGATGATTGCAAATACCACAACTAACCCAGACATAACCAGCGTTATCCTCTAAAATATTAATCTGAACCAGGTTTAATTGACTGTTTTGAGTGTGGTACTTCATTAATACGTGGTCCAAGCCTGAAAAAGGCCAGGATCTGGCCAACAAGTATGCGAAAAATGCGAAAGTACGTGGCAGATGATTGCAAATACCAGAACTAACCCAGACATTACCAGCGTTATCCTCTAAAATATTAATCGCAACCAGGTTTAATTGACTGTTTGAGTGTGGTACCAAATTACTACGTGGTCCAAGCCAGAAAAATGCCAGGATCTGGCCAACAAGTATGCGAAAAATGCGAAAGTACGAGACAGATGAGGGCAAATCCCAGACCTAACCGAGACATAACCGGCGTTATCCTCTAAAATATTAATCGCAACCAGGATTAATTGACTGCTTCGGTGTGGTACCGCATTACTACCTGATCTATACCAGGAAAAGGCCAGGATCTGGCCAACAAGTATGTGAAAAATGCGAAAGTACGAGCCAGATGAGGGCAAATTCCAGACATAACCCAGACATAACCGGCGTTATCCTCTAAAATATTAATCGCCACCAGGTTTAATTGACTGTTTCAGTGTGGTACCACATTACTACGTGGTCCAAGCCAGAAAAAGGCCAGGGTCTGGCCAACAAGTGTGAGAAAAAGGCGTAAGTATGAGCCAGATGATTGCAAATACCAGAACTAACCCAGACGTAACCTGCGTTATCCTCTAAAATACTATTCGGAACCAGCTTTTATTGACTGTTTCAGTGTGGTACTACATTACTACGTGATCCAAACCAAAAAAAGCCCAGGATCTGGCCAACATGTATGCGAAAAATGCGAATACGAGCCAGGTGACGGCAAATCCCAGACCCACGCGAGACATAACCGGCGTTATCCTCTAAAATATTAATCGCAACAAGGTTTAATTGACTGTTTCGGTGTGGAACTTCATTTCTACGGGATCCAAACCAGAAAAAACCCAAAATCTGGCCAACAAGTATGCGAAAAACGTGAAAGTATGAGCCAGATGATTGCAAATACCAGAACTAACCCAGACGTAACCTGCGCTATCCTCTAAAATACTATTCGGAACCAGCTTTTCTTGACTGTTTCAGTGTGGTACCACATTACTACGTGATCCAAACCAAAAAAAGCCCAGGATCTTGCCAACAAGTAAGCGAAAAATGCGAAGCTACGAGCCAGATGATTGCAAATACCAGAACTAACCAAAACATAACCAGCGTTATCCTCCAAAATATTCATCGCAACCAGGTTTAATTGACTGCTTCGGTGTGGAACGACATTACGACGGGATCCAAACCACAAAAAACCCAGGATCTGGCCAACAAGTATGCGAGAAATACGAAAGCACGAGCAAGATGACGGCAAATCCCAGACCTAACCCAGACATAACCGGCGTTATCCTCTAAAATATTAATCGGAACCAGGTTTAATTGACTGTTTCAGTGTGGTACCGCATTACTACGTGATCCAAACCAGAAAAAGGTCAGGATCTTGCCAACAAGTATGCGAAAAATGCGAAAGTACGAGCCAGATGATTGCAAATACCAGAACTAACCCAAATGTAACCAGCGTTATCCTCCAAAATATTCATTGCAACCAGGTTTAATTGACTGCATCGGTGTGGAACAACATTACGACGGGATCCAAACCACAAAAAACCCAAGATCTGGCCAACCAGTACGCGAAAGTTACGAAAGCACGAGACAGATGTGGGCAAATCCCTGACCTAACCGAGACATAACCGGCGTTATCCTCTAAAATATTAACCGGAACCAGATTCTATTGACTGTTTCTGTGTGGTACCATATTACTACGTGATCCAAACCAGAAAAAGCCTAGGATCTGGCCTACAAGTATGCGAGAAATGCGAAAGTACGAGCCAGATGAGGGCAAATCCCAGACCTAACCGAGACATGACCAGCGTTATCCTCCATAATATTCATCGCAACCAGGTTTAATTGACTGTTTCCGTGTGGTAGCGCATTACTACGTGGTCCAAACCAGAAAAAGGCCAGGATCTGGCCAACAAGTATGCGAAAAATGGGAAAGTACGAGCCAGATGAGGGCAAATCCCAGACCTAACGGAGACATACCCGGCGTTATCCTCTAAAATATTAATCGCTACCCGGTTTAATTGACTGTTTCGGTGTGGTACCGCATTACTACGTGATCCAAACTAGAAAAAGGCCAGGATCTGGCCAACAAGTTTGCGAAAAATGCGAAAGAACGAGCCAGATGAGGGCAAATACCAGACCTAACCCAGACATAACCGGCGTTATCCCCTAAAATATTCATCCCAACCAGGTTTAATTGACTGTTTCGGTGTGGAACCACATTACTACGGGATCCAAACCTGAAAAAACCCTGGATCTGGCCAAGAAGTATGCGAAAAACGCGATAGTATCAGCCAGATAATTGCAAATACGAGAACTAACCCAGACATAACCAGCGTTATCCTCTAAAATACTAATCGGAACCAGCTTTTATTGACTGTTTCAGTGTGGTACCACATTACTACGTGATCCAAACCAGAAAAAGCCCAGGATCTGGCCAACAAGTATGCGAAAAACGCGAAAGTATGAGCCAGATGATTGCAAATACCAGAACTAACCCAGACGTTACCTGCGTTATCCTCTAAAATACTATTCGGAACCAGGTTTACTTGACTGTTTCGGTGTGGTACCGCATTACCACGTGATCCAATCCAGAAAAAGGCCAGGTTCTGGCCAACAAGTATGCGAAAAATACGAAAGTACGAGCCAGATGAGGGCAAATCCCAGACCTATCCCAGACATAACCGGCGTTTTCCTCTAAAATATTAATCGGAACCAGGTTTAATTGACTGTCTCAGTGTGGTACCTCATTACTACGTGGTCCAAGCCAGAAAAAGGCCAGGATCTGGCCAACAAGTTTGCGAAAAATGCGAAAGTACGAGCCACATAATTGCAAATACCAGAACTAACCCAGACATAACCAGCGTTATCCTCTAAAATATTAATCGCCACCAGCTCTTATTCACCGTTTCAGAGTGGTACCACATTACAACGTGATCCAAACCAGAAAAAGGCCAGGATCTGGCCAACAAGTATGCGAGAAATGCGAAAGTATGAGACAGATGGGGGCAAATCCCAGACCTAACCGAGACATAACTGGCGTTATCCTCTAAAATACTAACTGAAACCAGGTTTAATTGACTGTTTCTGTGTGGTACCGCATTACTGCGTGATCCGAACCAGAAAAAGGCCAGCATTTGGCCAACAAGTATGCGAAAAATGCGAAAGTACGAGCCAGATGAGGGCAAATACCAGACCTAACCCAGACATAACCGGCATTATCCTCTAAAATATTAATCGGAACCAGGTTTAATTGACCGTTTCAGTGTGGTACCACATTACTACGTGATCCAAACCAAAAAAAACCCAGGATCTTGCCAACAAGTATGCGAAAAATGCGAAAGTACGAGGCAGATGATTGCAAATACCAGAACTAACCCAGACGTTACCTGCGTTATCCTCTAAAATACTATTCGGAACCAGCTTTTATTGACTGTTTCAGTGTGGTACCACATTACTACGTGATCCAAAACAGAAAAAGCTCAGTATCTGGCCAACAAGTATGCGAAAAATGCGAAAGTACGAGCCAGATGAGGGCAAATACCAGACCTAACCCAGACATAACTGGCGTTATCCTCTAAAATACTAACTGAAACCAGGTTTAATTGACTGTTTCAGTGTGGTACCGCATTACTACGTGATCCAAACCAGAAAAAGGCCAGCATTTGGCCAACAAGTATGCGAAAAATGCGAAAGTACGAGCCAGATGTGGGCAAATTCCAGACCTAGCCCAGACATAACCGGCATTATCCTCTAAAATATTAATCGCAACCAGGTTTAATTGTCTGTTTCGTTGTGGATCCACATTACTACGGGATCCAAACCAGAAAAAGGCCAGGATCTGGCCAACAAGTATGCGAAAAATGCGAAAATACGAGCCAGATGAGGGCAAATTCCAGACCTAACCCACACATAACCGGCGTTATCCCCTAAAATATTCATCCCAACCAGGTTTAATTGACTGTTTCGGTGTGGCACCACATTACTACGGGATCCAAACCTGAAAAAACCCTGGATCTGGCCAAGAGGTATGCGAAAAACGCGATAGTATGAGCCAGATAATTGCAAATACCAGAACTAACCCAGACATAACCAGCGTTATCCTCTAAAGTACTAATCGGAACCAGCTTTTATTGACTGTTTCAGTGTGGTACCACATTACTACGTGATCCAAACCAGAAAAAGCCCAGGATCTGGCCAACAAGTATGCGAGAAATGCGAAAGTATGAGCCAGATGAGGGCAAATCCCAGACCTAACCGAGACATAACCGGCGTTATCCTCTAAATATTAATCGCAACCAGGTTTACTTGACTGTTTCGGTGTGGTACCGCATTACCACGTGATCCAATCCAGAAAAAGTCCAGGATCTGGCCAACAAGTTTGCGAAAAATGCGAAAGTACGAGCCAGATGAGGGCAAATACCAGACCTAACCCAGACATAACCGGCGTTATCCTATAAAATACTAACTGAAACCAGGTTTAATTGACTGTTTCAGTGTGGTACCGCATTACTACGTGATCCAAACCAGCAAAAGGCCAGGATCTGGCCAACAAGTATGCCAAAGTTGCGAAAGTACGAGCCAGATGAGGGCAAATACCAAAACTAACCCAGACGTAACCTGCGTTATCCTCTAAAATACTATTCGGAACCAGCTTTTATTGACTGTTTCAGTGTGGTACCACATTACTACGTGATCCAAACGAAAAAAAGCCCAGGATCTGGCCAACATGTATGCGAAAAATGCGAATACGAGCCAGGTGACGGCAAATCCCAGACCCACGCGAGACATAACCGGCGTTATCCTCTAAAATAATAATCGCAATCAGGTTTAATTGACTGTTTCGGTGTGGAACTTCATTACTACGGGATCCAAACCAGAAAAAACCAAAGATCTGGTCAACAAGTATGCGAAAAACGCGAAAGTATGAGCCAGATGATTGCAAATACCAGAACTAACCCAGACGTAACCTGCGTTATCCTCTAAAATACTATTCGGAACCTGCTTTTATTGACTGTTTCAGTGTGGTACCACATTACTACGTGATCCAAACCAAAAAAAGCCCAGGATCTTGCCAACAAGTATGCGAAAAATGCGAAAGTACGAGCCAGATAATTGCAAATAACAGAACTAACCCAGACATAACCAGCGTTATCCTCTAAAATAATAATTGCAACCAGGTTTAATTGACTGCTTCGGTGTGGTACCGCATTACTACGTGATCCCAACCAGAGAAAGCCCAGGATCTTGCCAACAAGTAGGCGAAAAATGCGAATGTACGAGCCAGATGAGGGCAAATCCCAGACCTAACCCAGACATAACCGGCGTTATCCTCTAAAATACTAACTGAAACAAGGTTTAATTGACTGTTTCAGTGTGGTACCGCATTACTACGTGATCCAAACCAGAAAAAGGCCAGCATTTGGCCAACAAGTATGCGAAAAATGCGAAAGTACGAGCCAGATGAGGGCAAATACCAGACCTAACCCAGACATAACCGGCATTATCCTCTAAAATATTAATCGGAACCAGGTTTAATTGACCGTTTCAGTGTTGTACTACATTACTACGTGATCCAAACCAAAAAAAACCCAGGATCTTGCCAACAAGTATGCGAAAAATGCGAAAGTACGAGGCAGATGATTGCAAATACCAGAACTAACCCAGACGTTACCTGCGTTATCCTCTAAAATACTATTCGGAACCAGCTTTTATTGACTGTTTCAGTGTGGTACCACATTACTACGTGATCCAAAACAGAAAAAGCCCAGTATCTGGCCAACAAGTATGCGAAAAATGCGAAAGTACGAGCCAGATGTGGGCAAATTCCAGACCTAGCCCAGACATAACCGGCGTTATCCTCTAAAATATTAATCGCAACCAGGTTTACTTGACTGTTCCGGTGTGGTACCGCATTACTACGTGATCCAAACCAGAAAAAGGCCAGGATCTGGCCAACAAGTATGCGAAAAATGCGAATGTACGAGCCAGATGAGGGCAAATCCCAGACGTAACCGAGACATAACCGGCGTTATCCTCTAAAATATTAATCGCTACCAGGTTTAATTGACTGTTTCGGTGTGGTACCGCATTACTACGTGATCCAAACCAGAAAAAGGCCAGGATCTGGCCAACAAGTATGTGAAAAATGCGAAAGTTCGAGCCAGATGAGGGCAAATACCAGACCTAACCCAGACATAACCGGTGTTCCCCTCTAAAATATTAATCGGAACCAGGTTTAATTGACTGTTTCAGTGTGGTACCACATTACTACGAGATCCAAACTAAAAAAAGCCCATAATCTTGCCAACAAGTATGCGAAAAATGCGAAAGTTCGAGCCAGATGATTGCAAATACCAGAACTAACCCAAACATAACCAGCGTTATCCTCTAAAATATTAATCGCCACCAGCTCTTATTCACCGTTTCAGAGTGGTACCACATTACAACGTGATCCAAACCAGAAAAAGGCCAGGATCTGGCCAACAAGTATGCGAAAAATGCGAAAATACGAGCCAGATGAGGGCAAATACCAGACCTAACCCAGACATAACCGGCGTTATCCCCTACAATATTCATCCCAACCAGGTTTAATTGACTGTTTCGGTGTGGAACCACATTACTACGGGATCCAAACCTGAAAAAACCCTGGATCTGGCCAAGAAGCACGCGAAAAACGCGATAGTATGAGCCAGATAATTGCAAATACCAGAACTAACCCAGACATAACCAGCGTTATCCTCTAAAATACTAATCGGAACCAGCTTTTATTGACTGTTTCAGTGTGGTACCACATTACTACGTGATCCAAACCAGAAAAAGCCCAGGATCTGGCCAACAAGTATGCGAGAAATGCGTAAGTATCAGACAGATGAGGGCAAATCCCAGACCTAACCGAGACATAACCGGCGTTATCCTCTAAATATTAATCGCAACCAGGTTTACTTGACTGTTTCGGTGTGGTACCGCATTACCACGTGATCCAATCCAGAAAAAGGCCAGGATCTGGTCAACAAGTTTGCGAAAAATGCGAAAGTACGAGCCAGATGAGGGCAAATACCAGACCTAACCCAGACATAACTGGCGTTATCCTCTAAAATACTAACTGAAACCAGGTTTAATTGACTGTTTCAGTGTGGTACCGCATTACTACGTGATCCAAACCAGAAAAAGGCCAGCATTTGGCCAACAAGTATGCGAAAAATGCGAAAGTACGAGCCAAATGAGGGCAAATACCAGACCTAACCCTGACATAACCGGCATTATCCTCTAAAATATTAATCGGAACCAGGTTTAATTGACCGTTTCAGTGTGGTACCACATTACTACGTGATCCAAACCAAAAAAAACCCAGGATCTTGCCAACAAGTATGCGAAAAATGCGAAAGTACGGGGCGGATGATTGCAAATACCAGAACTAACCCAGACGTTACCTGCGTTATCCTCTAAAATACTATTCGGAACCAGCTTTTATTGACTGTTTCAGTGTGGTACCACATTACTACGTGATCCAAAACAGAAAAAGCCCAGTATCTGGTCAACAAGTATACGAAAAATGCGAAAGTACGAGCCAGATGTGGCCAAATTCCAGACCTAGCCCAGACATAACCGGCGTTATCCTCTAAAATATTAATCGCAACCAGGTTTAATTGTCTGTTTCGTTGTGGATCCACATTACTACGGGATCCAAACCAGAAAAAGGCCAGGATCTGGCCAACAAGTATGCGAAAAATGCGAAAGTACGAGCCAGATGATGGCAAATCCCAGACCTAACCGAGACATAACCGGCGTTATCCTCTAAAATATTAATCGCAACCAGGTTTAATTGACTGTTTCAGTGTGGTACCACATTACTACGAGATCCAGATCAAAAAAAGCCCAGGATCTTGCCAACAAGTATGCGAAAAATGCGAAAATACGAGCCAGATAACGGCAAATCCCAGAACTACCCGAGATATAACCGGCGTTATCCACTAAAATATTAATCGCAACCAGGTTTAATTGACTGTTTCGGTGTGGAACTTCATTACTACGGGATCCAAACCGGAAAAAGGCCAGGATCTGGCAAACAAGTATACGAAATAGCGAAAGTATGAGCCAGATGGTTGCAAATACCAGAACTAACCCAGACATAACCAGCGTCATCCTCTAAAATACTATTCGGAACCAGCTTCTATTGACTGTTTCTGTGTGGTACCATATTACTACGTGATCCAAACCCGAAAAAACCCTGGATCTGGCCAAGAAGTATGCGAAAAACGCGATAGTATGAGCCAGATAATTGCAAATACCAGAACTAACCCAGACATAACCAGCGTTATCCTCTAAAATACTAATCGGAACCAGCTTTTATTGACTGTTTCAGTGTGGTACCACATTACTACGTGATCCAAACCAGAAAATGCCCAGGATCCGGACACCAAGTATGCGAGAAATCCGAAAGTATGAGCCAGATGAGGGCAAATCCCAGACCTAACCGAGACATAACCGGCGTTATCCTCTAAAATATTAATCGCAACCAGGTTTACTTGACTGATCCGGTGTGGTACCGCATTACTGCGTGATCCAAACCAGAAAAAGGCCAAGATCTGGCCAACAAGTATGTGAAAAATGCGAAAGTTCGAGCCAGATGAGGGCAAATACCAGACCTAACCCAGACATAACCGGCGTTATCCTCTAAAATATTAATCGGAACCAGGTTTAATTGACTGTTTCAGTGTGGTACCACATAACTACGTGTTCCAAACTAAAAAAAACCCATAATCTTGCCAACAAGTATGCGAAAAATGCGAAAGTACGAGCCAGATGATTGCAAATACCAGAACTAACCCAAACATAACCAGCGTTATCCTCCAAAATATTCATCGCTACCAGGTTTGATTGACTGCTTCGGTGTGGAACCAGATTTCGACGGGATCCAAACCACAGAAAACCCAAGATATGGCCAACAAGTACGCGAAAATTGCAAAAGTATGAGCCAGATGATTGCAAATACCAGAACTAACCCAGACATAACCAGCGTTATCCTCTAAAACATTAATCGGCACCAGCTCTTATTCACCGTTTCAGAGTGGTACCACATTACAACGTGACCCAAACCAGAAAAAGGCCAGGATCTGGCCAACAAGTATGCGAAAAATGCGAAAATACGAGCCGGATGAGGGCAAATACCAGACCTAACCCACACATAACCGGCGTTATCCCCTAAAATATTCATCCCAACCAGGTTTAATTGACTGTTTCGGTGTGGCACCACATTACTGCGGGATCCAAACCTGAAAAAACCCTGGATCTGGCCAAGAAGTATGCGAATAACGCGATAGTATGAGCCAGATAATTGCAAATACCAGAACTAACCCAGACATAACCAGCGTTATCCTCTAAAGTACTAATCGGAACCAGCTTTTATTGACTGTTTCAGTGTGGTACCACATTACTACGTGATCCAAACCAGAAAAAGCCCAGGAACTGGCCAACAAGTATGCGAGAAATGCGAAAGTATGAGCCAGATGAGGGCAAATCCCAGACCTAACCGAGACATATCCGGCGTTATCCTCTAAATATTAATCGCAACCAGGTTTACTTGACTGTTTCTGTGTGGTACCGCATTACCACGTGATCCAATCCAGAAAAAGGCCAGGATCTGGCCAACAAGTTTGCGAAAAATGCGAAAGTACGAGCCAGATGAGGGCAAATACCAGACCTAACCCAGACATAACCGGCGTTATCCTATAAAATACTAACTGAAACCAGGTTTCATTGACTGTTTCAGTGTGGTACCGCATTACTACGTGATCCAAACCAGAAAAAGGCCAGGATCTGGTCAACAAGTATGCGAAAAACGCGAAAGTATGAGCCAGATGATTGCAAATACCAGAACTAACCCAGACGTAACCTGCGTTATCCTCTAAAATACTATTCGGAACCAGCTTTTATTGACTGTTTCAGTGTGGTACCACATTACTACGTGATCCAAACCAAAAAAAACCCAGGATCTTGCCAACAAGTATGCGAAAAATGCGAAAGTACGAGCCAGATAATTGCAAATAACAGAACTAACCCAGACATAACCAGCGTTATCCTCTAAAATAATAATTGCAACCAGGTTTAATTGACTGCTTCGGTGTGGTACCGCATTACTACCTGATCCCAACCAGAGAAAGCCCAGGATCTTGCCAACAAGTAGGCGAAAAATGCGAATGTACGAGCCAGATGAGGGCAAATCCCAGACCTAACCGAGACATAACCGGCGTTATCCTCTAAATATTAATCGCAACCAGGTTTACTTGACTGTTTCGGTGTGGTACCGCATTACCACGTGATCCAATCCAGAAAAAGGCCAGGATCTGGCCAACAAGTTTGCGAAAAATGCGAAAGAACGAGCCAGATGAGGGCAAATACCAGACCTAACCCAGACATAACCGGCGTTATCCTCTAAAATACTAACTGAAACCAGGTTTAATTGACTGTTTCAGTGTGGTACCGCATTACTACGTGATCCAAACCAGAAAAAGGCCAGCATTTGGCCAACAAGTATGCGAAAAATGCGAAAGTACGAGCCAGATGAGGGCAAATACCAGACCTAACCCAGACATAACCGGCATTATCCTCTAAAATATTAATCGGAACCAGGCTTAATTGACCGTTTCAGTGTCGTACGACATTACTACGTGATCCAAACCAAAGAAAACCCAGGATCTTGCCAACAAGTATGCGAAAAATGCGAAAGTACGAGGCAGATGATTGCAAATACCAGAACTAACCCAGACGTTACCTGCGTTATCCTCTAAAATACTATTCGGAACCAGCTTTTATTGACTGTTTCAGTGTGGTACCACATTACTACGTGATCCAAAACAGAAAAAGCCCAGTATCTGGCCAACAAGTATGCGAAAAATGCGAAAGTACGAGCCAGATGTGGGCAAATTCCAGACCTAGCCCAGACATAACCGGCGTCATCCACTAAAATATTAATCGCAACCAGGTTTAATTGTCTGTTTCGTTGTGGATCCACATTACTACGGGATCCAAACCAGAAAAAGGCCAGGATCTGGACAACAAGTATGCGAAGAATGCGAAAGTACGAGCCAGATGATGGCAAATCCCAGAACTAACCCAGACGTAACCTGCGTTATCCTCTAAAATACTATTCGGAACCAGCTTTTATTGACTGTTTCAGTGTGGTACCACGTTACTACGTGATCCAAACGAAAAAAAGCCCAGGATCTGGCCAACATGTATGCGAAAAATGCGAATACGAGCCAGGTGACGGCAAATCCCAGACCCACGCGAGACATAACCGGCGTTATCCTCTAAAATAATAATCGCAACCAGGTTTAATTGACTGTTTCGGTGTGGAGCTTCATTACTACGGGATCCAAACCAGAAAAAACCAAGGATCTGGTCAACAAGTATGCGAAAAACGCGAAAGTATGAGCCAGATGATTGCAAATACCAGAACTAACCCAGACGTAACCTGCGTTATCCTCTAAAATACTATTCGGAACCAGCTTTTATTGACTGTTTCAGTGTGGTACCACATTAATACGTGATCCAAACCAAAAAAAGCCCAGGATCTTGCCAACAAGTATGCGAAAAATGCGAAAGTACGAGCCAGATAATTGCAAATAACAGAACTAACCCAGACATAACCAGCGTTATCCTCTAAAATAATAATTGCAACCAGGATTAATTGACTGCTTCGGTGTGGTACCGCATTACTACGGTATCCCAACCAGAGAAAGCCCAGGATCTTGCCAACAAGTAGGCGAAAAATGCGAATGTACGAGCCAGATGAGGGCAAATCCCAGACCTAACTGAGACATAACCGGCGTTATCCTCTTAATATTAATCGCAACCAGGTTTACTTGACTGTTTCGGTGTGGTACCGCATTACCACGTGATCCAATCCAGAAAAAGGCCAGGATCTGGTCAACAAGTTTGCGAAAAATGCGAAAGACCGAGCCAGATGAGGGCAAATACCAGACCTAACCCAGACATAACCGGCGTTATCCTCTAAAATACTAACTGAAACCAGGTTTAATTGACTGTTTCAGTGTGGTACCGCATTACTACGTGATCCAAACCAGAAAAAGGCCAGCATTTGGCCAACAAGTATGCGATAAATGCGAAAGTACGAGCCAGATGAGGGCAAATACCAGAACTAGCCCAAGCATAACCAGCGTTATCCTCCAAAATATTCATCGCAACCAGGTTTAATTGACTGTTTCGGAGTGGTACCGCATTGCTACGTGAACCAAACCAGAAAAAGGCCAGGATCTTGCCAACAAGTATGCGAAAAATGCGAAAGTATGAACCAGATGATTGCAAATACCAGAACTAACCCAGATATAACCAGCGTTATCTTCTTAAATATTAATCGGAACCAGGTTTAATTGACTGTTTCAGTGTGGTACCTCATTACTATGTGGTCCAAGCCAGAAAAAGGTCAGGATCTGCCCAACAAGTAAGCGAAAAATGCGAAAGTACGAGCCAGATGAGGACAAATACCAGACCTAACCCAGACATAACCGGCGTGATCCTCTAAAATATTAATCGGAACTAGGATTAATTGGCTGTTTCGGTGTGGTACCGCATTACTACGTGATCCAAACCAGAAAATGGCCAGGATCCTGCCTACAAGTATGCGAAAAATGCGAAAGAACGAGCCAGATGAGGGCAAATACCAGACCTAACCCAAACATAACCGGCGTTATCCTCTAAAATATTAATCGGGACCTGGTTTAATTGACTGTTTCAGTGTGCTACCACATTACTACGTGATCCAAACCAAAAAAAGCCCAGGGTCTTGCCAACAAGTATGCGAAAAATGCGAAAGTATGAGCCAGATGATTGCAAATACCAGAACTAACCCAGATATAACCAGCGTTATCTTCTTAAATATTAATCGGAACCAGGTTTAATTGACTGTTTCAGTGTGGTACCTCATTACTATGTGGTCCAAGCCAGAAAAAGGTCGGGATCTACCCAACCAGTAAGCGAAAAATGCGAAAGTACGTGCCAGATGAGGACAAATACCAGACCTAACCCAGACATAACCGGCGTTATCCTCTATAATATTAATCGGAACTAGGTTTAATTGACTGTTTCGGTGTGGTACCGCATTACTACGTGATCCAAACCAGAAAAAGGCCAGGATCCTGCCTACAAGTATGCGAAAAATGCGAAAGTACGAGCCAGATGAGGGCAAATACCAGACCTAACCCAGACATAACCGGCGTTATCCTCTAAAATATTAATCGGGACCAGGTTTAATTGACTGTTTCAGTGTGGTACCACATTACTACGTGATCCACACCAAAAAAAGCCAGGATCTGGCCAACAAGTATGTGAAAAACGCGAAAGTATGAGCCAGATGATTGCAAATACCAGAACTATCCCAGACGTAACCTGCGTTATCCTCCAAAATACTATTCGGAACTAGATTCTATCGACTGTTTCAGTGTGATACCACATTACTACGTGGTCGAAGCCAGAAAAAGGCCAGGATCTGGCCTACAAGTATGCGAGAAATGCGAAAATACGAACCAGATGACGGCAAATCCCAGACCTACCCGAGACATAACCGGCGTTATCCTCTAAAATATTAATCGCAACCAGGTTTAATTGACTGTTTCGGTGTGGAACTTCATTACTACGGGATCCAAACCAGAAAAAACCCAGGATCTGGCAAAGAAGTATGCGAAAAACGCGAATGTATGAGCCAGATGATTGCAAATACCAGAACTAACCCAGACGTAACCTGCGCTATCCTCTAAAATACTATTCGGAACCAGCTTTTATTGACTGTTTCAGTGTGGTACCACATTACTACGTGATCCAAACCAAAAAAAGCCCATGATCTTGCCAACAAGTATGCGAAAAATGCGAAAGTACGAGCCAGATGATTGCAAATACCAGAACTAGCACAAGCATAACCAGCGTTATCCTCCAAAATATTCATCGCAACCAGGTTTAATTGACTGCTTCGGTGTGGAACGACATTACGACGGGATCCAAACCACAAAAAACCCAAGATCTGGCCAACTAGTACGTGAAAATTGCGAAAGAATGAGCCAGATGATTACAAATAACAGAACTAACCCAGACATAACCGGCGTTATCCTCTAAAATATTAATCGGGACCAGGTTTAATTGACTGTTTCAGTGTGGTACCACATTATTACGTGATCCAAACCAAAAAAAGCCGAGGAACTGGCCAACAAGTACGCGAAAAACGCGAAAGTATGAGCCAGATGATTGCAAATACCAGAACTAACCCAGACGTAACCTGCGTTATCCTCTAAAATATTAATCGGAACCAGGTTTAATTGACTGTCTCAGTGAGGTACCTCATTACTACGTGGTCCAAGCCAGAAAAAGGCCAGGATCTGGCCAACAAGTAAGCGAAAAATGCGAAAGTACGAGCCAGATGAGGGCAAATACCAGACCTAACCCAGACATAACCGGCGTTATCCTCTAAAATATTAATCGCAACCAGGTTTACTTGACTGGTTCGGTGTGGTACCGCATTACCACGTGATCCAATCCAGAAAAAACCCAAAATCTGGCCAACAAGTATGCGAAAAACGCGAAAGTATGAGCCAGATGATTGCAAATACCAGAACTAACCCAGACGTAACCTGCGTTATCCTCTAAAATGCTATTCGGAACCAGCTTTTATTGACTGTTTCAGTGTGGTACCACATTACTACGTGATCCAAACCAAAAAAAGCCCAGGATCTTGCCAACAAGTATGCGAAAAATGCGAAAGTACGAGCCAGATGATTGCAAATACCAGAACTAACCCAAACATAACCAACGTTATCCTCCAAAACATTCATCGCAACCAGGTTTAATTGACTGCTTCGGTGTGGAACGACATTACGACGGGATCCAAACCACAAAAAACCCAAGATCTGGCCAACAAGTAGGCGAAAATTGCGAAAATATGAGCCAGATGATTGCAAATAACAGAACTAACCCAGACATAACCAGCGTTATCCTCTAAAATATTAATCGGAACCAGGTTTAATTGACTGTTTCAGTGTGGAACTTCATTACTACGTGATCCAAACCAGAAAAAAACCCAGGATCTGGCCAACAAGTATGCGAAAAACGCGAAAATACGAGCTAGATGACGGCAAATCCCAGACCTACCCGAGACATAACCGGCGTTAACCTCTAAAATATTAATCGCAACCAGGTTTAATTGACTGTTTCAGTGTGATACCACATTACTACGTGGTCCAAGCCAGGAAAAGGCCAGGATCTGGTCAACAAGTATGCGAAAAATGCGAAAATACGAGCCAGATGACGGCAAATCCCAGACCTAACCGAGACATAACCGGCGTTATCCTCTAAAATGTTAATCGCAACCAGGTTTAGTTGACTGTTTCGGTGTGGAACTTCATTACTACGGGATCCAAACCAGAAAAAACCCAGGATCTGGCAAACAAGTATGCGAAAAACGCGAAAGTTTGAGCCAGATGATTGCTAATACCAGAACTAACCCAGACGTAACCTGCGTTATCCTCTAAAATACAACTCGGAACCAGCTTTTATTGACTGTTTCAGTGTGGTACCACATTACTACGTGATCCAAACCAAAAAAAGCCCAGGATCTGGCCAACATGTATGCGAAAAATGCAAATACGAGCCAGGTGACGGCAAATCCCAGACCCACGCGAGACATAACCGGCGTGATCCTCTAAAATATTAATCGCAACCAGGTTTAATTGACTGTTTCGGTGTGGAACTTCATTACTACGGGATCCAAACCAGAAAAAACCCAAGATCTGGCCAACAAGTATGCGAAAAACGCGAAAGTATGAGCCAGATGGGGGCAAATCCCAGACCTAACCGAGGCATAACCGGCGTTATCCTCTAAAATATTAATCGCAACCAGGTGTAGTTAGCAATTTCGGTGTGGTACCGCATTACTAAGTGAGCCAAACCAGAAAAAGGCGAAGATTTAGCCAACAAGTATGCGAAAAATGCGAATGTACGAGCCAGATGAGGGCAAATTCCAGACCTAACCCAGACATAACCGGCGCTATCCTCTAAAATATTAATCGCCACCAGGTTTAATTGACTGTTTCAGTGTGGTACCACATTACTACGTGGTCCAAGCCAGAAAAAGGCCAGGGTCTGGCCAACAAGTATGCGAAAAATGCGAAAGTATGAGCCAGATGATTGCAAATACCAGAACTAACCCAGACGTAACCTGCGTTATCCTCTAAAATACTATTCGGAACCAGCTTTTATTGACTGTTTCAGTGTGGTACCACATTACTACGTGATCCAAACCAAAAAAAGCCCAGGATCTTGCCAACAAGTATGCGAAAAACGCGAAAGTATGAGCCAGATGATTGCAAATACCAGAACTAACCCAGACGTAACCTGCGTTATCCTCTAAAATGCTATTCGGAACCAGCTTTTATTGACTGTTTCAGTGTGGTACCACATTACTACGTGATCCAAACCAAAAAAAGCCCAGGATCTTGCCAACAAGTATGCGAAAAATGCGAAAGTACGAGCCAGATGATTGCAAATACCAGAACTAACCCAAACATAACCAGCGTTATCCTCCAAAACATTCATCGCAGCCAGGTTTAAATGACTGCTTCGGTGTGGAACGACATTACGACGGGATCCAAACCACAAAAAACCCAAGATCTGGCCAACAAGTAGGCGAAAATTGCGAAAATATGAGCCAGATGATTGCAAATAACAGAACTAACCCAGACATAACCAGCGTTATCCTCTAAAATATTAATCGGAACCAGGTTTAATTGACTGTTTCAGTGTGGAACCTCATTACTACGTGATCCAAACCAGAAAAAAACCCAGGATCTGGCCAACAAGTATGCGAAAAACGCGAAAATACGAGCTAGATGACGGCAAATCCCAGACCTACCCGAGACATAACCGGCGTTAACCTCTAAAATATTAATCGCAACCAGGTTTAATTGACTGTTTCAGTGTGATACCACATTACTACGTGGTCCAAGCCAGGAAAAGGCCAGGATCTGGCCAACAAGTATGCGAGAAATGCGAAAATACGAGCCAGATGACGGCAAATCCCAGACCTACCCGAGACATAACCGGCGTTATCCGCTAAAATATTAATCGCAACCAGGTTTAATTGACTGTTTCGATGTGGAACTTCATTACTACGGGATCCAAACCAGAAAAAACCCAGGATCTGGCAAACAAGTATGCGAAAAACGCGAAAGTATGAGCCAGATGATTGCAAATACCAGAACTAACCCAGACGTAACCTGCGCTATCCTCTAAATTACTATTCGGAACCAGCTTTTATTGACTGTTTCAGTGTGGTACCACATTACTACGTGATCCAAACCAAAAAAAGCCCAGGATCTTGCAAACAAGTAAGCGAAAAATGCGAAGGTACGAGCCAGAAGAGGGCAAATCCCTGACCTAACCGAGCCATAACCGGCGTTATCCTCTAAAATATTAATCGCAACCAGGTTTAATTGACTGCTTCGGTGTGGAACCACATTACTACGTGATCCAAACCAAAAAAAGCCCAGGATCTTGCCAACAAGTATGCGAAATATGCGAAAGTACGAGCCTGATGATTGCAAATACCAGAACTAACCCAAACACAACCAGGGTTATCCTCCAAAATATTCATCGGAACCAGGTTTAATTGACTGCTTCGGTGTGGAACCACACTACGACGGGATCCAAACCACAAAAAACCCAAGATCTGGCCAACAAGTACGCGAAAATTGCGAAAGTACGAGCCAGATGATTGCAAATACCAGAAATAACCCAGATATAACCAGCGTTATCTTCTAAAATATTAATCGAAACCAGGTTTAATTGACTCTGTCAGTGTGGTACCTCATTACTACGTGGTCCAAGCCAGAAAAAGGCCAGGATCTTGCCAACAAGTATGCGAAAAATGCGAAAGTACGAGCCAGATGAGGGCAAATACCAGACCTAACCCAGACATAACCGGCATTATCCTCCAAAATAATAATCGCAACCAGGTTTAATTGACTGCTTCGGTGTGGTACCGCATTACTACGTGATCCCAACCAGAAAAAGCCCAGGATCTTGCCAACAAGTAGGCGAAAAATGCGAAGGTACGAGCCAGATGAGGGCAAACCCCAGACCTAACCCAGACATAACCGGCGTTATCCTCTAAAATATTAATCGCTACCAGGTTTAATTGACTGTTTCGGAGTGGTACCGCATTGCTACGTGAACCAAACCAGAAAAAGGCCAGGATCTGGCCAAGAAGTATGCCAAAGTTGCGAAAGTACGAGCCAGATGAGGGCAAATACCAGAACTAACCCAGACATAACCGGCGTTATCCTCTAAAATACTAACTGAAGCCAGGTTTAATTGACTGTTTCAGTGTGGTACCGCATTACTACGTGATCCAAGCCAGAAAAAGGCCAGCATTTGGCCAACAAGTACGCGAAAAATGCGAAAGTACGAGCCAGATGAGGGCAAATACCAGAACTAACCCAGACATAACCGGCATTATCCTCTAAAATATTAATCGGAACCAGGTTTAATTGACCGTTTCAGTGTGGTACCACATTACTACGTGATCCCAATCAGAGAAAGCCCAGGATCTTGCCAACAAGTAGGCGAAAAATGCGAATGTACGAGCCAGATGAGGGCAAATCCCAGACCTAACCGAGACATAACCGGCGTTATCCTCTAAATATTAATCGCAACCAGGTTTACTTGACTGTTTCGGTGTGGTACCGCATTACCACGTGATCCAATCCAGAAAAAGGCCAGGATCTGGCCAACAAGTTTACGAAAAATGCGAAAGTACGAGCCAGATGAGGGCAAATACCAGACCTAACCCAGACATAACCGGCGTTATCCTCTAAAATAATAATTGCAACCAGGTTTAATTGACTGCTTCGGTGTGGTACCGCATTACTACGTGATCCCAATCAGAGAAAGCCCAGGATCTTGCCAACAAGTAGGCGAAAAATGCGAATGTACGAGCCAGATGAGGGCAAATCCCAGACCTAACCGAGACATAACCGGCGTTATCCTCTAAATATTAATCGCAACCAGGTTTACTTGACTGTTTCGGTGTGGTACCGCATTACCACGTGATCGTATCCAGAAAAAGGCCAGGATCTGGCCAACAAGTTTGCGAAAAATGCGAAAGAACGAGCCAGATGAGGGCAAATACCAGACCTAACCCAGACATAACCGGCGTTATCCTCTAAAATACTAACTGAAACCAGGTTTAATTGACTGTTTCAGTGTGGTACCGCATTACTACGTGATCCAAGCCAGAAAAAGGCCAGCATTTGGCCAACAAGTACGCGAAAAATGCGAAAGTACGAGCCAGATGAGGGCAAATACCAGAACTAACCCAGACATAACCGGCATTATCCTCTAAAATATTAATCGGAACCAGGTTTAATTGACCGTTTCAGTGTGGTACCACATTACTACGTGATCCAAACCAAAAAAAACCCAGGATCTTGCCAACAAGTATGCGAAAAATGCGAAAGTACGAGGCAGGTGATTGCAAATACCAGAGCTAACCCAGACGTTACCTGCGTTATCCTCTAGAATACTATTCGGAACCAGCTTTTATTGACTGTTTCAGTGTGGTACCACATTACTACGTGATCCAAAACAGAAAAAGCCCAGGATCTTGCCAACAAGTATGCGAAAAATGCGAAAGTATGAGCCAGATGATTGCAAATACCAGAACTAACCCAGATATAACCAGCGTTATCTTCTTAAATATTAATCGGAACCAGGTTTAATTGACTGTTTCAGTGTGGTACCTCATTACTATGTGGTCCAAGCCAGAAAAAGGTCAGGATCTGCCCAACCAGTAAGCGAAAAATGCGAAAGTACAAGCTAGATGAGGACAAATACCAGACCTAACCCAGACATAACCGGCGTTATCCTCTAAAATATTAATCGGAACTAGGTTTAATTGACTGTTTCGGTGTGGTACCGCATTACTACGTGATCCAAACCAGAAAAAGGCCAGGATCCTGCCTACAAGTATGCGAAAAATGCGAAAGTACGAGCCAGATGAGGGCAAATATCAGACCTAACCCAGACATAACCGGCGTTATCCTCTAAAATATTAATCGGGACCAGGTTTAATTGACTGTTTCAGTGTGGAACGACATTACGACGGTATCCAAACCACTAAAAACCCAAGATCTGGCCAACAAGTACGCGAAAATTGCGAAAGTATGAGCCAGATGATTGCAAATAACAGAACTAACCCAGACATAACCAGCGTTATCCTCTAAAATGTTAATCGGAACCAGGTTTAATTGACTGTTTCAGTGTGGTACCGCATTACTACGTGATCCAAACCAGAAAAAGGCCAGCATTTGGCCAACAAGTATGCGAAAAATGCGAAAGTACGAGCCAGATGTGGGCAAATTCCAGACCTAGCCCAGACATAACCGGCGTTATCCTCTAAAATATTAATCGCAACCAGGTTTAATTGTCTGTTTCGTTGTGGATCCACATTACTACGGGATCCAAACCAGAAAAAGCCCAGGATCTGGCCAACAAGTATGCGAGAAATGCGAAAGTATGAGCCAGATGAGGGCAAATCCCAGACCTAACCGAGACATAACCGGCGTTATCCTCTAAATATTAATCGCAACCAGGTTTACTTGACTGTTTCGGTGTGGTACCGCATTACCACGTGATCCAATCCAGAAAAGTGCCAGCATTTGGCCAACAAGTATGCGAAAAATGCGAAAGTACGAGCCAGATGAGGGCAAATACCAGACCTAACCCAGACATAACCGGCATTATCCTCTAAAATATTAATCGGAACCAGGTTTAATTGACCGTTTCAGTGTTGTACTACATTACTACGTGATCCAAACCAAAAAAAACCCAGGATCTTGCCAACAAGTATGCGAAAAATGCGAAAGTACGAGGCAGATGATTGCAAATACCAGAACTAACCCAGACGTTACCTGCGTTATCCTCTAAAATACTATTCGGAACCAGCTTTTATTGACTGTTTCAGTGTGGTACCACATTACTACGTGATCCAAAACAGAAAAAGCCCAGTATCTGGCCAACAAGTATGCGAAAAATGCGAAAGTACGAGCCAGATGTGGGCAAATTCCAGACCTAGCCCAGACATAACCGGCGTTATCCTCTAAAATATTAATCGCAACCAGGTTTACTTGACTGTTCCGGTGTGGTACCGCATTACTACGTGATCCAAACCAGAAAAAGGCCAGGATCTGGCCAACAAGTATGCGAAAAATGCGAATGTACGAGCCAGATGAGGGCAAATCCCAGACGTAACCGAGACATAACCGGCGTTATCCTCTAAAATATTATTCGCTACCAGGTTTAATTGACTGTTTCGGTGTGGTACCGCATTACTACGTGATCCAAACCAGAAAAAGGCCAGGATCTGGCCAACAAGTATGTGAAAAATGCGAAAGTTCGAGCCAGATTAGGGCAAATACCAGACCTAACCCAGACATAACCGGTGTTCCCCTCTAAAATATTAATCGGAACCAGGTTTAATTGACTGTTTCAGTGTGGTACCACATTACTACGAGATCCAAACTAAAAAGAGCCCATAATCTTGCCAACAAGTATGCGAAAAATGCGAAAGTTCGAGCCAGATGATTGCAAATACCAGAACTAACCCAAACATAACCAGCGTTATCCTCTAAAATATTAATCGCCACCAGCTCTTATTCACCGTTTCAGAGTGGTACCACATTACAACGTGATCCAAACCAGAAAAAGGCCAGGATCTGGCCAACAAGTATGCGAAAAATGCGAAAATACGAGCCAGATGAGGGCAAATACCAGACCTAACCCAGACATAACCGGCGTTATCCCCTACAATATTCATCCCAACCAGGTTTAATTGACTGTTTCGGTGTGGAACCACATTACTACGGGATCCAAACCTGAAAAAACCCTGGATCTGGCCAAGAAGCACGCGAAAGACGCGATAGTATGAGCCAGATAATTGCAAATACCAGAACTAACCCAGACATAACCAGCGTTATCCTCTAAAATACTAATCGGAACCAGCTTTTATTGACTGTTTCAGTGTGGTACCACATTACTACGTGATCCAAACCAGAAAAAGCCCAGGATCTGGCCAACAAGTATGCGAGAAATGCGTAAGTATCAGACAGATGAGGGCAAATCCCAGACCTAACCGAGACATAACCGGCGTTATCCTCTAAATATTAATCGCAACCAGGTTTACTTGACTGTTTCGGTGTGGTACCGCATTACCACGTGATCCAATCCAGAAAAAGGCCAGGATCTGGTCAACAAGTTTGCGAAAAATGCGAAAGTACGAGCCAGATGAGGGCAAATACCAGACCTAACCCAGACATAACTGGCGTTATCCTCTAAAATACTAACTGAAACCAGGTTTAATTGACTGTTTCAGTGTGGTACCGCATTACTACGTGATCCAAACCAGAAAAAGGCCAGCATTTGGCCAACAAGTATGCGAAAAATGCGAAAGTACGAGCCAAATGAGGGCAAATACCAGACCTAACCCTGACATAACCGGCATTATCCTCTAAAATATTAATCGGAATCAGGTTTAATTGACCGTTTCAGTGTGGTACCACATTACTACGTGATCCAAACCAAAAAAAACCCAGGATCTTGCCAACAAGTATGCGAAAAATGCGAAAGTACGGGGCGGATGATTGCAAATACCAGAACTAACCCAGACGTTACCTGCGTTATCCTCTAAAATACTATTCGGAACCAGCTTTTATTGACTGTTTCAGTGTGGTACCACATTACTACGTGATCCAAAACAGAAAAAGCCCAGTATCTGGTCAACAAGTATACGAAAAATGCGAAAGTACGAGCCAGATGTGGGCAAATTCCAGACCTAGCCCAGACATAACCGGCGTTATCCTCTAAAATATTAATCGCAACCAGGTTTAATTGTCTGTTTCGTTGTGGATCCACATTACTACGGGATCCAAACCAGAAAAAGGCCAGGATCTGGCCAACAAGTATGCGAAAAATGCGAAAGTACGAGCCAGATGATGGCAAATCCCAGACCTAACCGAGACATAACCGGCGTTATCCTCTAAAATATTAATCGCAACCAGGTTTAATTGACTGTTTCAGTGTGGTACCACATTACTACGAGATCCAGATCAAAAAAAGCCCAGGATCTTGCCAACAAGTATGCGAGAAATGCGAAAATACGAGCCAGATAACGGCAAATCCCAGAACTACCCGAGATATAACCGGCGTTATCCACTAAAATATTAATCGCAACCAGGTTTAATTGACTGTTTCGGTGTGGAACTTCATTACTACGGGATCCAAACCGGAAAAAGGCCAGGATCTGGCAAACAAGTATACGAAATAGCGAAAGTATGAGCCAGATGGTTGCAAATACCAGAACTAACCCAGACATAACCAGCGTCATCCTCTAAAATACTATTCGGAACCAGCTTCTATTGACTGTTTCTGTGTGGTACCATATTACTACGTGATCCAAACCCGAAAAAACCCTGGATCTGGCCAAGAAGTATGCGAAAAACGCGATAGTATGAGCCAGATAATTGCAAATACCAGAACTAACCCAGACATAACCAGCGTTATCCTCTAAAATACTAATCGGAACCAGCTTTTATTGACTGTTTCAGTGTGGTACCACATTACTACGTGATCCAAACCAGAAAATGCCCAGGATCCGGACACCAAGTATGCGAGAAATCCGAAAGTATGAGCCAGATGAGGGCAAATCCCAGACCTAACCGAGACATAACCGGCGTTATCCTCTAAAATATTAATCGCAACCAGGTTTACTTGACTGATCCGGTGTGGTACCGCATTACTGCGTGATCCAAACCAGAAAAAGGCCAAGATCTGGCCAACAAGTATGTGAAAAATGCGAAAGTTCGAGCCAGATGAGGGCAAATACCAGACCTAACCCAGACATAACCGGCGTTATCCTCTAAAATATTAATCGGAACCAGGTTTAATTGACTGTTTCAGTGTGGTACCACATAACTACGTGTTCCAAACTAAAAAAAACCCATAATCTTGCCAACAAGTATGCGAAAAATGCGAAAGTACGAGCCAGATGATTGCAAATACCAGAACTAACCCAAACATAACCAGCGTTATCCTCCAAAATATTCATCGCTACCAGGTTTGATTGACTGCTTCGGTGTGGAACCAGATTTCGACGGGATCCAAACCACAGAAAACCCAAGATATGGCCAACAAGTACGCGAAAATTGCAAAAGTATGAGCCAGATGATTGCAAATACCAGAACTATCCCAGACATAACCAGCGTTATCCTCTAAAACATTAATCGGCACCAGCTCTTATTCACCGTTTCAGAGTGGTACCACATTACAACGTGACCCAAACCAGAAAAAGGCCAGGATCTGGCCAACAAGTATGCGAAAAATGCGAAAATACGAGCCGGATGAGGGCAAATACCAGACCTAACCCACACATAACCGGCGTTATCCCCTAAAATATTCATCCCAACCAGGTTTAATTGACTGTTTCGGTGTGGCACCACATTACTGCGGGATCCAAACCTGAAAAAACCCTGGATCTGGCCAAGAAGTATGCGAATAACGCGATAGTATGAGCCAGATAATTGCAAATACCAGAACTAACCCAGACATAACCAGCGTTATCCTCTAAAGTACTAATCGGAACCAGCTTTTATTGACTGTTTCAGTGTGGTACCACATTACTACGTGATCCAAACCAGAAAAAGCCCAGGAACTGGCCAACAAGTATGCGAGAAATGCGAAAGTATGAGCCAGATGAGGGCAAATCCCAGACCTAACCGAGACATATCCGGCGTTATCCTCTAAATATTAATCGCAACCAGGTTTACTTGACTGTTTCGGTGTGGTACCGCATTACCACGTGATCCAATCCAGAAAAAGGCCAGGATCTGGCCAACAAGTTTGCGAAAAATGCGAAAGTACGAGCCAGATGAGGGCAAATACCAGACCTAACCCAGACATAACCGGCGTTATCCTATAAAATACTAACTGAAACCAGGTTTCATTGACTGTTTCAGTGTGGTACCGCATTACTACGTGATCCAAACCAGAAAAAGGCCAGGATCTGGTCAACAAGTATGCGAAAAACGCGAAAGTATGAGCCAGATGATTGCAAATACCAGAACTAACCCAGACGTAACCTGCGTTATCCTCTAAAATACTATTCGGAACCAGCTTTTATTGACTGTTTCAGTGTGGTACCACATTACTACGTGATCCAAACCAAAAAAAACCCAGGATCTTGCCAACAAGTATGCGAAAAATGCGAAAGTACGAGCCAGATAATTGCAAATAACAGAACTAACCCAGACATAACCAGCGTTATCCTCTAAAATAATAATTGCAACCAGGTTTAATTGACTGCTTCGGTGTGGTACCGCATTACTACCTGATCCCAACCAGAGAAAGCCCAGGATCTTGCCAACAAGTAGGCGAAAAATGCGAATGTACGAGCCAGATGAGGGCAAATCCCAGACCTAACCGAGACATAACCGGCGTTATCCTCTAAATATTAATCGCAACCAGGTTTACTTGACTGTTTCGGTGTGGTACCGCATTACCACGTGATCCAATCCAGAAAAAGGCCAGGATCTGGCCAACAAGTTTGCGAAAAATGCGAAAGAACGAGCCAGATGAGGGCAAATACCAGACCTAACCCAGACATAACCGGCGTTATCCTCTAAAATACTAACTGAAACCAGGTTTAATTGACTGTTTCAGTGTGGTACCGCATTACTACGTGATCCAAACCAGAAAAAGGCCAGCATTTGGCCAACAAGTATGCGAAAAATGCGAAAGTACGAGCCAGATGAGGGCAAATACCAGACCTAACCCAGACATAACCGGCATTATCCTCTAAAATATTAATCGGAACCAGGCTTAATTGACCGTTTCAGTGTCGTACGACATTACTACGTGATCCAAACCAAAGAAAACCCAGGATCTTGCCAACAAGTATGCGAAAAATGCGAAAGTACGAGGCAGATGATTGCAAATACCAGAACTAACCCAGACGTTACCTGCGTTATCCTCTAAAATACTATTCGGAACCAGCTTTTATTGACTGTTTCAGTGTGGTACCACATTACTACGTGATCCAAAACAGAAAAAGCCCAGTATCTGGCCAACAAGTATGCGAAAAATGCGAAAGTACGAGCCAGATGTGGGCAAATTCCAGACCTAGCCCAGACATAACCGGCGTCATCCACTAAAATATTAATCGCAACCAGGTTTAATTGTCTGTTTCGTTGTGGATCCACATTACTACGGGATCCAAACCAGAAAAAGGCCAGGATCTGGACAACAAGTATGCGAAGAATGCGAAAGTACGAGCCAGATGATGGCAAATCCCAGAACTAACCCAGACGTAACCTGCGATATCCTCTAAAATACTATTCGGAACCAGCTTTTATTGACTGTTTCAGTGTGGTACCACGTTACTACGTGATCCAAACGAAAAAAAGCCCAGGATCTGGCCAACATGTATGCGAAAAATGCGAATACGAGCCAGGTGACGGCAAATCCCAGACCCACGCGAGACATAACCGGCGTTATCCTCTAAAATAATATTCGCAACCAGGTTTAATTGACTGTTTCGGTGTGGAGCTTCATTACTACGGGATCCAAACCAGAAAAAACCAAGGATCTGGTCAACAAGTATGCGAAAAACGCGAAAGTATGAGCCAGATGATTGCAAATACCAGAACTAACCCAGACGTAACCTGCGTTATCCTCTAAAATACTATTCGGAACCAGCTTTTATTGACTGTTTCAGTGTGGTACCACATTACTACGTGATCCAAACCAAAAAAAGCCCAGGATCTTGCCAACAAGTATGCGAAAAATGCGAAAGTACGAGCCAGATAATTGCAAATAACAGAACTAACCCAGACATAACCAGCGTTATCCTCTAAAATAATAATTGCAACCAGGATTAATTGACTGCTTCGGTGTGGTACCGCATTACTACGGTATCCCAACCAGAGAAAGCCCAGGATCTTGCCAACAAGTAGGCGAAAAATGCGAATGTACGAGCCAGATGAGGGCAAATCCCAGACCTAACTGAGACATAACCGGCGTTATCCTCTTAATATTAATCGCAACCAGGTTTACTTGACTGTTTCGGTGTGGTACCGCATTACCACGTGATCCAATCCAGAAAAAGGCCAGGATCTGGCCAACATGTTTGCGAAAAATGCGAAAGACCGAGCCAGATGAGGGCAAATACCAGACCTAACCCAGACATAACCGGCGTTATCCTCTAAAATACTAACTGAAACCAGGTTTAATTGACTGTTTCAGTGTGGTACCGCATTACTACGTGATCCAAACCAGAAAAAGGCCAGCATGTGGCCAACAAGTATGCGATAAATGCGAAAGTACGAGCCAGATGAGGGCAAATACCAGAACTAGCCCAAGCATAACCAGCGTTATCCTCCAAAATATTCATCGCAACCAGGTTTAATTGACTGTTTCGGAGTGGTACCGCATTGCTACGTGAACCAAACCAGAAAAAGGCCAGGATCTTGCCAACAAGTATGCGAAAAATGCGAAAGTATGAACCAGATGATTGCAAATACCAGAACTAACCCAGATATAACCAGCGTTATCTTCTTAAATATTAATCGGAACCAGGTTTAATTGACTGTTTCAGTGTGGTACCTCATTACTATGTGGTCCAAGCCAGAAAAAGGTCAGGATCTGCCCAACAAGTAAGCGAAAAATGCGAAAGTACGAGCCAGATGAGGACAAATACCAGACCTAACCCAGACATAACCGGCGTGATCCTCTAAAATATTAATCGGAACTAGGATTAATTGACTGTTTCGGTGTGGTACCGCATTACTACGTGATCCAAACCAGAAAATGGCCAGGATCCTGCCTACAAGTATGCGAAAAATGCGAAAGAACGAGCCAGATGAGGGCAAATACCAGACCTAACCCAAACATAACCGGCGTTATCCTCTAAAATATTAATCGGGACCTGGTTTAATTGACTGTTTCAGTGTGCTACCACATTACTACGTGATCCAAACCAAAAAAAGCCCAGGGTCTTGCCAACAAGTATGCGAAAAATGCGAAAGTATGAGCCAGATGATTGCAAATACCAGAACTAACCCAGATATAACCAGCGTTATCTTCTTAAATATTAATCGGAACCAGGTTTAATTGACTGTTTCAGTGTGGTACCTCATTACTATGTGGTCCAAGCCAGAAAAAGGTCGGGATCTACCCAACCAGTAAGCGAAAAATGCGAAAGTACGTGCCAGATGAGGACAAATACCAGACCTAACCCAGACATAACCGGCGTTATCCTCTATAATATTAATCGGAACTAGGTTTAATTGACTGTTTCGGTGTGGTACCGCATTACTACGTGATCCAAACCAGAAAAAGGCCAGGATCCTGCCTACAAGTATGCGAAAAATGCGAAAGTACGAGCCAGATGAGGGCAAATACCAGACCTAACCCAGACATAACCGGCGTTATCCTCTAAAATATTAATCGGGACCAGGTTTAATTGACTGTTTCAGTGTGGTACCACATTACTACGTGATCCACACCAAAAAAAGCCAGGATCTGGCCAACAAGTATGTGAAAAACGCGAAAGTATGAGCCAGATGATTGCAAATACCAGAACTATCCCAGACGTAACCTGCGTTATCCTCCAAAATACTATTCGGAACTAGATTCTATCGACTGTTTCAGTGTGATACCACATTACTACGTGGTCGAAGCCAGAAAAAGGCCAGGATCTGGCCTACAAGTATGCGAGAAATGCGAAAATACGAACCAGATGACGGCAAATCCCAGACCTACCCGAGACATAACCGGCGTTATCCTCTAAAATATTAATCGCAACCAGGTTTAATTGACTGTTTCGGTGTGGAACTTCATTACTACGGGATCCAAACCAGAAAAAACCCAGGATCTGGCAAAGAAGTATGCGAAAAACGCGAATGTATGAGCCAGATGATTGCAAATACCAGAACTAACCCAGACGTAACCTGCGCTATCCTCTAAAATACTATTCGGAACCAGCTTTTATTGACTGTTTCAGTGTGGTACCACATTACTACGTGATCCAAACCAAAAAAAGCCCATGATCTTGCCAACAAGTATGCGAAAAATGCGAAAGTACGAGCCAGATGATTGCAAATACCAGAACTAGCCCAAGCATAACCAGCGTTATCCTCCAAAATATTCATCGCAACCAGGTTTAATTGACTGCTTCGGTGTGGAACGACATTACGACGGGATCCAAACCACAAAAAACCCAAGATCTGGCCAACTAGTACGTGAAAATTGCGAAAGAATGAGCCAGATGATTACAAATAACAGAACTAACCCAGACATAACCGGCGTTATCCTCTAAAATATTAATCGGGACCAGGTTTAATTGACTGTTTCAGTGTGGTACCACATTATTACGTGATCCAAACCAAAAAAAGCCGAGGAACTGGCCAACAAGTACGCGAAAAACGCGAAAGTATGAGCCAGATGATTGCAAATACCAGAACTAACCCAGACGTAACCTGCGTTATCCTCTAAAATATTAATCGGAACCAGGTTTAATTGACTGTCTCAGTGAGGTACCTCATTACTACGTGGTCCAAGCCAGAAAAAGGCCAGGATCTGGCCAACAAGTAAGCGAAAAATGCGAAAGTACGAGCCAGATGAGGGCAAATACCAGACCTAACCCAGACATAACCGGCGTTATCCTCTAAAATATTAATCGCAACCAGGTTTACTTGACTGGTTCGGTGTGGTACCGCATTACCACGTGATCCAATCCAGAAAAAACCCAAAATCTGGCCAACAAGTATGCGAAAAACGCGAAAGTATGAGCCAGATGATTGCAAATACCAGAACTAACCCAGACGTAACCTGCGTTATCCTCTAAAATGCTATTCGGAACCAGCTTTTATTGACTGTTTCAGTGTGGTACCACATTACTACGTGATCCAAACCAAAAAAAGCCCAGGATCTTGCCAACAAGTATGCGAAAAATGCGAAAGTACGAGCCAGATGATTGCAAATACCAGAACTAACCCAAACATAACCAACGTTATCCTCCAAAACATTCATCGCAACCAGGTTTAATTGACTGCTTCGGTGTGGAACGACATTACGACGGGATCCAAACCACAAAAAACCCAAGATCTGGCCAACAAGTAGGCGAAAATTGCGAAAATATGAGCCAGATGATTGCAAATAACAGAACTAACCCAGACATAACCAGCGTTATCCTCTAAAATATTAATCGGAACCAGGTTTAATTGACTGTTTCAGTGTGGAACTTCATTACTACGTGATCCAAACCAGAAAAAAACCCAGGATCTGGCCAACAAGTATGCGAAAAACGCGAAAATACGAGCTAGATGACGGCAAATCCCAGACCTACCTGAGACATAACCGGCGTTAACCTCTAAAATATTAATCGCAACCAGGTTTAATTGACTGTTTCAGTGTGATACCACATTACTACGTGGTCCAAGCCAGGAAAAGGCCAGGATCTGGTCAACAAGTATGCGAAAAATGCGAAAATACGAGCCAGATGACGGCAAATCCCAGACCTAACCGAGACATAACCGGCGTTATCCTCTAAAATGTTAATCGCAACCAGGTTTAGTTGACTGTTTCGGTGTGGAACTTCATTACTACGGGATCCAAACCAGAAAAAACCCAGGATCTGGCAAACAAGTATGCGAAAAACGCGAAAGTTTGAGCCAGATGATTGCTAATACCAGAACTAACCCAGACGTAACCTGCGTTATCCTCTAAAATACTACTCGGAACCAGCTTTTATTGACTGTTTCAGTGTGGTACCACATTACTACGTGATCCAAACCAAAAAAAGCCCAGGATCTGGCCAACATGTATGCGAAAAATGCAAATACGAGCCAGGTGACGGCAAATCCCAGACCCACGCGAGACATAACCGGCGTGATCCTCTAAAATATTAATCGCAACCAGGTTTAATTGACTGTTTCGGTGTGGAACTTCATTACTACGGGATCCAAACCAGAAAAAACCCAAGATCTGGCCAACAAGTATGCGAAAAACGCGAAAGTATGAGCCAGATGGGGGCAAATCCCAGACCTAACCGAGGCATAACCGGCGTTATCCTCTAAAATATTAATCGCAACCAGGTGTAGTTAGCAATTTCGGTGTGGTACCGCATTACTAAGTGAGCCAAACCAGAAAAAGGCGAAGATTTAGCCAACAAGTATGCGAAAAATGCGAATGTACGAGCCAGATGAGGGCAAATTCCAGACCTAACCCAGACATAACCGGCGCTATCCTCTAAAATATTAATCGCCACCAGGTTTAATTGACTGTTTCAGTGTGGTACCACATTACTACGTGGTCCAAGCCAGAAAAAGGCCAGGGTCTGGCCAACAAGTATGCGAAAAATGCGAAAGTATGAGCCAGATGATTGCAAATACCAGAACTAACCCAGACGTAACCTGCGTTATCCTCTAAAATACTATTCGGAACCAGCTTTTATTGACTGTTTCAGTGTGGTACCGCATTACTACGTGATCCAATCCAAAAAAAGCCCAGGATCTTGCCAACAAGTATGCGAAAAACGCGAAAGTATGAGCCAGATGATTGCAAATACCAGAACTAACCCAGACGTAACCTGCGTTATCCTCTAAAATGCTATTCGGAACCAGCTTTTATTGACTGTTTCAGTGTGGTACCACATTACTACGTGATCCAAACCAAAAAAAGCCCAGGATCTTGCCAACAAGTATGCGAAAAATGCGAAAGTACGAGCCAGATGATTGCAAATACCAGAACTAACCCAAACATAACCAGCGTTATCCTCCAAAACATTCATCGCAGCCAGGTTTAAATGACTGCTTCGGTGTGGAACGACATTACGACGGGATCCAAACCACAAAAAACCCAAGATCTGGCCAACAAGTAGGCGAAAATTGCGAAAATATGAGCCAGATGATTGCAAATAACAGAACTAACCCAGACATAACCAGCGTTATCCTCTAAAATATTAATCGGAACCAGGTTTAATTGACTGTTTCAGTGTGGAACTTCATTACTACGTGATCCAAACCAGAAAAAAACCCAGGATCTGGCCAACAAGTATGCGAAAAACGCGAAAATACGAGCTAGATGACGGCAAATCCCAGACCTACCCGAGACATAACCGGCGTTAACCTCTAAAATATTAATCGCAACCAGGTTTAATTGACTGTTTCAGTGTGATACCACATTACTACGTGGTCCAAGCCAGGAAAAGGCCAGGATCTGGCCAACAAGTATGCGAGAAATGCGAAAATACGAGCCAGATGACGGCAAATCCCAGACCTACCCGAGACATAACCGGCGTTATCCTCTAAAATATTAATCGCAACCAGGTGTAGTTAGCAATTTCGGTGTGGTACCGCATTACTAAGTGAGCCAAACCAGAAAAAGGCGAAGATTTAGCCAACAAGTATGCGAAAAACGCGAAAGTATGAGCCAGATGATTGCAAATACCAGAACTAACCCAGACGTAACCTGCGCTATCCTCTAAATTACTATTCGGAACCAGCTTTTATTGACTGTTTCAGTGTGGTACCACATTACTACGTGATCCAAACCAAAAAAAGCCCAGGATCTTGCAAACAAGTAAGCGAAAAATGCGAAGGTACGAGCCAGAAGAGGGCAAATCCCTGACCTAACCGAGCCATAACCGGCGTTATCCTCTAAAATATTAATCGCAACCAGGTTTAATTGACTGCTTCGGTGTGGAACCACATTACTACGTGATCCAAACCAGAAAAAGGTCAGGATCTGCCCAACAAGTAAGCGAAAAATGCGAAAGTACGAGCCAGATGAGGACAAATACCAGACCTAACCCAGACATAACCGGCGTGATCCTCTAAAATATTAATCGGAACTAGGTTTAATTGACTGTTTCGGTGTGGTACCTCATTACTATGTGGTCCAAGCCAGAAAAAGGTCAGGATCTGCCCAACAAGTAAGCGAAAAATGCGAAAGTACGAGCCAGATGAGGACAAATACCAGACCTAACCCAGACATAACCGGCGTGATCCTCTAAAATATTAATCGGAACTAGGTTTAATTGACTGTTTCGGTGTGGTACCGCATTACTACGTGATCCAAACCAGAAAAAGGCCAGGATCCTGCCTACAAGTATGCGAAAAATGCGAAAGAACGAGCCAGATGAGGGCAAATACCAGACCTAACCCAAACATAACCGGCGTTATCCTCTAAAATATTAATCGGGACCTGGTTTAATTGACTGTTTCAGTGTGGTACCACATTACTACGTGATCCAAACCAAAAAAAGCCCAGGATCTTGCCAACAAGTATGCGAAAAATGCGAAAGTATGAGCCAGATGATTGCAAATACCAGAACTAACCCAGATATAACCAGCGTTATCTTCTTAAATATTAATCGGAACCAGGTTTAATTGACTGTTTCAGTGTGGTACCTCATTACTATGTGGTCCAAGCCAGAAAAAGGTCAGGATCTGCCCAACCAGTAAGCGAAAAATGCGAAAGTACGAGCTAGATGAGGACAAATACCAGACCTAACCCAGACATAACCGGCGTTATCCTCTAAAATATTAATCGGAACTAGGTTTAATTGACTGTTTCGGTGTGGTACCGCATTACTACGTGATCCAAACCAGAAAAAGGCCAGGATCCTGCCTACAAGTATGCGAAAATTGCGAAAGTACGAGCCAGATGAGGGCAAATATCAGACCTAACCCAGACATAACCGGCGTTATCCTCTAAAATATTAATCGGGACCAGGTTTAATTGACTGTTTCAGTGTGGAACGACATTACGACGGTATCCAAACCACTAAAAACCCAAGATCTGGCCAACAAGTACGCGAAAATTGCGAAAGTATGAGCCAGATGATTGCAAATAACAGAACTAACCCAGACATAACCAGCGTTATCCTCTAAAATATTAATCGGAACCAGGTTTAATTGACTGTTTCAGTGTGGTACCGCATTACTACGTTATCCAAACCAGAAAAAGGCCAGCATTTGGCCAACAAGTATGCGAAAAATGCGAAAGTACGAGCCAGATGTGGGCAAATTCCAGACCTAGCCCAGACATAACCGGCGTTATCCTCTAAAATATTAATCGCAACCAGGTTTAATTGTCTGTTTCGTTGTGGATCCACATTACTACGGGATCCAAACCAGAAAAAGCCCAGGATCTGGCCAACAAGTATGCGAGAAATGCGAAAGTATGAGCCAGATGAGGGCAAATCCCAGACCTAACCGAGACATAACCGGCGTTATCCTCTAAATATTAATCGCAACCAGGTTTACTTGACTGTTTCGGTGTGGTACCGCATTACCACGTGATCCAATCCAGAAAAAGGCCAGGATCTGGCCAACAAGTTTGCGAAAAATGCGAAAGTACGAGCCAGATGAGGGCAAATACCAGACCTAACCCAGACATAACCGGCGTTATCCTATAAAATTCTAACTGAAACCAGGTTTAATTGACTGCTTCAGTGTGGTACCGCATTACTACGTGATCCAAACCAGCAAAAGGCCAGGATCTGGCCAAGAAGTATGCCAAAGTTGCGAAAGTACGAGCCAGATGAGGGCAAATACCAGAACTAACCCAGACATAACCGGCGTTATCCTCTAAAATACTAACTGAAACCAGGTTTAATTGACTGTTTCAGTGTGGTACCGCATTACTACGTGATCCAAGCCAGAAAAAGGCCAGCATTTGGCCAACAAGTACGCGAAAAATGCGAAAGTACGAGCCAGATGAGGGCAAATACCAGAACTAACCCAGACATAACCGGCATTATCCTCTAAAATATTAATCGGAACCAGGTTTAATTGACCGTTTCAGTGTGGTACCACATTACTACGTGATCCCAATCAGAGAAAGCCCAGGATCTTGCCAACAAGTAGGCGAAAAATGCGAATGTACGAGCCAGATGAGGGCAAATCCCAGACCTAACCGAGACATAACCGGCGTTATCCTCTAAATATTAATCGCAACCAGGTTTACTTGACTGTTTCGGTGTGGTACCGCATTACCACGTGATCCAATCCAGAAAAAGGCCAGGATCTGGCCAACAAGTTTACGAAAAATGCGAAAGTACGAGCCAGATGAGGGCAAATACCAGACCTAACCCAGACATAACCGGCGTTATCCTCTAAAATAATAATTGCAACCAGGTTTAATTGACTGCTTCGGTGTGGTACCGCATTACTACGTGATCCCAATCAGAGAAAGCCCAGGATCTTGCCAACAAGTAGGCGAAAAATGCGAATGTACGAGCCAGATGAGGGCAAATCCCAGACCTAACCGAGACATAACCGGCGTTATCCTCTAAATATTAATCGCAACCAGGTTTACTTGACTGTTTCGGTGTGGTACCGCATTACCACGTGATCGTATCCAGAAAAAGGCCAGGATCTGGCCAACAAGTTTGCGAAAAATGCGAAAGAACGAGCCAGATGAGGGCAAATACCAGACCTAACCCAGACATAACCGGCGTTATCCTCTAAAATACTAACTGAAACCAGGTTTAATTGACTGTTTCAGTGTGGTACCGCATTACTACGTGATCCAAGCCAGAAAAAGGCCAGCATTTGGCCAACAAGTACGCGAAAAATGCGAAAGTACGAGCCAGATGAGGGCAAATACCAGAACTAACCCAGACATAACCGGCATTATCCTCTAAAATATTAATCGGAACCAGGTTTAATTGACCGTTTCAGTGTGGTACCACATTACTACGTGATCCAAACCAAAAAAAACCCAGGATCTTGCCAACAAGTATGCGAAAAATGCGAAAGTACGAGGCAGGTGATTGCAAATACCAGAGCTAACCCAGACGTTACCTGCGTTATCCTCTAGAATACTATTCGGAACCAGCTTTTATTGACTGTTTCAGTGTGGTACCACATTACTACGTGATCCAAAACAGAAAAAGCCCAGGATCATGCCAACAAGTATGCGAAAAATGCGAAAGTATGAGCCAGATGATTGCAAATACCAGAACTAACCCAGATATAACCAGCGTTATCTTCTTAAATATTAATCGGAACCAGGTTTAATTGACTGTTTCAGTGTGGTACCTCATTACTATGTGGTCCAAGCCAGAAAAAGGTCAGGATCTGCCCAACCAGTAAGCGAAAAATGCGAAAGTACAAGCTAGATGAGGACAAATACCAGACCTAACCCAGACATAACCGGCGTTATCCTCTAAAATATTAATCGGAACTAGGTTTAATTGACTGTTTCGGTGTGGTACCGCATTACTACGTGATCCAAACCAGAAAAAGGCCAGGATCCTGCCTACAAGTATGCGAAAAATGCGAAAGTACGAGCCAGATGAGGGCAAATATCAGACCTAACCCAGACATAACCGGCGTTATCCTCTAAAATATTAATCGGGACCAGGTTTAATTGACTGTTTCAGTGTGGAACGACATTACGACGGTATCCAAACCAGAAAAAACCCAAGATCTGGCCAACAAGTATGCGAAAAACGCGAAAGTATGAGCCAGATGGGGGCAAATCCCAGACCTAACCGAGGCATAACCGGCGTTATCCTCTAAAATATTAATCGCAACCAGGTGTAGTTAGCAATTTCGGTGTGGTACCGCATTACTAAGTGAGCCAAACCAGAAAAAGGCGAAGATTTAGCCAACAAGTATGCGAAAAATGCGAATGTACGAGCCAGATGAGGGCAAATTCCAGACCTAACCCAGACATAACCGGCGCTATCCTCTAAAATATTAATCGCCACCAGGTTTAATTGACTGTTTCAGTGTGGTACCACATTACTACGTGGTCCAAGCCAGAAAAAGGCCAGGGTCTGGCCAACAAGTATGCGAAAAATGCGAAAGTATGAGCCAGATGATTGCAAATACCAGAACTAACCCAGACGTAACCTGCGTTATCCTCTAAAATACTATTCGGAACCAGCTTTTATTGACTGTTTCAGTGTGGTACCGCATTACTACGTGATCCAAACCAAAAAAAGCCCAGGATCTTGCCAACAAGTATGCGAAAAACGCGAAAGTATGAGCCAGATGATTGCAAATACCAGAACTAACCCAGACGTAACCTGCGTTATCCTCTAAAATGCTATTCGGAACCAGCTTTTATTGACTGTTTCAGTGTGGTACCACATTACTACGTGATCCAAACCAAAAAAAGCCCAGGATCTTGCCAACAAGTATGCGAAAAATGCGAAAGTACGAGCCAGATGATTGCAAATACCAGAACTAACCCAAACATAACCAGCGTTATCCTCCAAAACATTCATCGCAGCCAGGTTTAAATGACTGCTTCGGTGTGGAACGACATTACGACGGGATCCAAACCACAAAAAACCCAAGATCTGGCCAACAAGTAGGCGAAAATTGCGAAAATATGAGCCAGATGATTGCAAATAACAGAACTAACCCAGACATAACCAGCGTTATCCTCTAAAATATTAATCGGAACCAGGTTTAATTGACTGTTTCAGTGTGGAACTTCATTACTACGTGATCCAAACCAGAAAAAAACCCAGGATCTGGCCAACAAGTATGCGAAAAACGCGAAAATACGAGCTAGATGACGGCAAATCCCAGACCTACCCGAGACATAACCGGCGTTAACCTCTAAAATATTAATCGCAACCAGGTTTAATTGACTGTTTCAGTGTGATACCACATTACTACGTGGTCCAAGCCAGGAAAAGGCCAGGATCTGGCCAACAAGTATGCGAGAAATGCGAAAATACGAGCCAGATGACGGCAAATCCCAGACCTACCCGAGACATAACCGGCGTTATCCGCTAAAATATTAATCGCAACCAGGTTTAATTGACTGTTTCGATGTGGAACTTCATTACTACGGGATCCAAACCAGAAAAAACCCAGGATCTGGCAAACAAGTATGCGAAAAACGCGAAAGTATGAGCCAGATGATTGCAAATACCAGAACTAACCCAGACGTAACCTGCGCTATCCTCTAAATTACTATTCGGAACCAGCTTTTATTGACTGTTTCAGTGTGGTACCACATTACTACGTGATCCAAACCAAAAAAAGCCCAGGATCTTGCAAACAAGTAAGCGAAAAATGCGAAGGTACGAGCCAGAAGAGGGCAAATCCCTGACCTAACCGAGCCATAACCGGCGTTATCCTCTAAAATATTAATCGCAACCAGGTTTAATTGACTGCTTCGGTGTGGAACCACATTACTACGTGATCCAAACCAGAAAAAGGTCAGGATCTGCCCAACAAGTAAGCGAAAAATGCGAAAGTACGAGCCAGATGAGGACAAATACCAGACCTAACCCAGACATAACCGGCGTGATCCTCTAAAATATTAATCGGAACTAGGTTTAATTGACTGTTTCGGTGTGGTACCTCATTACTATGTGGTCCAAGCCAGAAAAAGGTCAGGATCTGCCCAACAAGTAAGCGAAAAATGCGAAAGTACGAGCCAGATGAGGACAAATACCAGACCTAACCCAGACATAACCGGCGTGATCCTCTAAAATATTAATCGGAACTAGGTTTAATTGACTGTTTCGGTGTGGTACCGCATTACTACGTGATCCAAACCAGAAAAAGGCCAGGATCCTGCCTACAAGTATGCGAAAAATGCGAAAGAACGAGCCAGATGAGGGCAAATACCAGACCTAACCCAAACATAACCGGCGTTATCCTCTAAAATATTAATCGGGACCTGGTTTAATTGACTGTTTCAGTGTGGTACCACATTACTACGTGATCCAAACCAAAAAAAGCCCAGGATCTTGCCAACAAGTATGCGAAAAATGCGAAAGTATGAGCCAGATGATTGCAAATACCAGAACTAACCCAGATATAACCAGCGTTATCTTCTTAAATATTAATCGGAACCAGGTTTAATTGACTGTTTCAGTGTGGTACCTCATTACTATGTGGTCCAAGCCAGAAAAAGGTCAGGATCTGCCCAACCAGTAAGCGAAAAATGCGAAAGTACGAGCTAGATGAGGACAAATACCAGACCTAACCCAGACATAACCGGCGTTATCCTCTAAAATATTAATCGGAACTAGGTTTAATTGACTGTTTCGGTGTGGTACCGCATTACTACGTGATCCAAACCAGAAAAAGGCCAGGATCCTGCCTACAAGTATGCGAAAATTGCGAAAGTACGAGCCAGATGAGGGCAAATATCAGACCTAACCCAGACATAACCGGCGTTATCCTCTAAAATATTAATCGGGACCAGGTTTAATTGACTGTTTCAGTGTGGAACGACATTACGACGGTATCCAAACCACTAAAAACCCAAGATCTGGCCAACAAGTACGCGAAAATTGCGAAAGTATGAGCCAGATGATTGCAAATAACAGAACTAACCCAGACATAACCAGCGTTATCCTCTAAAATGTTAATCGGAACCAGGTTTAATTGACTGTTTCAGTGTGGTACCGCATTACCACGTGATCCAATCCAGAAAAAGGCCAGGATCTGGCCAACAAGTTTACGAAAAATGCGAAAGTACGAGCCAGATGTGGGCAAATTCCAGACCTAGCCCAGACATAACCGGCGTTATCCTCTAAAATATTAATCGCAACCAGGTTTAATTGTCTGTTTCGTTGTGGATCCACATTACTACGGGATCCAAACCAGAAAAAGCCCAGGATCTGGCCAACAAGTATGCGAGAAATGCGAAAGTATGAGCCAGATGAGGGCAAATCCCAGACCTAACCGAGACATAACCGGCGTTATCCTCTAAATATTAATCGCAACCAGGTTTACTTGACTGTTTCGGTGTGGTACCGCATTACCACGTGATCCAATCCAGAAAAAGGCCAGGATCTGGCCAACAAGTTTACGAAAAATGCGAAAGTACGAGCCAGATGAGGGCAAATACCAGACCTAACCCAGACATAACCGGCGTTATCCTATAAAATTCTAACTGAAACCAGGTTTAATTGACTGCTTCAGTGTGGTACCGCATTACTACGTGATCCAAACCAGCAAAAGGCCAGGATCTGGCCAAGAAGTATGCCAAAGTTGCGAAAGTACGAGCCAGATGAGGGCAAATACCAGAACTACCCCAGACATAACCGGCGTTATCCTCTAAAATACTAACTGAAACCAGGTTTAATTGACTGTTTCAGTGTGGTACCGCATTACTACGTGATCCAAGCCAGAAAAAGGCCAGCATTTGGCCAACAAGTACGCGAAAAATGCGAAAGTACGAGCCAGATGAGGGCAAATACCAGAACTAACCCAGACATAACCGGCATTATCCTCTAAAATATTAATCGGAACCAGGTTTAATTGACCGTTTCAGTGTGGTACCACATTACTACGTGATCCCAATCAGAGAAAGCCCAGGATCTTGCCAACAAGTAGGCGAAAAATGCGAATGTACGAGCCAGATGAGGGCAAATCCCAGACCTAACCGAGACATAACCGGCGTTATCCTCTAAATATTAATCGCAACCAGGTTTACTTGACTGTTTCGGTGTGGTACCGCATTACCACGTGATCCAATCCAGAAAAAGGCCAGGATCTGGCCAACAAGTTTACGAAAAATGCGAAGGTACGAGCCAGATGAGGGCAAATACCAGACCTAACCCAGACATAACCGGCGTTATCCTCTAAAATAATAATTGCAACCAGGTTTAATTGACTGCTTCGGTGTGGTACCGCATTACTACGTGATCCCAATCAGAGAAAGCCCAGGATCTTGCCAACAAGTAGGCGAAAAATGCGAATGTACGAGCCAGATGAGGGCAAATCCCAGACCTAACCGAGACATAACCGGCGTTATCCTCTAAATATTAATCGGGACCAGGTTTAATTGACTGTTTCAGTGTGGTACCTCATTACTATGTGGTCCAAGCCAGAAAAAGGTCAGGATCTGCCCAACCAGTAAGCGAAAAATGCGAAAGTACAAGCTAGATGAGGACAAATACCAGACCTAACCCAGACATAACCGGCGTTATCCTCTAAAATATTAATCGGAACTAGGTTTAATTGACTGTTTCGGTGTGGTACCGCATTACTACGTGATCCAAACCAGAAAAAGGCCAGGATCCTGCCTACAAGTATGCGAAAAATGCGAAAGTACGAGCCAGATGAGGGCAAATATCAGACCTAACCCAGACATAACCGGCGTTATCCTCTAAAATATTAATCGGGACCAGGTTTAATTGACTGTTTCAGTGTGGAACGACATTACGACGGTATCCAAACCACTAAAAACCCAAGATCTGGCCAACAAGTACGCGAAAATTGCGAAAGTATGAGCCAGATGATTGCAAATAACAGAACTAACCCAGACATAACCAGCGTTATCCTCTAAAATGTTAATCGGAACCAGGTTTAATTGACTGTTTCAGTGTGGTACCGCATTACTACGTGATCCAAACCAGAAAAAGGCCAGCATTTGGCCAACAAGTATGCGAAAAATGCGAAAGTACGAGCCAGATGTGGGCAAATTCCAGACCTAGCCCAGACATAACCGGCGTCATCCTCTAAAATATTAATCGCAACCAGGTTTAATTGTCTGTTTCGTTGTGGATCCACATTACTACGGGATCCAAACCAGAAAAAGCCCAGGATCTGGCCAACAAGTATGCGAGAAATGCGAAAGTATGAGCCAGATGAGGGCAAATCCCAGACCTAACCGAGACATACCCGGCGTTATCCTCTAAATATTAATCGCAACCAGGTTTACTTGACTGTTTCGGTGTGGTACCGCATTACCACGTGATCCAATCCAGAAAAAGGCCAGGATCTGGCCAACAAGTTTACGAAAAATGCGAAAGTACGAGCCAGATGAGGGCAAATACCAGACCTAACCCAGACATAACCGGCGTTATCCTATAAAATTCTAACTGAAACCAGGTTTAATTGACTGTTTCAGTGTGGTACCGCATTACTACGTGATCCAAACCAGCAAAAGGCCAGGATCTGGCCAAGAAGTATGCCAAAGTTGCGAAAGTACGAGCCAGATGAGGGCAAATACCAGAACTAACCCAGACGTAACCTGCGTTAAACTCTAAAATACTATTCGGAACCAGCTTTTATTGACTGTTTCAGTGTGGTACCACATTACTACGTGATCCAAACGAAAAAAAGCCCAGGATCTGGCCAACATGTATGCGAAAAATGCGAATACGAGCCAGGTGACGGCAAATCCCAGACCCACGCGAGACATAACCGGCGTTATCCTCTAAAATAATAATCGCAACCAGGTTTAATTGACTGTTTCGGTGTGGAACTTCATTACTACGGGATCCAAACCAGAAAAAACCAAAGATCTGGTCAACAAGTACGCGAAAAACGCGAAAGTATGAGCCAGATGATTGCAGAAACCAGAACTAACCCAGACGTAACCTGCGTTATCCTCTAAAATACTATTCGGAACCAGCTTTTATTGACTGTTTCAGTGTGGTACCACATTACTACGTGATCCAAACCAAAAAAAGCCCAGGATCTTGCCAACAAGTATGCGAAAAATGCGAAAGTACGAGCCAGATAATTGCAAATAACAGAACTAACCCAGACATAACCAGCGTTATCCTCTAAAATAATAATTGCAACCAGGTTTAATTGACTGCTTCGGTGTGGTACCGCATTACTACGTGATCCCAATCAGAGAAAGCCCAGGATCTTGCCAACAAGTAGGCGAAAAATGCGAATGTACGAGCCAGATGAGGGCAAATCCCAGACCTAACCGAGACATAACCGGCGTTATCCTCTAAATATTAATCGCAACCAGGTTTACTTGACTGTTTCGGCGTGGTACCGCATTACCACGTGATCGTATCCAGAAAAAGGCCAGGATCTGGCCAACAAGTTTGCGAAAAATGCGAAAGAACGAGCCAGATGAGGGCAAATACCAGACCTAACCCAGACATAACCGGCGTTATCCTCTAAAATACTAACTGAAACCAGGTTTAATTGACTGCTTCAGTGTGGTACCGCATTACTACGTGATCCAAGCCAGAAAAAGGCCAGCATTTGGCCAACAAGTACGCGAAAAATGCGAAAGTACGAGCCAGATGAGGGCAAATACCAGAACTAACCCAGACATAACCGGCATTATCCTCTAAAATATTAATCGGAACCAGGTTTAATTGACCGTTTCAGTGTGGTACCACATTACTACGTGATCCAAACCAAAAAAAACCCAGGATCTTGCCAACAAGTATGCGAAAAATGCGAAAGTACGAGGCAGGTGATTGCAAATACCAGAGCTAACCCAGACGTTACCTGCGTTATCCTCTAGAATACTATTTGGAACCAGCTTTTATTGACTGTTTCAGTGTGGTACCACATTACTACGTGATCCAAAACAGAAAAAGCCCAGTATCTGGCCAACAAGTATGCGAAAATTGCGAAAGTACGAGCCAGATGTGGGCAAATTCCAGACCTAGCCCAGACATAACCGGCGTTATCCTCTAAAATATTAATCGCAACCAGGTTTACTTGACTGTTCCGGTGTGGTACCGCATTACTACGTGATCCAAACCAGAAAAAGGCCAGGATCTGGCCAACAAGTATGCGAAAAATGCGAAAGTACGAACCAGATGAGGGCAAATCCCAGACCTAACCGAGACATAACCGGCGTTCCCCTCTAAAATATTAATCGGAACCAGGTTTAATTGACTGTTTCAGTGTGGTACCACATTACTACGTGATCCAAACCACAAAAAACCCAAGATCTGGCCAACAAGTACGCGAAAATTGCAAAAGTATGAGCCAGATGATTGCAAATACCAGAACTAACCCAAACATAACCAGCGTTATCCTCTAAAATATTAATCGCCACCAGCTCTTATTCACCGTTTCAGAGTGGTACCACATTACAACGTGATCCAAACCAGAAAAAGGCCAGGATCTGGCCAACAAGTATGCGAAAAATGCGAAAATACGAGCCAGATGAGGGCAAATACCAGACCTAACCCAGACATAACCGGCGTTATCCCCTAAAATATTCATCCCAACCAGGTTTAATTGACTGTTTCGGTGTGGAACCACATTACTACGGGATCCAAACCAGAAAAAGCCCAGGATCTGGCCAAGAAGCATGCGAAAAACGCGATAGTATGAGCCAGATAATTGCAAATACCAGAACTAACCCAGACATAACCAGCGTTATCCTCTAAAATACTAATCGGAACCAGGTTTAATTGACTGTTTCAGTGTGGTACCGCATTACTACGTGATCCAAACCAGAAAAAGGCCAGCATTTGGCCAACAAGTATGCGAAAAATGCGAAAGTACGAGCCAGATGAGGGCAAATACCAGACCTAACCCAGACATAACCGGCATTATCCTCTAAAATATTAATCGGAACCAGCTTTTATTGACTGTTTCAGTGTGGTACCACATTACTACGTGATCCAAAACAGAAAAAGGCCAAGATCTGGCCAACAAGTATGTGAAAAATGCGAAAGTTCGAGCCAGATGAGGGCAAATACCAGACCTAACCCAGACATAACCGGCGTTATCCTCTAAAATATTAATCGGAACCAGGTTTAATTGACTGTTTCAGTGTGGTACCACATTACTACGTGTTCCAAACTACAAAAAGCCCATAATCTTGCCAACAAGTATGCGAAAAATGCGAAAGTACGAGCCAGATGATAGCAAATACCAGAACTAACCCAAACATAACCAGCGTTATCCTCCAAAATATTCATCGCAACCAGGTTTGATTGACTGCTTCGGTGTGGAACCAGATTTCGACGGGATCCAAACCACAGAAAACCCAAGATATGGCCAACAAGTACGCGAAAATTGCAAAAGTATGAGCCAGATGAGGGCAAATACCAGACCTAACCCAGACATAACCGGCGTTATCCTATAAAATACTAACTGAAACCAGGTTTAATTGACTGTTTCAGTGTGGTACCGCTTTACTACGTGATCCAAACCAGAAAAAGGCCAGGATCTGGTCAACAAGTATGCGAAAAACGCGAAAGTATGAGCCAGATGATTGCAAATACCAGAACTAACCCAGACGTAACCTGCGTTATCCTCTAAAATACTATTCGGAACCAGCTTTTATTGACTGTTTCAGTGTGGTACCACATTACTACGTGATCCAAACGAAAAAAAGCCCAGGATCTTGCCAACATGTATGCGAAAAATGCGAATACGAGCCAGGTGACGGCAAATCCCAGACCCACGCGAGACATAACCGGCGTTATCCTCTAAAATAATAATCGCAACCAGGTTTAATTGACTGTTTCGGTGTGGAACTTCATTACTACGGGATCCAAACCAGAAAAAACCAAAGATCTGGTCAACAAGTATGCGAAAAACGCGAAAGTATGAGCCAGATTATTGCAAATACCAGAACTAACCCAGACGTAACCTGCGTTATCCTCTAAAATACTATTCGGAACCAGCTTTTATTGACTGTTTCAGTGTGGTACCACATTACTAAGTGATCCAAACCAAAAAAAGCCCAGGATCTTGCCAACAAGTATGCGAAAAATGCGAAAGTACGAGCCAGATAATTGCAAATAACAGAACTAACCCAGACATAACCAGCGTTATCCTCTAAAATAATAATTGCAACCAGGTTTAATTGACTGCTTCGGTGTGGTACCGCATTACTACGTGATCCCAACCAGAGAAAGCCCAGGATCTTGCCAACAAGTAGGCGAAAAATGCGAATGTACGAGCCAGATGAGGGCAAATCCCAGACCTAACCGAGACATAACCGGCGTAATCCTCTAAATATTAATCGCAACCAGGTTTACTTGACTGTTTCCGTGTGGTACCGCATTACCACGTGATCCAATCCAGAAAAAGGCCAGGATCTGGCCAACAAGTTTGCGAAAAATGCGAAAGACCGAGCCAGATGAGGGCAAATACCAGACCTAACCCAGACATAACCGGCGTTATCATCTAAAATACTAACTGAAACCAGGTTTAATTGACTGTTTCAGTGTGGTACCGCATTACTACGTGATCCAAACCAGAAAAAGGCCAGCATTTGGCCAACAAGTATGCGAAAAATGCGAAAATACGAGCCAGATGAGGGCAAATACCAGACCTAACCCAGACATACCCGGCATTATCCTCTAAAATATTAATCGGAACCAGGTTTAATTGACCGTTTCAGTGTGGTACCACATTACTACCTGATCCAAACCAAAAAAAACCCAGGATCTTGCCAACAAGTATGCGAAAAATGCGAAAGTACGAGGCAGATGATTGCAAATACCAGAACTAACCCAGACGTTACCTGCGTTATCCTCTAAAATACTATTCGGAACCAGCTTTTATTGACTGTTTCAGTGTGGTACCACATTACTACGTGATCCAAAACAGAAAAAGCCCAGTATCTGGCCAACAAGTATGCGAAAAATGCGAAAGTACGAGCCAGATGTGGGCAAATTCCAGACTTAGCCCAGACATAACCGGCGTTATCCTCTAAAATATTAATCGCAACCAGGTTTAATTGTCTGTTTCGTTGTGGATCCACATTACTACGGGATCCAAACCAGAAAAAGGCCAGGATCTGGACAACAAGTATGCGAAAAATGCGAAAGTACGAGCCAGATGATGGCAAATCCCAGACCTAACCGAGGCATAACCGGCGTTATCCTCTAAAATATTAATCGCAACCAGGTTTAATTGACTGTTTCAGTGTGGTACCACATTACTACGAGATCCAGACCAAAAAAAGCCCAGGATCTTGCCAAAAAGTATGCGAAAAATGCGAAAATACGAGCCAGATAACGGCAAATCCCAGAACTACCCGAGACATAACCGACGTTATCCACTAAAATATTAATCGCAACCAGGTTTAATTGACTGTTTCGGTGTGGAACTTCATTACTACGGGATCCAAACCAGAAAAAGGCCAGGATCTGGAAAACAAGTATACGAAATCGCGAAAGTATGAGCCAGATAATTGCAAATACCAGAACTAACCCAGACATAACCAGCGTCATTCTCTAAAATACTATTCGGAACCAGCTTCTATTGACTGTTTCTGTGTGGTACCATATTACTACGTGATCCAAACCTGAAAAAACCCTGGATCTGGCCAAGAAGTATGCGAAAAACGCGATAGTAGGAGCCAGATAATTGCAAATACCAGAACTAACCCAGCCATAACCAGCGTTATCCTCTAAAATACTAATCGGAACCAGCTTTTATTGACTGATTCAGTGTGGTACCACATTACTACGTGATCCAAACCAGAAAAAGCCCAGGATCCGGCCAACAAGTATGCGAGAAATGCGAAAGTATGAGCCAGATGAGGGCAAATCCCAGACCGAACCGAGACATAACCGGCGTTATCCTCTAAAATATTAATCGCAACCAGGTTTACTTGACTGTTCCGGTGTGGTACCGCATTACTACGTGATCCAAACCAGAAAAAGGCCAGGATCTGGCCAACAAGTATGCGTAAAATGCGAAAGTACGAGCCAGATGAGGGCAAGTACCAGACCTAACCCAGACATAACCGGCGTTATCCACTAAAATATTAATCGGAACCAGGTTTAATTGACTGTTTCAGTGTCGCACCAAATTACTACGTGGTCCAAGCCAGCAAAAGGCCAGGATCTGGCCAACAAGTATGCGAAAAATGCGAAAGTACGAGCCAGATGAGGGCAAATACCAGACCTAACCCACACATAACCGGCGTTATCCTCTAAAATATTAATCGGAACTAGGTTTAATTGCCGGTTTCGGTGTGGTACCGCATTACTACGTGATCCAAACCAGAAAAAGGCCAGGATCCTGTCTACAAGTATGCGAAAAATGCGAAAGTACGAGCCAGATGAGGGCAAGTACCAGACCTAACCCAGACATAACCGGCATTATCCTCTAAAATATTAATCGCCGCCAGGTTTAATTGACTGTTTCAGTGTGGTACCTCATTACTATGTGGTCCAAGCCAGAAAAAGGTCAGGATCTGCCCAACAAGTAAACGAAAACTGCGAAAGTACGAGCCAGATGAGGACAAATACCAGACCTAACCCAGACATAACCGGCGTTATCCTCTAAAATATTAATCGGAACTAGGTTTAATTGCCGGTTTCGGTGTGGTACCGCATTACTACGTGATCCAAACCAGAAAAAGGCCAGGATCCTGCCTACAAGTATGCGAAAAATGCGAAAGTACGAGCCAGATGAGGGCAAGTACCAGACCTAACCCAGACATAACCGGCGTTATCCTCTAAAATATTAATCGGGACCAGGTTTAATTGACTGTTTCAGTGTGGCACCACATTACTTCGTGGTCCAAGCCAGAAAAAGGCCAGGATCTGGCCAACAAGTAAGCGAAAAATGCGAAGGAACGAGCCAGATGAGGGCAAATACCAGAACTAACCCAGACGTAACCTGCGTTATCCTCTAAAATACTATTCGGAACCAGCTTTTATTGACTGTTTCAGTGTGGTACCACATTACTACGTGATCCACACCAAAAAAAGCCCAGGATCTTGCCAACAAGTATGCGAAAAATGCGAAAGTACGAGCCAGATGATTGCAAATACCAGAACTAACCCAAACATAACCAGCGTTATCCTCCAAAATAATCATCGCAACCAGGTTTAATTGACTGCTTCGGTGTGGAACGACATTACGAAGGGATCCAAACCACTAAAAACCCAAGATCTGGCCAACAAGTACGCGAAAATTGCGAAAGTATGAGCCAGATGATTGCAAATAACAGAACTAACCCAGACATAACCAGCGTTATCCTCTAAAATATTAATCGGAACCAGGTTTAATTGACTGTTTCAGTGCGGAACTTCAATACTACGGGATCCAAACCAGAAAAAAACCCAGGATCTGGCCAACAAGTATGTGAAAAACGCGAAAGTATGAGCCAGATGATTGCAAATACCAGAACTAACCCAGACGTAACCTGCGTTATCCTCCAAAATACTATTCGGAACTAGATTCTATTGACTGTTTCAGTGTGATACCACATTACTACGTGGTCGAAGACAGAAAAAGGCCAGGATCTGGCCAACAAGTATGCGAAAAATGCGAAAATACGAGCTAGATGACGGCAAATCCCAGACCTACCCGAGACATAACCGGCGATATCCTCTAAGATATTAATCGCAACCAGGTTTAATTGACTGTTTCAGTGTGATACCACATTACTACGTGGTCCAAGCCAGGAAAAGGCCAGGATCTGGCCAACAAGTAAGCGAGAAATGCGAAAATACGAGCCAGATGACGGCAAATCCCAGACCTACCCGAGACATAACCGGCGTTATCCTCTAAAATATTAATCGCAACCAGGTTTAATTACTGTTTCGGTGTGGAACTTCATTACTACGGGATCCAAACCAGAAAAAACCCAGGATCTGGCAAAGATGTATGCGAAAAACGCGAATGTATGAGCCAGATGATTGCAAATACCAGAACTAACCCAGACGTAACCTGGGCTATCCTCTAAAATACTATTCGGAACCAGCTTTCATTGACTGTTTCAGTGTGGTACCACATTACTACGTGATCCAAACCAAAAAAAGCCCAGGATCTTGCCAACAAGTATGCGAAAAATGCGAAAGTACGAGCCAGATGATTGCAAATACCAGAACTAGCCCAAACATAACCAGCGTTATCCTCCAAAATATTCATCGCAACCAGGTTTAATTGACTGCTTCGGTGTGGAACGACATTACGACGGGATCCAAACCACAAAAAACCCAAGATCTGGCCAACTAGTACGCGAAAATTGCGCAAAAATGAACCAGATGATTACAAATAACAGAACTAACCCAGACATAACCGGCGTTATCCTCTAAAATATTAATCGGAACCAGGTTTAATTGACTGTTTCAGTGTGGTACCTCATTACTACGTGGTCCAAGCCAGAAAAAGGCCTGGATCTGGCCAACAAGTATGCGATAAATGCGAAAGTATGAGCCAGATGATTGCAAATACCAGAACTAACCCAGATATAACCAGCGTTATCTTCTAAAATATTAATCGGAACCAGGTTTAATTGACTGTTTCAGTGTGGTACCACATTACTACGTGATCCAAACCAAAAAAAGCTCAGGATCCTGCCAACAAGTATGCGAAAAATGCGAAAGTATGAGCCAGATGATTGCAAATACCAGAACTAACCCAGATATAACCAGCGTTATCTTCATAAATATTAATCGGAACCAGGTTTAATTGACTGTTTCAGTGTGGTACCTCATTACTATGTGGTCCAAGCCAGAAAAAGGTCAGGATCTGCCCAACAAGTAAGCGAAAAATGCGAAAGTACGAGCCAGATGAGGACAAATACCAGACCTAACCCAGACATAACCGGCGTTATCCTCTAAAATATTAATCGGAACTAGGTTTAATTGACTGTTTCGGTGTGGTACCGCATTACTACGTGATCCAAACCAGAAAAAGGCCAGGATCCTGCCTACAAGTATGCGAAAAATGCGAAAGTACGAGCCAGATGAGGGCAAATACCAGACCTAACCCAGACATAACCGGCGTTATCCTCTAAAATATTAATCGGGACCAGGTTTAATTGACTGTTTCAGTGTGGTACCACATTACTTCGTGGTCCAAGCCAGAAAAAGGCCAGGATCTGGCCAACAAGTAAGCGAAAAATGCGAAGGTACGAGCCAGATGAAGGCAAATACCAGAACTAACCCACACGTAACCTGCGTTATCCTCTAAAATACTATTCGGAACTAGATTCTATTGAATGTTTCAGTGTGATACCACATTACTACGTGGTCGAAGCCAGAAAAAGGCCAGCATCTGGCCAACAAGTATGCGAAAAATGCGAAAATACGAGCTAGATGACGGCAAATCCCAGACCTACCCGAGACATAACCGGCGTTATCCTCTAAGATATTAATCGCAACCAGGTTTAATTGACTGTTTCAGTGTGATACCACATTACTACGTGGTCCAAGCCAGGAAAAGGCCAGGATCTGGCCAACAAGTATGCGAGAAATGCGAAAGTACGAGCCAGATGATGGCAAATTCCAGACCTAACCGAGACATAACCGGCGTTATCCTCTAAAATATTAATCGCAACCAGGTTTAATTGGCTGTTTCAGTGTGGTACCACATTACTACGTGATCCACACCAAAAAAAGCCCAGGATCTTGCCAACAAGTATGCGAAAAATGCGAAAGTACGAGCCAGATGATTGCAAATACCAGAACTAGCCCAAACGTAACCAGCGTTATCCTCCAAAATATTCATCGCAACCAGGTTTAATTGACTGCTTCGGTGTGGAACGACATTAAGACGGGATCCAAACCACAAAAAACCCAAGATCTGGCCAACTAGTACGCGAAAATTGCGCAAAAATGAACCAGATGATTACAAATAACAGAACTAACCCAGACATAACCGGCGTTATCCTCTAAAATATTAATCGGAACCAGGTTTAATTGACTGTTTCAGTGTGGTACCTCATTACTACGTGGTCCAAGCCAGAAAAAGGCCTGGATCTGGCCAACAAGTATGCGATAAATGCGAAAGTATGAGCCAGATGATTGCAAATACCAGAACTAACCCAGATATAACCAGCGTTATCTTCTAAAATATTAATCGGAACCAGGTTTAATTGACTGTTTCAGTGTGGTACCACATTACTACGTGATCCAAACCAAAAAAAGCTCAGGATCCTGCCAACAAGTATGCGAAAAATGCGAAAGTATGAGCCAGATGATTGCAAATACCAGAACTAACCCAGATATAACCAGCGTTATCTTCTTAAATATTAATCGGAACCAGGTTTAATTGACTGTTTCAGTGTGGTACCTCATTACTATGTGGTCCAAGCCAGAAAAAGGTCAGGATCTGCCCAACAAGTAAGCGAAAAATGCGAAAGTACGAGCCAGATGAGGACAAATACCAGACCTAACCCAGACATAACCGGCGTTATCCTCTAAAATATTAATCGGAACTAGGTTTAATTGACTGTTTCGGTGTGGTACCGCATTACTACGTGATCCAAACCAGAAAAAGGCCAGGATCCTGCCTACAAGTATGCGAAAAATGCGAAAGTACGAGCCAGATGAGGGCAAATACCAGACCTAACCCAGACATAACCGGCGTTATCCTCTAAAATATTAATCGGGACCAGGTTTAATTGACTGTTTCAGTGTGGTACCACATTACTTCGTGGTCCAAGCCAGAAAAAGGCCAGGATCTGGCCAACAAGTAAGCGAAAAATGCGAAGGTACGAGCCAGATGAAGGCAAATACCAGAACTAACCCACACGTAACCTGCGTTATCCTCTAAAATACTATTCGGAACTAGATTCTATTGACTGTTTCAGTGTGATACCACATTACTACGTGGTCGAAGCCAGAAAAAGGCCAGCATCTGGCCAACAAGTATGCGAAAAATGCGAAAATACGAGCTAGATGACGGCAAATCCCAGACCTACCCGAGACATAACCGGCGTTATCCTCTAAGATATTAATCGCAACCAGGTTTAATTGACTGTTTCAGTGTGATACCACGTTACTACGTGGTCCAAGCCAGGAAAAGGCCAGGATCTGGCCAACAAGTATGCGAGAAATGCGAAAGTACGAGCCAGATGATGGCAAATTCCAGACCTAACCGAGACATAACCGGCGTTATCCTCTAAAATATTAATCGCAACCAGGTTTAATTGGCTGTTTCAGTGTGGTACCACATTACTACGTGATCCACACCAAAAAAAGCCCAGGATCTTGCCAACAAGTATGCGAAAAATGCGAAAGTACGAGCCAGATGATTGCAAATACCAGAACTAACCCAAACATAATCAGCGTTATCCTCCAAAATATTCATCGGAACCAGGTTTAATTGACTGCTTCGGTGTGGAACGACATTACGAAGGGATCCAAACCACTAAAAACCCAAGATCTGGCCAACAAGTACGCGAAAATTGCGAAAGTATGAGCCAGATGATTGCAAATAACAGAACTAACCCAGACATAACCAGCGTTATCCTCTAAAATATTAATCGGAACCAGGTTTAATTGACTGTTTCAGTGTGGAACTTCATTACTACGGGATCCAAACCAGAAAAAAACCCAGGATCTGGCCAACACGTATCCGAGAAATGCGAAAGTACGAGGCAGATGATTGCAAATACCAGAACTAACACAGACGTTACCTGCGTTATCCTCTAAAATACTATTCGGAACCAGCTTTTATTGACTGTTTCAGTGTGATACCACATTACTACATGGTCCAAGCCAGGAAAAGGCCAGGATCTGGCCAACAAGTATGCGAGAAATGCGAAAATACGAGCCAGATGACGGCAAATCCCAGACCTACCCGAGACATAACCGGCGTTATCCTCTAAAATATTAATCGCAACCAGGTTTAATTGACTGTTTCGGTTTGGAACTTCATTACTACGGGATCCAAACCAGAAAAAACCCAGGATCCGGCAAAGATGTATGCGAAAAACGCGAATGTATGAGCCAGATGATTGCAAATACCAGAACTAACCCAGACGTAACCTGCGCTATCCTCTAAAATACTATTCGGAACCAGCTTTTATTGACTGTTTCAGTGTGGTACCACATTACTACGTGATCCAAACTAAAAAAAGCCCATAATCTTGCCAACAAGTATGCGAAAAATGCGAAAGTACGAGTCAGATGATTGCAAATACCAGAACTAACCCAAACATAACCAGCGTTATCCTCCAAAATATTCATCGCAACCAGGTTTGATTGACTGCTTCGGTGTGGAACCAGATTTCGACGGGATCCAAGCCACAGAAAACCCAAGATATGGCCAACAAGTACGAGAAAATTGCAAAAGTATGAGCCAGATGATTGCAAATACCAGAACTAACCCAGACATAACCAGCGTTATCCTCTAAAATATTAATCGCCACCAGCTCTTATTCACCGTTTCAGGGTGGTACCACATTACAACGTGATCCAAACCAGAAAAAGGCCAGGATCTGGCCAACAAGTATGCGAAAAATGCGAAAATACGAGCCAGATGAGGGCAAATACCAGACCTAACCCAGACATAACCGGCGTTATCCCCTAAAATATTCATTCCAACCAGGTTTAATTGACTGTTTCGGTGTGGAACCACATTACTACGGGATCCAAACCTGAAAAAACCCTGGATCTGGCCTAGAAGCATGCGAAAAACGCGATAGTATGAGCCAGATAATTGCAAATACCAGAACTAACCCAGACATAACCAGCGTTATCCTCTAAAATACTAATCGGAACCAGCTTTTATTGACTGTTTCAGTGTGGTACCACATTACTACGTGATCCAAACCAGAAAAAGCCCAGGATCTGGCCAACAAGTATGCGAGAAATGCGAAAGTACGAGCCAGATGAGGGCAAATACCAGACCTAACCCAGACATAACCGGCGTTATCCTCTAAAATACTAACTGAAACCAGGTTTAATTGACTGTTTCAGTGTGGTACCGCATTACTACGTGATCCAAACCAGAAAAAGGCCAGGATTTGGCCAACAAGTATGCGAAAAATGCGAAAGTACGAGCCAGATGAGGGCAAATACCAGACCTAACCCAGACATAACCGGCATTATCCTCCAAAATATTAATCGGAACCAGGTTTAATTGACAGTTTCAGTGTGGTACCACATTACTACGTGATCCAAACCAAAAAAAACCCAGGATCTTGCCAACAAGTATGCGAAAAATGCGAAAGTACGAGGCAGATGATTGCAAATACCAGAACTAACCCAGACGTTACCTGCGTTATCCTCTAAAATACTATTCGGAACGAGCTTTTATTGACTGTTTCAGTGTGGTACCACATTACTACGTGATCCAAAACAGAAAAAGCCCAGTATCCGGCCAACAAGTATGCGAAAAATGCGAAAGTACGAGCCAGATGTGGGCAAGTTCCAGACCTAGCCCAGACATAACCGGCATATCCTCTAAAATATTAATCGCAACCAGGTTTAATTGTCCGTTTCGTTGTGGATCCACATTACTACGGTATCCATACCAGAAAAAGGCCAGGATCTGGCCAATAAGTATGCGAAAAATGCGAAAGTACGAGCCAGATGATGGCAAATCCCAGACCTAACCGAGACATAACCGGCGTTATCCTCTAAAATATTAATCGCAACCAGGTTTAATTGGCTGTTTCAGTGTGGTACCACATTACTACGAGATCCAAACCAAAAAAAGCCCAGGATCTTGGCAACAAGTATGCGAAAAATGCGAAAATACGAGCCAGATAACGGCAAATCCCAGAACTACCCGAGACATAACCCGCGTTATCCACTAAAATATTAATCGCAACCTGGTTTAATTGACTGTTTCGGTGTGGAACTTCATTACTACGGGATCCAAACCAGAAAAAGGCCAGGATCCTGCCTACAAGTATGCGAAAAATGCGAAAGTACGAGCCAGATGAGGGCAAGTACCAGACCTAACCCAGACATAACCGGCGTTATCCTCTAAAATAATAATCGCAACCAGGTTTAATTGACTGCTTCAGTGTGGTACCACATTACAACGTGGTCCAAGCCAGAGAAAGGCCAGGATCTGGCCAACAAGTATGCGAAAAATGCGAAAATACGAGCTAGCTGACGGCAAATCCCAGACCTACCCGAGACATAACCGGCGTTATCCTCTAAAATATTAATCGCAACCAGGTTTAATTGACTGTTTCAGTGTGATACCACATTCCTACGTGGTCCAAACCAGAAAAAGCCCAGGATCTGGCCAACACGTATGCGAGAAATGCGAAAGTATGAGCCAGATGAGGGCAAATCCCAGACCTAACCGAGACATAACCGGCGTTATCCTCTAAAATATTAATCGCAACCAGGTTTAATTGACTGTTTCAGTGTGATACCACATTACTACATGGTCCAAGCCAGGAAAAGGCCGGGATCTTGCCAACAAGTATGTGAAAAATGCGAAAATACGGGCCAGATAACGGCAAATCCCAGAACTACCCGAGACATAACCGGCGTTATCCTCTAAAATATTAATCGCAACCAGGTTTAATTGACTGTTTCAGTGTGATACCACATTACTACGTGGTCCAAGCCAGGAAAAGGCCAGGATCTGGCAAACAAGTATACGAAATCGCGAAGGTATGAGCCAGATGGTTGCAAATACCAGAACTAACCAAGACATAACCGGCGTTATCCTCTAAAATATTAATCGCAACCAGGTTTACTTGACTGTTTCGGTGTGGTACCGCATTACCACGTGATCCAATCCAGAAAAAGGCCAGGATCTGGCCAACAAGTTTGCGAAAAATGCGAAAGTACGAGCCAGATGAGGGCAAATACCAGACCTAACCCAGACATAACCGGCGTTATCCTCTAAAATATTAATCGGAACCAGGTTTAATTGACTGTTTCGGTGTGGAACTTCATTACTACGGGATCCAAACCAGAAAAAGCCCAGGATCTGGCCAACAAGTATGCGAAAAACGCGAAAGTATGAGCCAGATGATTGCAAATACCAGAACTAACCAAGACGTAACCTGCGTTATCCTCCAGAATACCTTTCGGAACCAGATTCTATTGACCGCTTCAGTGTGGTACCACATTACAACGTGGTCCAAACCAGAAAAAGCCCAGTATCTGGCCAACAAGTATGCGAAAAATGCGAAAGTACGAGCCAGATGATGGCAAATCCCAGACCTAACCGAGACATAACCGGCGTTATCCTCTAAAATAATAATCGCAACCAGGTTTAATTGACTGCTTCAGTGTGGTACCACATTACAACGTGGTCCAAGCCAGAAAAAGGCCAGGATCTGGCCAACAAGTATGCGAAAAATGCGAAAATACGAGCTAGCTGACGGCAAATCCCAGACCTACCCGAGACATAACCGGCGTTATCCTCTAAAATATTAATCGCAACCAGGTTTAATTGACTGTTTCAGTGTGATACCCCATTCCTACGTGGTCCAAACCAGAAAAAGCCCAGGATCTGGCCAACACGTATGCGAGAAATGCGAAAGTATGAGCCAGATGAGGGCAAATCCCAGACCTAACCGAGACATAACCGGCGTTATCCTCTAAAATATTAATCGCAACCAGGTTTAATTGACTGTTTCAGTGTGATACCACATTACTACGTGATCCAAAACAGAAAAAGCCCAGTATCCGGCCAACAAGTATGCGAAAAATGCGAAAGTACGAGCCAGATGTGGGCAAGTTCCAGACCTAGCCCAGACATAACCGGCATATCCTCTAAAATATTAATCGCAACCAGGTTTAATTGTCCGTTTCGTTGTGGATCCACATTACTACGGTATCCATACCAGAAAAAGGCCAGGATCTGGCCAATAAGTATGCGAAAAATGCGAAAGTACGAGCCAGATGATGGCAAATCCCAGACCTAACCGAGACATAACCGGCGTTATCCTCTAAAATATTAATCGCAATCAGGTTTAATTGGCTGTTTCAGTGTGGTACCACATTACTACGAGATCCAAACCAAAAAAAGCCCAGGATCTTGGCAACAAGTATGCGAAAAATGCGAAAATACGAGCCAGATAACGGCAAATCCCAGAACTACCCGAGACATAACCGGCGTTATCCACTAAAATATTAATCGCAACCTGGTTTAATTGACTGTTTCGGTGTGGAACTTCATTACTACGGGATCCAAACCAGAAAAAGGCCAGGATCCTGCCTACAAGTATGCGAAAAATGCGAAAGTACGAGCCAGATGAGGGCAAATCCCAGACCTACCCGAGACATAACCGGCGTTATCCTCTAAAATATTAATCGCAACCAGGTTTAATTGACTGTTTCAGTGTGATACCACATTCCTACGTGGTCCAAACCAGAAAAAGCCCAGGATCTGGCCAACACGTATGCGAGAAATGCGAAAGTATGAGCCAGATGAGGGCAAATCCCAGACCTAACCGAGACATAACCGGCGTTATCCTCTAAAATATTAATCGCAACCAGGTTTAATTGACTGTTTCAGTGTGATACCACATTACTACATGGTCCAAGCCAGGAAAAGGCCGGGATCTTGCCAACAAGTATGTGAAAAATGCGAAAATACGGGCCAGATAACGGCAAATCCCAGAACTACCCGAGACATAACCGGCGTTATCCTCTAAAATATTAATCGCAACCAGGTTTAATTGACTGTTTCAGTGTGATACCACATTACTACGTGGTCCAAGCCAGGAAAAGGCCAGGATCTGGCAAACAAGTATACGAAATCGCGAAGGTATGAGCCAGATGGTTGCAAATACCAGAACTAACCAAGACGTAACCTGCGTTATCCTCCAGAATACCTTTCGGAACCAGATTCTATTGACCGCTTCAGTGTGGTACCACATTACAACGTGGTCCAAACCAGAAAAATCCCAGTATCTGGCCAACACGTATGCGAGAAATGCGAAAGTATGAGCCAGATGAGGGCAAATCCCAGACCTAACCGAGACATAACCGGCGTTATCCTCTAAAATATTAATCGCAACCAGGTTTACTTGACTGTTTCGGTGTGGTACCGCATTACCACGTGATCCAATCCAGAAAAAGGCCAGGATCTGGCCAACACGTATGCGAGAAATGCGAAAGTATGAGCCAGATGAGGGCAAATCCCAGACCTAACCGAGACATAACCTGCGTTATCCTCCGGAATACCTTTCGGAACCAGATTCTATTGACCGCTTCAGTGTGGTACCACATTACAACGTGGTCCAAACCAGAAAAAGCCCAGTATCTGGCCAACAAGTATGCGAAAAATGCGAAAGTACGAGCCAGATGATGGCAAATCCCAGACCTAACCGAGACATAACCGGCGTTATCCTCTAAAATATTAATCGCAACCAGGTTTACTTGACTGTTTCGGTGTGGTACCGCATTACCACGTGATCCAATCCAGAAAAAGGCCAGGATCTGGCCAACAAGTATGCGAAAAATGCGAAAGTACGAGCCAGATGAGGGCAAATACCAGACCTAACCCAGACATAACCGGCGTTATCCTCTAAAATATTAATCGGAACCAGGTTTAATTGACTGTTTCGGTGTGGAACTTCATTACTACGGGATCCAAACCAGAAAAAGCCCAGGATCTGGCCAACAAGTATGCGAAAAACGCGAAAGTATGAGCCAGATGATTGCAAATACCAGAACTAACCAAGACGTAACCTGCGTTATCCTCCAGAATACCTTTCGGAACCAGATTCTATTGACCGCTTCAGTGTGGTACCACATTACAACGTGGTCCAAACCAGAAAAAGCCCAGTATCTGGCCAACAAGTATGCGAAAAATGCGAAAGTACGAGCCAGATGATGGCAAATCCCAGACCTAACCGAGACATAACCGGCGTTATCCTCTAAAATAATAATCGCAACCAGGTTTAATTGACTGCTTCAGTGTGGTACCACATTACTACGTGATCCAAACCAGAAAAAGGCCAGGATCTGGCCAACAAGTATGCGAAAAATGCGAAAATACGAGCTAGCTGACGGCAAATCCCAGACCTACCCGAGACATAACCGGCGTTATCCTCTAAAATATTAATCGCAACCAGGTTTAATTGACTGTTTCAGTGTGATACCCCATTCCTACGTGGTCCAAACCAGAAAAAGCCCAGGATCTGGCCAACACGTATGCGAGAAATGCGAAAGTATGAGCCAGATGAGGGCAAATCCCAGACCTAACCGAGACATAACCGGCGTTATCCTCTAAAATATTAATCGCAACCAGGTTTAATTGACTGTTTCAGTGTGATACCACATTACTACGTGATCCAAAACAGAAAAAGCCCAGTATCCGGCCAACAAGTATGCGAAAAATGCGAAAGTACGAGCCAGATGTGGGCAAGTTCCAGACCTAGCCCAGACATAACCGGCATATCCTCTAAAATATTAATCGCAACCAGGTTTAATTGTCCGTTTCGTTGTGGATCCACATTACTACGGTATCCATACCAGAAAAAGGCCAGGATCTGGCCAATAAGTATGCGAAAAATGCGAAAGTACGAGCCAGATGATGGCAAATCCCAGACCTAACCGAGACATAACCGGCGTTATCCTCTAAAATATTAATCGCAATCAGGTTTAATTGGCTGTTTCAGTGTGGTACCACATTACTACGAGATCCAAACCAAAAAAAGCCCAGGATCTTGGCAACAAGTATGCGAAAAATGCGAAAATACGAGCCAGATAACGGCAAATCCCAGAACTACCCGAGACATAACCGGCGTTATCCACTAAAATATTAATCGCAACCTGGTTTAATTGACTGTTTCGGTGTGGAACTTCATTACTACGGGATCCAAACCAGAAAAAGGCCAGGATCCTGCCTACAAGTATGCGAAAAATGCGAAAGTACGAGCCAGATGAGGGCAAGTACCAGACCTAACCCAGACATAACCGGCGTTATCCTCTAAAATAATAATCGCAACCAGGTTTAATTGACTGCTTCAGTGTGGTACCACATTACAACGTGGTCCAAGCCAGAGAAAGGCCAGGATCTGGCCAACAAGTATGCGAAAAATGCGAAAATACGAGCTAGCTGACGGCAAATCGCAGACCTACCCGAGACATAACCGGCGTTATCCTCTAAAATATTAATCGCAACCAGGTTTAATTGACTGTTTCAGTGTGATACCACATTCCTACGTGGTCCAAACCAGAAAAAGCCCAGGATCTGGCCAACACGTATGCGAGAAATGCGAAAGTATGAGCCAGATGAGGGCAAATCCCAGACCTAACCGAGACATAACCGGCGTTATCCTCTAAAATATTAATCGCAACCAGGTTTAATTGACTGTTTCAGTGTGATACCACATTACTACATGGTCCAAGCCAGGAAAAGGCCGGGATCTTGCCAACAAGTATGTGAAAAATGCGAAAATACGGGCCAGATAACGGCAAATCCCAGAACTACCCGAGACATAACCGGCGTTATCCTCTAAAATATTAATCGCAACCAGGTTTAATTGACTGTTTCAGTGTGATACCACATTACTACGTGGTCCAAGCCAGGAAAAGGCCAGGATCTGGCAAACAAGTATACGAAATCGCGAAGGTATGAGCCAGATGGTTGCAAATACCAGAACTAACCAAGATGTAACCTGCGTTATCCTCCAGAATACCTTTCGGAACCAGATTCTATTGACCGCTTCAGTGTGGTACCACATTACAACGTGGTCCAAACCAGAAAAATCCCAGTATCTGGCCAACACGTATGCGAGAAATGCGAAAGTATGAGCCAGATGAGGGCAAATCCCAGACCTAACCGAGACATAACCGGCGTTATCCTCTAAAATATTAATCGCAACCAGGTTTACTTGACTGTTTCGGTGTGGTACCGCATTACCACGTGATCCAATCCAGAAAAAGGCCAGGATCTGGCCAACAAGTTTGCGAAAAATGCGAAAGTACGAGCCAGATGAGGGCAAATACCAGACCTAACCCAGACATAACCGGCGTTATCCTCTAAAATATTAATCGGAACCAGGTTTAATTGACTGTTTCGGTGTGGAACTTCATTACTACGGGATCCAAACCAGAAAAAGCCCAGGATCTGGCCAACAAGTATGCGAAAAACGCGAAAGTATGAGCCAGATGATTGCAAATACCAGAACTAACCAAGACGTAACCTGCGTTATCCTCCAGAATACCTTTCGGAACCAGATTCTATTGACCGCTTCAGTGTGGTACCACATTACAACGTGGTCCAAACCAGAAAAAGCCCAGTATCTGGCCAACAAGTATGCGAAAAATGCGAAAGTACGAGCCAGATGATGGCAAATCCCAGACCTAACCGAGACATAACCGGCGTTATCCTCTAAAATAATAATCGCAACCAGGTTTAATTGACTGCTTCAGTGTGGTACCACATTACAACGTGGTCCAAGCCAGAAAAAGGCCAGGATCTGGCCAACAAGTATGCGAAAAATGCGAAAATACGAGCTAGCTGACGGCAAATCCCAGACCTACCCGAGACATAACCGGCGTTATCCTCTAAAATATTAATCGCAACCAGGTTTAATTGACTGTTTCAGTGTGATACCCCATTCCTACGTGGTCCAAACCAGAAAAAGCCCAGGATCTGGCCAACACGTATGCGAGAAATGCGAAAGTATGAGCCAGATGAGGGCAAATCCCAGACCTAACCGAGACATAACCGGCGTTATCCTCTAAAATATTAATCGCAACCAGGTTTAATTGACTGTTTCAGTGTGATACCACATTACTACGTGGTCCAAGCCAGGAAAAGGCCAGGATCTGGCAAACAAGTATACGAAATCGCGAAAGTATGAGCCAGATGGTTGCAAATACCAGAACTAACCAAGACGTAACCTGCGTTATCCTCCAGAATACCCTTCGGAACCAGATTCTATTGACCGCTTCAGTGTGGTACCACATTACAACGTGGTCCAAACCAGAAAAAGCCCAGGATCTGGCCAACACGTATGCGAGAAATGCGAAAGTAAGAGCCAGATGAGGGCAAATCCCAGACCTAACCGAGACATAACCTGCGTTATCCTCCGGAATACCTTTCGGAACCAGATTCTATTGACCGCTTCAGTGTGGTACCACATTACAACGTGGTCCAAACCAGAAAAAGCCCAGTATCTGGCCAACAAGTATGCGAAAAATGCGAAAGTACGAGCCAGATGATGGCAAATCCCAGACCTAACCGAGACATAACCGGCGTTATCCTCTAAAATCTTAATCGCAACCAGGTTTACTTGACTGTTTCGGTGTGGTACCGCATTACCACGTGATCCAATCCAGAAAAAGGCCAGGATCTGGCCAACAAGTTTGCGAAAAATGCGAAAGTACGAGCCAGATGAGGACAAATACCAGATCTAACCCAGACATAACCGGCGTTATCCTCTAAAATACTAACCGGAACCAGGTTTAATTGACTGTTTCAGTGTGGTACCGCATTACCACGTGATCCAATCCAGAAAAAGGCCAGGATCTGGCCAACAAGTTTGCGAAAAATGCGAAAGTACGAGCCAGATGAGGGCAAATACCAGACCTAACCCAGACATAACCGGCGTTATCCTCTAAAATATTAATCGGAACCAGGTTTAATTGACTGTTTCAGTGTGGATCCACATTACTACGTGATCCAAACCAGAGAAAGCCCAGTTTCTGGCCAACAAGCATGCGAAAAATGCGAAAGTACGAGCCAGATGATGGCAAATCCCAGACCTAACCGAGACATAACCGGCGTTATCCTCTAAAATATTAATCGCAACCAGGTTTAATTGACTGTTTCAGTGCGGAACTTCATTACTACGGGATCCAAACCAGAAAAAAACCCAGGATCTGGCCAACAAGTATGTGAAAAACGCGAAAGTATGAGCCAGATGATTGCAATTACCAGAACTAACCCAGACGTAACCTGCGTTATCCTCCAAAATACTATTCGGAACTAGATTCTATTGACTGTTTCAGTGTGATACCACATTACTACGTGGTCGAAGACAGAAAAAGGCCAGGATCTGGCCAACAAGTATGCGAAAAATGCGAAAATACGAGCTAGATGACGGCAAATCCCAGACCTACCCGAGACATAACAGGCGTTATCCTCTAAGATATTAATCGCAACCAGGTTTAATTGACTGTTTCAGTGTGATACCACATTACTACGTGGTCCAAGCCAGGAAAAGGCCAGGATCTGGCCAACAAGTAAGCGAGAAATTCGAAAATACGAGCCAGATGATGGCAAATCCCAGACCTACCCGAGACATAACCGGCGTTATCCTCTAAAATATTAATCGCAACCAGGTTTAATTGACTGTTTCGGTGTGGAACTTCATTACTACGGGATCCAAACCAGAAAAAACCCAGGATCTGGCAAAGATGTATGCGAAAAACGCGAATGTATGAGCCAGATGATTGCAAATACCAGAACTAACCCAGACGTAACCTGGGCTATCCTCTAAAATACTATTCGGAACCAGCTTTCATTGACTGTTTCAGTGTGGTACCACATTACTACGTGATCCAAACCAAAAAAAGCCCAGGATCTTGCCAACAAGTACGCGAAAATTGCGAAAAAATGAACCAGATGATTACAAATAACAGAACTAACCCAGACATAACCGGCGTTATCCTCTAAAATATTAATCGGAACCAGGTTTAATTGACTGTTTCAGTGTGGTACCTCATTACTACGTGGTCCAAGCCAGAAAAAGGCCTGGATCTGGCCAACAAGTATGCGATAAATGCGAAAGTATGAGCCAGATGATTGCAAATACCAGAACTAACCCAGATATAACCAGCGTTATCTTCTAAAATATTAATCGGAACCAGGTTTAATTGACTGTTTCAGTGTGGTACCACATTACTACGTGATCCAAACCAAAAAAAGCTCAGGATCCTGCCAACAAGTATGCGAAAAATGCGAAAGTATGAGCCAGATGATTGCAAATACCAGAACTAACCCAGATATAACCAGCGTTATCTTCTTAAATATTAATCGGAACCAGGTTTAATTGACTGTTTCAGTGTGGTACCTCATTACTATGTGGTCCAAGCCAGAAAAAGGTCAGGATCTGCCCAACAAGTAAGCGAAAAATGCGAAAGTACGAGCCAGATGAGGACAAATACCAGACCTAACCCAGACATAACCGGCGTTATCCTCTAAAATATTAATCGGAACTAGGTTTAATTGACTGTTTCGGTGTGGTACCGCATTACTACGTGATCCAAACCAGAAAAAGGCCAGGATCCTGCCTACAAGTATGCGAAAAATGCGAAAGTACGAGCCAGATGAGGGCAAATACCAGACCTAACCCAGACATAACCGGCGTTATCCTCTAAAATATTAATCGGGACCAGGTTTAATTGACTGTTTCAGTGTGGTACCACATTACTTCGTGGTCCAAGCCAGAAAAAGGCCAGGATCTGGCCAACAAGTAAGCGAAAAATGCGAAGGTACGAGCCAGATGAAGGCAAATACCAGAACTAACCCACACGTAACCTGCGTTATCCTCTAAAATACTATTCGGAACTAGATTCTATTGACTGTTTCAGTGTGATACCACATTACTACGTGGTCGAAGCCAGAAAAAGGCCAGCATCTGGCCAACAAGTATGCGAAAAATGCGAAAATACGAGCTAGATGACGGCAAATCCCAGACCTATCCGAGACATAACCGGCGTTATCCTCTAAGATATTAATCGCAACCAGGTTTAATTGACTGTTTCAGTGTGATACCACATTACTACGGGATCCAAACCTGAAAAAACCCTGGATCTGGCCTAGAAGCATGCGAAAAACGCGATAGTATGAGCCAGATAATTGCAAATACCAGAACTAACCCAGACATAACCAGCGTTATCCTCTAAAATACTAATCGGAACCAGCTTTTATTGACTGTTTCAGTGTGGTACCACATTACTACGTGATCCAAACCAGAAAAAGGCCAGGATCCTGCCTACAAGTATGCGAAAAATGCGAAAGTACGAGCCAGATGTGGGCAAGTTCCAGACCTAGCCCAGACATAACCGGCATTATCCTCCAAAATATTAATCGGAACCAGGTTTAATTGACAGTTTCAGTGTGGTACCACATTACTACGTGATCCAAACCAAAAAAAACCCAGGATCTTGCCAACAAGTATGCGAAAAATGCGAAAGTACGAGGCAGATGATTGCAAATACCAGAACTAACCCAGACGTTACCTGCGTTATCCTCTAAAATACTATTCGGAACCAGCTTTTATTGACTGTTTCAGTGTGGTACCACATTACTACGTGATCCAAAACAGAAAAAGCCCAGTATCCGGCCAACAAGTATGCGAAAAATGCGAAAGTACGAGCCAGATGTGGGCAAGTTCCAGACCTAGCCCAGACATAACCGGCATATCCTCTAAAATATTATTCGCAACCAGGTTTAATTGTCCGTTTCGTTGTGGATCCACATTACTACGGGATCCATACCAGAAAAAGGCCAGGATCTGGCCAATAAGTATGCGAAAAATGCGAAAGTACGAGCCAGATGATGGCAAATCCCAGACCTAACCGAGACATAACCGGCGTTATCCTCTAAAATATTAATCGCAACCAGGTTTAATTGGCTGTTTCAGTGTGGTACCACATTACTACGAGATCCAAACCAAAAAAAGCCCAGGATCTTGCCAACAAGTATGCGAAAAATGCGAAAATACGAGCCAGATAACGGCAAATCCCAGAACTACCCGAGACATAACCGGCGTTATCCACTAAAATATTAATCGCAACCAGGTTTGATTGACTGTTTCGGTGTGGAACTTCATTACTACGGGATCCAAGCCAGAAAAAGGCCAGGATCTGGCAAACAAGTATACGAAATCGCGAAAGTATGAGCCAGATTGTTGCAAATGCCAGAACTAACCCAGACGTTACCTGCGTTATCCTCTAAAATACTATTCGGAACCAGCTTCTATTGACTGTTTCTGTGTGGTACCATATTACTACGTGATCCAAACCTGAGAAAACTCTGGATCTGGCCAAGAAGTATGCGAAAAACGCGATAGTATGAGCCAGATAATTGCAAATACCCGAACTAACCCAGACATAACCAGCGTTATCCTCTAAAATACTAATCGGAACCAGCTTTTATTGACTGTTTCAGTGTGGTACCACATTACTACGTGATCCAAACCAGAAAAAGGCCAGGATCCTGCCTACAAGTATGCGAAAAATGCGAAAGTACGAGCCAGATGAGGGCAAGTACCAGACCTAACCCAGACATAACCGGCGTTATCCTCTAAAATAATAATCGCAACCAGGTTTAATTGACTGCTTCAGTGTGGTACCACATTACAACGTGGTCCAAGCCAGAAAAAGGCCAGGATCTGGCCAACAAGTATGCGAAAAATGCGAAAATACGAGCTAGCTGACGGCAAATCCCAGACCTACCCGAGACATAACCGGCGTTATCCTCTAAAATATTAATCGCAACCAGGTTTAATTGACTGTTTCAGTGTGATACCACATTCCTACGTGGTCCAAACCAGAAAAAGCCCAGGATCTGGCCAACACGTATGCGAGAAATGCGAAAGTATGAGCCAGATGAGGGCAAATCCCAGACCTAACCGAGACATAACCGGCGTTATCCTCTAAAATATTAATCGCAACCAGGTTTAATTGACTGTTTCAGTGTGATACCACATTACTACGTGGTCCAAGCCAGGAAAAGGCCAGGATCTGGCAAACAAGTATACGAAATCGCGAAGGTATGAGCCAGATGGTTGCAAATACCAGAACTAACCAAGACGTAACCTGCGTTATCCTCCAGAATACCTTTCGGAACCAGATTCTATTGACTGTTTCAGTGTGATACCACATTCCTACGTGGTCCAAACCAGAAAAAGCCCAGGATCTGGCCAACACGTATGCGAGAAATGCGAAAGTATGAGCCAGATGAGGGCAAATCCCAGACCTAACCGAGACATAACCGGCGTTATCCTCTAAAATATTAATCGCAACCAGGTTTAATTGACTGTTTCAGTGTGATACCACATTACTACGTGGTCCAAGCCAGGAAAAGGCCAGGATCTTGCCAACAAGTATGCGAAAAATGCGAAAATACGGGCCAGATAACGGCAAATCCCAGAACTACCCGAGACATAACCGGCGTTATCCTCTAAAATATTAATCGGAACCAGGTTTAATTGACTGTTTCGGTGTGGAACTTCATTACTACGGGATCCAAACCAGAAAAAGCCCAGGATCTGGCCAACAAGTATGCGAAAAACGCGAAAGTATGAGCCAGATGGTTGCAAATACCAGAACTAACCAAGACGTAACCTGCGTTATCCTCCAGAATACCTTTCGGAACCAGATTCTATTGACCGCTTCAGTGTGGTACCACATTACAACGTGGTCCAAACCAGAAAAAGCCCAGTATCTGGCCAACAAGTATGCGAAAAATGCGAAAGTACGAGCCAGATGATGGCAAATCCCAGACCTAACCGAGACATAACCGGCGTTATCCTCTAAAATAATAATCGCAACCAGGTTTAATTGACTGCTTCAGTGTGGTACCACATTACAACGTGGTCCAAGCCAGAAAAAGGCCAGGATCTGGCCAACAAGTATGCGAAAAATGCGAAAATACGAGCTAGCTGACGGCAAATCCCAGACCTACCCGAGACATAACCGGCGTTATCCTCTAAAATATTAATCGCAACCAGGTTTAATTGACTGTTTCAGTGTGATACCACATTCCTACGTGGTCCAAACCAGAAAAAGCCCAGGATCTGGCCAACACGTATGCGAGAAATGCGAAAGTATGAGCCAGATGAGGGCAAATCCCAGACCTAACCGAGACATAACCTGCGTTATCCTCCGGAATACCTTTCGGAACCAGATTCTATTGACCGCTTCAGTGTGGTACCACATTACAACGTGGTCCAAACCAGAAAAAGCCCAGTATCTGGCCAACAAGTATGCGAAAAATGCGAAAGTACGAGCCAGATGATGGCAAATCCCAGACCTAACCGAGACATAACCGGCGTTATCCTCTAAAATATTAATCGCAACCAGGTTTACTTGACTGTTTCGGTGTGGTACCGCATTACCACGTGATCCAATCCAGAAAAAGGCCAGGATCTGGCCAACAAGTATGCGAAAAATGCGAAAGTACGAGCCAGATGAGGGCAAATACCAGACCTAACCCAGACATAACCGGCGTTATCCTCTAAAATATTAATCGGAACTAGGTTTAATTGCCGGTTTCGGTGTGGTACCGCATTACTACGTGATCCAAACCAGAAAAAGGCCAGGATCCTGCCTACAAGTATGCGAAAAATGCGAAAGTACGAGCCAGATGAGGGCAAGTACCAGACCTAACCCAGACATAACCGGCATTATCCTCTAAAATATTAATCGCCGCCAGGTTTAATTGACTGTTTCAGTGTGGTACCTCATTACTATGTGGTCCAAGCCAGAAAAAGGTCAGGATCTGCCCAACAAGTAAGCGAAAACTGCGAAAGTACGAGCCAGATGAGGACAAATACCAGACCTAACCCAGACATAACCGGCGTTATCCTCTAAAATATTAATCGGAACTAGGTTTAATTGCCGGTTACGGTGTGGTACCGCATTACTACGTGATCCAAACCAGAAAAAGGCCACGATCCTGCCTACAAGTATGCGAAAAATGCGAAAGTACGAGCCAGATGAGGGCAAGTACCAGACCTAGCCCAGACATAACCGGCGTTATCCTCTAAAATATTAATCGGGACCAGGTTTAATTGACTGTTTCAGTGTGGTACCACATTACTTCGTGGTCCAAGCCAGAAAAAGGCCAGGATCTGGCCAACAAGTAAGCGAAAAATGCGAAGGTACGAGCCAGATGAGGGCAAATACCAGAACTAACCCAGACGTAACCTGCGTTATCCTCTAAAATACTATTCGGAACCAGCTTTTATTGACTGTTTCAGTGTGGTACCACATTACTACGTGATCCACACCAAAAAAAGCCCAGGATCTTGCCAACAAGTATGCGAAAAATGCGAAAGTACGAGCCAGATGATTGCAAATACCAGAACTAACCCAAACATAACCAGCGTTATCCTCCAAAATAATCATCGCAACCAGGTTTAATTGACTGCTTCGGTGTGGAACGACATTACGAAGGGATCCAAACCACTAAAAACCCAAGATCTGGCCAACAAGTACGCGAAAATTGCGAAAGTATGAGCCAGATGATTGCAAATAACAGAACTAACCCAGACATAACCAGCGTTATCCTCTAAAATATTAATCGGAACCAGGTTTAATTGACTGTTTCAGTGCGGAACTTCATTACTACGGGATCCAAACCAGAAAAAAACCCAGGATCTGGCCAACAAGTATGTGAAAAACGCGAAAGTATGAGCCAGATGATTGCAAATACCAGAACTAACCCAGACGTAACCTGCGTTATCCTCCAAAATACTATTCGGAACTAGATTCTATTGACTGTTTCAGTGTGATACCACATTACTACGTGGTCGAAGACAGAAAAAGGCCAGGATCTGGCCAACAAGTATGCGAAAAATGCGAAAATACGAGCTAGATGACGACAAATCCCAGACCTACCCGAGACATAACCGGCGTTATCCTCTAAGATATTAATCGCAACCAGGTTTAATTGACTGTTTCAGTGTGATACCACATTACTACGTGGTCCAAGCCAGGAAAAGGCCAGGATCTGGCCAACAAGTAAGCGAGAAATGCGAAAATACGAGCCAGATGACGGCAAATCCCAGACCTACCCGAGACATAACCGGCGTTATCCTCTAAAATATTAATCGCAACCAGGTTTAATTGACTGTTTCGGTGTGGAACTTCATTACTACGGGATCCAAACCAGAAAAAACCCAGGATCTGGCAAAGATGTATGCGAAAAACGCGAATGTATGAGCCAGATGATTGCAAATACCAGAACTAACCCTGACGTAACCTGGGCTATCCTCTAAAATACTATTCGGAACCAGCTTTCATTGACTGTTTCAGTGTGGTACCACATTACTACGTGATCCAAACCAAAAAAAGCCCAGGATCTTGCCAACAAGTATGCGAAAAATGCGAAAGTACGAGCCAGATGATTGCAAATACCAGAACTAGCCCAAACATAACCAGCGTTATCCTCCAAAATATTCATCGCAACCAGGTTTAATTGACTGCTTCGGTGTGGAACGACATTACGACGGGATCCAAACCACAAAAAACCCAAGATCTGGCCAACTAGTACGCGAAAATTGCGAAAAAATGAACCAGATGATTACAAATAACAGAACTAACCCAGACATAACCGGCGTTATCCTCTAAAATATTAATCGGAACCAGGTTTAATTGACTGTTTCAGTGTGGTACCTCATTACTACGTGGTCCAAGCCAGAAAAAGGCCTGGATCTGGCCAACAAGTATGCGATAAATGCGAAAGTATGAGCCAGATGATTGCAAATACCAGAACTAACCCAGATATAACCAGCGTTATCTTCTAAAATATTAATCGGAACCAGGTTTAATTGACTGTTTCAGTGTGGTACCACATTACTACGTGATCCAAACCAAAAAAAGCTCAGGATCCTGCCAACAAGTATGCGAAAAATGCGAAAGTATGAGCCAGATGATTGCAAATACCAGAACTAACCCAGATATAACCATCGTTATCTTCTTAAATATTAATCGGCACCAGGTTTAATTGACTGTTTCAGTGTGGTACCACATTACTTCGTGGTCCAAGCCAGAAAAAGGCCAGGATCTGGCCAACAAGTAAGCGAAAAATGCGAAGGTACGAGCCAGATGAAGGCAAATACCAGAACTAACCGAGACATAACCGGCGTTATCCTCTAAAATAATAATCGCAACCAGGTTTAATTGACTGCTTCAGTGTGGTACCACATTACAACGTGGTCCAAGCCAGAAAAAGGCCAGGATCTGGCCAACAAGCATGCGAAAAATGCGAAAATACGAGCTAGCTGACGGCAAATCCCAGACCTACCCGAGACATAACCGGCGTTATCCTCTAAAATATTAATCGCAACCAGGTTTAATTGACTGTTTCAGTGTGATACCACATTCCTACGTGGTCCAAACCAGAAAAAGCCCAGGATCTGGCCAACACGTATGCGAGAAATGCGAAAGTATGAGCCAGATGAGGGCAAATCCCAGACCTAACCGAGACATAACCGGCGTTATCCTCTAAAATATTAATCGCAACCAGGTTTAATTGACTGTTTCAGTGTGATACCACATTACTACGTGGTCCAAGCCAGGAAAAGGCCAGGATCTGGCAAACAAGTATACGAAATCGCGAAAGTATGAGCCAGATGGTTGCAAATACCAGAACTAACCAAGACGCAACCTGCGTTATCCTCCAGAATACCTTTCGGAACCAGATTCTATTGACCGCTTCAGTGTGGTACCACATTACAACGTGGTCCAAACCAGAAAAAGCCCAGGATCTGGCCAACACGTATGCGAGAAATGCGAAAGTATGAGCCAGATGAGGGCAAATCCCAGACCTAACCGAGACATAACCTGCGTTATCCTCCGGAATACCTTTCGGAACCAGATTCTATTGACCGCTTCAGTGTGGTACCACATTACAACGTGGTCCAAACCAGAAAAAGCCCAGTATCTGGCCAACAAGTATGCGAAAAATGCGAAAGTACGAGCCAGATGATGGCAAATCCCAGACCTAACCGAGACATAACCGGCGTTATCCTCTAAAATATTAATCGCAACCAGGTTTACTTGACTTTTTCGGTGTGGTACCGCATTACCACGTGATCCAATCCTGAAAAAGGCCAGGATCTGGCCAACAAGTAAGCGAAAACTGCGAAAGTACGAGCCAGATGAGGACAAATACCAGATCTAACCCAGACATAACCGGCGTTATCCTCTAAAATATTAATCGGAACTAGGTTTAATTGCCGGTTTCGGTGTGGTACCGCATTACTACGTGATCCAAACCAGAAAAAGGCCAGGATCCTGCCTACAAGTATGCGAAAAATGCGAAAGTACGAGCCAGATGAGGGCAAGTACCAGACCTAACCCAGACATAACCGGCATTATCCTCTAAAATATTAATCGCCGCCAGGTTTAATTGACTGTTTCAGTGTGGTACCTCATTACTATGTGGTCCAAGCCAGAAAAAGGTCAGGATCTGCCCAACAAGTAAGCGAAAACTGCGAAAGTACGAGCCAGATGAGGACAAATACCAGACCTAACCCAGACATAACCGGCGTTATCCTCTAAAATATTAATCGGAACTAGGTTTAATTGCCGGTTACGGTGTGGTACCGCATTACTACGTGATCCAAACCAGAAAAAGGCCACGATCCTGCCTACAAGTATGCGAAAAATGCGAAAGTACGAGCCAGATGAGGGCAAGTACCAGACCTAGCCCAGACATAACCGGCGTTATCCTCTAAAATATTAATCGGGACCAGGTTTAATTGACTGTTTCAGTGTGGTACCACATTACTTCGTGGTCCAAGCCAGAAAAAGGCCAGGATCTGGCCAACAAGTAAGCGAAAAATGCGAAGGTACGAGCCAGATGAGGGCAAATACCAGAACTAACCCAGACGTAACCTGCGTTATCCTCTAAAATACTATTCGGAACCAGCTTTTATTGACTGTTTCAGTGTGGTACCACATTACTACGTGATCCACACCAAAAAAAGCCCAGGATCTTGCCAACAAGTATGCGAAAAATGCGAAAGTACGAGCCAGATGATTGCAAATACCAGAACTAACCCAAACATAACCAGCGTTATCCTCCAAAATAATCATCGCAACCAGGTTTAATTGACTGCTTCGGTGTGGAACGACATTACGAAGGGATCCAAACCACTAAAAACCCAAGATCTGGCCAACAAGTACGCGAAAATTGCGAAAGTATGAGCCAGATGATTGCAAATAACAGAACTAACCCAGACATAACCAGCGTTATCCTCTAAAATATTAATCGGAACCAGGTTTAATTGACTGTTTCAGTGCGGAACTTCATTACTACGGGATCCAAACCAGAAAAAAACCCAGGATCTGGCCAACAAGTATGTGAAAAACGCGAAAGTATGAGCCAGATGATTGCAAATACCAGAACTAACCCAGACGTAACCTGCGTTAACCTCCAAAATACTATTCGGAACTAGATTCTATTGACTGTTTCAGTGTGATACCACATTACTACGTGGTCGAAGACAGAAAAAGGCCAGGATCTGGCCAACAAGTATGCGAAAAATGCGAAAATACGAGCTAGATGACGACAAATCCCAGACCTACCCGAGACATAACCGGCGTTATCCTCTAAGATATTAATCGCAACCAGGTTTAATTGACTGTTTCAGTGTGATACCACATTACTACGTGGTCCAAGCCAGGAAAAGGCCAGGATCTGGCCAACAAGTAAGCGAGAAATGCGAAAATACGAGCCAGATGACGGCAAATCCCAGACCTACCCGAGACATAACCGGCGTTATCCTCTAAAATATTAATCGCAACCAGGTTTAATTGACTGTTTCGGTGTGGAACTTCATTACTACGGGATCCAAACCAGAAAAAACCCAGGATCTGGCAAAGATGTATGCGAAAAACGCGAATGTATGAGCCAGATGATTGCAAATACCAGAACTAACCCAGACGTAACCTGGGCTATCCTCTAAAATACTATTCGGAACCAGCTTTCATTGACTGTTTCAGTGTGGTACCACATTACTACGTGATCCAAACCAAAAAAAGCCCAGGATCTTGCCAACAAGTATGCGAAAAATGCGAAAGTACGAGCCAGATGATTGCAAATACCAGAACTAGCCCAAACATAACCAGCGTTATCCTCCAAAATATTCATCGCAACCAGGTTTAATTGACTGCTTCGGTGTGGAACGACATTACGACGGGATCCAAACCACAAAAAACCCAAGATCTGGCCAACTAGTACGCGAAAATTGCGAAAAAATGAACCAGATGATTACAAATAACAGAACTAACCCAGACATAACCGGCGTTATCCTCTAAAATATTAATCGGAACCAGGTTTAATTGACTGTTTCAGTGTGGTACCTCATTACTACGTGGTCCAAGCCAGAAAAAGGCCTGGATCTGGCCAACAAGTATGCGATAAATGCGAAAGTATGAGCCAGATGATTGCAAATACCAGAACTAACCCAGATATAACCAGCGTTATCTTCTAAAATATTAATCGGAACCAGGTTTAATTGACTGTTTCAGTGTGGTACCACATTACTACGTGATCCAAACCAAAAAAAGCTCAGGATCCTGCCAACAAGTATGCGAAAAATGCGAAAGTATGAGCCAGATGATTGCAAATACCAGAACTAACCCAGATATAACCATCGTTATCTTCTTAAATATTAATCGGGACCAGGTTTAATTGACTGTTTCAGTGTGGTACCACATTACTTCGTGGTCCAAGCCAGAAACAGGCCAGGATCTGGCCAACAAGTAAGCGAAAAATGCGAAGGTACGAGCCAGATGAAGGCAAATACCAGAACTAACCGAGACATAACCGGCGTTATCCTCTAAAATAATAATCGCAACCAGGTTTAATTGACTGCTTCAGTGTGGTACCACATTACAACGTGGTCCAAGCCAGAAAAAGGCCAGGATCTGGCCAACAAGCATGCGAAAAATGCGAAAATACGAGCTAGCTGACGGCAAATCCCAGACCTACCCGAGACATAACCGGCGTTATCCTCTAAAATATTAATCGCAACCAGGTTTAATTGACTGTTTCAGTGTGATACCACATTCCTACGTGGTCCAAACCAGAAAAAGCCCAGGATCTGGCCAACACGTATGCGAGAAATGCGAAAGTATGAGCCAGATGAGGGCAAATCCCAGACCTAACCGAGACATAACCGGCGTTATCCTCTAAAATATTAATCGCAACCAGGTTTAATTGACTGTTTCAGTGTGATACCACATTACTACGTGGTCCAAGCCAGGAAAAGGCCAGGATCTGGCAAACAAGTATACGAAATCGCGAAAGTATGAGCCAGATGGTTGCAAATACCAGAACTAACCAAGACGCAACCTGCGTTATCCTCCAGAATACCTTTCGGAACCAGATTCTATTGACCGCTTCAGTGTGGTACCACATTACAACGTGGTCCAAACCAGAAAAAGCCCAGGATCTGGCCAACACGTATGCGAGAAATGCGAAAGTATGAGCCAGATGAGGGCAAATCCCAGACCTAACCGAGACATAACCTGCGTTATCCTCCGGAATACCTTTCGGAACCAGATTCTATTGACCGCTTCAGTGTGGTACCACATTACAACGTGGTCCAAACCAGAAAAAGCCCAGTATCTGGCCAACAAGTATGCGAAAAATGCGAAAGTACGAGCCAGATGATGGCAAATCCCAGACCTAACCGAGACATAACCGGCGTTATCCTCTAAAATATTAATCGCAACCAGGTTTACTTGACTGTTTCGGTGTGGTACCGCATTACCACGTGATCCAATCCAGAAAAAGGCCAGGATCTGGCCAACAAGTTTGCGAAAAATGCGAAAGTACGAGCCAGATGAGGACAAATACCAGATCTAACCCAGACATAACCGGCGTTATCCTCTAAAATACTAACCGGAACCAGGTTTGATTGACTGTTTCAGTGTGGTACCGCATTACCACGTGATCCAATCCAGAAAAAGGCCAGGATCTGGCCAACAAGTTTGCGAAAAATGCGAAAGTACGAGCCAGATGAGGGCAAATACCAGACCTAACCCAGACATAACCGGCGTTATCCTCTAAAATATTAATCGGAACCAGGTTTAATTGACTGTTTCAGTGTGGATCCACATTACTACGTGATCCAAACCAGAGAAAGCCCAGTTTCTGGCCAACAAGCATGCGAAAAATGCGAAAGTACGAGCCAGATGATGGCAAATCCCAGACCTAACCGAGACATAACCGGCGTTATCCTCTAAAATATTAATCGCAACCAGGTTTAATTGACTGTTTCAGTGCGGAACTTCATTACTACGGGATCCAAACCAGAAAAAAACCCAGGATCTGGCCAACAAGTATGTGAAAAACGCGAAAGTATGAGCCAGATGATTGCAGATACCAGACCTAACCCAGACATAACCTGCGTTATCCTCCAAAATACTATTCGGAACTAGATTCTATTGACTGTTTCAGTGTGGTACCACATTACTTCGTGGTCCAAGCCAGAAAAAGGCCAGGATCTGGCCAACAAGTATGCGAAAAATGCGAAAATACGAGCTAGATGACGGCAAATCCCAGACCTACCCGAGACATAACCGGCGTTATCCTCTAAGATATTAATCGCAACCAGGTTTAATTGACTGTTTCAGTGTGATACCACATTACTACGTGGTCCAAGCCAGGAAAAGGCCAGGATCTGGCCAACAAGTAAGCGAGAAATGCGAAAATACGAGCCAGATGATTGCAAATACCAGAACTAGCCCAAACATAACCAGCGTTATCCTCCAAAATATTCATCGCAACCAGGTTTAATTGACTGCTTCGGTGTGGAACGACATTACGACGGGATCCAAACCACAAAAAACCCAAGATCTGGCCAACTAGTACGCGAAAATTGCGAAAAAATGAACCAGATGATTACAAATAACAGAACTAACCCAGACATAACCGGCGTTATCCTCTAAAATATTAATCGGAACCAGGTTTAATTGACTGTTTCAGTGTGGTATCACATTACTACGTGATCCAAACCAAAAACAGCCCAGGATCTTGCCAACAAGTATGCGAAAAATGCGAAAGTATGAGCCAGATGATTGCAAATACCAGAACTAACCCAGATATAACCAGCGTTATCTTCTAAAATATTAATCGGAACCAGGTTTAATTGACTGTTTCAGTGTGGTACCACATTACTACGTGATCCAAACCAAAAAAAGCTCAGGATCCTGCCGACAAGTATGCGAAAAATGCGAAAGTATGAGCCAGATGATTGCAAATACCAGAACTAACCCAGATATAACCAGCGTTATCTTCTTAAATATTAATCGGAACCAGGTTTAATTGACTGTTTCAGTGTGGTACCTCATTACTATGTGGTCCAAGCCAGAAAAAGGTCAGGATCTGCCCAACAAGTAAGCGAAAAATGCGAAAGTACGAGCCAGATGAGGACAAATACCAGACCTAACCCAGACATAACCGGCGTTATCCTCTAAAATATTAATCGGAACTAGGTTTAATTGACTGTTTCGGTGTGGTACCGCATTACTACGTGATCCAAACCAGAAAAAGGCCAGGATCCTGCCTACAAGTATGCGAAAAATGCGAAAGTACGAGCCAGATGAGGGCAAATACCAGACCTAACCCAGACATAACCGGCGTTATCCTCTAAAATATTAATCGGGACCAGGTTTAATTGACTGTTTCAGTGTGGTACCACATTACTTCGTGGTCCAAGCCAGAAAAAGGCCAGGATCTGGCCAACAAGTAAGCGAAAAATGCGAAGGTACGAGCCAGATGAAGGCAAATACCAGAACTAACCCACACGTAACCTGCGTTATCCTCTAAAATACTATTCGGAACTAGATTCTATTGACTGTTTCAGTGTGATACCACATTACTACGTGGTCGAAGCCAGAAAAAGGCCAGCATCTGGCCAACAAGTATGCGAGAAATGCGAAAATACGAGCTAGATGACGGCAAATCCCAGACCTACCCGAGACATAACCGGCGTTATCCTCTAAGATATTAATCGCAACCAGGTTTAATTGACTGTTTCAGTGTGATACCACATTACTACGTGGTCCAAGCCAGGAAAAGGCCAGGATCTGGCCAACAAGTATGCGAAAAATGCGAAAGTACGAGCCAGATGATTGCAAATACCAGAACTAACCCAAACATAACCAGCGTTATCCTCCAAAATATTCATCGCAACCAGGTTTAATTGACTGCTTCGGTGTGGAACGACATTACGAAGGGATCCAAACCACTAAAAACCCAAGATCTGGCCAACAAGTACGCGAAAATTGCGAAAGTATGAGCCAGATGATTGCAAATAACAGAACTAACCCAGACATAACCAGCGTTATCCTCTAAAATATTAATCGGAACCAGGTTTAATTGACTGTTTCAAAGTGGAACTTCATTACTACGGGATCCAAACCAGAAAAAAACCCAGGATCTGGCCAACACGTATACGAGAAATGCGAAAGTACGAGGCAGATGGTTGCAAATACCAGAACTAACCCAGACGTTACCTGCGTTATCCTCTAAAATACTATTCGGAACCAGCTTTTATTGACTGTTTCAGTGTGATACCACATTACTACGTGGTCCAAGCCAGGAAAAGGCCAGGATCTGGCCAACAAGTATGCGAGAAATGCGAAAATACGAGCCAGATGACGGCAAATCCCAGACCTACCCGAGACATAACCGGCGTTATCCTCTAAAATATTAATCGCAACCAGGTTTAATTGACTGTTTCGGTTTGGAACTTCATTACTACGGGATCCAAACCAGAAAAAACCCAGGATCCGGCAAAGATGTATGCGAAAAACGCGAATGTATGAGCCAGATGATTGCAAATACCAGAACTAACCCAGACGTAACCTGCGCTATCCTCTAAAATACTATTCGGAACCAGCTTTTATTGACTGTTTCAGTGTGGTACCACATTACTACGTGATCCAAACTAAAAAAAGCCCATAATCTTGCCAACAAGTATGCGAAAAATGCGAAAGTACGAGTCAGATGATTGCAAATACCAGAACTAACCCAAACATAACCAGCGTTATCCTCCAAAATATTCATCGCAACCAGGTTTGATTGACTGCTTCGGTGTGGAACCAGATTTCGACGGGATCCAAGCCACAGAAAACCCAAGATATGGCCAACAAGTACGAGAAAATTGCAAAAGTATGGGCCAGATGATTGCAAATACCAGAACTAACCCAGACATAACCAGCGTTATCCTCTAAAATATTAATCGCCACCAGCTCTTATTCACCGTTTCAGGGTGGTACCACATTACAACGTGATCCAAACCAGAAAAAGGCCAGGATCTGGCCAACAAGTATGCGAAAAATGCGAAAATACGAGGCAGATGAGGGCAAATACCAGACCTAACCCAGACATAACCGGCGTTATCCCCTAAAATATTCATTCCAACCAGGTTTAATTGACTGTTTCGGTGTGGAACCACATTACTACGGGATCCAAACCTGAAAAAACCCTGGATCTGGCCTAGAAGCATGCGAAAAACGCGATAGTATGAGCCAGATAATTGCAAATACCAGAACTAACCCAGACATAACCAGCGTTATCCTCTAAAATACTAATCGGAACCAGCTTTTATTGACTGTTTCAGTGTGGTACCACATTACTACGTGATCCAAACCAGAAAAAGCCCAGGATCTGGCCAACAAGTATGCGAGAAATGCGAAAGTACGAGCCAGATGAGGGCAAATACCAGACCTAACCCAGCCATAACCGGCGTTATCCTCTAAAATACTAACTGAAACCAGGTTTAATTGACTGTTTCAGTGTGGTACCGCATTACTACGTGATCCAAACCAGAAAAAGGCCAGGATTTGGCCAACAAGTATGCGAAAAATGCGAAAGTACGAGCCAGATGAGGGCAAATACCAGACCTAACCCAGACATAACCGGCATTATCCGCCAAAATATTAATCGGAACCAGGTTTAATTGACAGTTTCAGTGTGGTACCACATTACTACGTGATCCTAACCAAAAAAAACCCAGGATCTTGCCAACAAGTATGCGAAAAATGCGAAAGTACGAGGCAGATGATTGCAAATACCAGAACTAACCCAGACGTTACCTGCGTTATCCTCTAAAATACTATTCGGAACCAGCTTTTATTGACTGTTTCAGTGTGGTACCACATTACTACGTGATCCAAAACAGAAAAAGCCCAGTATCCGGCCAACAAGTATGCGAAAAATGCGAAAGTACGAGCCAGATGTGGGCAAGTTCCAGACCTAGCCCAGACATAACCGGCATATCCTCTAAAATATTAATCGCAACCAGGTTTTATTGTCCGTTTCGTTGTGGATCCACATTACTACGGGATCCATACCAGAAAAAGGCCAGGATCTGGCCAATAAGTATGCGAAAAATGCGAAAGTACGAGCCAGATGATGGCAAATCCCAGACCTAACCGAGACATAACCGGCGTTATCCTCTAAAATATTAATCGCAACCAGGTTTAATTGGCTGTTTCAGTGTGGTACCACATTACTACGAGATCCAAACCAAAAAAAGCCCAGGATCTAGCCAACAAGTATGCGAAAAATGCGAAAATACGAGCCAGATAACGGCAAATCCCAGAACTACCCGAGACATAACCGGCGTTATCCACTAAAATATTAATCGCAACCAGGTTTAATTTACTGTTTCGGTGTGGAACTTCATTACTACGGGATCCAAGCCAGAAAAAGGCCAGGATCTGGCAAACAAGTATACGAAATCGCGAAAGTATGAGCCAGATTGTTGCAAATACCAGAACTAACCCAGACATAACCAGCGTCATCCTCTAAAATACTATTCGGAACCAGCTTCTATTGACTGTTTCTGTGTGGTACCATATTACTACGTGATCCAAACCTGAGAAAACTCTGGATCTGGCCAAGAAGTATGCGAAAAACGCGATAGTATGAGCCAGATAATTGCAAATACCCGAACTAACCCAGACATAACCAGCGTTATCCTCTAAAATACTAATCGGAACCAGCTTTTATTGACTGTTTCAGTGTGGTACCACATTACTACGTGATCCAAACCAGAAAAAGGCCAGGATCCTGCCTACAAGTATGCGAAAAATGCGAAAGTACGAGCCAGATGAGGGCAAGTACCAGACCTAACCCAGACATAACCGGCGTTATCCTCTAAAATAATAATCGCAACCAGGTTTAATTGACTGCTTCAGTGTGGTACCACATTACAACGTGGTCCAAGCCAGAAAAAGGCCAGGATCTGGCCAACAAGTATGCGAAAAATGCGAAAATACGAGCTAGCTGACGGCAAATCCCAGACCTACCCGAGACATAACCGGCGTTATCCTCTAAAATATTAATCGCAACCAGGTTTAATTGACTGTTTCAGTGTGATACCACATTCCTACGTGGTCCAAACCAGAAAAAGCCCAGGATCTGGCCAACACGTATGCGAGAAATGCGAAAGTATGAGCCAGATGGTTGCAAATACCAGAACTAACCAAGACGTAACCTGCGTTATCCTCCAGAATACATTTCGGAACCAGATTCTATTGACCGCTTCAGTGTGGTACCACATTACAACGTGGTCCAAACCAGAAAAAGCCCAGGATCTGGCCAACACGTATGCGAGAAATGCGAAAGTATGAGCCAGATGAGGGCAAATCCCAGACCTAAACGAGACATAACCGGCGTTATCCTCTAAAATATTAATCACAACCAGGTTTACTTGACTGTTTCGGTGTGGTACCGCATTACCACGTGATCCAATCCAGAAAAAGGCCAGGATCTGGCCAACAAGTTTGCGAAAAATGCGAAAGTACGAGCCAGATGAGGGCAAATACCAGACCTAACCCAGACATAACCGGCGTTATCCTCTAAAATATTAATCGGAACCAGGTTTAATTGACTGTTTCGGTGTGGAACTTCATTACTACGGGATCCAAACCAGAAAAAGCCCAGGATCTGGCCAACATGTATGCGAAAAACGCGAAAGTATGAGCCAGATGATTGCAAATACCAGAACTAACCAAGACGTAACCTGCGTTATCCTCCAGAATACCTTTCGGAGCCAGATTCTATTGACCGCTTCAGTGTGGTACCACATTACAACGTGGTCCAAACCAGAAAAAGACCAGTATCTGGCCAACAAGTATGCGAAAAATGCGAAAGTACGAGCCAGATGATGGCAAATCCCAGACCTAACCGAGACATAACCGGCGTTATCCTCTAAAATAATAATCGCAACCAGGTTTAATTGACTGCTTCAGTGTGGTACCACATTACAACGTGGTCCAAGCCAGAAAAAGGCCAGGGTCTGGCCAACACGTATGCGAGAAATGCGAAAGTATGAGCCAGATGAGGGCAAATCCCAGACCTAACCGAGACATAACCGGCGTTATCCTCTAAAATATTAATCGCAACCAGGTTTAATTGACTGTTTCAGTGTGATACCACATTACTACGTGGTCCAAGCCAGGGAAAGGCCAGGATCTGGCAAACAAGTATACGAAATCGCGAAAGTATGAGCCAGATGGTTGCAAATACCAGAACTAACCAAGACGTAACCTGCGTTATCCTCCAGAATACCTATCGGAACCAGATTCTATTGACCGCTTCAGTGTGGTACCACATTACAACGTGGTCCAAACCAGAAAAAGCCCAGGATCTGGCCAACACGTATGCGAGAAATGCGAAAGTATGAGCCAGATGAGGGCAAATCCCAGACCTAAACGAGACATAACCGGCGTTATCCTCTAAAATATTAATCACAACCAGGTTTACTTGACTGTTTCGGTGTGGTACCGCATTACCACGTGATCCAATCCAGAAAAAGGCCAGGATCTGGCCAACAAGTTTGCGAAAAATGCGAAAGTACGAGCCAGATGAGGGCAAATACCAGACCTAACCCAGACATAACCGGCGTTATCCTCTAAAATATTAATCGGAACCAGGTTTAATTGACTGTTTCGGTGTGGAACTTCATTACTACGGGATCCAAACCAGAAAAAGCCCAGGATCTGGCCAACATGTATGCGAAAAACGCGAAAGTATGAGCCAGATGATTGCAAATACCAGAACTAACCAAGACGTAACCTGCGTTATCCTCCAGAATACCTTTCGGAGCCAGATTCTATTGACCGCTTCAGTGTGGTACCACATTACAACGTGGTCCAAACCAGAAAAAGACCAGTATCTGGCCAACAAGTATGCGAAAAATGCGAAAGTACGAGCCAGATGATGGCAAATCCCAGACCTAACCGAGACATAACCGGCGTTATCCTCTAAAATAATAATCGCAACCAGGTTTAATTGACTGCTTCAGTGTGGTACCACATTACAACGTGGTCCAAGCCAGAAAAAGGCCAGGGTCTGGCCAACACGTATGCGAGAAATGCGAAAGTATGAGCCAGATGAGGGCAAATCCCAGACCTAACCGAGACATAACCGGCGTTATCCTCTAAAATATTAATCGCAACCAGGTTTAATTGACTGTTTCAGTGTGATACCACATTACTACGTGGTCCAAGCCAGGGAAAGGCCAGGATCTGGCAAACAAGTATACGAAATCGCGAAAGTATGAGCCAGATGGTTGCAAATACCAGAACTAACCAAGACGTAACCTGCGTTATCCTCCAGAATACCTATCGGAACCAGATTCTATTGACCGCTTCAGTGTGGTACCACATTACAACGTGGTCCAAACCAGAAAAAGCCCAGGATCTGGCCAACACGTATGCGAGAAATGCGAAAGTATGAGCCAGATGAGGGCAAATCCCAGACCTAACCGAGACATAACCTGCGTTATCCTCCGGAATACCTTTCGGAACCAGATTCTATTGACCGCTTCAGTGTGGTACCACATTACAACGTGGTCCAAACCAGAAAAAGCCCAGTATCTGGCCAACAAGTATGCGAAAAATGCGAAAGTACGAGCCAGATGATGGCAAATCCCAGACCTAACCGAGACATAACCGGCGTTATCCTCTAAAATATTAATCGCTACCAGGTTTACTTGACTGTTTCGGTGTGGTACCGCATTACCACGTGATCCAATCTAGAAAAAGGCCAGGATCTGGCCAACAAGTTTGCGAAAAATGCGAAAGTACGAGCCAGATGAGGGCAAATACCAGACCTAACCCAGACATAACCGGCGTTATCCTCTAAAATATTAATCGGAACCAGGTTTAATTGACTGTTTCAGTGTGGATCCACATTACTACGTGATCCAAACCAGAGAAAGCCCAGTTTCTGGCCAACAAGCATGCGAAAAATGCGAAAGTACGAGCCAGATGATGGCAAATCCCAGACCTAACCGAGACATAACCGGCGTTATCCTCTAAAATATTAATCGCAACCAGGTTTAATTGACTGTTTCGGTGTGGAACTTCATTACTACGGGATCCAAACCAGAAAAAGCCCAGGATCTGGCCAACAAGTATGCGAAAAACGCGAAAGTATGAGCCAGACGATTGCAAATACCAGAACTAACCAAGACGTAACCTGCGTTATCCTCCAGAATACCTTTCGGAACCAGATTCTATTGACCGCTTCAGTGTGGTACCACATTACAACGTGGTCCAAACCAGAAAAAGCCCAGTATCTGGCCAACAAGTATGCGAAAAATGCGAAAGTACGAGCCAGATGATGGCAAATCCCAGACCTAACCGAGACATAACCGGCGTTATCCTCTAAAATATTAATCGCAACCAGGTTTAATTGACTGTTTCAGTGTGGTACCACATTACAACGTGGTCCAAGCCAGAAAAAGGCCAGGATCTGGCCAACAAGTATGCGAAAAATGCGAAAATACGAGCTAGATGACGGCAAATCCCAGACCTACCCGAGACATTATCGGCGTTATCCTCTAAAATATTAATCGCAACCAGGTTTAATTGACTGTTTCTGTGTGATACCACATTACTACGTGGTCCAAGCCAGAAAAAGGCCAGGATCTGGCAAACAAGTATACGAAATCGCGAAAGTATGAGGCAGATGGTTGCAAATACCAGAACTAACCCAGACATAACCAGCGTCATCCTCTAAAATACTATTCGGAACCAGCTTCTATTGACTGTTTCTGTGTGGTACCATATTACTACGTGATCCAAACCTGAAAAAACCCTGGATCTGGCCAAGAAGTATGCGAAAATCGCGATAGTACGAGCCAGATAATTGCAAATACCAGAACTAACCCAGACATAACCAGCGTTATCCTCTAAAATACTAATAGGAACCAGCTTTTATTGACTGTTCCAGTCTGGTACGACATTACTACGTGATCCAAACCAGAAAAAGCCCAGGATCTGGCCAACAAGTTTGCGAAAAATGCGAAAGTACGAGCCAGATGAGGGCAAATACCAGACCTAACCCAGACATAACCGGCGTTATCCTCTAAAATATTAATCGGAACCAGGTTTAATTGACTGTTTCAGTGTGGATCCACATTACTACGTGATCCAAACCAAAAAAAGCCCAGGATCTTGCCAACAAGTATGCGAAAAATTCGAAAATACGAGCCAGATGACGGCAAATCCCAGAACTACCCGAGACATAACCGGCGTTATCCTCTAAAATATTAATCGCAACCAGGTTTAATTGACTGTTTCAGTGTGGAACTTCATTACTACGGGATCCAAACCAGAAAAAGCCCAGGATCTGGCCAACAAGTATGCGAAAAATGCGAAAGTACGAGCCAGATGATGGCAAATCCCAGACCTAACCAAGACGTAAACGGCGTTATCCTCTAAAATACTAATCGGAACCTGCTTTTATTGACAGTTTCAGTTTGGTACCACATTACTACGTGATCCAAACCAGAAAAAGCCCAGGATCTGGCCAACAAGTATGCGAGAAATGCGAAAGTATGAGCCAGATGAGGGCAAATCCCAGACCTAACCGAGACGTAACCGGCGTTATCCTCTAAAATATTAATCGCAACCAGGTTTACTTGACTGTTTCGGTGTGGTACCGTATTACCACGTGATCCAAATCAAAAAAAGCCCAGGACCTTGCCAACAAGTATGCCAAAGATGCGAAAGTACGAGCCAGGTGAGGGCAAATACCAGACCTAACCCAGACTTAACCGGCGTTATCCTCTAAAATATTAATCGGAACCAGGTTTAATTGACTGTTTCAGTGTGGTACCACATTACTACGTGATCCAAACCAAAAAAAACCCAGGATCTTGCCAACAAGTATGCGAAAAATACGAAAGTACGAGCCAGATGATTGCAAATACCAGAACAAACCCAAACATAACCAGCGTTATCCTCCAAAATATTCATTACAACCAGGTTTAATTGACTGCATCGTTGTGGAACCATATTACGACGGGATCCAAACCACAAAAAACCCAAGATCTGGCCAACAAGTACGCGAAAATTACGAAAGCACGAGACAGATGAGGGCAAATCCCTGACCTAACCGAGACATAACCGGCGTTATCCTCTAAAATATTAATCGGAACCAGGTTTAATTGACTGTTTCAGTGTGGTACCACATTACTACGTGATCCAAACCAAAAAAAACCCAGGATCTTGCCAACAAGTATGCGAAAAATGCGAAAGTATGAGCCAGATGGTTGCAAATACCAGAACTAACCCAGACGTAACCTGCGTTATCCTCTAAAATATTAATCGCAACCAGGTTTAATTGACTGTTTCGGTGTGGAACTTCATTACTACGGGATCCAAACCAGAAAAAACCCAGGATCTGGCCAACAAGTATGCGAAAAACGCGAAAGTATGAGCCAGATGATTGCAAATACCAGAACTAACCAAGACGTAACCTGCGTTATCCTCCGGAATACCTTTCGGAACCAGATTCTATTGACGGCTTCAGTGTGGTACCACATTACAACGTGGTCCAAGCCAGAAAAAGGCCAGGATCTGGCCAACAAGTATGCGAAAAATGCGAGAATACGAGCCAGATGACGGCAAATCCCAGACCTACCCGAGACATAACCGGCGTTATCCTCTAAAATATTAATCGCAACCAGGTTTAATTGAGTGTTTCAGTGTGATACCACATTACTACGTGGTCCAAGCCAGAAAAAGGCCAGGATCTGGCAAACAAGTATACGAAGTCGCGAAAGTATGAGGCAGATGGTTGCAAATACCGGAACTAACCCAGACATAACCAGCGTCATCCTCTAAAATACTATTCGGAACCAGCTTCTATTGACTGTTTCTGTGTGGTATCATATTACTACGACATCCAAACCTGAAAAAACCCTGGATCTGGCCAAGAAGTATGCGAAAAACGCGATAGTATTAGCCAGATAATTGCATATACCAGAACTAACCCAGACATAACCAGCGTTATCCTCTAAAATACTAATAGGAACCAGCTTTTATTCACTGATTCAGTCTGGTACGACATTACTACGTGATCCAAACCAGAAAAAGCCCAGGATCTGGCCAACAAGTATGCGAGAAATGCGAAAGTATGAGCCAGATGAGGGCAAATCCCAGACCTAACCGAGACATAACCGGCGTTATCCTCTAAAATATTAATCGCAACCTGGTTTACTTGACTGTTTCGGTGTGGTACCGCATTACCACGTGATCCAATCCAGAAAAAGGCCAGGATCTGGCCAACAAGTTTGCGAAAAATGCGAAAGTACGAGCCAGGTGAGGGCAAATACCAGACCTAACCCAGACTTAACCGGCGTTATCCTCTAAAATATTAATCGGAACCAGGTTTAATTGACTGTTTCAGTGTGGTACCACATTACTACGTGATCCAAACCAAAAAAAACCCAGGATCTTGCCAACAAGTATGCGAAAAATGCGAAAGTACGAGCCAGATGATTGCAAATACCAGAACTAACCCAAACATAACCAGCGTTATCCTCCAAAATATTCATTACAACCAGGTTTTATTGACTGCATCGGTGTGGAACCACATTACGACGGGATCCAAACCACAAAAAACCCAAGATCTGGCCAACAAGTACGCGAAAATTACGAAAGCACGAGACAGATGAGGGCAAATCCCTGACCTAACCGAGACATAACGGGCGTTGTCCTCTAAAATATTAATCGCAACCAGGTTTAATTGTCTGTTTCGGTGTGGATCCACATTACTACGGGATCCAAACCAGAAAAAGGCCAAGATCTGACCAACAAGTATGCGAAAAATGCGAAAGTACGAGCCAGATGATGGCAAATCCCAGACCTAACCGAGACATAACGGCGTTATCCTCTAAAATATTAATCGCAACCAGGTTTAATTGACTGTTTCGGTGTGGAACTTCATTACTACGGGATCCAAACCAGGAAAAACCCAGGATCCGGCCAACAAGTATGCGAAAAACGCGAAAGTATGAGCCAGATGATTGCAAATACCAGAACTAACCAAGACGTAACCTGCGTTATCCTCCGGAATACCTTTCGGAACCAGATTCTATTGACGGCTTCAGTGTGGTACCACATTACAACGTGGTCCAAGCCAGAAAAAGGCCAGGATCTGGCCAACAAGTATGCGAAAAATGCGAGAATACGAGCCAGATGACGGCAAATCCCAGACCTACCCGAGACATAACCGGCGTTATCCTCTAAAATATTAATCGCAACCAGGTTTAATTGAGTGTTTCAGTGTGATACCACATTACTACGTGGTCCAAGCCAGAAAAAGGCCAGGATCTGGCAAACAAGTATACGAAGTCGCGAAAGTATGAGGCAGATGGTTGCAAATACCGGAACTAACCCAGACATAACCAGCGTCATCCTCTAAAATACTATTCGGAACCAGCTTCTATTGACTGTTTCTGTGTGGTATCATATTACTACGACATCCAAACCTGAAAAAACCCTGGATCTGGCCAAGAAGTATGCGAAAAACGCGATAGTATTAGCCAGATAATTGCATATACCAGAACTAACCCAGACATAACCAGCGTTATCCTCTAAAATACTAATAGGAACCAGCTTTTATTCACTGATTCAGTCTGGTACGACATTACTACGTGATCCAAACCAGAAAAAGCCCAGGATCTGGCCAACAAGTATGCGAGAAATGCGAAAGTATGAGCCAGATGAGGGCAAATCCCAGACCTAACCGAGACATAACCGGCGTTATCCTCTAAAATATTAATCGCAACCTGGTTTACTTGACTGTTTCGGTGTGGTACCGCATTACCACGTGATCCAATCCAGAAAAAGGCCAGGATCTGGCCAACAAGTTTGCGAAAAATGCGAAAGTACGAGCCAGGTGAGGGCAAATACCAGACCTAACCCAGACTTAACCGGCGTTATCCTCTAAAATATTAATCGGAACCAGGTTTAATTGACTGTTTCAGTGTGGTACCACATTACTACGTGATCCAAACCAAAAAAAACCCAGGATCTTGCCAACAAGTATGCGAAAAATGCGAAAGTACGAGCCAGATGATTGCAAATACCAGAACTAACCCAAACATAACCAGCGTTATCCTCCAAAATATTCATTACAACCAGGTTTTATTGACTGCATCGGTGTGGAACCACATTACGACGGGATCCAAACCACAAAAAACCCAAGATCTGGCCAACAAGTACGCGAAAATTACGAAAGCACGAGACAGATGAGGGCAAATCCCTGACCTAACCGAGACATAACGGGCGTTGTCCTCTAAAATATTAATCGCAACCAGGTTTAATTGTCTGTTTCGGTGTGGATCCACATTACTACGGGATCCAAACCAGAAAAAGGCCAAGATCTGACCAACAAGTATGCGAAAAATGCGAAAGTACGAGCCAGATGATGGCAAATCCCAGACCTAACCGAGACATAACGGCGTTATCCTCTAAAATATTAATCGCAACCAGGTTTAATTGACTGTTTCGGTGTGGAACTTCATTACTACGGGATCCAAACCAGGAAAAACCCAGGATCCGGCCAACAAGTATGCGAAAAACGCGAAAGTATGGGCCAGATGATTGCAAATACCAGAACTAACCAAGACGTAACCTGCGTTATCCTCCGGAATACCTTTCGGAACCAGATTCTATTGACGGCTTCAGTGTGGTACCACATTACAACGTGGTCCAAGCCAGAAAAAGGCCAGGATCTGGCCAACAAGTATGCGAAAAATGCGAGAATACGAGCCAGATGACGGCAAATCCCAGACCTACCCGAGACATAACCGGCGTTATCCTCTAAAATATTAATCGCAACCAGGTTTAATTGAGTGTTTCAGTGTGATACCACATTACTACGTGGTCCAAGCCAGAAAAAGGCCAGGATCTGGCAAACAAGTATACGAAGTCGCGAAAGTATGAGGCAGATGGTTGCAAATACCGGAACTAACCCAGACATAACCAGCGTCATCCTCTAAAATACTATTCGGAACCAGCTTCTATTGACTGTTTCTGTGTGGTATCATATTACTACGACATCCAAACCTGAAAAAACCCTGGATCTGGCCAAGAAGTATGCGAAAAACGCGATAGTATTAGCCAGATAATTGCATATACCAGAACTAACCCAGACATAACCAGCGTTATCCTCTAAAATACTAATAGGAACCAGCTTTTATTGACTGATTCAGTCTGGTACGACATTACTACGTGATCCAAACCAGAAAAAGCCCAGGATCTGGCCAACAAGTATGCGAGAAATGCGAAAGTATGAGCCAGATGAGGGCAAATCCCAGACCTAACCGAGACATAACCGGCGTTATCCTCTAAAATATTAATCGCAACCTGGTTTACTTGACTGCTTCGGTGTGGTACCGCATTACCACGTGATCCAATCCAGAAAAAGGCCAGGATCTGGCCAACAAGTTTGCGAAAAATGCGAAAGTACGAGCCAGGTGAGGGCAAATACCAGACCTAACCCAGACTTAACCGGCGTTATCCTCTAAAATATTAATCGGAACCAGGTTTAATTGACTGTTTCAGTGTGGTACCACATTACTACGTGATCCAAACCAAAAAAAACCCAGGATCTTGCCAACAAGTATGCGAAAAATGCGAAAGTACGAGCCAGATGATTGCAAATACCAGAACTGACCCAAACATAACCAGCGTTATCCTCCAAAATATTCATTACAACCAGGTTTAATTGACTGCATCGGTGTGGAACCATATTACGACGGGATCCAAACCACAAAAAACCCAAGATCTGGCCAACAAGTACGCGAAAATTACGAAAGCACGAGACAGATGAGGGCAAATCCCTGACCTAACCGAGACATAACCGGCGTTATCCTCTAAAATATTAATCGGAACCAGGTTTAATTGACTGTTTCAGTGTGGTACCACATTACTACGTGATCCAAACCAAAAAAAACCCAGGATCTTGCAAACAAGTATACGAAATCGCGAAAGTATGAGGCAGATGGTTGCAAATACCGGAACTAACCCAGACATAACCAGCGTCATCCTCTAAAATACTATTCGGAACCAGCTTCTATTGACTGTTTCTGTGTGGTACCATATTACTACGAGATCCAAACCTGAAAAAACCCTGGATCTGGCCAAGAAGTATGCGAAAAACGCGATAGTATGATCCAGATAATTGCAAATACCAGAACTAACCCAGACATAACCAGCGTTATCCTCTAAAATACTAATAGGAACCCGCTCTTAGTGACTGTTTCAGTGTGGTACCACATTACTACGTGATCCAAACCAGAAAAAGCCCAGGATCTGGCCAACAAGTATGCGAGAAATGCGAAAGTATGAGCCAGATGAGGGCAAATCCCAGACCTAACCGAGACATAACCGGCGTTATCCTCTAAAATACTAACCGGAACCAGGTTTAATTGACTGCTTCAGTGTGGTACCGCATTACTACGTGATCCAATCCAGAAAAAGGCCAGGATCTGGCCAACAAGTTTGCGAAAAATGCGAAAGTACGAGGCAGATGATGGCAAATACCAGACCTAACCCAGACATAACCGGCGTTATCATCGAAAATACTAACCGGAACCAGGTTTAATTAACTGTTTCAGTGTGGTACCGCATTACTACGTGATCCCAACCAGAAATGGGCCAGGATCTGGCCAACAAGTATGCCAAAGATGCGAAAATACGAGACAGATGGGGGCAAATACCAGACCTAACCCAGACATAACCGTTGTTATCCTCTAAAATATTAATCGGAACCAGGTTTAATTGACTGTTTCAGTGTGGATCCACATTACTACGTGATCCAAACCAGAAAAAGCCAAGTATCTGGCCAACAAGTATGCGAAAATTGCGAAAGTACGAGCCAGATGATAGCAAATCCCAGACCTAACCGAGACATAAATGGCGTTATCCTCTAAAATATTAATCGCAACCAGGTTTAACTGACTGTTTCAGTGTGGTACCACATTACTACGTGATCCAAACCAAAAAAAGCCCAGGATCTTGCCAACAAGTATGCGAAAAATTCGAAAATACGAGACAGATGACGGCAAATCCCAGAACTACCCGAGACATAACCGGCGTTATCCTCTAAAATATTAATCGCAACCAGGTTTAATTGACTGTTTCGGTGTGGAACTTCATTACCACGGGATCCAAACCAGAAAAAACCCAGGATCTGGCCAACAAGTATGCGAAAAATGCGAAAATACGAGCCACATGACAGCAAATCCCAGAACTACCCGAGTCATAACCAGCGTCATCCTCTAAAATACTATTCGGAACCAGCTTCTATTGACTGTTTCAGTGTGGTACCACATTACGACGTGATCCAAACCAAAAAAAACCCAGGATCTGGCCAACAAGTATGCGAGAAATGCGAAAGTATGAGACAGATGAGGGCAAATCCCAGACCTAACCGAGACATAACCGGCGTTATCCTCTAGAATATTAATCGCAACCAGGTTTACTTGACTGTTTCGGTGTGGTACCGCATTACTACGTGATCCAAACCAGAAAAAGGCCAGGATCTGGCCAACAAGTATGCCTAAGATGCGAAAGTACGAGCCAGATGAGGGCAAATACCAGACCTAACCCAGACATAACCGGCGTTATCCTCTAAAATATTAATCGGAACCAGGTTTAATTGACTGTTTCAGTGTGGATCCACATTACTACGTGATCCAAACCAGAGAAAGCCCAGTATCTGGCCAACAAGCATGCGAAAAATGCGAAAGTACGAGCCAGATGATGGCAAATCCCAGACCTAACCGAGACATAACCGGCGTTATCCTCTAAAATATTAATCGCAACCAGGTTTAATTGACTGTTTCAGTGTGGTACCACATTACTACGTGATCCAAACCAAAAAAAGCCCAGGATCTTGCCAACAAGTATGCGAAAAATGCGAAAGTATGAGCCAGATGGGGGCAAATCCCAGACCTAACCGAGACGTAACCGGCGTTATCCTCTAAAATATTAATCGCAACCAGGTTTACTTGACTGTTTCGGTGTGGTACCGTATTACCACGTGATCCAAATCAAAAAAAGCCCAGGACCTTGCCAACAAGTATGCCAAAGATGCGAAAGTACGAGCCAGGTGAGGGCAAATACCAGACTTAACCCAGACTTAACCGGCGTTATCCTCTAAAATATTAATCGGAACCAGGTTTAATTGACTGTTTCAGTGTGGTACCACATTACTACGTGATGCAAACCAAAGAAAACCCAGGATCTTGCCAACAAGTATGCGAAAAATGCGAAAGTACGAGCCAGATGATTGCAAATACCAGAACTAACCCAAACATAACCAGCGTTATCCTCCAAAATATTCATTACAACCAGGTTTAATTGACTGCATCGGTGTGGAACCATATTACGACGGGATCCAAACCACAAAAAACCCAAGATCTGGCCAACAAGTACGCGAAAATTACGAAAGCACGAGACAGATGAGGGCAAATCCCTGACCTAACCGAGACATAACCGGCGTTATCCTCTAAAATATTAATCGCAACCAGGTTTATTTGACTGTTTCAGTGTTATAACACATTACTACGTGGTCCAAGCCAGAAAAATGCCAGGATCTGGCAGACAAGTATACGAAATCGCGAAGGTATGAGCCAGATGGTTGCAAATACCAGAACTAACCCAGACGTAACCTGCGTTATACTCTAAAATATTAATCGCAACCAGGTTTAATTGACTGTTTCGGTGTGGAACTTCATTACTGCGGGATCCAAACCAGAAAAAACCCAGGATCTGGCCAACAAGTATGCGAAAAACGCGAAAGTATGAGCCAGATGATTGCAAATACCAGAACTAACCAAGACGTAACCTGCGTTCTCCTCCGGAATACCTTTCGGAACCAGATTCTATTGACGGCTTCAGTGTGGTACCACATTACAACGTGGTCCAAGCCAGAAAAAGGCCAGGATCTGGCCAACAAGTATGCGAAAAATGCGAGAATACGAGCCAGATGACGGCAAATCCCAGACCTACCCGAGACATAACCGGCGTTATCCTCTAAAATATTAATCGCAACCAGGTTTAATTGAGTGTTTCAGTGTGATACCACATTACTACGTGGTCCAAGCCAGAAAAAGGCCAGGATCTGGCAAACAAGTATACGAAGTCGCGAAAGTATGAGGCAGATGGTTGCAAATACCGGAACTAACCCAGACATAACCAGCGTCATCCTCTAAAATACTATTCGGAACCAGCTTCTATTGACTGTTTCTGTGTGGTATCATATTACTACGAGATCCAAACCTGAAAAAACCCTGGATCTGGCCAAGAAGTATGCGAAAAACGCGATAGTATTAGCCAGGTAATTGCATATACCAGAACTAACCCAGACATAACCAGCGTTATCCTCTAAAATACTAATAGGAACCAGCTTTTATTGACTGTTTCAGTCTGGTACGACATTACTACGTGATCCAAACCAGAAAAAGCCCAGGATCTGGCCAACAAGTATGCGAGAAATGCGAAAGTATGAGCCAGATGAGGGCAAATCCCAGACCTAACCGAGACATAACCGGCGTTATCCTCTAAAATATTAATCGCAACCTGGTTTACTTGACTGTTTCGGTGTGGTACCGCATTACCACGTGATCCAATCCAGAAAAAGGCCAGGATCTGGCCAACAAGTTTGCGAAAAATGCGAAAGTACGAGCCAGATGAGGGCAAATACCAGACCTAACCCAGACATAACCGGCGTTATCCTCTAAAATACTAACCGGAACCAGGTATAATTGACTGTTTCAGTGTGGTACCGCATTACTACGTGATCCAAACCAGAAAAAGCCCAGTATCTGGCCAACAAGTTTGCGAAAAATGCGAAAGTACGAGCCAGATGATGGCAAATCCCAGACCTACCCGAGACATAACCGGCGTTATCCTCTAAAATATTAATTGCAACCAGGTTTAATTGACTGTTTCGGTGTGGAACTTCATTACTACGGGATCCAATCCAGAAAAAGCCCAGGATCTGGCCAACAAGTATGCGAAAAATGCGATAGTATTAGCCAGATAATTGCATATACCAGAACTAACCCAGACATAACCAGCGTTATCCTCTAAAATACTAATAGGAACCAGCTTTTATTGACTGATTCAGTCTGGTACGACATTACTACGTGATCCAAACCAGAAAAAGCCCAGGATCTGGCCAACAAGTATGCGAGAAATGCGAAAGTATGAGCCAGATGAGGGCAAATCCCAGACCTAACCGAGACATAACCGGCGTTATCCTCTAAAATATTAATCGCAACCAGGTTTAATTGACTGTTTCGGTGTGGAACTTCATTACCACGGGATCCAAACCAGAAAAAACCCAGGATCTGGCCAACAAGTATGCGAAAAATGCGAAAATACGAGCCACATGACAGCAAATCCCAGAACTACCCGAGTCATAACCAGCGTCATCCTCTAAAATACTATTCGGAACCAGCTTCTATTGACTGTTTCAGTGTGGTACCACATTACGACGTGGTCCAAGCCAGAAAAAGGCCAGGATCTGGCAAACAAGTATACGAAGTCGCGAAAGTATGAGGCAGATGGTTGCAAATACCGGAACTAACCCAGACATAACCAGCGTCATCCTCTAAAATACTATTCGGAACCAGCTTCTATTGACTTACTGTGTGGTATCATATTACTACGAGATCCAAACCTGAAAAAACCCTGGATCTGGCCAAGAAGTATGCGAAAAACGCGATAGTATTAGCCAGATAATTGCATATACCAGAACTAACCCAGACATAACCAGCGTTATCCTCTAAAATACTAATAGGAACCAGCTTTTATTGACTGTTTCAGTCTGGTACGACATTACTACGTGATCCAAACCAGAAAAAGCCCAGGATCTGGCCAACAAGTATGCGAGAAATGCGAAAGTATGAGCCAGATGAGGGCAAATCCCAGACCTAACCGAGACATAACCGGCGTTATCCTCTAAAATATTAATCGCAACCTGGTTTACTTAACTGTTTCGGTGTGGTACCGCATTACCACGTGATCCAATCCAGAAAAAGGCCAGGATCTGGCCAACAAGTTTGCGAAAAATGCGAAAGTACGAGCCAGATGAGGGCAAATACCAGACCTAACCCAGACATAACCGGCGTTACCCTCTAAAATACTAACCGGAACCAGGTATAATTGACTGTTTCAGTGTGGTACCGCATTACTACGTGATCCAAACCAGAAAAAGGCCAGGATCTGGCCTACAAGTATGCCTAAGATGCGAAAGTACGAGCCAGATGAGGGCAAATACCAGACCTAACCCAGACATAACCGGCGTATCCTCTAAAATATTAATCGGAACCAGGTTTAATTGACTGTTTCAGTGTGGATCCACATTACTACGTGATCCAAACCAGAAAAAGCCCAGTATCTGGCCAACAAGCATGCGAAAAATGCGAAAGTACGAGCCAGATGATGGCAAATCCCAGACCTAACCGAGACATAACCGGCGTTATCCTCTAAAATATTAATCGCAACCAGGTTTAATTGACTGTTTCAGTGTGGTACCACATTACTACGTGATCCAAACCAAAAAAAGCCCAGGATCTTGCCAACAAGTATGCGAAAAATTCGAAAATACGAGCCAGATGACGGCAAATCCCAGAACTACCCGAGACATAACCTGCGTTATCCTCTAAAATATTAATCGCAACCAGGTTTAATTGACTGTTTCGGTGTGGAACTTCATTACCACGGGATCCAAACCAGAAAAAACCCAGGATCTGGCCAACAAGTATGCGAAAAATGCGAAAATACGAGCCACATGACAGCAAATCCCAGAACTACCCGAGTCATAACCAGCGTCATCCTCTAAAATACTATTCGGAACCAGCTTCTATTGACTGTTTCAGTGTGGTACCACATTACGACGTGATCCAAACCAAAAAAAACCCAGGATCTGGCCAACAAGTATGCGAGAAATGCGAAAGTATGAGCCAGATGAGGGCAAATCCCAGACCTAACCGAGACATAACCGGCGCTATCCTCTAAAATACTAATCGGAACCAGCTATTATTGACTGCTTCAGTTTGGTACCACATTACTACGTGATCCAAACCAGAAAAAGCCCAGGATCTGGCCAACAAGTATGCGAGAAATGCGAAAGTATGAGCCAGATGAGGGCAAATCCCAGACCTAACCGAGACGTAACCGGCGTTATCCTCTAAAATATTAATCGCAACCAGGTTTACTTGACTGTTTCGGTGTGGTACCGCATTACCACGTGATCCAAACCAAAAAAAGCCCAGGATCTCGCCAACAAGTATGCCAAAGATGCGAAAGTACGAGCCAGGTGAGGGCAAATACCAGACCTAACCCAGACTTAACCGGCGTTATCCTCTAAAATATTAATCGGAACCAGGTTTAATTGACTGTTTCAGTGTGGTACCACATTACTACGTGATCCAAACCAAAAAAAGCCCAGGATCTTGCCAACAAGTATGCGAAAAATTCGAAAATACGAGCCAGATGACGGCAAATCCCAGAACTACCCGAGACATAACCTGCGTTATCCTCTAAAATATTAATTGCAACCAGGTTTAATTGACTGTTTCGGTGTGGAACTTCATTACTCCGGGATCCAAACCAGAAAAAGCCCAGGATCTGGCCAACAAGTATGCGAAAAATGCGAAAGTACGAGCCAGATGATGGCAAATCCCAGACCTAACCGGGACGTAACCGGCGTTATCCTCTAAAATACTAATCGGAACCAGCTATTATTGACTGCTTCAGTTTGGTACCACATTACTACGTGATCCAAACCAGAAAAAGGCCAGGATCTGGCCAACAAGTATGCCAAAGATGCGAAAGTACGAGACAGATGAGGGCAAATACCAGACCTAACCCAGACATAACCGGCGTTATCCTCTAAAATATTAATCGGAACCAGGTTTAATTGACTGTTTCAGTGTGGATCCACATTACTACGTGATCCAAACCAGAAAAAGCCAAGTATCTGGCCAACAAGTATGCGAAAAATGCGAAAGTACGAGCCAGATGATAGCAAATCCCAGACCTAACCGAGACATAACCGGCGTTATCCTCTAAAATATTAATCGCAATCAGGTTTAATTGACTGTTTCAGTGTGGTACCACATTACTACGTGATCCAAACCAAAAAAAGCCCAGGATCTTGCCAACAAGTATGCGAAAAATTCGAAAATACGAGCCAGATGACGGCAAATCCCAGACCTAACCGAGACATAACCGGCGTTATCCTCTAAAATACTAACCGGAACCAGGTTTAATTGACTGCTTCAGTGTGGTACCGCATTACTACGTGATCCAATCCAGAAAAAGGCCAGGATCTGGCCAACAAGTTTGCGAAAAATGCGTAAGTACGAGCCAGATGATGGCAAATACCAGACCTAACCCAGACATAACCGGCGTTATCCTCTAAAATACTAACCGGAACCAGGTTTAATTAACTGTTTCAGTGTGGTACCGCATTACTACGTGATCCAAACCAGAAATAGGCCAGGATCTGGCCAACAAGTATGCCAAAGATGCGAAAGTACGAGACAGATGAGGGCAAATACCAGACCTAACCCAGACATAACCGGCGTTATCCTCTAAAATATTAATCGGAACCAGGTTTAATTGACTGTTTCAGTGTGGATCCACATTACTACGTGATCCAAACCAGAAAAAGCCAAGTATCTGGCCAACAAGTATGCGAAAAATGCGAAAGTACGAGCCAGATGATAGCAAATCCCAGACCTAACCGAGACATAACCGGCGTTATCCTCTAAAATATTAATCGCAATCAGGTTTAATTGACTGTTTCAGTGTGGTACCACATTACTACGTGATCCAAACCAAAAAAAGCCCAGGATCTTGCCAACAAGTATGCGAAAAATTCGAAAATACGAGCCAGATGACGGCAAATCCCAGAACTACCCGAGACATAACCTGCGTTATCCTCTAAAATATTAATCGCAACCAGGTTTAATTGACTGTTTCGGTGTGGAACTTCATTACCACGGGATCCAAACCAGAAAAAACCCAGGATCTGGCCAACAAGTATGCGAAAAATGCGAAAATACGAGCCACATGACAGCAAATCCCAGAACTACCCGAGTCATAACCAGCGTCATCCTCTAAAATACTATTCGGAACCAGCTTCTATTGACTGTTTCAGTGTGGTACCACATTACGACGTGATCCAAACCAAAAAAAACCCAGGATCTGGCCAACAAGTATGCGAGAAATGCGAAAGTATGAGCCAGATGAGGGCAAATCCCAGACCTAACCGAGACATAACCGGCGCTATCCTCTAAAATACTAATCGGAACCAGCTATTATTGACTGCTTCAGTTTGGTACCACATTACTACGTGATCCAATCCAGAAAAAGCCCAGGATCTGGCCAACAAGTATGCGAGAAATGCGAAAGTATGAGCCAGATGAGGGCAAATCCCAGACCTAACCGAGACGTAACCGGCGTTATCCTCTAAAATATTAATCGCAACCAGGTTTACTTGACTGTTTCGGTGTGGTACCGCATTACCACGTGATCCAAACCAAAAAAAGCCCAGGATCTCGCCAACAAGTATGCCAAAGATGCGAAAGTACGAGCCAGGTGAGGGCAAATACCAGACCTAACCCAGACTTAACCGGCGTTATCCTCTAAAATATTAATCGGAACCAGGTTTAATTGACTGTTTCAGTGTGGTACCACATTACTACGTGATCCAAACCAAAAAAAGCCCAGGATCTTGCCAACAAGTATGCGAAAAATTCGAAAATACGAGCCAGATGACGGCAAATCCCAGAACTACCCGAGACATAACCTGCGTTATCCTCTAAAATATTAATTGCAACCAGGTTTAATTGACTGTTTCGGTGTGGAACTTCATTACTCCGGGATCCAAACCAGAAAAAGCCCAGGATCTGGCCAACAAGTATGCGAAAAATGCGAAAGTACGAGCCAGATGATGGCAAATCCCAGACCTAACCGGGACGTAACCGGCGTTATCCTCTAAAATACTAATCGGAACCAGCTATTATTGACTGCTTCAGTTTGGTACCACATTACTACGTGATCCAAACCAGAAAAAGGCCAGGATCTGGCCAACAAGTATGCCAAAGATGCGAAAGTACGAGACAGATGAGGGCAAATACCAGACCTAACCCAGACATAACCGGCGTTATCCTCTAAAATATTAATCGGAACCAGGTTTAATTGACTGTTTCAGTGTGGATCCACATTACTACGTGATCCAAACCAGAAAAAGCCAAGTATCTGGCCAACAAGTATGCGAAAAATGCGAAAGTACGAGCCAGATGATAGCAAATCCCAGACCTAACCGAGACATAACCGGCGTTATCCTCTAAAATATTAATCGCAATCAGGTTTAATTGACTGTTTCAGTGTGGTACCACATTACTACGTGATCCAAACCAAAAAAAGCCCAGGATCTTGCCAACAAGTATGCGAAAAATTCGAAAATACGAGCCAGATGACGGCAAATCCCAGACCTAACCGAGACATAACCGGCGTTATCCTCTAAAATACTAACCGGAACCAGGTTTAATTGACTGCTTCAGTGTGGTACCGCATTACTACGTGATCCAATCCAGAAAAAGGCCAGGATCTGGCCAACAAGTTTGCGAAAAATGCGTAAGTACGAGCCAGATGATGGCAAATACCAGACCTAACCCAGACATAACCGGCGTTATCCTCTAAAATACTAACCGGAACCAGGTTTAATTAACTGTTTCAGTGTGGTACCGCATTACTACGTGATCCAAACCAGAAATAGGCCAGGATCTGGCCAACAAGTATGCCAAAGATGCGAAAGTACGAGACAGATGAGGGCAAATACCAGACCTAACCCAGACATAACCGGCGTTATCCTCTAAAATATTAATCGGAACCAGGTTTAATTGACTGTTTCAGTGTGGATCCACATTACTACGTGATCCAAACCAGAAAAAGCCAAGTATCTGGCCAACAAGTATGCGAAAAATGCGAAAGTACGAGCCAGATGATAGCAAATCCCAGACCTAACCGAGACATAACCGGCGTTATCCTCTAAAATATTAATCGCAATCAGGTTTAATTGACTGTTTCAGTGTGGTACCACATTACTACGTGATCCAAACCAAAAAAAGCCCAGGATCTTGCCAACAAGTATGCGAAAAATTCGAAAATACGAGACAGATGACGGCAAATCCCAGAACTACCCGAGACATAACCGGCGTTATCCTCTAAAATATTAATCGCAACCAGGTTTAATTGACTGTTTCGGTGTGGAACTTCATTACCACGGGACCCAAACCAGAAAAAACCCAGGATCTGGCCAACAAGTATGCGAAAAATGCGAAAATACGAGCCACATGACAGCAAATCCCAGAACTACCCGAGTCATAACCAGCGTCATCCTCTAAAATACTATTCGGAACCAGCTTCTATTGACTGTTTCAGTGTGGTACCACATTACGACGTGATCCAAACCAAAAAAAACCCAGGATCTGGCCAACAAGTATGCGAGAAATGCGAAAGTATGAGCCAGATGAGGGCAAATCCCAGACCTAACCGAGACATAACCGGCGTTATCCTCTAGAATATTAATCGCAACCAGGTTTACTTGACTGTTTCGGTGTGGTACCGCATTACCACGTGATCCAAACCAAAAAAAGCCCCGGATCTTGCCAACAAGTATGCCAAAGTTGCGAAAGTACGAGCCAGATGATTGCAAATACCAGAACTAACCCAAACATAACCAGCGTTATCCTCCAAAATATTCATTACAACCAGGTTTAATTGACTGCATCGGTGTGGAACCACATTACTACGTGATCCAAACCAGAAAAAGCCCAGGATCTGGCCAACTAGTATGCGAGAAATGCGAAAGTATGAGCCAGATGAGGGCAAATCCCAGACATAACCGAGACGTAACCGGCGTTATCCTCTAAAATATTAATCGCAACCAGGTTTACTTGACTGTTTCGGTGTGGTACCGCATTACCACGTGGTCCAAACCAAAAAACGCCCAGGATCTTGCCAACAAGTATGCCAAAGATGCGAAAGTACGAGCCAGGTGAGGGCAAATACCAGACCTAACCCAGACTTAACCGGCGTTATCCTCTAAAATATTAATCGCGACCAGGTTTAATTGACTGTTTCAGTGTGGTACCACATTACTACGTGATCCAAACCAAAAAAAGCCCAGGATCTTGCCAACAAGTATGCGAAAAATTCGAAAATACGAGCCAGATGACGGCAAATCCCAGAACTACCCGAGACATAACCTGCGTTATCCTCTAAAATATTAATTGCAACCAGGTTTAATTGACTGTTTCGGTGTGGAACTTCATTACTCCGGGATCCAAACCAGAAAAAGCCCAGGATCTGGCCAACAAGTATGCGAAAAATGCGAAAGTACGAGCCAGATGATGGCAAATCCCAGACCTATCCGGGACGTAACCGGCGTTATCCTCTAAAATACTAATCGGAGCCAGCTTTTATTGACTGCTTCAGTTTGGTACCACATTACTACGTGATCCAAACCAGAAAAAGCCCAGGATCTGGCCAACAAGTATGCGAGAAATGCGAAAGTATGAGCCAGATGAGGGCAAATCCCAGACCTAACCGAGACGTAACCGGCGTTATCCTCTAAAATATTAATCGCAACCAGGTTTACTTGACTGTTTCTGTGTGGTACCGCATTACCACGTGATCCAAACCAAAAAAAGCCCCGGATCTTGCCAACAAGTATGCCAAAGATGCGAAAGTACGAGCCAGGTGAGGGCAAATACCAGACCTAACCCAGACTTAACCGGCGTTATCCTCTAAAATATTAATCGGAACCAGGTTTAATTGACTGTTTCAGTGTGGTACCACATTACTACGTGATCCAAACCAAAAAAAACCCAGGATCTTGCCTACAAGTATGCGAAAAATGCGAAAGTACGAGCCAGATGATTGCAAATACCAGAACTAACCCAAACATAACCAGCGTTATCCTCCAAAATATTCATTACAACCAGGTTTAATTGACTGCATCGGTGTGGAACCACATTACGACGGGATCCAAACCACAAAAAACCCAAGATCTGGCCAACAAGTACGCGAAAATTACGAAAGCACGAGACAGATGAGGGCAAATCCCTGACCTAACCGAGACATAACCGGCGTTATCCTCTAAAATATTAATCGCAACCAGGTTTAATTGTCTGTTTCGGTGTGGATCCACATTACTACGGGATCCAAACCAGAAAAAGGCCAAGATCTGACCAACAAGTATGCGAAAAATGCGAAAGTACGAGCCAGATGATGGCAAATCCCAGACCTAACCGAGACATAACCGGCGTTATCCTCTAAAATATTAATCGCAACCAGGTTTAATTGACTGTTTCGGTGTGGAACTTCATTACTACGGGATCCAAACCAGGAAAAACCCAGGATCCGGCCAACAAGTATGCGAAAAATGCGAAAATACGAGCCAGATGACGGCAAATCCCAGACCTACCCGAGACATAACCGGCGTTATCCTCTAAAATATTAATCGCAACCAGGTTTAATTGACTGTTTCAGTGTTATAGCACATTACTACGTGGTCCAAGCCAGAAAAATGCCAGGATCTGGCAAACAAGTATACGAAATCGCGAAAGTATGAGCCAGATGGTTGCAAATACCAGAACTAACCCAGACGTAACCTGCGTTATCCTCTAAAATATTAATCGCAACCAGGTTTAATTGACTGTTTCGGTGTGGAACTTCATTACTATGGGATCCAAACCAGAAAAAACCCAGGATCTGGCCAACAAGTATGCGAAAAACGCGAAAGTATGAGCCAGATGATTGCAAATACCAGAACTAACCAAGACGTAACCTGCGTTATCCTCCGGAATACCTTTCGGAACCAGATTCTATTGACGGCTTCAGTGTGGTACCACATTACAACGTGGTCCAAGCCAGAAAAAGGCCAGGATCTGGCCAACAAGTATGCGAAAAATGCGAGAATACGAGCCAGATGACGGCAAATCCCAGACCTACCCGAGACATAACCGGCGTTATCCTCTAAAATATTAATCGCAACCAGGTTTAATTGACTGTTTCAGTGTGATATCACATTACTACGTGGTCCAAGCCAGAAAAAGGCCAGGATCTGGCAAACAAGTATACGAAATCGCGAAAGTATGAGGCAGATGGTTGCAAATACCGGAACTAACCCAGACATAACCAGCGTCATCCTCTAAAATACTATTCGGAACCAGCTTCTATTGACTGTTTCTGTGTGGTACCATATTACTACGAGATCCAAACCTGAAAAAACCCTGAATCTGGCCAAGAAGTATGCGAAAAACGCGATAGTATGATCCAGATAATTGCAAATACCAGAACTAACCCAGACATAACCAGCGTTATCCTCTAAAATACTAATAGGAACCAGCTTTTAGTGACTGTTTCAGTGTGGTACCACATTACTACGTGATCCAAACCAGAAAAAGGCCAGGATCTGGCCAACAAGTATGCGAGAAATGCGAAAGTATGAGCCAGATGAGGGCAAATCCCAGACCTAACCGAGACATAACCGGCGTTATCCTCTAAAATACTAACCGGAACCAGGTTTAATTGACTGCTTCAGTGTGGTACCGCATTACTACGTGATCCAATCCAGAAAAAGGCCAGGATCTGGCCAACAAGTTTGCGAAAAATGCGAAAGTACGAGCCAGATGATGGCAAATACCAGACCTAACCCAGACATAACCGGCGTTATCCTCTAAAATACCAACCGGAACCAGGTTTAATTAACTGTTTCAGTGTGGTACCACATTACTACGCGATCCAAACCAAAAAAAGCCCAGGATCTTGCCAACAAGTATGCGAAAAATTCGAAAATACGAGACAGATGACGGCAAATCCCAGAACTACCCGAGACATAACCTGCGTTATCCTCTAAAATATTAATCGCAACCAGGTTTAATTGACTGTTCCGGTGTGGTACCACATTACTACGTTATCCAAACCAGAGAAAACCCAGGATCTGCCCTACAAGTATGCGAGAAATACGGTGTGGTACCGTATTACTACGTGATCCAAACCAGAAAAAAGCCAGGATCTGGCCAACAAGTATTCGAAAAATGCGAGAGTACGAGCCAGATGAGGGCAAATACCAGACCTAACCAAGACGTAACCGGCGTTATCCTCTAAAATAATAATCGCAACCAAGTTTGACTTACTGTTTCGGTGTGGTACCGCATTACTACGTGGTCCAAGCCAGAAAAAGGCCAGGATCTGCCCAACAAGTGTGCGAAAAATGCGTAAGTATGTGCCAGATGAGGGCAAATACCAGACCTAACCCAGACATAACCTGCGTTATCCTCTAAAATATTAATCGGAACCAGGTTTAATAGACTGTTTCAGTGTGGTACCACATTTCGACGGGATCCAAACCACAAAAAACCCGAAATCTGGCCAACAAGTATGCGAACGAAGCGAAAGTATGAGCCAGATGGTTGGAAATATCAGAACTAACCCAGACATAACCGGCGTTATCCTCTAAAATATTAATCGGAACCAGGTTTAATTGACTGTTTCAGTGTGGTACCACATTACTACGTGGTCCAAGCCAGAAAAAGGCCAGGATCTGGCCAGCAAGTATGCGAAAAATGCGAAAGTACGAGCAAGATGAGGGCAAATCCCAGACCTAACCCAGACATAACCTGCGTTATCCTCTAAAATATTAATCGCAACCAGGTTTAATTGACTGTTTCGGTGTGGTACCGCATTACTACGTGATCCAAGCCAGAAAAAGGCCAGGATCTGCCCAACAAGTATGCGAAAAATGCGAAAGTACGAGCCAGATGAGGACAAATCCCAGACCTAACAGAGACATAACCGGCGTTATCCTATAAAATGTTAATCGAAACCAGGTTTAATTGACTGTTCCGGTGTGGAACATCATTATTGCGGGATCCAAACCAGAAAAAACCCAGCATCTGTCCAACAAGTATGCGAACGAAGCGAAAGTATGAGCCAGATGGTTGGAAATATCAGAACTAACCCAGACATAACCGGCGTTATCCTCAAAAATATTAACCGCAACCAGGTTTAATTGACTGTTTCAGTATGGTACCGCATTACTACGTGATCCAAACCAGAAAAGGGCCAGGATCTGGCCAATAAGTATGCGAAAAATGCGAAAGGATGAGATACCAGACCTAACCTAGACGTAACCGGCGTTATCCTCTAAAATATTAATCTCAATCAGGATTAATTGACTGTTTCGGTGTGGTACCACATTACGACGGTATCCAAACCACAAAAAAACCAGGATCTGCCCGGCAAGTAAGCGAAAAATGCGAAAGTACGAGCCAGATGATTGCAAATACCAGAACTAACCCAGACATAACCAGCGTTATCCTCTAAAATACTAATCGGATCCAGGTTTAATTGACTGTTTCAGTGTGGTACCACATTACTACGTTGTCAAAGCCAGGAAAAGGCCAGGACCTGGCCAACAAGTATGCGAAAAATGCGAAAGTACAAGCCAGATGAGGGCAAATACCAGACCTAACCTAGACATAACCGGCGTTATCCTCTAAAATATTAATCACAACCAGGTTTAGTTGACTGTTTCGGTGTGGTACCACATTACTACGTGATCCAAACCAGAAAAAGCCCAGGATCTGGCCAACAAGTATGCGAAAAGTGCGAAAGTACGTGCCAGATGAGGGCAAATCCCAGACCTAACAGAGACATAACCGCCGTTATCCTCTAAAATATTAATCGCAACCGGGATTAATTTTCTGTTTCGGTGTGGTACCGCGTTACTACGTGGTCCAAGCCAGAAAAAGGCCAGGTTCTAGCCAACAAGTATGCGAAAAACGCGAAAGTACGAGCCAGATGAGGGCAAATACCAGACCTAACCGAGACATAACCTGCGCTATCCTCTAAAATATTAATCGCAACCAGGATTAATTGACTGCTTCGGTGTGGTACCGCGTTACTACGTGATGCAAACCAGAAAAAACCCAGGATCTGCCCAACAAGTATGCGAAAAACGCGAAAGTGTGAGCCAGATAATTGCAAATACCAGAACTAACCCAGACATAACCAGCGTTATCCTCTAAAATACTAATCGGAACCAGCTTTTATTGACTGTTACAGTGTGGTACCACATTACTACGTGATCCAAACCAGAAAAAGCCCAGGATCTGGCCAACTATTATGCGAGAAATGCGAAAGTACGAGCCTGATGAGGGCAAATCCCAGACCTAACCGAGACATAACCGGCGTTATCCTCTAAAATAACAATCGCATCCAGCTTTGATTGATTGTTTCGGTGTGGTACCGCATTACTACGTGCTCCAAACCAGAAAAAGGCACCGATCCGGCCAACAAGTATGCGAAAAACGCGAAAGTATGTGCCAGATAATTGCAAGTACAAGAACTAACCCAAACGTAACCAGCGTTATCCTCCAAACTAATAATCGGAGCTTCTATTGACTGTTTCAGTGTGGTACCACATTACTACGTGATCCAAACCAGAAAAAACCCAGATGATTGCAAATACCAGAACTAACCCAGACATAACCGGCGTTATCCTCTATAATATTAATCGCAACCAGGATTAATTGATCCTGCTCGGTTTCGGTGTGGTACCGCGTTACTACGTGATCCAAACCAGAAAAAGCCCCGGATCTGGCCAACTAGTATGCGAGAAACGTGAAAGTACGAGCTAGATGAGGGCAAATACCAGACCTAACCCAGACATAACCTGCGTTATCCTCTAAAATATTCATCGCAACCGGGAGTAATTTACTGTTTCGGTGTGGTACCGCGTTACTACGTGGTCCAAGCCAGAAAAAGGCCAGGATCTAGCCAACAAGTATGCGAGAAACGCGAAAGTATGAGCCAGATGATTGCAAATACCAGAACTAACCCAGACATAACCAGCGTTATCCTCTAAAATACTAATTGGAACCTGCTTTTATTGACAGTGTGGTACCACATTACTACGTGATCCAAGCCAGAAAAATCCCAGGATCTGCCCAACAAGAATGCGAAAAACGCGAAAGTATGAGCCAGATGATTGCAAATACCAGACCTAACCAAGACGTAACCGGCGTTATCCTCTAAAATATTAATCGCAACCAGGTATGATTGACTGTTTCTGTGTGGTACCGCATTACTACGTGGTCCAAGCCAGAAAAAGGCCAGGATCTGCCCAACAAGTATGCGAAAAATGCGAAAGTATGTGCCCGATGATTGCAAATACCAGAACTAACCCAAACATAACCAGCGTTATCCTCCAAAATATTAATCGCAACCAGGTTTAATTGACAGTTTCGGTGTGGAACCACATTACGACGGGATCCAAACCACAAAAAACCCGAGGTCTGACCAACAAGTAAGTGAAAAATGCGAAAGTACGAGCCAGATAAGTTCAAATACCAGACCTAACCCAGTCATAACCGGCGTTATCCTCTAAAATACTAATCGGAACCTGCCTTTATTGACTGTTTCAGTGTGGTACCACATTACTGCGTTGCCAAAGCCAGAAAAAGGCCAGGATCTGGCCAACAAGTATGCGAAAAATGCGAAAGTACGAGCCAGATGAGGGCAAATACCAGACCTAACCAAGACGTAACCGGCGTTATCCTCTAAAATATTAATCGCAACCAGGCATGATTGACTGTTTCGGTGTGGTACCGCATTACTACGTGGTCCAAGCCAGAAAAAGGCCAGGATCTGCCCAACAAGTATGCGAGAAATGCGAACGTATGTGCCTGATGATTGCAAATACCAGAACTAACCCAAACATAACCAGCGTTGTCCTCCAAAATATTAATCGCAACCAGGGTTAATTGACTGTTTCGGGGTGGAACCACATTACGACGGGATCCAAACCACAAAAAACCCGAGATGTGGCCAACAAGTAAGTGAAAAATGCGAAAGTACGAGCCAGATGAGGGCAAATACCAGAACAAATCTAGACACAACCTACGTTATCCTCTAAAATACTATTCGGAACCAGCTTCTATTGACTGTTCCAGTGTGGTACCACATTAGTACGTGATCCAAACTCGAATAAACCTAGGATCTTGCCAACAAGTATGCGAAAAATTGCGAAAGTACAAGCCAGATGATTGCTAATACCAGAACTAACCCAAACGAAACCAGCGTTATCCTCTAAAATATTAATCGCAACCAGGTTTAGTTGACTGTTTCGGTGTGGTACCACATTACTACGTTATCCAAACCAGAAAAAGCCCAGTATCTGCCCAACAAGTATGCGAGAAATACGAAAGTATGAGACAGTTGACGGCAAATACTAGAACTAACCAGGACTTAAACGGCGTTATCCTGTAAAATATTAATCGCAACCAGGTTTAATTGACTGCTTCGGTGTGGAACCACATTACGACGGTATCCAAACCACAAAAAACCCAGGATCTGCCCGGCAAGTAAGCGAAAAATGCGAAAGTACGAGCCAGATGAGGGCAAATACTAGAGCTAACCAAGACTTAACCGGCGTTATCCTCTAAAATATTAATCGCAACCAGGTTTAGTTGACTGTTGCGGTGTGGTACCGCATTAGTACGCGATCCAAACCAGAAAAAGCCCTGGATCTGGCCAACAAGTATGCGAAAAATGCGAAAGTATGAGACAGATGACGGCAAATACTAGAACTAACCAAGTCTTAACCGGCGTTATCCTGTAAAGTATTAATCGCAACCAGGTTTAATTGACTGTTTCGGTGTGGAACCACATTACGACGGTATCCAATCCACAAAAAAACCAGGATCAGCCCGGCAAGTAAGCGCAAAATGCGAAAGTATGAGCCGGATGGTTGGAAATACCAGAACTAACCCAGACATAACCGGCGCTATCCTCAAAAATATTAATCGCAACCAGGTTTAATTGACTGTTTCAGTGTGGTACCACATTAATACGTGATCCAAACCAGAAAAAGGCCACGATCTGGCCAACAAGTATGCGAAAAATGCGAAAGTATGAGACCGATGAAGGCAAATGCCAGAACTAACCCAGACATAACCAGCGTTATCCTCTAAAATACTAATCGGAACCAGCTTTTATTGACAGTGTGGTACCACATTACTACGTGATCCAAGCCAGAAAAAGCCCGCGATCTGGCCACCAAGTATGCGAACAATGCGAAAGTACGAGCCAGATGAGGGCATATCCCAGACCTAACCGAGACATAACTGGCGTTATCCTCTAAAATATTAATCGCAACCAGGTTTAGTTGACTGTTCCGGTGTGGTACCACATTACTACGTTATCCAAACCAGAGAAAACCCAGGATCTGCCCTACAAGTATGCGAGAAATACGGTGTGGTACCGTATTACTACGTGATCCAAACCAGAAAAAAGCCAGGATCTGGCCAACAAGTATTCGAAAAATGCGAGAGTACGAGCCAGATGAGGGCAAATACCAGACCTAACCAAGACGTAACCGGCGTTATCCTCTAAAATAATAATCGCAACCAAGTTTGACTTACTGTTTCGGTGTGGTACCGCATTACTACGTGGTCCAAGCCAGAAAAAGGCCAGGATCTGCCCAACAAGTGTGCGAAAAATGCGTAAGTATGTGCCAGATGAGGGCAAATACCAGACCTAACCCAGACATAACCTGCGTTATCCTCTAAAATATTAATCGGAACCAGGTTTAATAGACTGTTTCAGTGTGGTACCACATTTCGACGGGATCCAAACCACAAAAAACCCGAAATCTGGCCAACAAGTATGCGAACGAAGCGAAAGTATGAGCCAGATGGTTGGAAATATCAGAACTAACCCAGACATAACCGGCGTTATCCTCTAAAATATTAATCGGAACCAGGTTTAATTGACTGTTTCAGTGTGGTACCACATTACTACGTGGTCCAAGCCAGAAAAAGGCCAGGATCTGGCCAGCAAGTATGCGAAAAATGCGAAAGTACGAGCAAGATGAGGGCAAATCCCAGACCTAACCCAGACATAACCTGCGTTATCCTCTAAAATATTAATCGCAACCAGGTTTAATTGACTGTTTCGGTGTGGTACCGCATTACTACGTGATCCAAGCCAGAAAAAGTCCAGGATCTGCCCAACAAGTATGCGAAAAATGCGAAAGTACGAGCCAGATGAGGACAAATCCCAGACCTAACAGAGACATAACCGGCGTTATCCTATAAAATGTTAATCGAAACCAGGTTTAATTGACTGTTCCGGTGTGGAACATCATTATTGCGGGATCCAAACCAGAAAAAACCCAGCATCTGTCCAACAAGTATGCGAACGAAGCGAAAGTATGAGCCAGATGGTTGGAAATATCAGAACTAACCCAGACATAACCGGCGTTATCCTCAAAAATATTAACCGCAACCAGGTTTAATTGACTGTTTCAGTATGGTACCGCATTACTACGTGATCCAAACCAGAAAAGGGCCAGGATCTGGCCAATAAGTATGCGAAAAATGCGAAAGGATGAGATACCAGACCTAACCTAGACGTAACCGGCGTTATCCTCTAAAATATTAATCTCAATCAGGATTAATTGACTGTTTCGGTGTGGTACCACATTACGACGGTATCCAAACCACAAAAAAACCAGGATCTGCCCGGCAAGTAAGCGAAAAATGCGAAAGTACGAGCCAGATGATTGCAAATACCAGAACTAACCCAGACATAACCAGCGTTATCCTCTAAAACACTAATCGGATCCAGGTTTAATTGACTGTTTCAGTGTGGTACCACATTACTACGTTGTCAAAGCCAGGAAAAGGCCAGGATCTGGCCAACAAGTATGCGAAAAATGCGAAAGTACAAGCCAGATGAGGGCAAATACCAGACCTAACCTAGACATAACCGGCGTTATCCTCTAAAATATTTATCGCAACCAGGTTTAGTTGACTGTTTCGGTGTGGTACCGCATTACTACGTGTTCCAAACCAGAAAAAGGGCAGGATCTGGCCAACAAGTATGCGAAAAATGTGAAAGTACGAGCCAGATGAGGGCAAATCCCAGACCTAACCCAGACATAACCGGCGTTATCCTCTAAAATATTAATCGGATCCAGGTTTAATTGACTGTTTCGGTGTGGTACCGCATTAGTACGTGATCCAAACCAGAACAAGCCCTGGATCTGGCCAACAAGTATGCGTAAAATGCGAAAGTATGAGACAGATGAGGGCAAATGCCAGAACTAACCCAAACGAAACCAGCGTTATCCTCTAAAATATTAATCGGATCCAGGTTTAATTGACTGTTTCAGTGTGGTACCACATTACTACGTTGTCAAAGCCAGGAAAAGGCCAGGATCTGGCCAACAAGTATGCGAAAAATGCGAAAGTACGTGCCAGATGAGGGCAAATACCAGACCTAACCCAGACATAACCTGCGTTATCCTCTAAAATATTAATCGGAACCAGGTTTAATAGACTGTTCCAGTGTGGTACCACATTTCGACGGGATCGAAACCACAAAAAACCCGAGTTCTGGCCAAAAAGTATGCGAAAATTGCGAAAGTACGAGCCAGATGATTGCAAATCCCAGGCCAAACCGAGACGTAACCGGCGATATCCTCTAAAATATTAATCACAACCAGGTTTAATTGACTGTTTCGGTGTGGTACCACATTACTGCGTTGTCAAAGCCAGAAAAAGGCCAGGATATGGCCAACAAGTATGCGAAAAATGCGAAAGTATGAGCCAGATGATTGCAAATACCAGAACTAACCCAAACGTAACCAGCGTTATCCTCTAAAATATTAATCGCAACCAGTATTAATTGACTGTTTCGGTGTGGTACCGCGTTACTACGTGATTCAAACCAGAAAAAACCCAGGATCTGGCCAACAAGTATGCGAAAAATGCGAAAGTACGAGCCAGATGAGGGCAAGTTCCAGACCTAACCGAGATATAACCGGCGTTATCCTCTAAAATATTAATCGCAACCGGGATTAATTGACTGTTTCAGTGTGGTACCACATTACTACGTGATCCAAACCAGAAAAAACCCAGGACCTGGCCAACAAGTATGCGAAAAATGCGAAAGTACGAGCCAGATGATTGCTAATACCAGAACTAACCCAGACGTAACCAGCGTTATCCTCTAAAATATTAGTCGCAATCAGGTTTAGTTGACTGTTTCAGTGTGGTACCACATTACTACGTGGTGAAAGCCAGAAAAAGGCCAGGATCTGGCCAACAAGTATGCGAAAAACGCGAAAGTATGAGACCGATCAAGGCAAATGCCAGAACTAACCCAGACATAACCGGCGTTTTCCTCTAAAATATTAATCGGAACCAGGTATAACTGACTGTTTCGGTGTGCTACTACATTACTACGTGGTCCTAGCCGGGAAAAGGCCAGGACCAGGCCAACAAGTATGCCAAAAATGCGAAAGTACGAGCCAGATGATTGCTAATACCAGAACTAACCCAAACGTAACCAGCGTTATCCTCCAGACTATTAATCGGAAGCAGCTCATATTGACTGATTCAGTGTGGTACCACATTACTACATGATCCAAACCAGAAAAAACGCAGGATCTGCCCAACAAGTATGCGAAAAACGCGAAAGTATGAGCCAGATGATTGTAAATACCTGAACTAACCCAGACATAACCAGCGTTATCCTCTAAAATACTAATCGGAACCAGCTTTTATTGATAGTGTGGTACCACATTACTACGTGATCCAAGCCAGAAAAAGCCCGCGATCTGGCCACCAAGTATGCGAACAATGCGAAAGTACGAGCCAGATGAGGGCATATCCCAGACCTAACCGAGACATAACCGGCGTTATCCTCTAAAATATTAATCGCAACCAGGTTTAGTTGACTGTTTCGGTGTGGTACCACATTACTACGTTATCCAAACCAGAAAAAACCCAGGATCTGCCCAACAAGTATGCGAGAAATACGGTGTGGTACCGTATTATTACGTGATCCAAACCAGAAAAAAGCCAGGATCTGGCCAACAAGTATGCGAAAAATTCGAAAGTACGAGCCAGATGAGGGCAAATACCAGACCTAACCAAGACGTAACCGGCGTTATCCTCTAAAATATTAATCGCAACCAGGTTTGATTTACTGTTTCGGTGTGGTACCGCATTACTACGTGGTCCAAGCCAGAAAAAGGCCAGGATCTGCCCAACAAGTATGCGAAAAATGCGAAAGTACGAGCCAGATGAGGACAAATCCCAGACCTAACAGAGACATAGCCAGCGTTATCCTCTAAAATGTTAATCGAAACCAGGTTTAATTGACTGTTCCGGTGTGGAACATCATTATTGCGGGATCCAAACCAGAAAAAACCCAGCATTTGGCCAACAAGTATACGAGCGAAGCGAAGGTATGAGCCAGATGGTTGGAAATATCAGAACTAACCCAGACATAACCGGCGTTATCCTCAAAAATATTAACCGCAACCAGGTTAGTTGACTGTATCAGTGTGGTACCGCATTACTACGTGATCCAAACCAGAAAAGGGCCAGGATCTGGCCAATAAGTATGCGAAAAATGCGAAAGGACGAGATACCAGACCTAACCTAGGCGTAACCGGCGTTATCCTCTAAAATATTAATCGCAACCAGGGATTACTGACTGTTGCGTTGTGGTACCACATTACTACGTGGTCCAAGCCGGAAAATGCCAGCACCAGGCCAACAAGTATGCCAAAGATGCGAAAGTACGAGCCAGATGATTGCTAATAAGAGAACTAACACAAACATAACCAGCGTTGTCCTCCAAAATATTAATCGCAACCAGGTTTAATTGACTGTTTCGGTGTGGAACCACATTACGACGGTATCCAAACCACAAAAAAACCAGGATCTGCCCGGCAAGTATGCGAAAAACGCGAAAATATGAGACAGATGAGGGCAAATGCCAGAACTAACCCAGACATAACCAGCGTTATCCTCTAAAATACTAATCGGAACCAGCTTTTATTGACAGTGTGGTACCACATTACTACGTGATCCAAGCCAGAAAAAGCCCACGATCTGGCCAACAAGTATGCGAACAATGCGAAAGTACGAGCCAGATGAGGGCATATCCCGGACCTTACCGAGACATAACCGGCGTTATCCTCTAAAATATTAGCCGCAACCAGGTTTAGTTGACTGTTTCGGTGTGGTACCGCATTACTACGTGTTCCAAACCAGAAAAAGTGCAGGATCTGGGCAACAAGTATTGCGAAAAGTGCGATAGTACGAGCCAGATGAGGGCAAATGCCAGACCTAACCTAGACACAACCGGCGTTATCCTCTAAAATATTAATCGGGACCAGGTTTAATTGACTGTTCCAGTGTGGTACCACATTACTACGTGGTCCAAGCCTGAAAAAGGCCAGGATCTGGCCAGCAAGTATGCGAAAAATGCGAAAGTACGAGCCAGATGAGGGCAAATACCAGACGTAACCCAGACATAACCGGCGTTATCCTCTAAAATACTATTCGGAACCAGCTTCTATTGACTGTTCCAGTGCGGCACCACATTAGTATGTGATCCAAACCACAAAAAGCCTAGGATCTGGCAAACAAGTATGCGAAAAATACGAAAGTATGAGACAGATGACGGCAAATACTAGAACTAACCCAAAGGTAACCAGCGTTATCCTCTAAAATATTATTCGCAACCGGGTTTAATTGACTGTTTCGGTGTGGTACCGCGTTACTACGTGATCCAAATCAGAAAAAGGCCAGGATCTGGCCAAGAAGTATGCGAAAAATGCGAAAGTACGTGCCAGATGAGGGCAAATACCAGACCTAACCTAGACATAACCGGCGTTATCATCCAAAATATTAATCGCAACCAGGTTTAACTGACTGTTTCGGTGTGGTGCCGCACTAGTACGTGATCCAAACCAGAAAAAGCCCTGGATCTGTCCAACAAGTATGCGAAAAATGCGAAAGTATGAGACAGATGACGGCAAATACTAGAACTAACCCAAAGGTAACCAGCGTTATCCTCCAAAATATTATTCGCAACCGGGTTTAATTGACTGTTTCGGTGTGGTACGGCGTTACTGCGTGGTCCAAATCAGAAAAAGGCCAGGATCTGGCCAAGAAGTATGCGAAAAATGCGAAAGTACGAGCCAGATGTTTGCTAATAAGAGAACTAACACAAACGTAACCAGCGTTATCCTCCAAACTATTAATCGGAACCAGCTTTTATTGACTGTTTCAGTGTGGTACCACATTACTACGTTATTCAAACCAGAAAAAACCCAGGATCTGACCAACAAGTATGCGAAAAACGCGTAAGTATGAGCCAGATGATGGCAAATACCAGAACTAACCCAGACATAACCAGCGTTATCCTCTAAAATATTATTCGCAACCGGGTTTAATTGACTGTTTCGGTGTGGTACCGCGTTACTACGTGATCCAAATCAGAAAAAGGCCAGGATCTGGCCAAGAAGTATGCCAAAAATGCGAAAGTACGAGCCAGATGATTGCAAATACCAGAACTAACCCAGACATAAACAGCGTTATCCTCTAAAATACTAATCGGAACCAGCTTTTATTGACAGTGTGGTACCACATTACTACGTGATCCAAGTCAGAAAAAGCCCACGATCTGGCCAACCAGTATGCGAACAATGCGAAAGTACGAGCCAGATGAGGGCATATCCCAGACCTAACCGAGACATAACCGGCGTTATCCTCTAGAATAATAGTCGCAACCAGCTTCTATTGACAGTTCCAGTGTGGTACCACATTAGTACGTGATCCAAACCAGAAAAAGCCTAGGATCTGGCCAACAAGTATGCAAAAAATACGAAAGCACGAGCCAGATGAGGGCAAATTCCAGACCTAACCGAGACATAACCGGCGTTATCCTCTAAAATATTAATCGCAACCAGGTATTACTGACTGTTGCGTTGTGGTACCACATTACTACGTGGTCCAAGCCGGAAAAAGGCCAGCACCTGGCCAACAAGTATGCCAAAGATGCGAAAGTACGAGCCAGATGATTGCTAATAAGAGAACTAACACAAACGTAACCAGCGTTATCCTCCAAACTATTAATCGGAACCAGCTATTATTGACTGTTTCAGTGTGGTACCACATTACTACGTTATTCAAACCAGAAAAAACCCAGGATCTGACCAACAAGTATGCGAAAAACGCGTAAGTATGAGCCAGATGATGGCAAATACCAGAACTAACCCAGACATAACCAGCGTTATCCTCTAAAATATTATTCGCAACCGGGTTTAATTGACTGTTTCGGTGTGGTACCGCGTCTCTACGTGATTCAAATCAGAAAAAGGCCAGGATCTGGCCAAGAAGTATGCGAAAAATGCGAAAGTACGTGCCAGATGAGGGCAAATACCAGACCTAACCTAGACATAACCGGCGTTATCATCTAAAATATTAATCGCAACCAGGTTTAACTGACTGTTTCGGTGTGGTACCACATTACTACGTGGTCCAAGCCGGAAAAAGGACAGGATCTGGCCAACAAGTATGCGAAAAATGCGTAAGTACGTGCCAGATGAGGGCAAATAGCAGACCTAACCCAGACATAACCTGCGTTATCCTCTAAAATATTAATCGGAACCAGGTTTAATAGACTGTTTCAGTGTGGTACCACATTTCGACGGGATCCAAACCACAAAAAACCCGAGATCTGGCCAACAAGTAAGCGAAAAATGAGAAAGCACAAGCCAGATGAGAGCAAATAGCAGACCTAACCCAGAAATAACCTGCGTTATGCTCTAAAATACTAATCGAAACAAGGTTTAGTTGACTGTTTCAGTGTGGTACCACATTACGACGGGATCCAAACCACAAAAAACCCGTGTTCTCGCCAAAAAGTATGCGGAAATTTCGAAAGTACGAGCCAGATGATTGCAAATCCCAGGCCAAACCGAGACGTAACCGGCGATATCCTCTAAGATATTAATCGCAACCAGGTTTGATTGACTGTTTCGGTGCGGTACTGCATTACTACGTGGTCCAAGCCAGAAAAAGGCCAGGATCTGAAAAACAAGTATGCGAGAAATGCGAAAGTACGAGCCAGATGATTGCTAATACCAGAACTAACCCAAACGTAACCAGCGTTAACCTCCAAACTATTAATCGGAACCAGCTTTTATTGACTGTTTCAGTGTGGTACCACATTACTACGTGGTCCAAGCCGGAAAATGGCCAGGATCTGGCTAACAAGTATGCGAAAAACGCGAAAGTACGAGCCAGATGATAGCAAATACCAGACCTTAACCAGACATAACCGGCGTTATCCTCTATAATATTAATCGCAACCAGGATTAATAGACTGTTTCGGTGTGGAACCGCGTTACTACGTAATCCAAACCAGAAAAAACCCAGGATCTGGCCAACAAGTATGCGAAAAGTGCGAAAGTACGAGCCAGATGAGGGCAAATCCCAGACCTAACCGAGACATAATCGGCGTTATCCTCTAAAATACTAATCGCATCCAGCTTTAATTGACTGTTTCGGTGTGGTACCGCATTACTACGTGATCCAAACCAGAAAAGGGCCAGGATCTGGCCAACAAGTATGCGAAAAATGCGAAAGGACGAGCCAGAGAAGAGCAAATACCAGACCTAACCTAGACATAACCGGCGTTATCCTCTAAAATATTAATCGCAACCAGGATTAATTGACTGTTTCGGTGTGGTACCACATTACTGCGTTGTCAAAGCCAGAAAAAGGCCAGGGTCTGGCCAACAAGTATGCGAAAAAAGCGAAATTACGAGCCAGATGAGGGCAAATACCAGAACTAACCCAGACATAACCGGCGTTTTCCTCTAAAATATTAATCACAACCAGGTTTAATTGACTGTTTCGGTGTGGTACCTCGTTACTACGTGGACCAAGCCAGAAAAAGTCCGGGATCTGGCCATCATGTATGCGAAAAATGCGAAAGTACGACCCAGATGAGGGCAAATACCAGACCTAACCCAGACATAACCGGCGTTATCCTCCAATATATTAACCGCAATCAGGTTTAATTGATTGTTTCGGTGTGGTACCGCATTACTACGTGATCCAAACCAGAAAATGGCCAGGATCTGGCCAACAAGTATGCGAAAAATGCGAAAGTACGAGCCAGATGGGGGCAAATACCAGACATAACCCAGACATAACCGGCGTTATCCTCCAATATATTAATCGCAACCAGGTTTAATTGATTGTTTCGGTGTGGTACCGCATTACTACGTGATCCAAACCAGAAAATGGCCAGGATCCGGCCAACAAGTATGCGAAAAATGCGAAAGTATGAGCCAGATGATTGCAAATACCAGAACTAACCCAAACGTAACCAGCGTTATCCTCCAAACTAATAATCGGAGCTTCTATTGACTGTTTCAGTGTGGTACCGCGTTACTACGTGATCCAAATCAGAAAAAGGCCAGGATCTGGCCAAGAAGAATGCGAAAAATGCGAAAGTACGAGCCAGATGGGGGCAAATACCAGACATAACCCAGACATAACCGGCGTTATCCTCCAATATATTAATCGCAACCAGGTTTAATTGATTGTTTCGGTGTGGTACCGCATTACTACGTGATCCAAACCAGAAAATGGCCAGGATCCGGCCAACAAGTATGCGAAAAATGCGAAAGTATGAGCCAGATGATTGCAAATACCAGAACTAACCCAAACGTAACCAGCGTTATCCTCCAAACTAATAATCGGAGCTTCTATTGACTGTTTCGGTGTGGTACCACATGACTACGTGGTCCTAGCCGGGAAAAGGCCAGGACCAGGCCAACAAGTATGCCAAAAATGCGAAAGTACGAGCCAGATGATTGCAAATACCAGAACTAACCCAGACATAACCAGCGTTATCCTCTAAAATACTAATCGGAACCAGCTTTTATTGACAGTGTGGTACCACATTACTACGTGATCCAAACCAGAAAAAGCCTAGGATCTGGCCAACAAGTATGCAAAAAATACGAAAGCACGAGCCAGATCAGGGCAAATTCCAGACCTAACCGAGACATAACCGGCGTTATCCTCTAAAATATTAATCGCAAACAGGTATTACTGACTGTTGCGTTGTGGTACCACATTACTACGTGGTCCAAGCCGGAAAAAGGCCAGCACCTGGCCAACAAGTATGCCAAAGATGCGAAAGTACGAGCCAGATGATTGCTAATAAGAGAACTAACACAAACGTAACCAGCGTTATCCTCCAAACTATTAATCGGAACCAGCTATTATTGACTGTTTCAGTGTGGTACCACATTACTACGTTATTCAAACCAGAAAAAACCCAGGATCTGACCAACAAGTATGCGAAAAACGCGTAAGTATGAGCCAGATGATGGCAAATACCAGAACTAACCCAGACATAACCAGCGTTATCCTCTAAAATATTATGCGCAACCGGGTTTAATTGACTGTTTCGGTGTGGTACCGCGTCTCTACGTGATTCAAATCAGAAAAAGGCCAGGATCTGGCCAAGAAGTATGCGAAAAATGCGTAAGTACGTGCCTGATGAGGGCAAATACCAGACCTAACCCAGACATAACCTGCGTTATCCTCTAAAATATTAATCGGAACCAGGTTTAATAGACTGTTTCAGTGTGGTACCACATTTCGACGGGATCCAAACCACAAAAAACCCGAGATCTGGCCAACAAGTAAGCGAAAAATGAGAAAGCACAAGCCAGATGAGAGCAAATAGCAGACCTAACCCAGAAATAACCTGCGTTATGCTCTAAAATACTAATCGAAACAAGGTTTAGTTGACTGTTTCAGTGTGGTACCACATTACGACGGGATCCAAACCACAAAAAACCCGTGTTCTCGCCAAAAAGTATGCGGAAATTTCGAAAGTACGAGCCAGATGATTGCAAATCCCAGGCCAAACCGAGACGTAACCGGCGATATCCTCTAAAATATTAATCGCAACCAGGTTTGATTGACTGTTTCGGTGCGGTACTGCATTACTACGTGGTCCAAGCCAGAAAAAGGCCAGGATCTGAAAAACAAGTATGCGAGAAATGCGAAAGTACGAGCCAGATGATTGCTAATACCAGAACTAACCCAAACGTAACCAGCGTTAACCTCCAAACTATTAATCGGAACCAGCTTTTATTGACTGTTTCAGTGTGGTACCACATTACTACGTGGTCCAAGCCGGAAAATGGCCAGGATCTGGCTAACAAGTATGCGAAAAACGCGAAAGTACGAGCCAGATGATAGCAAATACCAGACCTTAACCAGACATAACCGGCGTTATCCTCTATAATATTAATCGCAACCAGGATTAATAGACTGTTTCGGTGTGGAACCGCGTTACTACGTAATCCAAACCAGAAAAAACTCAGGATCTGGCCAACAAGTATGCGAAAAGTGCGAAAGTACGAGCCAGATGAGGGCAAATCCCAGACCTAACCGAGACATAATCGGCGTTATCCTCTAAAATACTAATCGCATCCAGCTTTAATTGACTGTTTCGGTGTGGTACCGCATTACTACGTGATCCAAACCAGAAAAGGGCCAGGATCTGGCCAACAAGTATGCGAAAAATGCGAAAGGACGAGCCAGAGAAGAGCAAATACCAGACCTAACCTAGACATAACCGGCGTTATCCTCTAAAATATTAATCGCAACCAGGATTAATTGACTGTTTCGGTGTGGTACCACATTACTGCGTTGTCAAAGCCAGAAAAAGGCCAGGGTCTGGCCAACAAGTATGCGAAAAAAGCGAAATTACGAGCCAGATGAGGGCAAATACCAGAACTAACCCAGACATAACCGGCGTTTTCCTCTAAAATATTAATCACAACCAGGTTTAATTGACTGTTTCGGTGTGGTACCTCGTTACTACGTGGACCAAGCCAGAAAAAGTCCGGGATCTGGCCATCATGTATGCGAAAAATGCGAAAGTACGACCCAGATGAGGGCAAATACCAGACCTAACCCAGACATAACCGGCGTTATCCTCCAATATATTAACCGCAATCAGGTTTAATTGATTGTTTCGGTGTGGTACCGCATTACTATGTGATCCAAACCAGAAAATGGCCAGGATCCGGCCAACAAGTATGCGAAAAATGCGAAAGCACGAGCCAGATGAGGGCAAGTTCCAGACCTAACCGAGATATAACCGGCGTTATTCTCTAAAATATTAATCGCAACCGGGTTTAATTGACTGTTTCGGTGTGGTACCGCGTCTCTACGTGATTCAAATCAGAAAAAGGCCAGGATCTGGCCAAGAAGTATGCGAAAAATGCGTAAGTACGTGCCTGATGAGGGCAAATACCAGACCTAACCCAGACATAACCTGCGTTATCCTCTAAAATATTAATCGGAACCAGGTTTAATAGACTGTTTCAGTGTGGTACCACATTTCGACGGGATCCAAACCACAAAAAACCCGAGATCTGGCCAACAAGTAAGCGAAAAATGAGAAAGCACAAGCCAGATGAGAGCAAATAGCAGACCTAACCCAGAAATAACCTGCGTTATGCTCTAAAAAACTAATCGAAACAAGGTTTAGTTGACTGTTTCAGTGTGGTACCACATTACGACGGGATCCAAACCACAAAAAACCCGTGTTCTCGCCAAAAAGTATGCGGAAATTTCGAAAGTACGAGCCAGATGATTGCAAATCCCAGGCCAAACCGAGACGTAACCGGCGATATCCTCTAAAATATTAATCGCAACCAGGTTTGATTGACTGTTTCGGTGCGGTACTGCATTACTACGTGGTCCAAGCCAGAAAAAGGCCAGGATCTGAAAAACAAGTATGCGAGAAATGCGAAAGTACGAGCCAGATGATTGCTAATACCAGAACTAACCCAAACGTAACCAGCGTTAACCTCCAAACTATTAATCGGAACCAGCTTTTATTGACTGTTTCAGTGTGGTACCACATTACTACGTGGTCCAAGCCGGAAAATGGCCAGGATCTGGCTAACAAGTATGCGAAAAACGCGAAAGTACGAGCCAGATGATAGCAAATACCAGACCTTAACCAGACATAACCGGCGTTATCCTCTATAATATTAATCGCAACCAGGATTAATAGACTGTTTCGGTGTGGAACCGCGTTACTACGTAATCCAAACCAGAAAAAACCCAGGATCTGGCCAACAAGTATGCGAAAAGTGCGAAAGTACGAGCCAGATGAGGGCAAATCCCAGACCTAACCGAGACATAATCGGCGTTATCCTCTAAAATACTAATCGCATCCAGCTTTAATTGACTGTTTCGGTGTGGTACCGCATTACTACGTGATCCAAACCAGAAAAGGGCCAGGATCTGGCCAACAAGTATGCGAAAAATGCGAAAGGACGAGCCAGAGAAGAGCAAATACCAGACCTAACCTAGACATAACCGGCGTTATCCTCTAAAATATTAATCGCAACCAGGATTAATTGACTGTTTCGGTGTGGTACCACATTACTGCGTTGTCAAAGCCAGAAAAAGGCCAGGGTCTGGCCAACAAGTATGCGAAAAAAGCGAAATTACGAGCCAGATGAGGGCAAATACCAGAACTAACCCAGACATAACCGGCGTTTTCCTCTAAAATATTAATCACAACCAGGTTTAATTGACTGTTTCGGTGTGGTACCTCGTTACTACGTGGACCAAGCCAGAAAAAGTCCGGGATCTGGCCATCATGTATGCGAAAAATGCGAAAGTACGACCCAGATGAGGGCAAATACCAGACCTAACCCAGACATAACCGGCGTTATCCTCCAATATATTAACCGCAATCAGGTTTAATTGATTGTTTCGGTGTGGTACCGCATTACAATGTGATCCAAACCAGAAAATGGCCAGGATCCGGCCAACAAGTATGCGAAAAATGCGAAAGTATGAGCCAGATGATTGCAAATACCAGAACTAACCCAAACGTAACCAGCGTTATCCTCTAAAATATTAATCGCAACCAGTATTAAATGACTGTTTCGGTGTGGTACCGCGTTACTACGTGATTCAAACCAGAAAAAATCCAGGATCTGGCCAACAAGTATGCGAAAAATGCGAAAGCACGAGCCAGATGAGGGCAAGTTCCAGACCTAACCGAGATATAACAGGCGTTATTCTCTAAAATATTAATCGCAACCGGGATTAATTGACTGTTTCAGTGTGTTACCTCATTACTACGTGGTCCAAGCCAGAAAAAGGCCAGGATCTGGCCAACAAGTGTTCGAAAAACGCGAAAGTATGAGCCAGATGATTGCAAATACCAGAACTAACCCAAACGTAACCAGCGTTATCCTCCAAACTAATAATCGGAGCTTCTATTGACTGTTTCAGTGTGGTGCCCCGTTACTACGTGATCCAAATCAGGAAAAGGCCAGGATCTGGCCAAGAAGAATGCGAAAAATGCGAAAGTACGTGCCAGATGAGGGCAAATACCAGACCTAACCTAGACATAACCGGCGTTATCATCTAAAATATTAATCGCAACCAGGTTTAACTGACAGTTTCGGTGTGGTACCACATGACTACGTGGTCCTAGCCGGGAAAAGGCCAGGACCAGGCCAACAAGTATGCCAAAAATGCGAAAGTACGAGCCAGATGATTGCAAATACCAGAACTAACCCAGACATAACCAGCGTTATCCTCTAAAATACTAATCGGAACCAGCTTTTATTGACAGTGTGGTACCACATTACTACGTGATCCAAGTCAGAAAAAGCCCACGATCTGGCCAACCAGTATGCGAACAATGCGAAAGTACGAGCCAGATGAGGGCATATCCCAGACCTAACCGAGACATAACCGGCGTTATCCTCTAGAATATTAGTCGCAACCAGGTTTAGTTGACTGTTTCGGTGTGGTACCGCATTACTACGTGTTCCAAACCAGAAAAAGTGCAGCATCTGGGCAACAAGTATTGCGAAAAGTGCGATAGTACGAGCCAGATGAGGGCAAATCCCAGACCTAACCCAGACATAACCAGCGTTATCCTCTAAAATACTATTCGGAACCAGCTTCTATTGACTGTTCCAGTGTGGTACCACATTAGTACGTGATCCAAACCAGAAAAAGCCTAGGATCTGGCCAACAAGTATGCAAAAAATACGAAAGCACGAGCCAGATGAGGGCAAATTCCAGACCTAACCGAGACATAACCGGCGTTATCCTCTAAAATATTAATCGCAACCAGGTATTACTGACTGTTGCGTTGTGGTACCACATTACTACGTGGTCCAAGCCGGAAAAAGGCCAGCACCTGGCCAACAAGTATGCCAAAGATGCGAAAGTACGAGCCAGATGATTGCTAATAAGAGAACTAACACAAACGTAACCAGCGTTATCCTCCAAACTATTAATCGGAACCAGCTTTTATTGACTGTTTCAGTGTGGTACCACATTACTACGTTATTCAAACCAGAAAAAACCCAGGATCTGACCAACAAGTATGCGAAAAACGCGTAAGTATGAGCCAGATGATGGCAAATACCAGAACTAACCCAGACATAACCAGCGTTATCCTCTAAAATATTATTCGCAACCGGGTTTAATTGACTGTTTCGGTGTGGTACCGCGTCTCTACGTGATTCAAATCAGAAAAAGGCCAGGATCTGGCCAAGAAGTATGCGAAAAATGCGAAAGTACGTGCCAGATGAGGGCAAATACCAGACCTAACCTAGACATAACCGGCGTTATCATCTAAAATATTAATCGCAACCAGGTTTAACTGACTGTTTCGGTGTGGTACCACATTACTACGTGGTCCAAGCCGGAAAAAGGACAGGATCTGGCCAACAAGTATGCGAAAAATGCGTAAGTACGTGCCAGATGAGGGCAAATACCAGACCTAACCCAGACATAACCTGCGTTATCCTCTAAAATATTAATCGGAACCAGGTTTAATAGACTGTTTCAGTGTGGTACCACATTTCGACGGGATCCAAACCACAAAAAACCCGAGATCTGGCCAACAAGTAAGCGAAAAATGAGAAAGCACAAGCCAGATGAGAGCAAATAGCAGACCTAACCCAGAAATAACCTGCGTTATGCTCTAAAATACTAATCGAAACAAGGTTTAGTTGACTGTTTCAGTGTGGTACCACATTACGACGGGATCCAAACCACAAAAAACCCGTGTTCTCGCCAAAAAGTATGCGAAAATTGCGAAAGTACGAGCCAGATGATTGCTAATACCAGAACTAACCCAAACGTAACCAGCGTTAACCTCCAAACTATTAATCGGAACCAGCTTTTATTGACTGTTTCAGTGTGGTACCACATTACTACGTGGTCCAAGCCGGAAAAAGGCCAGGATCTGGCCAACAAGTATGCGAAAAACGCGAAAGTACGAGCCAGATGATAGCAAATACCAGACCTTAACCAGACATAACCGGCGTTATCCTCTATAATATTAACCGCAACCAGGATTAATAGACTGTTTCGGTGTGGTACCGCGTTACTACGTGGTCCGAGCCAGAAAAAACCCAGGATCTGGCCAACAAGTATGCGAAAAATGCGAAAGGACGAGCCAGAGAAGAGCAAATACCAGACCTAACCTAGACATAACCGGCGTTATCCTCTAAAATATTAATCGCAACCAGGATTAATTGACTGTTTCGGTGTGGTACCACATTACTGCGTAATCCAAACCAGAAAAAACCCAGGATCTGGCCAACAAGTATGCGAAAAATGCGAAAGTATAAGCCAGATGATTGCAAATACCAGAACTAACCCAGACATAACCAGCGTTATCCTCTAAAATACTAATCGGAACCAGCTTTTATTGACAGTGTGGTACCACATTACTACGTGATCCATACCAGAAAAGGCCCAGGATCTGGCCAACAAGTATGCGAAAAGTGCGAAAGTACGAGCCAGATGAGGGCAAATCCCAGACCTAACCGAGACATAACCGGCGTTATCCTCTAAAATATTAATCGCAACCAGGATTAATTGACTGTTTCCGTGTGGTACCACATTACTGCGTTGTCAAAGCCAGAAAACGGCCAGGGTCTGGCCAACAAGTATGCGAAAAATGCGAAATTACGAGCCAGATGAGGGCAAATACCAGAACTAACCCAGACATAACCGGCGTTTTCCTCTAAAATATTAATCACAACCAGGTTTAATTGACTGTTTCGGTGTGGTACCGCGTTACTACGTGGTCCGAGCCAGAAAAAACCCAGGATCTGGCCAACAAGTATGCGAAAAATGCGAAAGGACGAGCCAGAGAAGAGCAAATACCAGACCTAACATAGACATAACCGGCGTTATCCTCTAAAATATTAATCGCAACCAGGATTAATTGACTGTTTCGGTGTGGTACCACATTACTGCGTTGTCAAAGCCAGAAAAAGGCCAGGGTCTGGCCAACAAGTATGCGAAAAATGCGAAATTACGAGCCAGATGAGGGCAAATACCAGAACTAACCCAGACATAACCGGCGTTTTCCTCTAAAATATTAATCACAACCAGGTTTAATTGACTGTTTCGGTGTGGTACCTCGTTACTACGTGGACCAAGCCAGAAAAAGTCCAGGATCTGGCCATCATGTATGCGAAAAATGCGAAAGTACGACCCAGATGAGGGCAAATACCAGACCTAACCCAGACATAACCGGCGTTATCCTCCAATACATTAACCGCAATCAGGTTTAATTGATTGTTTCGGTGTGGTACCGCATTACTACGTGATCCAAACCAGAAAATGGCCAGGATCCGGCCAACAAGTATGCGAAAAATGCGAAAGTATGAGCCAGATGATTGCAAATACCAGAACTAACCCAAACGTAACCAGCGGTATCCTCTAAAATATTAATCGCAACCAGTATTAAATGACTGTTTCGGTGTGGTACCGCGTTACTACGTGATTCAAACCAGAAAAAATCCAGGATCTGGCCAACAAGTATGCGAAAAATGCGAAAGCACGAGCCAGATGAGGGCAAGTTCCAGACCTAACCGAGATATAACCGGCGTTATTCTCTAAAATATTAATCGCAACCGGGATTAATTGACTGTTTCAGTCTGGTACCACATTACTACGTGGTCCAAGCCAGAAAAAGGCCAGGATCTGGCCAACAAGTGTTCGAAAAACGCGAAAGTATGAGCCAGATGATTGCAAATACCAGAACTAACCCAAACGTAACCAGCGTTATCCTCCAAACTAATAATCGGAGCTTCTATTGACTGTTTCAGTGTGGTACCCCGTTACTACGTGATCCAAATCAGAAAAAGGCCAGGATCTGGCCAAGAAGAATGCGAAAAATGCGAAAGTACGTGCCAGATGAGGGCAAATACCAGACCTAACCTAGACATAACCGGCGTTATCATCTAAAATATTAATCGCAACCAGGTTTAACTGACTGTTTCGGTGTGGTACCACATGACTACGTGGTCCTAGCCGGGAAAAGGCCAGGACCAGGCCAACAAGTATGCCAAAAATGCGAAAGTACGAGCCAGATGATTGCAAATACCAGAACTAACCCAGACATAACCAGCGTTATCCTCTAAAATACTAATCGCAACCAGCTTTTAGTGACAGTGTGGTACCACATTACTACGTGATCCAAGTCAGAAAAAGCCCACGATCTGGCCAACCAGTATGCGAACAATGCGAAAGTACGAGCCAGATGAGGGCATATCCCAGACCTAACCGAGACATAACCGGCGTTATCCTCTAGAATATTAGTCGCAACCAGGTTTAGTTGACTGTTTCGGTGTGGTACCGCATTACTACGTGTTCCAAACCAGAAAAAGTGCAGCATCTGGGCAACAAGTATTGCGAAAAGTGCGATAGTACGAGCCAGATGAGGGCAAATCCCAGACCTAACCCAGACATAACCAGCGTTATCCTCTAAAATACTATTCGGAACCAGCTTCTATTGACTGTTCCAGTGTGGTACCACATTAGTACGTGATCCAAACCAGAAAAAGCCTAGGATCTGGCCAACAAGTATGCAAAAAATACGAAAGCACGAGCCAGATGAGGGCAAATTCCAGACCTAACCGAGACATAACCGGCGTTATCCTCTAAAATATTAATCGCAACCAGGTATTACTGACTGTTGCGTTGCGGTACCACATTACTACGTGGTCCAAGCCGGAAAAAGGCCAGCACCTGGCCAACAAGTATGCCAAAGATGCGAAAGTACGAGCCAGATGATTGCTAATAAGAGAACTAACACAAACGTAACCAGCGTTATCCTCCAAACTATTAATCGGAACCAGCTTTTATTGACTGTTTCAGTGTGGTACCACATTACTACGTTATTCAAACCAGAAAAAACCCAGGATCTGACCAACAAGTATGCGAAAAACGCGTAAGTATGAGCCAGATGATGGCAAATACCAGAACTAACCCAGACATAACCAGCGTTATCCTCTAAAATATTATTCGCAACCGGGTTTAATTGACTGTTTCGGTGTGGTACCGCGTCTCTACGTGATTCAAATCAGGAAAAGGCCAGGATCTGGCCAAGAAGTATGCGAAAAATGCGAAAGTACGTGCCAGATGAGGGCAAATACCAGACCTAACCTAGACATAACCGGCGTTATCATCTAAAATATTAATCGCAACCAGGTTTAACTGACTGTTTCGGTGTGGTACCACATTACTACGTGGTCCAAGCTGGAAAAAGGACAGGATCTGGCCAACAAGTATGCGAAAAATGCGTAAGTACGTGCCAGATGAGGGCAAATACCAGACCTAACCCAGACATAACCTGCGTTATCCTCTAAAATATTAATCGGAACCAGGTTTAATAGACTGTTTCAGTGTGGTACCACATTTCGACGGGATCCAAACCACAAAAAACCCGAGATCTGGCCAACAAGTAAGCGAAAAATGAGAAAGCACAAGCCAGATGAGAGCAAATAGCAGACCTAACCCAGAAATAACCTGCGTTATGCTCTAAAATACTAATCGAAACAAGGTTTAGTTGACTGTTTCAGTGTGGTACCACATTACGACGGGATCCAAACCACAAAAAACCCGTGTTCTCGCCAAAAAGTATGCGAAAATTGCGAAAGTACGAGCCAGATGATTGCAAATCCCAGGCCAAACCGAGACGTAACCGGCGATATCCTCTAAAATATTAATCGCAACCAGGTTTGATTGACTGTTTCGGTGCGGTACTGCATTACTACGTGGTCCAACCCAGAAAAAGGCCAGGATCTGAAAAACAAGTATGCGAGAAATGCGAAAGTACGAGCCAGATGATAGCAAATACCAGACCTTAACCAGACATAACCGGCGTTATCCTCTATAATATTAACCGCAACCAGGATTAATAGACTGTTTCGGTGTGGAACCGCGTTACTACGTAATCCAAACCAGAAAAAACCCAGGATCTGGCCAACAAGTATGCGAAAAATGCGAAAGTACGAGCCAGATGAGGGCAAATCCCAGACCTAATCGAGACATAACCGGCGTCATCCTCTAAAATATTAATCGCAACCAGGATTAATTGACTGTTTCGGTGTGGTACCACATTACTGCGTTGTCAAAGCCAGAAAAAGGCCAGGGACTGGCCAACAAGTATGCGAAAAATGCGAAATTACGAGCCAGATGAGGGCAAATACCAGAACTAACCCAGACATAACCGGCGTTTTCCTCTAAAATATTAATCACAACCAGGTTTAATTGACTGTTTCGGTGTGGTACCGCGTTACTACGTGGTCCAAGCCAGAAAAAGGCCAGGATCTGGCCATCATGTATGCGAAAAATGCGAAAGTACGACCCAGATGAGGGCAAATACCAGACCTAACCCAGACATAACCGGCGTCATCCTCCAATATATTAAACGCAACCAGGTTTAATTGATTGTTTCGGTGTGGTACCGCATTACTACGTGATCCAAACCAGAAGAAGGCCAGGATCTGGCCAACAAGTGTTCGAAAAACGCGAAAGTATGAGCCAGATGATTGCAAATACCAGAACTAACCCAGACATAACCAGCGTTATCCTCTAAAATATTAATCGCAACCAGTATTAATTGACTGTTTCGGTGTGGTACCGCGTTACTACGTGATCCAAATCAGAAAAAACCCAGGATCTGGCCAACAAGTATGCGAAAAATGCGTAAGTACGTGCCAGATGAGGGCAAATACCAGACCTAACTCAGACATAACCTGCGTTATCCTCTAAAATATTAATCGGAACCAGGTTTAATAGACTGTTTCAGTGTGGTACCACATTTCGACGGGATCCGAACCACAAAAAACCCGAGATCTGGCCAACAAGTATGAGAAAAACGTGTAAGTATGAGCCAGATGATGGCAAATACCAGAACTAACCCAGACATAACCAGCGTTATCCTCTAAAATATTATTCGCAACCGGGTTTAATTGACTGTTTCGGTGTGGTACCGCGTTACTACGTGATCCAAATCAGAAAAAGGCCAGGATCTGGCCAAAAAGTATGCGAAAAATGCGAAAGTACGTGCCAGATGAGGGCAAATACCAGACCTAACCTAGACATAACCGGCGTTATCATCTAAAATATTAATCGCAACCAGGTTTAACTGACTGTTTCGGTGTGGTACCACATTACTACGTGGTCCAAGCCGGAAAAAGGCCAGGATCTGGCCAACAAGTATGCGAGAAATGCGTAAGTACGTGCCAGATGAGGGCAAATACCAGACCTAACCCAGACATAACCTGCGTTATCCTCTAAAATATTAATCGGAACCAGGTTTAATAGACTGTTTCAGTGTGGTACCACATTTCGACGGGATCCAAACCACAAAAAACCCGAGATCTGGCCAACAAGTAAGCGAAAAATAAGAAATCACGAGCCAGATGAGGGCAAATAGCAAACCTAACCCAGAAATAACCTGCGTTATCCTCTAAAATACTAATCCAAACAAGGTTTAATTGACTGTTTCAGTGTGGTACCACATTACGACGGGATCCAAAACACAAAAAACCCGAGTTCTGGCCAAAAAGTATGCGAAAATTGCGAAAGTACGAGCCAGATGATTGCAAATCCCAGGCCAAACCGAGACGTAACCGGCGATATCCTCTAAAATAGTAATCGCAACCAGGTTTGATTGGCGGTTTCGGTGCGGTACTGCATTACTACGTGGTCCAAGCCTGAAAAAGGCCAGGATCTGAAAAACAAGTATGCGAAAGACGCGAAAGTATGAGACAGATGAGGGCAAATGCCAGAACTAACCCAGACATAACCGGCGTTATCCTCTAAAATACTATTCGGAACCAGGTTTAATAGACTGTTTCAGTGTGGTACCACATTTCGACGGGATCCAAACCACAAAAAACCCGAGATCTGGCCAACAAGTAAGCGAAAAATAAGAAAGCACGAGCCAGATGAGGGCAAATAGCAAACCTACCCCAGAAATAACCTGCGTTATCCTCTAAAATACTAATCCAAACAAGGTTTAATTGACTGTTTCAGTGTGGTACCACATTACGACGGGATCCAAACCACAAAAGACCCGAGTTCTGGCCAAAAAGTATGTGAAAATTGCGAAAGTACGAGCCAGATGAGGGCATATCCCAGACCTAACCCAGACATAACCAGCGTTATCCTCTAAAATACTATTCGGAACCAGCTTCTATTGACTGTTCCAGTGTGGTACCACATTAGTACGTGATCCACACCAGAAAAAGCCTAGGATCTGGCCAACAAGTATGCAAAAAATACGAAAGCACGAGCCAGATGAGGGCAAATTCCAGACCTAACCGAGACATAACCGGCGTTATCCTCTAAAATATTAATCGCAACCAGGTATTACTGACTGTTGCGTTGTGGTACCACATTACTACGTGATCCAAACCAGAAAATGGCCAGGATCCGGCCAACAAGTATGCGAAAAATGCGAAAGTATGAGCCAGATGATGGCAAATACCAGAACTAACCCAGCCATAACCAGCGTTATCCTCTAAAATATTATTCGCAACCGGGTTTAATTGACTGTTTCGGTGTGGTACCGCGTTACTACGTGATCCAAATCAGAAAAAGGCCAGGATCTGGCCAAGAAGTATGCGAAAAATGCGAAAGTACGTGCCAGATGAGAGCAAATACCAGACCTAACCTAGACATAACCGGCGTTATCATCTAAAATATTAATCGCAACCAGGTTTAACTGACTGTTTCGGTGTGGTACCACATTACTACGTGGTCCAAGCCGGAAAAAGGCCAGGATCTGGCCAACAAGTATGCGAAAAATGCTAAGTACGTGCCAGATGAGGGCAAATACCAGACCTAACCCAGACATAACCTGCGTTATCCTCTAAAATATTAATCGGAACCAGGTTTAATAGACTGTTTCAGTGTGGTACCACATTTCGACGGGATCCAAACCACAAAAAACCCGAGATCTGGCCAACAAGTAAGCGAAAAATAAGAAAGCACGAGCCAGATGAGGGCAAATAGCAAACCTAACCCAGAAATAACCTGCGTTATTCTCTAAAATACTAATCCAAACAAGGTTTAATTGACTGTTTCAGTGTGGTACCACTTTACGACGGGATCCAAACCACAAAAAACCCGAGTTCTGGGCAAAAAGTATGCGAAAATTGAGAAAGTACGAGCCAGATGATTGCAAATCCCAGGCCAAACTGAGAGGTAACCGGCGATATCCTCTAAAATAGTAATCGCAACCAGGTTTGATTGGCGGTTTCGGTGCGGTACTGCATTACTACGTGGTCCAAGCCAGAAAAAGGCCAGGATCTGAAAAACAAGTATGCGAGAAATGCGAAAGTACGAGCCAGATGATTGCTAATACCAGAACTAACCCAAACGTAACCAGCGTTAACCTCCAAACTATTAATCGGAACCAGCTTTTATTGACTGTTTCAGTGTGGTACCACATTACTACGTGGTCCAAGCAGGAAAAAGGCCAGGATCTGGCCAATAAGTATGCGAAAAACGCGAAAGTACGAGCCAGATGATGGCAAATACCAGACCTTAACCAGACATAACTGGTGTTATCCTCTATAATATTAATCGCAACCAGGATTAATAGACTGTTTCGGTGTGGAACCGCGTTACTACGTAATCCAAACCAGAAAAAACCCAGGATCTGGCCAACAAGTATGCGAAAAATGAGAAAGTATGAGCCAGATGATTGCAAATACCAGAACTAACCCAGACATAACAAGCGTTATCCTCTAAAATACTAATCGGAACCAGCTTTTGTTGGCAGTGTGGTACCACATTACTACGTGATCCAAACCAGAAAAGGCCCAGGATCTGGCCAACAAGTATGCGAAAAATGCGTAAATACGTGCCAGATAAGGGCAAATACCAGACCTAACCCAGACATAGCCTGCGTTATCCTCTAAAATATTAATCGGAACCAGGTTTAATAGACTGTTTCAGTGTGGTACCACATTTCGACGGGATCCAAACCACAAAAAACCCGAGATCTGGCCAACAAGTACGCGAAAAACGCGTAAGTATGAGCCAGATGATGGCAAATACCAGAACTAACCCAGACATAACCAGCGTTATCCTCTAAAATATTATTCGCAACCGGGTTTAATTGACTGTTTCGGTGTGGTTCCGCGTTACTTCGTGATCCAAATCAGAAAAAGGCCAGGTTCTGGTCAAGAAGTATGCGAAAAATGCGAAAGTACGTGCCAGATGAGGGCAAATACCAGACCTAACCTAGACATAACCGGCGTTATCATCTAAAATATTAATCGCAACCAGGTTTAACTGACTGTTTCGGTGTGGTACCACATTACTACGTGGTCCAAGCCGGAAAAAGGCCAGGATCTGGCCAACAAGTATGCGAAAAATGCGTAAGTACGTGCCAGATGAGGGCAAATACCAGACCTAACCCAGACATAACCTGCGTTATCCTCTAAAATATTAATCGGAACCAGGTTTAATAGACTGTTTCAGTGTGGTACCACATTTCGACGGGATCCAAACCACAAAAAACCCGAGATCTGGCCAACAAGTAAGCGAAAAATGAGAAAGCACGAGCCAGATGAGGGCAAATAGCAAACATAACCCAGAAATAACCTGCGTTATCCGCTAAAATACTAATCGAAACAAGGTTTACTTGACTGTTTCAGTGTGGTACCACATTACGACGGGATCCAAACCACAAAAAACCCGAGTTCTGGCCAAAAAGTATGCGAAAATTGCGAAAGTACGAGCCAGATGATTGCAAATACCAGAACTAACCCAGACATAACCAGTGTTATCCTCTAAAATACTAATCGGAACCAGCTTTTATTGACAGTGTGGTACCACATTACTACGTGATCCAAACCAGAAAAGGCCCAGGATCTGGCCAACAAGTATGCGAAAAATGCGTAAGTACGTGCCAGATGAGGGCAAATACCAGACCTAACCCAGACATAACCTGCGTTATCCTCTAAAATATTAATCGGAACCAGGTTTAATAGACTGTTTCAGTGAGGTACCACATTTCGACGGGATCCAAACCACAAAAAACCCGAGATCTGGCCAACAAGTAAGCGAAAAATGAGAAAGCACGAGCCAGATGAGGGCAAATAGCAAACCTAACCCAGAAATAACCTGCGTTATCCGCTAAAATACTAATCGAAACAAGGTTTACTTGACTGTTTCAGTGTGGTACCACATTACGACGGGATCCAAACCACAAAAAACCTGAGTTCTGGCCAAAAAATTTGCGAAAATTGCGAAAGTACGAGCCAGATGATTGCAAATACCAGAACTAACCCAGACATAACCAGCGTTATCCTCTAAAATACTAATCGGAACCAGCTTTTATTGGCAGTGTGGTACCACATTACTACGTGATCCAAACCAGAAAAGGCCCAGGATCTGGCCAACAAGTATGCGAAGAGTGCGAAAGTACGAGCCGGATGAGGGCAAATCCCAGACCTAACCGAGACATAACCGGCGTTATCCTCTAAAATACTAATCGCATCCAGCTTTAATTGACTGTTTCGGTGTGGTACCGCATTACTACGTGATCCAAACCAGAAAAGGGCCAGGATCAGGCCAACAAGTATGCGAAAAATGCGAAAGGACGAGCCAGAGAAGAGCAAATACCAGACCTAACCTAGAAATAACCGGCGTTATCCTCCAAAATATTAATCGCAACCAGGATTAATTGACTGTTTCGGTGTGCTACCACATTACTGCGTTGTCAAAGCCAGAAAAAGGCCAGGATCTGGCCAACAAGTATGCGAAAGATGCGAAATTACGAGCCAGATGAGGGCAAATACCAGAACTAACCCAGACATAACCGGCGTTTTCCTCTAAAATATCAATCACAACCAGGTTTAATTGACTGTTTCGGTGTGGTACCGCGTTACCACGTGGTCCAAGCCAGAAAAAGGCCAGGATCTGGCCATCATGTATGCGAAAAATGCGAAAGTACGACCCAGATGAGGGCAAATACCACACCTAACCCAGACATAACCGGCGTTATCCTCCAATATATTAATCGCAACCAGGTTTAATTGATTGTTTCGGTGTGGTACCGCATTACTACGTGATCCAAACCAGAAAATGGCCAGGATCCGGCCAACAAGTATGCGAAAAATGCGAAAGTATGAGCCAGATGATTGCAAATACCAGAACTAACCCAAACGTAACCAGCGTTATCCTCTAAAATATTTATCGCAACCAGTATTAATTGACTGTTTCGGTGTGGTACCGCGTTACTACGTGATCGAAACCAGAAAATACCCAGGATCTGGCCAACAAGTATGCGAAAAATGCGAAAGTACGAGCCAGATGAGGGCAAATCCCAGACCTAACCGAGATATAACCGGCGTTATCCTCTAAAATATTAATCGCAACCATGTTTAACTGACTGTTTCGGTGTGGTACCACATTACTACGTGGTCCAAGCCGGAAAAAGGCCAGGATCTGGCCAACAAGTATGCGAAAAATGCGTAAATACGTGCCAGATAAGGGCAAATACCAGACCTAACCCAGACATAACCTGCGTTATCCTCTAAAATATTAATCGGAACCAGGTTTAATAGACTGTTTCAGTGTGGTACCACATTTCGACGGGATCCAAACCACAAAAAACCCGAGATCTGGCCAACAAGTACGCGAAAAACGCGTAAGTATGAGCCAGATGATGGCAAATACCAGAACTAACCCAGACATAACCAGCGTTATCCTCTAAAATATTATTCGCAACCGGGTTTAATTGACTGTTTCGGTGTGGTTCCGCGTTACTACGTGATCCAAATCAGAAAAAGGCCAGGATCTGGTCAAGAAGTAAGCGAAAAATGCGAAAGTACGTGCCAGATGAGGGCAAATACCAGACCTAACCTAGACATAACCGGCGTTATCATCTAAAATATTAATCGCAACCAGGTTTAACTGACTGTTTCGGTGTGGTACCACATTACTACGTGGTCCAAGCCGGAAAAAGGCCAGGATCTGGCCAACAAGTATGCGAAAAATGCGTAAGTACGTGCCAGATGAGGGCAAATACCAGACCTAACCCAGACATAACCTGCGTTATCCTCTAAAATATTAATCGGAACCAGGTTTAATAGACTGTTTCAGTGTGGTACCACATTTCGACGGGATCCAAACCACAAAAAACCAGAGATCTGGCCAACAAGTAAGCGAAAAATGAGAAAGCACGAGCCAGATGAGGGCAAATAGCAAACCTAACCCAGAAATAACCTGCGTTATCCGCTAAAATACTAATCGAAACAAGGTTTACTTGACTGTTTCAGTGTGGTACCACATTACGACGGGTTCCAAACCACAAAAAACCCGAGTTCTGGCCAAAAAGTATGCGAAAATTGCGAAAGTACGAGCCAGATGATTGCAAATACCAGAACTAACCCAGACATAACCAGTGTTATCCTCTAAAATACTAATCGGAACCAGCTTTTATAGACAGTGTGGTACCACATTACTACGTGATCCAAACCAGAAAAGGCCCAGGATCTGGCCAACAAGTATGCGAAATATGCGTAAGTACGTGCCAGATGAGGGCAAATACCAGACCTAACCCAGACATAACCTGCGTTATCCTCTAAAATATTAATCGGAACCAGGTTTAATAGACTGTTTCAGTGTGGTACCACATTTCAACGGGATCCAAACCACAAAAAACCCGAGATCTGGCCAACAAGTAAGCGAAAAATGAGAAAGCACGAGCCAGATGAGGGCAAATAGCAAACCTAACCCAGAAATAACCTGCGTTATCCGCTAAAATACTAATCGAAACAAGGTTTACTTGACTGTTTCAGTGTGGTACCACATTACGACGGGATCCAAACCACAAAAAACCTGAGTTCTGGCCAAAAAGTATGCGAAAATTGCGAAAGTACGAGCCAGATGATTGCAAATACCAGAACTAACCCAGACATAACCAGCGTTATCCTCTAAATTACTAATCGGAACCAGCTTTTATTGGCAGTGTGGTACCACATTACTACGTGATCCAAACCAGAAAAGGCCCAGGATCTGGCCAACAAGTATGCGAAAAGTGCGAAAGTACGAGCCAGATGAGGGCAAATCCCAGACCTAACCGAGACATAACCGGCGTTATCCTCTAAAATACTAATCGCATCCAGCTTTAATTGACTGTTTCGGTGTGGTACCGCATTACTACGTGATCCAAACCAGAAAAGGGCCAGGATCAGGCCAACAAGTATGCGAAAAATGCGAAAGGACGAGCCAGAGAAGAGCAAATACCAGACCTAACCTAGACATAACCGGCGTTATCCTCTAAAATATTAATCGCAACCAGGATTAATTGACTGTTTCGGTGTGCTACCACATTACTGCGTTGTCAAAGCCAGAAAAAGGCCAGGATCTGGCCAACAAGTATGCGAAAAATGCGTAAATACGTGCCAGATAAGGGCAAATACCAGACCTAACCCAGACATAACCTGCGTTATCCTCTAAAATATTAATCGGAACCAGGTTTAATAGACTGTTTCAGTGTGGTACCACATTTCGACGGGATCCAAACCACAAAAAACCCGAGATCTGGCCAAACAAGTACGCGAAAAACGCGTAAGTATGAGCCAGATGATGGCAAATACCAGAATTAACCCAGACATAACCAACGTTATCCTCTAAAATATTATTCGCAACCGGGTTTAATTGACTGTTTCGGTGTGGTTCCGCGTTACTACGTGATCCAAATCAGAAAAAGGTCAGGATCTGGTCAAGAAGTATGCGAAAAATGCGAAAGTACGTGCCAGATGAGGGCAAATACCAGACCTAACCTAGACATAACAGGCGTTATCATCTAAAATATTAATCGCAACCAGGTTTAACTGACTGTTTCGGTGTGGTACCACATTACTACGTGGTCCAAGCCGGAAAAAGGCCAGGATCTGGCCAACAAGTATGCGAAAAATGCGTAAGTACGTGCCAGATGAGGGCAAATACCAGACCTAAACCAGACATAACCTGCGTTATCCTCTAAAATATTAATCGGAACCAGGTTTAATAGACTGTTTCAGTGTGGTACCACATTTCGACGGGATCCAAACCACAAAAAACCCGAGATCTGGCCAACAAGTAAGCGAAAAATGAGAAAGCACGAGCCAGATGAGGGCAAATACCAGAACTAACCCAGACATAACCGGCGTTTTCCTCTAAAATATCAATCACAACCAGGTTTAATTGACTGTTTCGGTGTGGTACCGCGTTACCACCTGGTCCAAGCCAGAAAAAGGCCAGGATCTGGCCATCATGTATGCGAAAAATGCGAAAGTACGACCCAGATGAGGGCAAATACCACACCTAACCCAGACATAACCGGCGTTATCCTCCAATATATTAATCGCAACCAGCTTTTATTGGCAGTGTGGTACCACATTACTACGTGATCCAAACCAGAAAAGGCCCAGGATCTGGCCAACAAGTATGCGAAGAGTGCGAAAGTACGAGCCGGATGAGGGCAAATCCCAGACCTAACCGAGACATAACCGGCGTTATCCTCTAAAATACTAATCGCATCCAGCTTTAATTGACTGTTTCGGTGTGGTACCGCATTACTACGTGATCCAAACCAGAAAAGGGCCAGGATCAGGCCAACAAGTATGCGAAAAATGCGAAAGGACGAGCCAGAGAAGAGCAAATACCAGACCTAACCTAGACATAACCGGCGTTATCCTCCAAAATATTAATCGCAACCAGGATTAATTGACTGTTTCGGTGTGCTACCACATTACTGCGTTGTCAAAGCCAGAAAAAGGCCAGGATCTGGCCAACAAGTATGCGAAAGATGCGAAATTACGAGCCAGATGAGGGCAAATACCAGAACTAACCCAGACATAACCGGCGTTTTCCTCTAAAATATCAATCACAACCAGGTTTAATTGACTGTTTCGGTGTGGTACCGCGTTATCACGTGGGCCAAGCCAGAAAAAGGCCAGGATCTGGCCATCATGTTTGCGAAAAATGCGAAAGTACGACCCAGATGAGGGCAAATACCACACCTAACCCAGACATAACCGGCGTTATCCTCCAATATATTAATCGCAACCAGCTTTTATTGGCAGTGTGGTACCACATTACTACGTGATCCAAACCAGAAAAGGCCCAGGATCTGGCCAACAAGTATGCGAAGAGTGCGAAAGTACGAGCCGGATGAGGGCAAATCCCAGACCTAACCGAGACATAACCGGCGTTATCCTCTAAAATACTAATCGCATCCAGCTTTAATTGACTGTTTCGGTGTGGTACCGCATTACTACGTGATCCAAACCAGAAAAGGGCCAGGATCAGGCCAACAAGTATGCGAAAAATGCGAAAGGACGAGCCAGAGAAGAGCAAATACCAGACCTAACCTAGAAATAACCGGCGTTATCCTCCAAAATATTAATCGCAACCAGGATTAATTGACTGTTTCGGTGTGCTACCACATTACTGCGTTGTCAAAGCCAGAAAAAGGCCAGGATCTGGCCAACAAGTATGCGAAAGATGCGAAATTACGAGCCAGATGAGGGCAAATACCAGAACTAACCCAGACATAACCGGCGTTTTCCTCTAAAATATCAATCACAACCAGGTTTAATTGACTGTTTCGGTGTGGTACCGCGTTACCACGTGGTCCAAGCCAGAAAAAGGCCAGGATCTGGCCATCATGTATGCGAAAAATGCGAAAGTACGACCCAGATGAGGGCAAATACCACACCTAACCCAGACATAACCGGCGTTATCCTCCAATATATTAATCGCAACCAGGTTTAATTGATTGTTTCGGTGTGGTACCGCATTACTACGTGATCCAAACCAGAAAATGGCCAGGATCCGGCCAACAAGTATGCGAAAAATGCGAAAGTATGAGCCAGATGATTGCAAATACCAGAACTAACCCAAACGTAACCAGCGTTATCCTCTAAAATATTTATCGCAACCAGTATTAATTGACTGTTTCGGTGTGGTACCGCGTTACTACGTGATCGAAACCAGAAAAAACCCAGGATCTGGCCAACAAGTATGCGAAAAATGCGAAAGTACGAGCCAGATGAGGGCAAATCCCAGACCTAACCGAGATATAACCGGCGTTATCCTCTAAAATATTAATCGCAACCATGTTTAACTGACTGTTTCGGTGTGGTACCACATTACTACGTGGTCCAAGCCGGAAAAAGGCCAGGATCTGGCCAACAAGTATGCGAAAAATGCGTAAATACGTGCCAGATAAGGGCAAATACCAGACCTAACCCAGACATAACCTGCGTTATCCTCTAAAATATTAATCGGAACCAGGTTTAATAGACTGTTTCAGTGTGGTACCACATTTCGACGGGATCCAAACCACAAAAAACCCGAGATCTGGCCAACAAGTACGCGAAAAACGCGTAAGTATGAGCCAGATGATGGCAAATACCAGAACTAACCCAGACATAACCAGCGTTATCCTCTAAAATATTATTCGCAACCGGGTTTAATTGACTGTTTCGGTGTGGTTCCGCGTTACTACGTGATCCAAATCAGAAAAAGGCCAGGATCTGGTCAAGAAGTATGCGAAAAATGCGAAAGTACGTGCCAGATGAGGGCAAATACCAGACCTAACCTAGACATAACCGGCGTTATCATCTAAAATATTAATCGCAACCAGGTTTAACTGACTGTTTCGGTGTGGTACCACATTACTACGTGGTCCAAGCCGGAAAAAGGCCAGGATCTGGCCAACAAGTATGCGAAATATGCGTAAGTACGTGCCAGATGAGGGCAAATACCAGACCTAACCCAGACATAACCTGCGTTATCCTCTAAAATATTAATCGGAACCAGGTTTAATAGACTGTTTCAGTGTGGTACCACATTTCGACGGGATCCAAACCACAAAAAACCCGAGATCTGGCCAACAAGTAAGCGAAAAATGAGAAAGCACGAGCCAGATGAGGGCAAATAGCAAACCTAACCCAGAAATAACCTGCGTTATCCGCTAAAATACTAATCGGAACAAGGTTTACTTGACTGTTTCAGTGTGGTACCACATTACGACGGGATCCAAACCACAAAAAACCCGAGTTCTGGCCAAAAAGTATGCGAAAATTGCGAAAGTACGAGCCAGATGATTGCAAATACCAGAACTAACCCAGACATAACCAGTGTTATCCTCTAAAATACTAATCGGAACCAGCTTTTATTGACAGTGTGGTACCACATTACTACGTGATCCAAACCAGAAAAGGCCCAGGATCTGGCCAACAAGTATGCGAAAAATGCGTAAGTACGTGCCAGATGAGGGCAAATACCAGACCTAACCCAGACATAACCTGCGTTATCCTCTAAAATATTAATCGGAACCAGGTTTAATAGACTGTTTCAGTGTGGTACCACATTTCGACGGGATCCAAACCACAAAAAACCCGAGATCTGGCCAACAAGTAAGCGAAAAATGAGAAAGCACGAGCCAGATGAGGGCAAATACCAGAACTAACCCAGACATAACCGGCGTTTTCCTCTAAAATATCAATCACAACCAGGTTTAATTGACTGTTTCGGTGTGGTACCGCGTTACCACCTGGTCCAAGCCAGAAAAAGGCCAGGATCTGGCCATCATGTATGCGAAAAATGCGAAAGTACGACCCAGATGAGGGCAAATACCACACCTAACCCAGACATAACCGGCGTTATCCTCCAATATATTAATCGCAACCAGCTTTTATTGGCAGTGTGGTACCACATTACTACGTGATCCAAACCAGAAAAGGCCCAGGATCTGGCCAACAAGTATGCGAAGAGTGCGAAAGTACGAGCCGGATGAGGGCAAATCCCAGACCTAACCGAGACATAACCGGCGTTATCCTCTAAAATACTAATCGCATCCAGCTTTAATTGACTGTTTCGGTGTGGTACCGCATTACTACGTGATCCAAACCAGAAAAGGGCCAGGATCAGGCCAACAAGTATGCGAAAAATGCGAAAGGACGAGCCAGAGAAGAGCAAATACCAGACCTAACCTAGACATAACCGGCGTTATCCTCCAAAATATTAATCGCAACCAGGATTAATTGACTGTTTCGGTGTGCTACCACATTACTGCGTTGTCAAAGCCAGAAAAAGGCCAGGATCTGGCCAACAAGTATGCGAAAGATGCGAAATTACGAGCCAGATGAGGGCAAATACCAGAACTAACCCAGACATAACCGGCGTTTTCCTCTAAAATATCAATCACAACCAGGTTTAATTGACTGTTTCGGTGTGGCACCGCGTTATCACGTGGGCCAAGCCAGAAAAAGGCCAGGATCTGGCCATCATGTTTGCGAAAAATGCGAAAGTACGACCCAGATGAGGGCAAATACCACACCTAACCCAGACATAACCGGCGTTATCCTCCAATATATTAATCGCAACCAGCTTTTATTGGCAGTGTGGTACCACATTACTACGTGATCCAAACCAGAAAAGGCCCAGGATCTGGCCAACAAGTATGCGAAGAGTGCGAAAGTACGAGCCGGATGAGGGCAAATCCCAGACCTAACCGAGACATAACCGGCGTTATCCTCTAAAATACTAATCGCATCCAGCTTTAATTGACTGTTTCGGTGTGGTACCGCATTACTACGTGATCCAAACCAGAAAAGGGCCAGGATCAGGCCAACAAGTATGCGAAAAATGCGAAAGGACGAGCCAGAGAAGAGCAAATACCAGACCTAACCTAGAAATAACCGGCGTTATCCTCCAAAATATTAATCGCAACCAGGATTAATTGACTGTTTCGGTGTGCTACCACATTACTGCGTTGTCAAAGCCAGAAAAAGGCCAGGATCTGGCCAACAAGTATGCGAAAGATGCGAAATTACGAGCCAGATGAGGGCAAATACCAGAACTAACCCAGACATAACCGGCGTTTTCCTCTAAAATATCAATCACAACCAGGTTTAATTGACTGTTTCGGTGTGGTACCGCGTTACCACGTGGTCCAAGCCAGAAAAAGGCCAGGATCTGGCCATCATGTATGCGAAAAATGCGAAAGTACGACCCAGATGAGGGCAAATACCACACCTAACCCAGACATAACCGGCGTTATCCTCCAATATATTAATCGCAACCAGGTTTAATTGATTGTTTCGGTGTGGTACCGCATTACTACGTGATCCAAACCAGAAAATGGCCAGGATCCGGCCAACAAGTATGCGAAAAATGCGAAAGTATGAGCCAGATGATTGCAAATACCAGAACTAACCCAAACGTAACCAGCGTTATCCTCTAAAATATTTATCGCAACCAGTATTAATTGACTGTTTCGGTGTGGTACCGCGTTACTACGTGATCGAAACCAGAAAAAACCCAGGATCTGGCCAACAAGTATGCGAAAAATGCGAAAGTACGAGCCAGATGAGGGCAAATCCCAGACCTAACCGAGATATAACCGGCGTTATCCTCTAAAATATTAATCGCAACCATGTTTAACTGACTGTTTCGGTGTGGTACCACATTACTACGTGGTCCAAGCCGGAAAAAGGCCAGGATCTGGCCAACAAGTATGCGAAAAATGCGTAAATACGTGCCAGATAAGGGCAAATACCAGACCTAACCCAGACATAACCTGCGTTATCCTCTAAAATATTAATCGGAACCAGGTTTAATAGACTGTTTCAGTGTGGTACCACATTTCGACGGGATCCAAACCACAAAAAACCCGAGATCTGGCCAACAAGTACGCGAAAAACGCGTAAGTATGAGCCAGATGATGGCAAATACCAGAACTAACCCAGACATAACCAGCGTTATCCTCTAAAATATTATTCGCAACCGGGTTTAATTGACTGTTTCGGTGTGGTTCCGCGTTACTACGTGATCCAAATCAGAAAAAGGCCAGGATCTGGTCAAGAAGTATGCGAAAAATGCGAAAGTACGTGCCAGATGAGGGCAAATACCAGACCTAACCTAGACATAACCGGCGTTATCATCTAAAATATTAATCGCAACCAGGTTTAACTGACTGTTTCGGTGTGGTACCACATTACTACGTGGTCCAAGCCGGAAAAAGGCCAGGATCTGGCCAACAAGTATGCGAAATATGCGTAAGTACGTGCCAGATGAGGGCAAATACCAGACCTAACCCAGACATAACCTGCGTTATCCTCTAAAATATTAATCGGAACCAGGTTTAATAGACTGTTTCAGTGTGGTACCACATTTCGACGGGATCCAAACCACAAAAAACCCGAGATCTGGCCAACAAGTAAGCGAAAAATGAGAAAGCACGAGCCAGATGAGGGCAAATAGCAAACCTAACCCAGAAATAACCTGCGTTATCCGCTAAAATACTAATCGGAACAAGGTTTACTTGACTGTTTCAGTGTGGTACCACATTACGACGGGATCCAAACCACAAAAAACCCGAGTTCTGGCCAAAAAGTATGCGAAAATTGCGAAAGTACGAGCCAGATGATTGCAAATACCAGAACTAACCCAGACATAACCAGTGTTATCCTCTAAAATACTAATCGGAACCAGCTTTTATTGACAGTGTGGTACCACATTACTACGTGATCCAAACCAGAAAAGGCCCAGGATCTGGCCAACAAGTATGCGAAAAATGCGTAAGTACGTGCCAGATGAGGGCAAATACCAGACCTAACCCAGACATAACCTGCGTTATCCTCTAAAATATTAATCGGAACCAGGTTTAATAGACTGTTTCAGTGTGGTACCACATTTCGACGGGATCCAAACCACAAAAAACCCGAGATCTGGCCAACAAGTAAGCGAAAAATGAGAAAGCACGAGCCAGATGAGGGCAAATAGCAAACCTAACCCAGAAATAACCTGCGTTATCCGCTAAAATACTAATCGAAACAAGGTTTACTTGACTGTTTCAGTGTGGTACCACACTACGACGGGATCCATACCACAAAAAACCTGAGTTCTGGCCAAAAAGTATGCGAAAATTGCGAAAGTACGAGCCAGATGATTGCAAATACCAGAACTAACCCAGACATAACCAGCGTTATCCTCTAAAATACTAATCCGAACCAGCTTTTATTGGCAGTGTGGTACCACATTACTACGTGATCCAAACCAGAAAAGGCCCAGGATCTGGCCAACAAGTATGCGAAAAGTGCGAAAGTACGAGCCAGATGAGGGCAAATCCCAGACCTAACCGAGACATAACCGGCGTTATCCTCTAAAATACTAATCGCATCCAGCTTTAATTGACTGTTTCGGTGTGGTACCGCATTACTACGTGATCCAAACCAGAAAAGGGCCAGGATCAGGCCAACAAGTATGCGAAAAATGCGAAAGGACGAGCCAGAGAAGAGCAAATACCAGACCTAACCTAGACATAACCGGCGTTATCCTCTAAAATATTAATCGCAACCAGGATTAATTGACTGTTTCGGTGTGGTACCACATTACTGCGTTGTCAAAGCCAGAAAAGGGCCAGGATCTGGCCAACAAGTATGCGAAAGATGCGAAATTTCGAGCCAGATGAGGGCAAATACCAGAACTAACCCAGACATAACCGGCGTTTTCCTCTAAAATATCAATCACAACCAGGTTTAATTGACTGTTTCGGTGTGGTACCGCGTTACCACGTGGTCCAAGCCAGAAAAAGGCCAGGATCTGGTCAAGAAGTATGCGAAAAATGCGAAAGTACGTGCCAGATGAGGGCAAATACCAGACCTAACCTAGACATAACCGGCGTTATCATCTAAAATATTAATCGCAACCAGGTTTAACTGACTGTTTCGGTGTGGTACCGCGTTACTACGTGATCGAAACCAGAAAAAACCCAGGATCTGGCCAACAAGTATGCGAAAAATGCGAAAGTACGAGCCAGATGAGGGCAAATCCCAGACCTAACCGAGATATAACCGGCGTTATCCTCTAAAATATTAATCGCAACCATGTTTAACTGACTGTTTCGGTGTGGTACCACATTACTACGTGGTCCAAGCCGGAAAAAGGCCAGGATCTGGCCAACAAGTATGCGAAAAATGCGTAAATACGTGCCAGATAAGGGCAAATACCAGACCTAACCCAGACATAACCTGCGTTATCCTCTAAAATATTAATCGGAACCAGGTTTAATAGACTGTTTCAGTGTGGTACCACATTTCGACGGGATCCAAACCACAAAAAACCCGAGATCTGGCCAACAAGTACGCGAAAAACGCGTAAGTATGAGCCAGATGATGGCAAATACCAGAACTAACCCAGACATAACCAGCGTTATCCTCTAAAATATTATTCGCAACCGGGTTTAATTGACTGTTTCGGTGTGGTTCCGCGTTACTACGTGATCCAAATCAGAAAAAGGCCAGGATCTGGTCAAGAAGTATGCGAAAAATGCGAAAGTACGTGCCAGATGAGGGCAAATACCAGACCTAACCTAGACATAACCGGCGTTATCATCTAAAATATTAATCGCAACCAGGTTTAACTGACTGTTTCGGTGTGGTACCACATTACTACGTGGTCCAAGCCGGAAAAAGGCCAGGATCTGGCCAACAAGTATGCGAAAAATGCGTAAGTACGTGCCAGATGAGGGCAAATACCAGACCTAACCCAGACATAACCTGCGTTATCCTCTAAAATATTAATCGGAACCAGGTTTAATAGACTGTTTCAGTGTGGTACCACATTTCGACGGGATCCAAACCACAAAAAACCCGAGATCAGGCCAACAAGTAAGCGAAAAATGAGAAAGCACGAGCCAGATGAGGGCAAATAGCAAACCTAACCCAGAAGTAACCTGCGTTATCCGCCAAAATACTAATCGAAACAAGGTTTACTTGACTGTTTCAGTGTGGTACCACATTACGATGGGATCCAAACCACAAAAAACCCGAGTTCTGGCCAAAAAGTATGCGAAAATTGCGAAAGTACGAGCCAGATGATTGCAAATACCAGAACTAACCCAAACGTAACCAGCGTTATCCTCTAAAATATTTATCGCAACCAGTATTAATTGACTGTTTCGGTGTGGTACCGCGTTACTACGTGATCGAAACCAGAAAAAACCCAGGATCTGGCCAACAAGTATGCGAAAAATGCGAAAGTACGAGCCAGATGAGGGCAAATCCCAGACCTAACCGAGATATAACCGGCGTTATCCTCTAAAATATTAATCGCAACCATGTTTAACTGACTGTTTCGGTGTGGTACCACATTACTACGTGGTCCAAGCCGGAAAAAGGCCAGGATCTGGCCAACAAGTATGCGAAAAATGCGTAAATACGTGCCAGATAAGGGCAAATACCAGACCTAACCCAGACATAACCTGCGTTATCCTCTAAAATATTAATCGGAACCAGGTTTAATAGACTGTTTCAGTGTGGTACCACATTTCGACGGGATCCAAACCACAAAAAACCCGAGATCTGGCCAAACAAGTACGCGAAAAACGCGTAAGTATGAGCCAGATGATGGCAAATACCAGAATTAACCCAGACATAACCAGCGTTATCCTCTAAAATATTATTCGCAACCGGGTTTAATTGACTGTTTCGGTGTGGTTCCGCGTTACTACGTGATCCAAATCAGAAAAAGGCCAGGATCTGGTCAAGAAGTATGCGAAAAATGCGAAAGTACGTGCCAGATGAGGGCAAATACCAGACCTAACCTAGACATAACCGGCGTTATCATCTAAAATATTAATCGCAACCAGGTTTAACTGACTGTTTCGGTGTGGTACCACATTACTACGTGGTCCAAGCCGGAAAAAGGCCAGGATCTGGCCAACAAGTATGCGAAAAATGCGTAAGTACGTGCCAGATGAGGGCAAATACCAGACCTAAACCAGACATAACCTGCGTTATCCTCTAAAATATTAATCGGAACCAGGTTTAATAGACTGTTTCAGTGTGGTACCACATTTCGACGGGATCCAAACCACAAAAAACCCGAGATTTGGCCAACAAGTAAGCGAAAAATGAGAAAGCACGAGCCAGATGAGGGCAAATACCAGAACTAACCCTGACATAACCGGCGTTTTCCTCTAAAATATCAATCACAACCAGGTTTAATTGACTGTTTCGATGTGGTACCGCGTTACCACGTGGTCCAAGCCAGAAAAAGGCCAGGATCTGGCCATCATGTATGCGAAAAATGCGAAAGTACGACCCAGATGAGGGCAAATACCACACCTAACCCAGACATAACCGGCGTTATCCTCCAATATATTAATCGCAACCAGCTTTTATTGGCAGTGTGGTACCACATTACTACGTGATCCAAACCAGAAAAGGCCCAGGATCTGGCCAACAAGTATGCGAAGAGTGCGAAAGTACGAGCCGGATGAGGGCAAATCCCAGACCTAACCGAGACATAACCGGCGTTATCCTCTAAAATACTAATCGCATCCAGCTTTAATTGACTGTTTCGGTGTGGTACCGCATTACTACGTGATCCAAACCAGAAAAGGGCCAGGATCAGGCCAACAAGTATGCGAAAAATGCGAAAGGACGAGCCAGAGAAGAGCAAATACCAGACCTAACCTAGACATAACCGGCGTTATCCTCCAAAATATTAATCGCAACCAGGATTAATTGACTGTTTCGGTGTGCTACCACATTACTGCGTTGTCAAAGCCAGAAAAAGGCCAGGATCTGGCCAACAAGTATGCGAAAGATGCGAAATTACGAGCCAGATGAGGGCAAATACCAGAACTAACCCAGACATAACCGGCGTTTTCCTCTAAAATATCAATCACAACCAGGTTTAATTGACTGTTTCGGTGTGGTACCGCGTTATCACGTGGTCCAAGCCAGAAAAAGGCCAGGATCTGGCCATCATGTTTGCGAAAAATGCGAAAGTACGACCCAGATGAGGGCAAATACCACACCTAACCCAGACATAACCGGCGTTATCCTCCAATATATTAATCGCAACCAGCTTTTATTGGCAGTGTGGTACCACATTACTACGTGATCCAAACCAGAAAAGGCCCAGGATCTGGCCAACAAGTATGCGAAGAGTGCGACAGTACGAGCCGGATGAGGGCAAATCCCAGACCTAACCGAGACATAACCGGCGTTATCCTCTAAAATACTAATCGCATCCAGCTTTAATTGACTGTTTCGGTGTGGTACCGCATTACTACGTGATCCAAACCAGAAAAGGGCCAGGATCAGGCCAACAAGTATGCGAAAAATGCGAAAGGACGAGCCAGAGAAGAGCAAATACCAGACCTAACCTAGACATAACCGGCGTTATCCTCCAAAATATTAATCGCAACCAGGATTAATTGACTGTTTCGGTGTGCTACCACATTACTGCGTTGTCAAAGCCAGAAAAAGGCCAGGATCTGGCCAACAAGTATGCGAAAGATGCGAAATTACGCGCCAGATGAGGGCAAATACCAGAACTAACCCAGACATAACCGGCGTTTTCCTCTAAAATATCAATCACAACCAGGTTTAATTGACTGTTTCGGTGTGGTACCGCGTTACCACGTGGTCCAAGCCAGAAAAAGGCCAGGATCTGGCCATCATGTATGCGAAAAATGCGAAAGTATGAGCCAGATGAGGGCAAATACCAGAACTAACCCAAACGTAACCAGCGTTATCCTCTAAAATATTTATCGCAACCAGTATTAATTGACTGTTTCGGTGTGGTACCGCGTTACTACGTGATCGAAACCAGAAAAAACCCAGGATCTGGCCAACAAGTATGCGAAAAATGCGAAAGTACGAGCCAGATGAGGGCAAATCCCAGACCTAACCGAGATATAACCGGCGTTATCCTCTAAAATATTAATCGCAACCATGTTTAACTGACTGTTTCGGTGTGGTACCACATTACTACGTGGTCCAAGCCGGAAAAAGGCCAGGATCTGGCCAACAAGTATGCGAAAAATGCGTAAATACGTGCCAGATAAGGGCAAATACCAGACCTAACCCAGACATAACCTGCGTTATCCTCTAAAATATTAATCGGAACCAGGTTTAATAGACTGTTTCAGTGTGGTACCACATTTCGACGGGATCCAAACCACAAAAAACCCGAGATCTGGCCAACAAGTACGCGAAAAACGCGTAAGTATGAGCCAGATGATGGCAAATACCAGAACTAACCCAGACATAACCAGCGTTATCCTCTAAAATATTATTCGCAACCGGGTTTAATTGACTGTTTCGGTGTGGTTCCGCGTTACTACGTGATCCAAATCAGAAAAAGGCCAGGATCTGGTCAAGAAGTATGCGAAAAATGCGAAAGTACGTGCCAGATGAGGGCAAATACCAGACCTAACCTAGACATAACCGGCGTTATCATCTAAAATATTAATCGCAACCAGGTTTAACTGACTGTTTCGGTGTGGTACCACATTACTACGTGGTCCAAGCCGGAAAAAGGCCAGGATCTGGCCAACAAGTATGCGAAAAATGCGTAAGTACGTGCCAGATGAGGGCAAATACCAGACCTAACCCAGACATAACCTGCGTTATCCTCTAAAATATTAATCGGAACCAGGTTTAATAGACTGTTTCAGTGTGGCACCACATTTCGACGGGATCCAAACCACAAAAAACCCGAGATCTGGCCAACAAGTAAGCGAAAAATGAGAAAGCACGAGCCAGATGAGGGCAAATAGCAAACCTAACCCAGAAATAACCTGCGTTATCCGCTAAAATACTAATCGAAACAAGGTTTACTTGACTGTTTCAGTGTGGTACCACATTACGACGGGATCCAAACCACAAAAAACCCGAGTTCTGGCCAAAAAGTATGCGAAAATTGCGAAAGTACGAGCCAGATGATTGCAAATACCAGAACTAACCCAGACATAACCAGTGTTATCCTCTAAAATACTAATCGGAACCAGCTTTTATTGACAGTGTGGTACCACATTACTACGTGATCCAAACCAGAAAAGGCCCAGGATCTGGCCAACAAGTATGCGAAAAATGCGTAAGTACGTGCCAGATGAGGGCAAATACCAGACCTAACCCAGACATAACCTGCGTTATCCTCTAAAATATTAATCGGAACCAGGTTTAATAGACTGTTTCAGTGTGGTACCACATTTCAACGGGATCCAAACCACAAAAAACCCGAGATCTGGCCAACAAGTAAGCGAAAAATGAGAAAGCACGAGCCAGATGAGGGCAAATAGCAAACCTAACCCAGAAATAACCTGCGTTATCCGCTAAAATACTAATCGAAACAAGGTTTACTTGACTGTTTCAGTGTGGTACCACATTACGACGGGATCCAAACCACAAAAAACCTGAGTTCTGGCCAAAAAGTATGCGAAAATTGCGAAAGTACGAGCCAGATGATTGCAAATACCAGAACTAACCCAGACATAACCAGCGTTATCCTCTAAAATACTAATCCGAACCAGCTTTTATTGGCAGTGTGGTACCACATTACTACGTGATCCAAACCAGAAAAGGCCCAGGATCTGGCCAACAAGTATGCGAAAAGTGCGAAAGTACGAGCCAGATGAGGGCAAATCCCAGACCTAACCGAGACATAACCGGCGTTATCCTCTAAAATACTAATCGCATCCAGCTTTAATTGACTGTTTCGGTGTGGTACCGCATTACTACGTGATCCAAACCAGAAAAGGGCCAGGATCAGGCCAACAAGTATGCGAAAAATGCGAAAGGACGAGCAGGAGAAGAGCAAATACCAGACCTAACCTAGACATAACCGGCGTTATCCTCTAAAATATTAATCGCAACCAGGATTAATTGACTGTTTCGGTGTGGTACCACATTACTGCGTTGTCAAAGCCAGAAAAAGGCCAGGATCTGGCCAACAAGTATGCGAAAGATGCGAAATTACGAGCCAGATGAGGGCAAATACCAGAACTAACCCAGACATAACCGGCGTTTTCCTCTAAAATATCAATCACAACCAGGTTTAATTGACTGTTTCGGTGTGGTACCGCGTTACCACGTGGTCCAAGCCAGAAAAAGGCCAGGATCTGGTCAAGAAGTATGCGAAAAATGCGAAAGTACGTGCCAGATGAGGGCAAATACCAGACCTAACCTAGACATAACCGGCGTTATCATCTAAAATATTAATCGCAACCAGGTTTAACTGACTGTTTCGGTGTGGTACCGCGTTACTACGTGATCGAAACCAGAAAAAACCCAGGATCTGGCCAACAAGTATGCGAAAAATGCGAAAGTACGAGCCAGATGAGGGCAAATCCCAGACCTAACCGAGATATAACCGGCGTTATCCTCTAAAATATTAATCGCAACCATGTTTAACTGACTGTTTCGGTGTGGTACCACATTACTACGTGGTCCAAGCCGGAAAAAGGCCAGGATCTGGCCAACAAGTATGCGAAAAATGCGTAAATACGTGCCAGATAAGGGCAAATACCAGACCTAACCCAGACATAACCTGCGTTATCCTCTAAAATATTAATCGGAACCAGGTTTAATAGACTGTTTCAGTGTGGTACCACATTTCGACGGGACCCAAACCACAAAAAACCCGAGATCTGGCCAACAAGTACGCGAAAAACGCGTAAGTATGAGCCAGATGATGGCAAATACCAGAACTAACCCAGACATAACCAGCGTTATCCTCTAAAATATTATTCGCAACCGGGTTTAATTGACTGTTTCGGTGTGGTTCCGCGTTACTACGTGATCCAAATCAGAAAAAGGCCAGGATCTGGTCAAGAAGTATGCGAAAAATGCGAAAGTACGTGCCTGATGAGGGCAAATACCAGACCTAACCTAGACATAACCGGCGTTATCATCTAAAATATTAATCGCAACCAGGTTTAACTGACTGTTTCGGTGTGGTACCACATTACTACGTGGTCCAAGCCGGAAAAAGGCCAGGATCTGGCCAACAAGTATGCGAAAAATGCGTAAGTACGTGCCAGATGAGGGCAAATACCAGACCTAACCCAGACATAACCTGCGTTATCCTCTAAAATATTAATCGGAACCAGGTTTAATAGACTGTTTCAGTGTGGTACCACATTTCGACGGGATCCAAACCACAAAAAACCCGAGATCTGGCCAACAAGTAAGCGAAAAATGAGAAAGCACGAGCCAGATGAGGGCAAATAGCAAACCTAACCCAGAAGTAACCTGCGTTATCCGCCAAAATACTAATCGAAACAAGGTTTACTTGACTGTTTCAGTGTGGTACCACATTACGATGGGATCCAAACCACAAAAAACCCGAGTTCTGGCCAAAAAGTATGCGAAAATTGCGAAAGTACGAGCCAGATGATTGCAAATACCAGAACTAACCCAAACGTAACCAGCGTTATCCTCTAAAATATTTATCGCAACCAGTATTAATTGACTGTTTCGGTGTGGTACCGCGTTACTACGTGATCGAAACCAGAAAAAACCCAGGATCTGGCCAACAAGTATGCGAAAAATGCGAAAGTACGAGCCAGATGAGGGCAAATCCCAGACCTAACCGAGACATAACCGGCGTTATCCTCCAATATATTAATCGCAACCAGTTTTAATTGACTGTTTCGGTGTGGTACCGCATTACTACGTGATCCAAACCAGAAAATGGCCAGGATCCGGCCAACAAGTATGCGAAAAATGCGAAAGTATGAGCCAGATGATTGCAAATACCAGAACTAACCCAAACGTAACCAGCGTTATCCTCTAAAATATTTATCGCAACCAGTATTAATTGACTGTTTCGGTGTGCTACCGCGTTACTACGTGATCGAAACCAGAAAAAACCCAGGATCTGGCCAACAAGTATGCGAAAAATGCGAAAGTACGAGCCAGATGAGGGCAAATCCCAGACCTAACCGAGATATAACCGGCGTTATCCTCTAAAATATTAATCGCAACCATGTTTAACTGACAGTTTCGGTGTGGTACCACATTACTACGTGGTCCAAGCCGGAAAAAGGCCAGGATCTGGCCAACAAGTATGCGAAAAATGCGTAAATACGTGCCAGATAAGGGCAAATACCAGACCTAACCCAGACATAACCTGCGTTATCCTCTAAAATATTAATCGGAACCAGGTTTAATAGACTGTTTCAGTGTGGTACCACATTTCGACGGGATCCAAACCACAAAAAACCCGAGATCTGGCCAAACAAGTACGCGAAAAACGCGTAAGTATGAGCCAGATGATGGCAAATACCAGAATTAACCCAGACATAACCAGCGTTATCCTCTAAAATATTATTCGCAACCGGGTTTAATTGACTGTTTCGGTGTGGTTCCGCGTTACTACGTGATCCAAATCTGAAAAAGGCCAGGATCTGGTCAAGAAGTATGCGAAAAATGCGAAAGTACGTGCCAGATGAGGGCAAATACCAGACCTAACCTAGACATAACCGGCGTTATCATCTAAAATATTAATCGCAACCAGGTTTAACTGACTGTTTCGGTGTGGTACCACATTACTACGTGGTCCAAGCCGGAAAAAGGCCAGGATCTGGCCAACAAGTATGCGAAAAATGCGTAAGTACGTGCCAGATGAGGGCAAATACCAGACCTAAACCAGACATAACCTGCGTTATCCTCTAAAATATTAATCGGAACCAGGTTTAATAAACTGTTTCAGTGTGGTACCACATTTCGACGGGATCCAAACCACAAAAGACCCGAGATCTGGCCAACAAGTAAGCGAAAAATGAGAAAGCACGAGCCAGATGAGGGCAAATAGCAAACCTAACCCAGAAATAACCTGCGTTATCCGCTAAAATACTAATCGAAACAAGTTCTACTTGACTGTTTCAGTGTGGTACCACATTACGACGGGATCAAAACCACAAAAAACCCGAGCTCTGGCCAAAATGTATGCGAAAATTGCGAAAGTACGAGCCAGATGATTGCAAATACCAGAACTAACCGAGATATAACCGAGGTTATAACCGGCGTTATCCTCTAAAATATTTATCGCAACCGGGATTAATTGACTGTTTCGGTGTGGTACCGCATTACTACGTGATCCAAACCAGAAAAAACCCAGGATCTGGCCAACAAGTATGCGAAAAACACGAAAGTATGAGCCAGATGATAGCAAATACCAGAACTAACCCAGACATAACCAGCGTTATCCTCTAAAATATTAATCGCAACCAGTATTAATTGACTGTTTCTGTGTGGTACCGCGTTACTACGTGATCCAAATCAGAAAAAACCCAGGATCTGGCTAACAAGTATGCGAAAAATGCGAAAGTACGAGCCAGATGAGGGCAAACCCCAGACCTAACCGAGATATAACCGACGTTATCCTCTAAAATATTCATCGCAACCGGGATTAATTGACTGTTTCAGTGTCGTACCACATTACTACGTGATCCAAACCAGAAAAGGGCTAGGATCTGGCCAACAAGTATGCGAAAAACGCGAAAGTATGAGACAGATGAGGGCAAATGCCAGAACTAACCCAGACATAACCGGCGTTTTCCTCTAAAATATTAATCCGAACCAGGTATAACTGTCTGTTTCGGTGTGGTACCACATGACTACGTGGTCCTAGCCGGGAAAAGGCCAGGACCAGGCCAACAAGTATGCCAAAAATGCGAATGTACGAGCCAGATGATTGCAAATACCAGTACTAACCCAGACATAACCAGCGTTATCCTCTAAAATACTAATCGGAACCAGCTTTTAGTGACAGTGTGGTACCACATTACTACGTGATCCAAGCCAGAAAAAGCTCACGATCTGGCCAACAAGTATGCGAACAATGCGAAAGTACGAGCCAGATGAGGGCATATCCCAGACCTAACCGAGCCATAACCGGCGTTATCCTCTAAAATATTAGTCGCAACCAGGTTTAGTTGACTGTTTCGGTGTGGTACCGCATTACTACGTGTTCCAAACCAGAAAAAGTGCAGCATCTGGGCATCAAGGATTGCGAAAAGAGCGATAGTACGAGCCAGATGAGGGCAAATACCAGACCTAACCCAGACATTACCGGCGTTATCCTCTAAAATACTATTCGGAACCAGCTTCTATTGACTGTTCCAGTGTAGTACTACATTAGTACGTGATCCAAACCAGAAAAAGCCTAGGATCTGGCCAAAACTAGTATGCGAAAAATACGAAAGCACGAGCCAGATGATGGCAAATCCCAGACCTAACCGAGACGTAACCGGCGTTATCCTCTAAAATATTAATCGCAACCAGGTTTAGTTGACTGTTTCGGTGTGGAACCGCATTACTACGTGTTCCAAACCAGAAAAAGGGCAGGATCTGGGCAACAAGTATGCGAAAAGTGCGATAGTACGAGCCAGATGAGGGCAAATACCAGACATAACCTAGACATAACCGGCGTTATCCTCTAAAATATTAATCGGAACCAGGTTTAATTGACTTTTTCAGTGTGGAACCACATTACGACGGTATCCAAACCACAGAAAACCCAGGATCTGCCCGACAAGTAAGCGAAACATGCGAAAGTATGAGCCAGATGGTTGGAAATACCAGAACTAACCTAGATATAACCGGCGTTATCCTCAAAAATATTAATCGCAACCAGGTTTAATTGACTGTTTCAGTGTGGTACCACATTACTACGTGATCCAAACCAGAAAAAGGCCAGGATCTGGCCTACAAGTATGCGAAAAACGCGAAGGTATGAGACAGATGAGGGCAAATGCCAGAACTAACCCAGACATAACCGGCGTTTTCCTCTATAATATTAATCACAACCAGGTTTAATTGACTGTTTCGGTGTGGTACCGCGTTACTACGTGGTCCAAGCCAGAAAAAGGCCAGGATCTGGCCATCATGTATGCGAAAAATGCGAAAGTACGAGCCAGATGAGGGCAAATACCAGACCTAACCCAGACACAACCGGCGTTATCCTCCAATATATTAATCGCAACCAGGGTTAATTGATTGTTTCGGTGTGGTACCGCATTACTACGTGATCCAAACCAGAAAATGGCCAGGATCCGGCCAACAAGTATGCGAAAAATGCGAAAGTATGAGCCAGATGATTGCATATACCAGAACTAACCCAAACGTCACCAGCGTTATCCTCTAAAATATCAATCGCAACCAGTATTAATTGACTGTTTCGGTGTGGTACCGCGTTACTACATGATTCAAACCAGAAAAAACCCAGGGTCTGGCCAACAAGTGTTCGAAAAACGCGAAAGTATGAGCCAGATGATTGCAAATACCAGAACTAACACAAATGTAACCAGCGTTATCCTCCAAACTAATAATCGGAGCTTCTATTGACTGTTTCAGTGTGGTACCACATTACTACGTGATCCAAACCAGAAAAAAACCCAGGATCTGGCCAACAAGTATGCGAAAAACGCGAAAGTATGAGCCAGATGATAGCAAATACCAGACCTAAACCAGACATAACCTGCGTTATCCTCTAAAATATTAATCGGAACCAGGTTTAATTGACTTTTTCAGTGTGGAACCACATTACGACGGTATCCAAACCACAGAAAACCCAGGATCTGCCCGACAAGTAAGCGAAACATGCGAAAGTATGAGCCAGATGGTTGGAAATACCAGAACTAACCTAGATATAACCGGCGTAATCCTCAAAAATATTAATCGCAACCAGGTTTAATTGACTGTTTCAGTGTGGTACCACATTACTACGTGATCCAAACCAGAAAAAGGCCAGGATCTGGCCTACAAGTATGCGAAAAACGCGAAGGTATGAGACAGATGAGGGCAAATGCCAGAACTAACCCAGACATAACCGGCGTTTTCCTCTATAATATTAATCACAACCAGGTTTAATTGACTGTTTCGGTGTGGTACCACATTACTACGTGATCCAAACCAGAAAAGGCCCAGGATCTGGCCAACAAGTATGCGAAAAGTGCGAAAGTACGAGCCAGATGAGGGCAAATCCCAGACCTAACCGAGACATAACCGGCGTTATCCTCTAAAATACTAATCGCATCCAGCTTTAATTGACTGTTTCGGTGTGGTACCGCATTACTACGTGATCCAAACCAGAAAAGGGCCAGGATCAGGCCAACAAGTATGCGAAAAATGCGAAAGGACGAGCCAGAGAAGAGCAAATACCAGACCTAACCTAGACATAACCGGCGTTATCCTCTAAAATATTAATCGCAACCAGGATTAATTGACTGTTTCGGTGTGGTACCACATTACTGCGTTGTCAAAGCCAGAAAAAGGCCAGGATCTGGCCATCAAGTATGCGAAAGATGCGAAATTACGAGCCAGATGAGGGCAAATACCAGAACTAACCCAGACATAACCGGCGTTTTCCTCTAAAATATCAATCACAACCAGGTTTAATTGACTGTTTCGGTGTGGTACCGCGTTACCACGTGGTCCAAGCCAGAAAAAGGCCAGGATCTGGCCATCATGTATGCGAAAAATGCGAAAGTACGACCCAGATGAGGGCAAATACCAGACCTAACCCAGACATAACCGGCGTTATCCTCCAATATATTAATCGCAACCAGTTTTAATTGACTGTTTCGGTGTGGTACCGCATTACTACGTGATCCAAACCAGAAAATGGCCAGGATCCGGCCAACAAGTATGCGAAAAATGCGAAAGTATGAGCCAGATGATTGCAAATACCAGAACTAACCCAAACGTAACCAGCGTTATCCTCTAAAATATTTATCGCAACCAGTATTAATTGACTGTTTCGGTGTGGTACCGCGTTACTACGTGATCGAAACCAGAAAAAACCCATGATCTGGCCAACAAGTATGCGAAAAATGCGAAAGTACGAGCCAGATGAGGGCAAATCCGAGACCTAACCGAGATATAACCGGCGTTATCCTCTAAAATATTAATCGCAACCATGTTTAACTGACTGTTTCGGTGTGGTACCACATTACTACGTGGTCCAAGCCGGAAAAAGGCCAGGATCTGGCCAACAAGTATGCGAAAAATGCGTAAATACGTGCCAGATAAGGGCAAATACCAGACCTAACCCAGACATAACCTGCGTTATCCTCTAAAATATTAATCGGAACCAGGTTTAATAGACTGTTTCAGTGTGGTACCACATTTCGACGGGATCCAAACCACAAAAAACCCGAGATCTGGCCAACAAGTAAGCGAAAAATGAGAAAGCACGAGCCAGATGAGGGCAAATACCAGAACTAACCCAGACATAACCGGCGTTTTCCTCTAAAATATCAATCACAACCAGGTTTAATTGACTGTTTCGGTGTGGTTCCGCGTTACTACGTGATCCAAATCAGAAAAAGGCCAGGATCTGGTCAAGAAGTATGCGAAAAATGCGAAAGTACGTGCCAGATGAGGGCAAATACCAGACCTAACCTAGACATAACCGGCGTTATCATCTAAAATATTAATCGGAACCAGGTTTAATAGACTGTTTCAGTGTGGTACCACATTTCGACGGGATCCAAACCACAAAAAACCCGAGATCTGGCCAACAAGTAAGCGAAAAATGAGAAAGCACGAGCCAGATGAGGGCAAATACCAGAACTAACCCAGACATAACCGGCGTTTTCCTCTAAAATATCAATCACAACCAGGTTTAATTGACTGTTTCGGTGTGGTACCGCGTTACCACGTGGTCCAAGCCAGAAAAGGGCCAGGATCTGGCCATCATGTATGCGAAAAATGCGAAAGTACGACCCAGATGAGGGCAAATACCACACCTAACCCAGACATAACCGGCGTTATCCTCCAATATATTAATCGCAACCAGGTTTAATTGATTGTTTCGGTGTGGTACCGCATTACTACGTGATCCAAACCAGAAAATGGCCAGGATCCGGCCAACAAGTATGCGAAAAATGCGAAAGTATGAGCCAGATGATTGCAAATACCAGAACTAACCCAAACGTAACCAGCGTCATCCTCTAAAATATTTATCGCAACCAGTATTAATTGACTGTTTCGGTGTGGTACCGCGTTACTACGTGATCGAAACCAGAAAAAACCCAGGATCTGGCCAACAAGTATGCGAAAAATGCGAAAGTACGAGCCAGATGAGGGCAAATCCCAGACCTAACCGAGATATAACCGGCGTTATCCTCTAAAATATTAATCGCAACCATGTTTAACTGACTGTTTCGGTGTGGTACCACATTACTACGTGGTCCAAGCCGGAAAAAGGCCAGGATCTGGCCAACAAGTATGCGAAAAATGCGAAAGTACGTGCCAGATGAGGGCAAATACCAGACCTAACCTAGACATAACCTGCGTTATCCTCTAAAATATTAATCGGAACCAGGTTTAATAGACTGTTTCAGTGTGGTACCACATTTCGACGGGATCCAAACCACAAAAAACCCGAGATCTGGCCAACAAGTAAGCGAAAAATGAGAAAGCACGAGCCAGATGAGGGCAAATAGCAAACCTAACCCAGAAGTAACCTGCGTTATCCGCCAAAATACTAATCGAAACAAGGTTTACTTGACTGTTTCAGTGTGGTACCATATTACGATGGGATCCAAACCACAAAAAACCCGAGTTCTGGCCAAAAAGTATGCGAAAATTGCGAAAGTACGAGCCAGATGATTGCAAATACCAGAACTAACCCAGACATAACCAGTGTTATCCTCTAAAATACTAATCGGAACCAGCTTTTATTGACAGTGTGGTACCACATTACTACGTGATCCAAACCAGAAAAGGCCCAGGATCTGGCCAACAAGTATGCGAAAAATGCGTAAGTACGTGCCAGATGAGGGCAAATACCAGACCTAACCCAGACATAACCTGCGTTATCCTCTAAAATATTAATCGGGACCAGGTTTAATAGACTGTTTCAGTGTGGTACCACATTTCGACGGGATCCAAACCACAAAAAACCCGAGATCTGGCCAACAAGTAAGCGAAAAATGAGAAAGCACGAGCCAGATGAGGGCAAATAGCAAACCTAACCCAGAAATAACCTGCGTTATCCGCTAAAATACTAATCGAAACAAGGTTTACTTGACTGTTTCAGTGTGGTACCACATTACGACGGGATCCAAACCACAAAAAACCTGAGTTCTGGCCAAAAAGTATGCGAAAATTGCGAAAGTACGAGCCAGATGATTGCAAATACCAGAACTAACCCAGACATAACCAGCGTTATCCTCTAAAAGACTAATCGGAACCAGCTTTTATTGGCAGTGTGGTACCACATTACTACGTGATCCAAACCAGAAAAGGCCCAGGATCTGGCCAACAAGTATGCGAAAAGTGCGGAAGTACGAGCCAGATGAGGGCAAATCCCAGACCTAACCGAGACATAACCGGCGTTATCCTCTAAAATACTAATCGCATCCAGCTTTAATTGACTGTTTCGGTGTGGTACCGCATTACTACGTGATCCAAACCAGAAAAGGGCCAGGATCAGGCCAACAAGTATGCGAAAAATGCGAAAGGACGAGCCAGAGAAGAGCAAATACCAGACCTAACCTAGACATAACCGGCGTTATCCTCTAAAATATTAATCGCAACCAGGTTTAATTGACTGTTTCGGTGTGGTACCGCGTTACCACGTGGTCCAAGCCAGAAAAAGGCCAGGATCTGGCCATCATGTATGCGAAAAATGCGAAAGTACGACCCAGATGAGGGCAAATACCAGACCTAACCCAGACATAACCGGCGTTATCCTCCAATATATTAATCGCAACCAGTTTTAATTGACTGTTTCGGTGTGGTACCGCATTACTACGTGATCCAAACCAGAAAATGGCCAGGATCCGGCCAACAAGTACGCGAAAAATGCGAAAGTATGAGCCAGATGATTGCAAATACCAGAACTAACCCAAACGTAACCAGCGTTATCCTCTAAAATATTTATCGCAACCAGTATTAATTGACTGTTTCGGTGTGGTACCGCGTTACTACGTGATCGAAACCAGAAAAAACCCAGGATCTGGCCAACAAGTATGCGAAAAATGCGAAAGTACGAGCCAGATGAGGGCAAATCCCAGACCTAACCGAGATATAACCGGCGTTATCCTCTAAAATATTAATCGCAACCATGTTTAACTGACTGTTTCGGTGTGGTACCACATTACTACGTGGTCCAAGCCGGAAAAAGGCCAGGATCTGGCCAACAAGTATGCGAAAAATGCGTAAATACGTGCCAGATAAGGGCAAATACCAGACCTAACCCAGACATAACCTGCGTTATCCTCTAAAATATTAATCGGAACCAGGTTTAATAGACTGTTTCAGTGTGGTACCACATTTCGACGGGATCCAAACCACAAAAAACCCGAGATCTGGCCAAACAAGTACGCGAAAAACGCGTAAGTATGAGCCAGATGATGGCAAATACCAGAATTAACCCAGACATAACCAGCGTTATCCTCTAAAATATTATTCGCAACCGGGTTTAATTGACTGTTTCGGTGTGGTTCCGCGTTACTACGTGATCCAAATCTGAAAAAGGCCAGGATCTGGTCAAGAAGTATGCGAAAAATGCGAAAGTACGTGCCAGATGAGGGCAAATACCAGACCTAACCTAGACATAACCGGCGTTATCATCTAAAATATTAATCGCAACCAGGTTTAACTGACTGTTTCGGTGTGGTACCACATTACTACGTGGTCCAAGCCGGAAAAAGGCCAGGATCTGGCCAACAAGTATGCGAAAAATGCGTAAGTACGTGCCAGATGAGGGCAAATACCAGACCTAAACCAGACATAACCTGCGTTATCCTCTAAAATATTAATCGGAAACAGGTTTAATAAACTGTTTCAGTGTGGTACCACATTTCGACGGGATCCAAACCACAAAAAACCCGAGATCTGGCCAACAAGTAAGCGAAAAATGAGAAAGCACGAGCCAGATGAGGGCAAATAGCAAACCTAACCCAGAAATAACCTGCGTTATCCGCTAAAATACTAATCGAAACAAGTTCTACTTGACTGTTTCAGTGTGGTACCACATTACGACGGGATCAAAACCACAAAAAACCCGAGTTCTGGCCAAAATGTATGCGAAAATTGCGAAAGTACGAGCCAGATGATTGCAAATACCAGAACTAACCGAGATATAACCGAGGTTATAACCGGCGTTATCCTCTAAAATATTTATCGCAACCGGGATTAATTGACTGTTTCGGTGTGGTACCGCATTACTACGTGATCCAAACCAGAAAAAACCCAGGATCTGGCCAACAAGTATGCGAAAAACACGAAAGTATGAGCCAGATGATAGCAAATATCAGAACTAACCCAGCCATAACCAGCGTTATCATCTAAAATATTAATCGGAACCAGGTTTAATTGACTGTTTCAGTGTGGAACCACATTACGACGGTATCCAAACCACAGAAAACCCAGGATCTGCCCGACAAGTAAGCGAAACATGCGAAAGTATGAGCCAGATGGTTGGAAATACCAGAACTAACCTAGATATAACCGGCGTTATCCTCTAAAATATTCATCGCAACCGGGATTAATTGACTGTTTCAGTGTCGTACCACATTACTACGTGATCCAAACCAGAAAAGGGCTAGGATCTGGCCAACAAGTATGCGAAAAACGCGAAAGTATGAGACAGATGAGGGCAAATGCCAGAACTAACCCAGACATAACCGGCGTTTTCCTCTAAAATATTAATCCGAACCAGGTATAACTGTCTGTTTCGGTGTGGTACCACATGACTACGTGGTCCTAGCCGGGAAAAGGCCAGGACCAGGCCAACAAGTATGCCAAAAATGCGAATGTACGAGCCAGATGATTGCAAATACCAGTACTAACCCAGACATAACCAGCGTTATCCTCTAAAATACTAATCGGAACCAGCTTTTAGTGACAGTGTGGTACCACATTACTACGTGATCCAAGCCAGAAAAAGCTCACGATCTGGCCAACAAGTATGCGAACAATGCGAAAGTACGAGCCAGATGAGGGCATATCCCAGACCTAACCGAGCCATAACCGGCGTTATCCTCTAAAATATTAGTCGCAACCAGGTTTAGTTGACTGTTTCGGTGTGGTACCGCATTACTACGTGTTCCAAACCAGAAAAAGTGCAGCATCTGGGCAACAAGGATTGCGAAAAGAGCGATAGTACGAGCCAGATGAGGGCAAATACCAGACCTAACCCAGACATTACCGGCGTTATCCTCTAAAATACTATTCGGAACCAGCTTCTATTGACTGTTCCAGTGTGGTACTACATTAGTACGTGATCCAAACCAGAAAAAGCCTAGGATCTGGCCAAAACTAGTATGCGAAAAATACGAAAGCACGAGCCAGATGATGGCAAATCCCAGACCTAACCGAGACGTAACCGGCGTTATCCTCTAAAATATTAATCGCAACCAGGTTTAGTTGACTGTTTCGGTGTGGAACCGCATTACTACGTGTTCCAAACCAGAAAAAGGGCAGGATCTGGGCAACAAGTATGCGAAAAGTGCGATAGTACGAGCCAGATGAGGGCAAATACCAGACATAACCTAGACATAACCGGCGTTATCCTCTAAAATATTAATCGGAACCAGGTTTAATTGACTGTTTCAGTGTGGAACCACATTACGACGGTATCCAAACCACAGAAAACCCAGGATCTGCCCGACAAGTAAGCGAAACATGCGAAAGTATGAGCCAGATGGTTGGAAATACCAGAACTAACCTAGATATAACCGGCGTTATCCTCAAAAATATTAATCGCAACCAGGTTTAATTGACTGTTTCAGTGTGGTACCACATTACTACGTGATCCAAACCAGAAAAAGGCCAGGATCTGGCCTACAAGTATGCGAAAAACGCGAAGGTATGAGACAGATGAGGGCAAATGCCAGAACTAACCCAGACATAACCGGCGTTTTCCTCTATAATATTAATCACAACCAGGTTTAATTGACTGTTTCGGTGTGGTACCGCGTTACTACGTGGTCCAAGCCAGAAAAAGGCCAGGATCTGGCCATCATGTATGCGAAAAATGCGAAAGTACGAGCCAGATGAGGGCAAATACCAGAACTAACCCAAACGTCACCAGCGTTATCCTCTAAAATATCAATCGCAACCAGTATTAATTGACTGTTTCGGTGTGGTACCGCGTTACTACATGATTCAAACCAGAAAAAACCCAGGATCTGGCCAACAAGTGTTCGAAAAACGCGAAAGTATGAGCCAGATGATTGCAAATACCAGAACTAACACAAATGTAACCAGCGTTATCCTCCAAACTAATAATCGGAGCTTCTATTGACTGTTTCAGTGTGGTACCACATTACTACGTGATCCAAACCAGACAAAAACCCAGGATCTGGCCAACAAGTATGCGAAAAACGCGAAAGTATGAGCCAGATGATAGCAAATACCAGAACTAACCCAGACATAACCAGCGTTATCCTCTAAAATATTAATCGCAACCAGGTTTAGTTGACTGTCTCTGTGTGGTACCGCATTACTACGTGTTCCAAACCAGAAAAAGTGCAGGATCTGGGCAACAAGTATTGCGAAAAGTGCGATAGTACGAGCCAGATGAGGGCAAATACCAGACCTAACCTAGACATAACCGGCGTTATCCTTTAAAATATTAATCGGAACCAGGTTTAATTGACTGTTTCAGTGTGGTACCACATTACTACCTGATCCAAACCAGAAAAGGGCCAGGATCTGGCCAACAAGTATGCGAAAAACGCGAAAGTATGAGACAGATGAGGGCAAATGCCAGAACTAACCCAGACATAACCGGCGTTTTCCTCTAAAATATTAATCGGAACCAGGTATAACAGTCTGTTTCGGTGTGGTACCACATTACTACGTGGTCCTAGCCGGGAAAAGGCCAGGACCAGGCCAACAAGTATGCCAAAATTGCGAAAGTACGAGCCAGATGATTGCAAATACCAGAACTAACCCAGAGATAACCAGCGTTATCCTCTAAAATACTAATCGGAACCAGCTTTTAGTGACAGTGTGGTACCACATTACTACGTGATCCAAGCCAGAAAAAGCCCACGATCTGGCCAACAAGTATGCGAACAATGCGAAAGTACGAGCCAGATGAGGGCATATCCCAGGCCTAGCCGAGATATAACCGGCGCTATCCTCTAAAATATTAGTCGCAACCAGGTTTAGTTGACTGTTTCGGTGTGGTACCGCATTACTACGTGTTCCAAACCAGAAAAAGTGCAGGATCTGGGCAACAAGTATTGCGAAAAGTGCGATAGTACGAGCCAGATGAGGGCAAATACCAGACCTAACCTAGACATAACCGGCGTTATCCTCTAAAATATTAATCGGAACCAGGTTTAATTGACTGTTTCAGTGTGGAACCACATTACTACGTGGTCCTAGCCGGGAAAAGGCCAGGATCTGGCCTACAAGTATGCGAAAAACGCGAAAGTATGAGACAGATGAGGGCAAATGCCAGAACTAACCCAGACATAACCGGCGTTTTCCTCTAAGATATTAATCGGAACCAGGTATAACTGACTGTTTCGGTGTGGTACCACATTACTACGTGGTCCTAGCCGGGAAAAGGCCAGGACCAGGCCAACAAGTATGCCAAAAATGCGAAAGTACGAGCCAGATGATTGCTAATACCAGAACTAACCCAGACATAACCAGCGTTATCCTGTAAAATACTAATCGGAACCAGCTTTTATTGACAGTGTGGTACCACATTACTACGTGATCCATGCCAGAAAAAGCCCAGGATCTGGCCAACAAGTATGCGAACAATGCGAAAGTACGAGCCAGATAAGGGCAAATCCCAGACCTAACCCAGACATAACCGGCGCTTTCCTCTAAAATATTAATCACAACCAGGTTTAATTGACTGTTTCGGTGTGGTACCGCGTTACTACGTGATCCAAACCAGAAAAAGCCCAGGATCTGGCCAACAAGTATGCGAAAAATGCGAAAGTACGAGCCAGATGAGGGCTAATCCCAGACCTAACCCAAACATAACCGGCGTTTTCCTCTAAAATATTAATCACAACCAGGTTTAATTGACTGTTTCGTTGCGGTACCGCATTACTACGTGGTCCAAGCCAGAAAAAGGCCAGGATCTGAAAAACAAGTATGCGAGAAATGCAAAAGTACGAGCCAGATGATTGCTAATACCAGAACTGACACAAACGTAACCAGCGTTAACCTCCAAACTATTAATCGGAACCAGCTTTTATTGACTGTTTCAGTGTGATACCACATTACTACGTGGTCCAAGCCGGAAAAAGGCCAGGATCTGGCCAACAAGTATGCAAAAAGTGCGAAGGTGCGAGCCAGATGAGGGCATATCCCAGACCTAACCGAGACACAACCGGCGTTAACCTCTAAGATATTAATCGCAACCAGGATTAATTGACTGCTTCGGTGTGGTACCGCGTTACTACGTGATCCAAACCAGAAAAAACACAGGATCTGCCCAACAAGTATGCGAAAAACGCGAAAGTGTGTGCCAGATAATTGCATATACCGGAACTAACGGAGACATAACCGGCGTTATCCTCCAAAATACTAATCGCAACCAGGTTTAATTTACTGTTTCGGTGTGGTACCGTATTACTACGTGATCCAAACCAGAAAAAGACCAGGGTCTGGCCAACAAGTATGCGAAAAATGCGAAAGTATGAGCCAGATGATTGCAAATACCAGAACTAACCCAGACATAACCAGCGTTATCCTCTAAAATACTGATCGGAACCAGCTTTTATTGACAGTGTGGTACCACGTTACTACGTGATCCAAACCAGAAAAGGGACAGGATCTGGCCTACAAGTATGCGAAAAGTGCGAAAGTACGAGCCAGATGCGGGCAAATCCCAGACCTAACCGAGACATAACCGGCGTTATCCTCTAAAATACTAATCGCATCCAGCTTTAATTGACTGTTTCGGTGTGGTACCGCATTACTACGGGATCCAAACCAGAAAAGGGCCAGGATCTGGCCAACAAGTATGCGAAAAATGCGAAAGGACGAGCCAGAGGAGAGCAAATACCAGACCTAACCTAGACATAACCGGCGTTATCCTCTAAAATATTAATCGCAACAAGGGTTAATTGACTGTTTCGGTGTGGTACCACATTACTGCGTTGTCAAAGCCAGAAAAAGGCCAGGATCTGGCCAACAAGTATGCGAAAAATGCGAAATTACGAGCCAGATGAGGGCAAATACCAGAACTAAGCCAGACATAACCGGCGTTATCCTCCAATATATTAATCGCAACCAGGTTTAATTGATTGTTTCGGTGTGGTACCGCATTACTACGTGATCCAAACCAGAAAATGGCCAGGATCCGGCCAACAAGTATGCGAAAAATGCGAAAGTATGAGCCAGATGATTGCAAATACCAGAACTAACCCAAACGTAACCAGCGTTATCCTCCAAACTAATAATCGGAGCTTCTATTGACTGTTTCAGTGTGGTACCACATTACTACGTGATCCAAACCAGAAAAAACCCAGGATCTGGCCAACAAGAATGCGAAAAACGCGAAAGTATGAGCCAGACGAGGGCAAATACCAGAACTAAACCAGACATAACCGGCGTTTTCCTCTAAAATATTAATCGCAACCAGTATTAATTGACTGTCTCGGTGTGGTACCGCGTTACTACGTGATTCAAACCAGAAAAAACCCAGGATCTGGCCAACAAGTGTGCGAAAAATGCGAAAGTACGAGCCAGATGGGGGCAAGTTCCAGACCTAACCGAGATATAACCGGCGATATCCTCTAAAATATTAATCGCAACCGGGATTAATTGACTGTTTCGGTGTGGTACCACATTACTACGCGGTCCAAGCCAGAAGAAGGCCAGGATCTGGCCATCATGTATGCGAAAAATGCGAAAGTACGAGCCAGATGAGGGCAAATACCAGAACTAACCGAGACGTAACCGGCGTTATCCTCCAATATATTAATCGCAACCAGGATTAATTGACTGTTTCGGTGTGGTACCACATTACTGCGTTGTCAAAGCCAGAAAAAGGCCAGGATCTGGCCAACAAGTATGCGAAAAATGCGAAATTACGAGCCAGATGAGGGCAAATACCAGAACTAACCCAGACATAACCAGCGTTATCCTCTAAAATACTGATCGGAACCAGCTTTTATTGACAGTGTGGTACCACGTTACTACGTGATCCAAACCAGAAAAGGGACAGGATCTGGCCAACAAGTATGCGAAAAGTGCGAAAGTACGAGCCAGATGCGGGCAAATCCCAGACCTAACCGAGACATAACCGGCGTTATCCTCTAAAATACTAATCGCATCCAGCTTTAATTGACTGTTTCGGTGTGGTACCGCATTACTACGGGATCCAAACCAGAAAAGGGCCAGGATCTGGCCAACAAGTATGCGAAAAATGCGAAAGGACGAGCCAGAGGAGAGCAAATACCAGACCTAACCTAGACATAACCGGCGTTATCCTCTAAAATATTAATCGCAACCAGGATTAATTGACTGTTTCGGTGTGGTACCACATTACTGCGTTGTCAAAGCCAGAAAAAGGCCAGGATCTGGCCAACAAGTATGCGAAAAATGCAAAAGTACGAGCCAGATGAGGGCAAATCCCAGACCTAACCTAGACATAACCGGCGTTATCCTCTAAAATATTAATCACAACCAGGTTTAATTGACTGTTTCGTTGCGGTACCGCATTACTACGTGGTCCAAGCCAGAAAAAGGCCAGGATCTGAAAAACAAGTATGCGAGAAATGCAAAAGTACGAGCCAGATGATTGCTAATACCAGAACTGACCCAAACGTAACCAGCGTTAACCTCCAAACTATTAATCGGAACCAGCTTTTATTGACTGTTTCAGTGTGATACCACATTACTACGTGGTCCAAGCCGGAAAAAGGCCAGGATCTGGCCAACAAGTATGCAAAAAGTGCGAAGGTGCGAGCCAGATGAGGGCATATCCCAGACCTAACCGAGACACAACCGGCGTTAACCTCTAAGATATTAATCGCAACCAGGATTAATTGACTGCTTCGGTGTGGTACCGCGTTACTACGTGATCCAAACCAGAAAAAACACAGGATCTGCCCAACAAGTATGCGAAAAACGCGAAAGTGTGTGCCAGATAATTGCATATACCGGAACTAACGGAGACATAACCGGCGTTATCCTCCAAAATACTAATCGCAACCAGGTTTAATTTACTGTTTCGGTGTGGTACCGTATTACTACGTGATCCAAACCAGAAAAAGACCAGGGTCTGGCCAACAAGTATGCGAAAAATGCGAAAGTATGAGCCAGATGATTGCAAATACCAGAACTAACCCAGACATAACCAGCGTTATCCTCTAAAATACTGATCGGAACCAGCTTTTATTGACAGTGTGGTACCACGTTACTACGTGATCCAAACCAGAAAAGGGACAGCATCTGGCCAACAAGTATGCGAGAAATGCGAAAGTACGAGGCAGATGAGGGCAAATCCTAGACCTAACCCAGACCTAACATGCGTTATGCTCTAAAATATTGATCGAGACCAGGTAAAATTGACTGTTTCAGTGTGGTACCACATTACTGCGTTGTCAAAGCCAGAAAAAGGCCAGGATCTGGCCAACAAGTATGCGAAAAATGCAAAAGTACGAGCCAGATGAGGGCAAATCCCAGACCTAACCGAGACATAACCGGCGTTATCCTCAAAAATATTAACCGCAACCAGGTTTCATTGAATGTTTCAGTGTGGTGCCACATTACTACGTGATCCAATCTATAAATAGCCCAGGATCTAGCCATGAAGTATGAGAAATATGCGAAGGTATGGGTCTTATGGGGGCAAATCCCAGGCCTAACCTAGACCTAGCATGCGATATCCTCTAAAATATTTATCAAGACCAGGTTTAATTGAATGTGTCAGTGTGGTACCACATTACTACGTGAACCAAACCAGTAAAAACACAGGATCCGTTCAACAAGTATGTGAAGAATTCGAAAGTATGAGTCTGATGAGTGAAAGTCCCAGGACTAACCTAGACCTAACATGCGTTATCCTCAATAATATTGATCGAAACAAGGTTTAATCGACTGTGTCAGTGTGGCACCGCATTACTAAGTAATCCAAACCAGAAAAAAAACCAGGATCTGTTCAGCGAGTATGTGAAGTGTACGAAACTATGAGTCTGATGAGGGCAAATCCCAGAACTATCCCATACCTAACATGCGTTATCCTCTAAAATAGTGATCGAAACCAGGGTTAATTGACTGTTTCAGTGTGGTTCTACATTACTACGTGACCCAATCCAGAAAAAGCCCAGGATCTAGCCATCAATTATGAGAAATATGCGAAAGAATGAGCCTGATGAGAGCAAATCCCAGACCTAACCTCGACCTAACGTGTTATCCTCAAAAATATTTATCGAAACCAGGTTTAATGGACTGTTTCAGTGTGGTACTACATTAGTACGTGATGCAATCCAGAAATAGCCCAGGATCTAGCCATGAATTATGAGAAATATGCGAAAGTATGAGCCTGATGAGGGCAAATCCAAGACCTAACCCAGACCTAACATGAGTTATCCTCAAAAATATTGATCGAAACCAGGTTTAATGGACTGTTTCAGTGTGGTACCACATTACTACGTGATCCAAACTAGAAAAAACCCAGGATCTGTTCAACAAGTATGTGATGAATGCGAAAGTATGAGTCTGATGAGTGAAAATCCCAGGCCTAACCTAGACCTAACATGCGTTATGCTCAAAAATATTTATCGAAACCAGGTTTAATGGACTGTTTCAGTGTGGTACCACATTACTACGTGATCCAAACTAGAAAAAGCCCAGAATCTGCCCATCAAGTATGAGAAATATGCGAAAGTACGAGCCTGATGAGAGCAAATCCCAGACCTAACCCAGACCTGGCATGCGTTATGCTCAAAAATATTGATCGAAACCAGGTTTAATCGACTGTTTCAGTGTGCTACTAAATTACTACGTGATCCAATCCACAAAAAGCCCAGAATCTGCCCATCAAGTATGAGAAATATGCGAAAGTACGAGCCTGATGAGGGCAAATCCCAGACCTAACCTAGACCTAGCATGCGTTATGCTCAAAAATATTGATCGAAACCAGGTTTAATGGACTGTTTCAGTGTGGTACTACATTACTACGTGATCCAAACTAGAAAAAGCCCAGAATCTGCCCATCAAGTATGAGAAATATGCGAAAGTACGAGCCTGATGAGGGCAATTCCTAGACCTAACCCAGACCTAACATGCGTTATCCTCAAAAATATTGATCGAAACCAGGTTTAATGGACTGTTTCAGTGTGGTACCACATTACTACGTGATCCAAACTAGAAAAAACCCAGGATCTGTCAACAAGTATGTGATGAATGCGAAAGTATGAGTCTGATGAGTGAAAATCCCAGGCCTAACCTAGACCTAACATGCGTTATGCTCAAAAATATTTATCGAAACCAGGTTTAGTCGACTGTTTCAGTGTGGTACCACATTAATACGTGATCCAAACCAGAAAAAAACCTAGGATCTGTTCAACAAGTATGTGAAGTATGCGAAAGTATGAGTCTGATGAGGGCTAATCCCAGGCCTAACCTAGACATAACATGCGTTATCCTGTAAAATATTGATCGAAACCAGGTTGAGTGGACTGTTTCAGTGTGGTACCACACTACTGCGTGATCCAAACCAGAAAAAACCCAGGATCTGTTCAACAAGTATGTGAAAAATGCGAAAGTATGATCCTGACGAGGGCAAATCCCAGACCTATCCCAGACCTAACTTGTGTTGTCCTCTAAAATATTGATGGAAACCAGGTTTAATTGACTGTTTCAGTGTGGTACTACATTACTACGTGATGCAATCCAGAAATAGCCCAGGATCTAGCCATGAATTATGAGAAATATGCGAAAGTATGACCCTGATGAGGGCAATTCCTAGACCTAACCCAGACCTAACATGCGTTATCCTCAAAAATATTGATCGAAACCAGGTTTAATGGACTGTTTCAGTGTGGTACCACATTACTACGTGATCCAAACTAGAAAAAACCCAGGATCTGTTCAACGAGCATGTGAAGAAAGCGAAAGTATGAGCCTGATTTGGGCTAATCCCAGACCTATCCCAGACCTAACTTGCGTTATCCTCTAAAATATTGATCGAAACCAGGTTGAATTGACTGTTTTAGTGTGGTACCACATTACTACGTGATCCAAAGCAGAAAAAACCCTGGATTAGGTCAACATGTATGTTAAAACTGCGAAAGTATGACCCTGATGAGGCCAAATCCCAGACCTATCCCAGACCTAACTTGCGTTATCCTCTAAAATATTTATCCAGACCAGTTTTCATTGAATGTTTCAGTGTGGTACCACATTACTACGTGATCCAAAGCAGAAAAAACCCTGGATTAGGTCAACAAGTATGTGAAGAATGCGAAAGTATGAGTCTGATGAGTGAAAATCCCAGGCCTAACCTAGACCTAACATGCGTTATACTCTAAAATATTGATCGAAACCTGGTTTAATCGACTGTTTCAGTGTGGTACCACATTACTATGTGATCCAAACCAGAAAATAACCCAGGATCTGTTCAACGAGTATGTGAAGTGTGCGAAAGTATGAGTCTGATGAGGTCAAATCCCAGACCAATCCCAGACCTAACTTGCGTTATCCTCAAAAATATTGATCGAAACCAGGTTTAGTTGACTGTTTCAGCGTGCTACCACATTACGACGTGATACGAATCCAGAAATAGCCCAGGATCTAGTCATGATGTATGAGAAAGATGCGAAAGTATGAGCATGATGAGGGCAAATTCTAGAACTGACCCAGACCTAACATGCGTTATCCTCTAAAATATTGATCGAAACCAGGTTGAATTGACTGTTTTAGTGTGGTACCACATTACTACGTGATCCAAAACAGAAAAAACCCTGGATTAGGTCAACATGTATGTTAAAACTGCGAAAGTATGACCCTGATGAGGCCAAATCCCAGAACTATCCCAGACCTAACTTGCGTTATCCTCCAAAATATTTATCCAGACCAGTTTCCATTGAATGTTTCAGTGTGGTACCACATTACTACGTGATCCAATCCAGAAAAAACCCAGGATCCGTTCAACAAGTATGTGAAGAATGCGAAAGTATGAGTCTGATGAGTGAAAATCCCAGACCTAACCTAGACCTAACATGCGTTATCCTCAAAAATATTGATCGAAACCTGGTTTAATCGACTGTTTCAGTGTGGTACCACATTACTATGTGATCCAAACCAGAAAATAACACAGGATCTGTTCAACGAGTATGTGAAGAAAGCGAAAGTATGAGCCTGATGTGGGCTAATCCCAGACCTATCCCAGACCTAACTTGCGTTATCCTCTAAAATATTGATCGAAACCAGGTTCAATTGACTGTTTTAGTGTGGTACCACATTACTACGTGATCCAAAGCAGAAAAAACCCTGGATTAGGTCAACATGTATGTTAAAACTGCGAAAGTATGACCCTGATGAGGCCAAATCCCAGACCTATCCCAGACCTAACTTGCGTTATCCTCTAAAATATTTATCCAGACCAGTTTTCATTGAATGTTTCAGTGTGGTACCACATTACTACGTGATCCAAAGCAGAAAAAACCCTGGATTAGGTCAACAAGTATGTGAAGAATGCGAAAGTATGTGTCTGATGAGTGAAAATCCCAGGCCTAACCTAGACCTAACATGCGTTATACTCTAAAATATTGATCGAAACCTGGTTTAATCGACTGTTTCAGTGTGGTACCACATTACTATGTGATCCAAACCAGAAAGTAACCCAGGATATGTTCAACGAGTATGTGAAGTGTGCGAAAGTATGAGTCTGATGAGGTCAAATGCCAGACCAATCCCAGACTTAACTTGCGTTATCCTCTAAAATATTGATCGAAACCAGGTTTAATTGACTGCTTCAGCGTGGTACCACATTACTACGTGATACAATCCAAAAACAGCCCAGGATCTAGCCATGAAGTATGAGAAATATGCGAAAGTATGAGCCTGATGAGGGCAAATCCTAGACCTAACCCAAACCTAACATGCGTTATCCTCTAAAATATTTATCAAGGCCAGGTTTAATTGAATGTTTCAGTGTGGTACCACTTTACTACGTGATCCAAAGCAGAAAAAACCCTCGATCAGGTCAACATGTATGTTAAAACTGCGAAAGTATGACCCTGATGAGGGCAAATCCCAGGCCTAACCTAGACCTAACTTGCGTTATCCTCTAAAATATTGATCGAAACCAGGTTTAATTCGCTGTTTCAGCGTGGTACCACATTACTACGTGAACCAAACCAGAAAAAACCCAGGATCCTTTCAACAAGTATGTGAAGAATGCGGAAGTATGAGTCTGATGAGCGCTAATCCCAGACCTATCCCAGACCTAACCTGCGTTATCCTCTAAAATATTTATCCAGACCAGGTTTCATTGAATGTTTCAGTGTGGTACCACATTACTACGTGATCCAATCCAGAAAAAACCCAGGATCCGTTCAACAAGTATGTGAAGAATGCGAAAGTATGGGTCTGATGAGTGAAAATCCCAGACCTAGCCTAGACCTAACATGAATTATTCTCTAAAATATTGGTCGAAACCAGGGTTAATTGACTGTTTCAGTGTGGTCCCACATTACTACGTGACCCAAACCAGAAAAAACCCAGGATCCGTTCAACAAGTATGTGAAAAACGCGAAAGTATGAGCCTGATGAGGGCAAATCCCAGACCTATCCCAGACCTAACATGCGTTATTCTCTAAAATATTTATCAAGACCAGGTTTAACTGAATGTTTCAGTGTGGTACCACATTTCTACATGTTCCAAACCAGAAAAAACCCAGGATCCGTTCAACAAGTATGTGAAGAATGCGAAAGTATGAGTCTGATGAGTGAAAATCCCAGGCCTAACCTAGACCTAACATGCGTTATCCTCAAAAATATTGATCGAAACCTGGTTTAATCGACTGTTTCTGTGTGGTACCACATTACTACGTGATACAATCCAGAAACAGCCCAGGATCTAGCCATGAAGTATGAGAGATATGCGAAAGTATGAGCCTGTTGAGGGCAAATCCTAGACCTAACCCAAACCTAACATGCGTTATCCTCTAAAATATTTATCAAGACCAGGTTTAATTGATTGTTTCAGTGTAGACCCACATTACTACGTGATCCAAACCAGAAAAAACCCAGGATCCGTTCAACAAGTATGTGAAGAATGCGAAAGTATGAGTCTGATGAGTGAAAATCCCAGGCCTAACCTAGACCTAACATGCGTTATCCTCAAAAATATTGATCGAAACCTGGTTTAATCGACTGTTTCAGTGTGGTACCACATTACTATGTGATCCAAACCAGAATGTAACCCAGGATCTGTTCAACGAGTATGTGAAGTGTGCGAAAGTATGAGTCTGATGAGGTCAAATCCCAGAACAATCCCAGACTTAACTTGCGTTATCCTCTAAAATATTGATCGAAACCAGGTTTAATCGACTGTTTCAGTGTGGTACCACAATACTGCGTGATACAAACCAGAAAAAACCCAGGATCTGTTCAACAAGTATGTGAAAAACGCGAAAGTATGAGCCTGATGAGGGCGAATCCCAGACCTATGCCAGACCTAACTTGTGTTATCCTCTAAAATATTGAGCGAAACCAGGTTTAATGGACTGTTTCAGTGTGGTACCACACTACTACGTGATCCAAACCAGAAAAAACCCAGGATCCGTTCAACAAGTATGTGAAGTGTGCGAAAGTATGAGCCTGATGAGAGCAAATCCCAGACCTAACCTAGACCTAACATGAATTATTCTCTAAAATATTGGTCGAAACCAGGTTTAATTGACTGTTTCAGTGTGGTCCCGCATTACTACGTGACCCAAACCAGAAAAAACACAGGATCCGTTCAACAAGTATGTGAAAAACGCGAAAGTATGAGCCTGATGAGAGCAAATCCCAGACCTAACCTAGACCTAACATGAATTATTCTCTAAAATATTGATCGAAACCAGGTTTAATCGACTGTTTCAGTGTGGTACCACATTACGACGTGATCCAAACCAGAAAAAACCCAGGATCAGTTCAACAAGTATGAGAAGAATGCGAAAGTATGAGTCTGATGAGTGAAAATCCCAGGGCTAACCTAGACCTAACATGCGTTATCCTCTAAAATATTGATCCAAACCAGGTTTAATGGACTGTTTCAGTGTGGTACCACATTACTGCGTGATCCAAACCAGAAAAAACCCAGGATCAGTTCAACAAGTATGAGAAGAATGCGAAAGTATCAGTCTGATGAGTGAAAATCCCAGGGCTAACCTAGACCTAACATGCGTTATCCTCTAAACAATTGATCCATACCAGGTATAATGGACTGTTTCAGTGTGGTACCACACTACTACGTGATACAAACCAGAAAAAACCCAGGATCTGTTCAACAAGTATGTGAAAAACGCGAAAGTATGAGCCTGATGAGGGAGAATCCCAGACCTATGCCAGACCTAACTTGCGTTATCCTCTAAAATATTGATCGAAACCAAGTTTAATTGACTGTTTCAGCGTGGTACCACATTACTACGTGATACAGTCCAGAAACAGCCCGGGATCTAGCCATGAAGTAGGAGAAATATGCGGAAGTATGAGCCTGATGAGGGCAAATCCTAGACCTAACCCAAACCTAACATGCGTTATCATCTAAAATATTTATCAAGACCAGGTTTAATTGAATGTTTCAGTGTGGTACCACTTTACTACGTGATCCAAAGCAGAAAAAACCCTCGATCAGGTCAACATGTATGTTAAAACTACGAAAGTGCGACCCTGATGAGGTCAAATCCCAGACCTATCCCAAACCTAACTATGCGTTATCCTCTAAAATATTGATCAAAACCAGGTTTAATCGACTGTTTCAGTGTGGTACCACATTACTACGTGATCCAAACCAGAAAAAACCCAGGATCCGTTCAACAAGTATGTGAAGAATGCGAAAGTATGAGTCTGAAGAGTGAAAATCCCAGACCTAACCTAGACCTAACATGCGTTATCCTCTAAGATATTGATCCAAACCATGTTTAATGGACTGTTTCAGTGTGGTACCACACTACTACGTGATCCAAACCAGAGAAAACCCAGGATCTGTTCAGCAAGTATGTGAAAAACGCGAAAGTATGAGCCTGATGAGTGAAAATCCCAGGGCTAACCTAGACCTAACATGCGTTATCCTCTAAACAATTGATCCAAACCAGGTTTAATGGACTGTTTCAGTGTGGTACGACACTACTACGTGATACAAGCCAGAAAAAACCCAGGATCTGTTCAACAAGTATGTGAAAAACGCGAAAGTATGAGCCTGATGAGGGCAAATCCCAGACCTATCCCAGACCTAACTTCCGTTGTCCTCTAAGATATTGATGGAAACCAGGTTTAATTGACCGTTTCAGTGTTGTACTTCATTACTACGTGATGCAATCCAGAAAAAGCCCAGGATCTAGCCATGAATTATGAGAAATATGCGAAAGAACGAGCCTGATGAGAGCAAATCCCAGACCCAGCCTAGACCTAACATGAATTATTCTTTAAAATATTGATCGAAACCAGGTTTAATCGACTGTTTCAGTGTGGTACCACATTACTATGTGATGCAAAGCAGAAAATAACCCAGGATCTGTTCAACGAGTATGTGAAGTGTGCGAAAGTATCAGTCTGATGAGGTCATATTCCAGACCTATCCCAAACCTAACTATGCGTTATCCTCTAAAATATTGATCAAAACCAGGTTTAATCGACTGTTTCAGTGTGGTACCACATTACTACGTGATCCAAACCAGAAAAAACCCAGGATCCGTTCAACAAGTATGAGAAATATGCGAAAGAATGAGCCTGATGAGAGCAAATCCCAGACCTAACCTAGACCTAACATGAAGTATTCTCTAAAATATTGGTCGAAACCAGGTTTAGTCGACTGTTTCAGTGTGGTACCACATTACTATGTGATCCAAAGCAGAAAATAACCCAGGATCTGTTCAACGAGTATGTGAAGTGTGCGAAAGTATTAGTCTGATGAGGTCATATCCCAGACCTATCCCAAACCTAGCTATGCGTTATCCTCTAAATTATTGATCAAAACCAGGTTTAATCGACTGTTTCAGTGTGGTACCACATTACGTCGTGATCCAAACCAGAAAAAACCCAGGATCCGTTCAACAAGTATGTGAAGAATGCGAAAGTATGAGTCTGATGAGTGAAAAAACCAGGCCTGACCTACACCTAACATGCGTTATCCTCAAAAATATTGATCGAAATCTGGTTTAATCGACTGTTTCAGTGTGGTACCACACTACTACGTGATACAAACCAGAAAAAACCCAGGATCTGTTCAACAAGTATGTGAAAAACGCGAAAGTATGAGCCTGATGAGGGCAAATCCCAGACCAATCCCAGACCTCACTTGCGTTGTCCTCTAAGATATTGATGGAAACCAGGTTTAATTGACTGTTTCAGTGTTGTACTTCATTACTACGTGATGCAATCCAGAAAAAGCCCAGGATCTAGCCATCAAGTATGAGAAATATGCGAAAGAACGAGCCTGATGAGAGCAAATCCTAGACCTAACCCAAACCTAACATGCGTTATCCTCTAAAATATTTATCAAGACCAGGTTTAATTGAATGTTTCAGTGTGGTACCACATTAGTACCTGAACCAAACCAGAAAAAACCCAGGATCTGTTCAACAAGTATGTGAAGTGTGCGAAAGTATGAGTCTCATGAGCGAAAATCCCAGGGTTAACCTAGACCTAAACATGCGTTATACTCTAAAATATTGATCCAAACCAGGTTTAATGGACTGTTTCAGTGTGGTACCACACTACTACGTGATACAAGCCAGAAAAAACCCAGGATCTGTTCAACAAGAATGTGAAAAACGCGAAAGTATGAGCCTGATGAGGGCGAATCCCAGACCTATGCCAGACCTAACTTACGTTGTTCTCTAAGATATTGATGGAAACCAGGTTTAGTTGACTGTTTCAGTGTTGTACTTCATTACTACGTGATACAAACCAGAAAAAACCCAGGAGCTGTTCAACAAATATGTGAAAAACGCGAAAGTATGAGCCTGATGATGGCGAATCCCAGACCTATGCCAGACCTAACTTGCGTTGTCCTCTAAGATATTGATGGAAACCAGGTTTAATTGACTGTTTCAGTGTTGTACTTCATTACTACGTGATGCAATCCAGAAAAAGCCCAGGATCTAGCCATCAAGTATGAGAAATATGCGAAAGAATGAGCCTGATGAGAGCAAATCCCAGACCTAACCTAGACCTAACGTGCGTTATCCTCTAGAATATCTATCAAGACCAGGTTTAATTGAATGTTTCAGTGTGGTACCACTTTACTACGTGATCCAAAGCAGAACAAACCCTCGATCAGGTCAACATGTATGTTAAAACTGCGAAAGTATGACCCTGATGAGGGCAAATCCCAGGCCTAACCTAGACCTAACTTGCGTTATCCTCTAACATATTGATCGAAACCAGGTTTAATTGACTGTTTCAGTGTGGTACCACATTACTACGTCATACAATCCAGAAACAGCCCAGGATCTAGCCATCAAGTATGAGAAATATGCGAAAGAATGTGCCTGATGAGAGCAAATCTCAGACCTAACCTAGACCTAACATGCGTTATCCTCTAAAATATTGATCCAAACCAGGTTTAATGGACTGTTTCAGTGTGGTACCACGTTACTATGTGATCCAAACCAGAAAATAACCCAGGATCTGTTCAACGAGTATGTGAAGTGTGCGAAAGTATGAGTCTGATGAGAGCAAATCCCAGACCTATCCCAGGCCTAACATGCGTTATCCTCTAAAATATTGATCGAAACCTGGTTTAATCGACTGTTTCAGTGTGGTACCACATTACTACGTGATACAATCCAGAAACAGCCCAGGATCTAGCCATGAAGTATGAGAGATATGCGAAAGTATGAGCCTGTTGAGGGCAAATCCTAGACCTAACCCAAACCTAACATGCGTTATCCTCTAAAATATTTATCAAGACCAGGTTTAATTGACTGTTTCAGTGTGGAACCATATTACTACGTGATCCAAACCAGAAAAAACCCAGGATCAGTTCAACAAGTATGTGAAGAATGCGAAAGTATGAGTCTGATGAGTGAAAAAACCAGGCCTGACCTAGACCTAACATGCGTTATCCTCTAAAATATTGAGCGAAACCAGGGTTAATGGACTGTTACAGTGTGGTACCACACTACTACGGGATCCAAACCAGAAAAAACCCAGGATCTGTTGAACAAGTATGTGAAAAACGCGACAGTATGAGCCTGATGTGGGCAAATCCCAGACCTATCCCAGACCTAACTTGCGTTGTCCTCTAAAATATTAATGGAAACCAGGTTTAATTGACTGTTTCAGTGTGGTACCACATTACTACGTGATCCAAACCAGAAAAAACCCAGGATCTGTTCAACAAGTATGTGAAAAACGCGAAACTGTGAGGCTGATGAGGGCAAATCTTAGACCTAACCCAGACCTAAGATGCGTTATCCTCTAAAATATTGATCGAAACCATGTTTAATTGACTGTTTCAGCGTGGTACCACATTACTACGTGATCCAAACCAGAAAGGACCCAGGATCCGTTCAACAAGTATGTGAAGAATGCGAATGTATGAGTCTGATCAGTGAAAATCTCAGGCCTTACCTAGACCTAACTTGCGTTGTCCTCTAAAATATTGATGGAAACCAGGTTTCATTGACTGTTTCAGTGTGGTACTACGTTACTACGTGATGCAATCCAGAAAAAGCCCAGGATCTAGCAATCAAGTATGAGACATATGCGAAAGAATGAGCCTGATGAGAGCAAATCCCAGACCTAACCTAGACCTAACATGTGTTATCCTCTAAAATATTGAGCGAAACCAGGTTTAATGGACGGTTTCAGTGTGGTACCACACTACTTCGTGATCCAAACCAGAAAAAACCCAGGATCTGTTCAACAAGTATGTGAAAAACGCGAAACTGTGAGCCTGATGAGGGCAAATCTTAGACCTATCCCAGACCTAAGATGCGCTGTCCTCTAAAATATATATCCAGACCAGGTTTCATTGAATGTTTCAGTGTGGTACCACTTTACTACGTGATCCAATCCAGAAATAGCCCAGGATCTAGCCATGAAGTATGAGAAATATGCGAAAGTATGAGCCTGATGAGGGCAAATCCTAGACCTAACCCAGACCTAACATGCGTTATCCTCTGAAATATTTATCAAGACCAGGTTTAATTGAATGTTTCAGTGTGGTACCACATTACTATGTGATCCAAACCAGAAAATAACGCAGGATCTGTTCTACGAGTATGTGAAGTGCGCGAAAGTATGAGCCTGATGAGGGCAAATCCCAGACCTATCCCAGACCTAACATGCGTTATCCTCTAAAATATTTATCAAGACCAGGTTTAATTGATTGTTTCAGTGTGGACCCACATTACTACGTGATCCAAACCAGAAAAAACCCAGGGTCCGTTCTACAAGTATGTGAAGAATGCGAAAGTATGAGTCTGATGAGTGAAAATCCCAGGCCTGACCAAGACCTAACGTGCGTTATCCTCTAAAATATTGAGCGAAACCAGGTTTAATGGACTGTTTCAGTGTGGTACCACACTACTACGTGATTCAAACCAGAAAAAACCCAGGATCCGTTCAACAAGTATGTGACGTGTGCGAAAGTATGAGCCTGATGAGAGCAAATCCCAGACCTAACCTACACCTAACATGAATTATTCTCTAAAATATTGGTCGAAACCAGGTTTAATTGACTGTTTCAGTGTGGTCCCACATTACTACGTGACCCAAACCAGAAAAAATCCAGGATCCGTTCAACAAGTATGTGAAGAATGCGAAAGTATGAGTCTGATGAGTGAAAAAACCAGGCCTGACCTACACCTAACATGCGTTATCCACTAAAATATTGAGCGAAACCAGGTTTAATGGACTGTTTCAGTGTGGTACCACACTACTACGGGATCCAAACCAGAAAAAACCCAGGATCTGTTCTACAAATATGTGGAAAACGCGAAAGTATGAGCCTGATGAGAGCAAATCCCAGACCTATCCCAGACCTAACTTGCGTTGTCCTCTAAAATATTGATGGAAACCAGGTTTAATTGACTGTTTCAGTGTTGTACTTCATTACTACGTGATGCAATCCAGAAAAAGCCCAGGATCTAGCCATCAAGTATGAGAAATATGCGAAAGAATGAGCCTGATGAGAGCAAATCCCAGACCTAACCTAGACCTAACATGAATTATTCTCTAAAATATTGGTCGAAACCAGGTTTAATTGACTGTTTCAGTGTGGAACCACATTACTACGTGATCCAAACCAGAAAAAACCCAGGATCAGTTCAACAAGTATGTGAAGAATGCGAAAGTATGAGTCTGATGAGTGAATATCCCAGGCCTAACCTAGACCTAACATGCGTTGTCCTCAAAAATATTGATCGAAACCTGGTTTAATCGACTGTTTCAGTGTGGTACCACATTACTATGTGATCCAAACCAGAAAATAACCCAGGATCTGATCAACGAGTATGTGAAGTGTGCGAAAGTATGAGTCTGATGAGGGCAAATCCCAGACCTATCCCAGACCTAACATGCGTTATCCTCTAAAATATTTATCAAGACCTGGTTTAATTGATTGTTTCAGTGTGGACCCACATTACTACGTGATCCAAACCAGAAAAAACCCAGGATCCGTCAACAAGTATGTGAAGAATGCGAAAGTATGAGTCTGATGAGTGAAAATCCCAGGCCTAACCTAGACCTAACATGCGTTATCCTCTAAAATATTTATCAAGACCAGGTTTAATTGACTGTTTCAGTGTGGAACCATATTACTACGTGATCCAAACCAGAAAAAACCCAGGATCAGTTCAACAAGTATGTGAAGAATGCGAAAGTATGAGTCTGATGAGCGAAAAAACCAGGCCTGACCTAGACCTAACATGCGTTATCCTCTAAAATATTGAGCGAAACCAGGGATAATGGACTGTTACAGTGTGGTACCACACTACTACGGATCCAAACCAGAAAAAACCCAGGATCTGTTGAACAAGTATGTGAAAAACGCGACAGTATGAGCCGGATGTGGGCAAATCCCAGACCTATCCCAGACCTAACTTGCGTTGTCCTCTAAAATATTAATGGAAACCAGGTTTAATTGACTGTTTCAGTGTTGTACTTCATTACTACGTGATGCAATCCAGAAAAAGCTCAGGATCTAGCCATCAAGTATGAGAAATATGCGAAAGAATGAGTCTGATGAGGGCAAATCCTAGACCTAACCCAGACCTAACATGCGTTATCCTCTAAAATGTTTATCAAGACCAGGTTTAACTGAATGTTTCAGTGTAGTATCACACCACTACCTGACCCAAACCACAAAAAACCCAGGATCTGTTCAACAAGTATGTGAAAAACGCGAAAGTATGAGCCTGATGAGGGCAAATCCCGGACCTATCCCAGACCTAACTTGTGTTATCCTCTAAAATATTGATCGAAACCAGGTTTAATTGAATGTTTCAGTGTGGTACCATATTACTACGTGATCCAAACCAGTAAAAACCCAGGATCCGTTCTACAAGTATGTGAAGAATGCGAAAGTATGAGTCTGATGAGGGCAAATCCCAGGCCTATCCCAGACCTAACATGCGTTATCCTCTAAAATATTTATCAAGACCAGGTTTAATTGATTGTTTCAGTGTGGACCCACATAACTACGTGATCCAAACCAGAAAAAACCCAGGATCCGTTCAACAAGTATGTGAAGAATGCGAAAGTATGAGTCTGATGAGTGAAAAAACCAGGCCTGACCTAGACCTAACATGCGTTATCCTCTAAAATATTGATGGAAACCAGGTTTCATTGACTGTTTCAGTGTGGTACTACGTTACTACGTGATGCAATCCAGAAAAAGCCCAGGATCTGTTGAACAAGTATGTGAAAAACGCGACAGTATGAGCCTGATGTGGGCAAATCCCAGACCTATCCCAGACCTATCTTGCGTTCTCCTCTAAAACATTGATGGAAACCAGGTTTAATTGACTGTTCCAGTGTTGTACTTCATTACTACGTGATGCAATCCAGAAAAAGCTCAGGATCAAGCCATCAAGTATGAGAAATATGCGAAAGAATGAGCCTGATGAGAGCAAATCCCAGGCCTATCCCAGACCTAACTTGCGTTATCCTCCAAAATATTGATCGAAACCAGGTTTAATTGGCTGTTTTAGTGTGGTACCACACTACTACGTGATCCAAACCAGAAAAAACCCAGGATCTGTTCAACAAGTATGTGAAAAACGCGAAACTGTGAGGCTGATGAGGGCAAATCTTAGACCTAACCCAGACCTATGATGCGTTATCCTCTAAAATATTGATCGAAACCATGTTTAATTGACTGTTTCAGCGTGGTACCACATTACTACGTGATCCAAACCAGAAAGGACCCAGGATCCGTTCAACAAGTATGTGAAGAATGCGAATGTATGAGTCTGATCAGTGAAAATCTCAGGCCTTACCTAGACCTAACTTGCGTTGTCCTCTAAAATATTGATGGAAACCAGGTTTCATTGACTGTTTCAGTGTGGTACTACGTTACTACGTGATGCAATCCAGAAAAAGCCCAGGATCTGTTGAACAAGTATGTGAAAACGCGACAGTATGAGCCTGATGTGGGCAAATCCCAGACCTATCCCAGACCTAACTTGCGTTCTCCTCTAAAACATTGATGGAAACCAGGTTTAATTGACTGTTCCAGTGTTGTACTTCATTACTACGTGATGCAATCCAGAAAGAGCTCAGGATCAAGCCATCAAGTATGAGAAATATGCGAAAGAATGAGCCTGATGAGAGCAAATCCCAGGCCTATCCCAGACCTAACTTGCGTTATCCTCCAAAATATTGATCGAAACCAGGTTTAATTGGCTGTTTTAGTGTGGTACCACATTACTACGTGATCCAAACCAGAAAAAACCCAGGATCTGTTCAACAAGTATGTGAAAAACGCGACACTGTGAGGCTGATGAGGGCAAATCTTAGACCTAACCCAGACCTAAGATGCGTTATCCTCTAAAATATTGATCGAAACCATGTTTAATTGACTGTTTCAGCGTGGTACCACATTACTACGTGATCCAAACCAGAAAGGACCCAGGATCCGTTCAACAAGTATGTGAAGAATGCGAATGTATGAGTCTGATCTGTGAAAATCTCAGGCCTTACCTAGACCTAACTTGCGTTGTCCTCTAAAATATTGATGGAAACCAGGTTTCATTGACTGTTTCAGTGTGTTACTACGTTACTACGTGATGCAATCCAGAAAAAGCCCAGGATCTAGCCATCAAGTATGAGACATATGCGAAAGAATGAGCCTGATGAGAGCAAATCCCAGACCTAACCTAGACCTAACATGTGTTATCCTCTAAAATATTGAGCGAAACGAGGTTTAATGGACGGTTTCAGTGTGGTACCACACTACTTCGTGATCCAAACAGGAAAAAACCCAGGATCTGTTCAACAAGTATGTGAAAAACGCGAAACTGTGAGCCTGATGAGGGCAAATCTTAGACCTATCCCAGACCTAAGATGCGTTGTCCTCTAAAATATATATCCAGACCAGGTTTCATTGAATGTTTCAGTGTGGTACCACTTTACTACGTGATCCAATCCAGAAATAGCCCAGGATCTAGCCACGAAGTATGAGAAATATGCGAAAGTATGAGCCTGATGAGGGCAAATCCTAGACCTAACCCAGACCTAACATGCGTTATCCTCTGAAATATTTATCAAGACCAGGTTTAATTGAATGTTTCAGTGTGGTACCACATTACTATGTGATCCAAACCAGAAAATAACGCAGGATCTGTTCTACGAGTATGTGAAGTGCGCGAAAGTATGAGCCTGATGAGGGCAAATCCCAGACCTATCCCAGACCTAACATGCGTTATCCTCTAAAATATTTATCAAGACCAGGTTTAATTGATTGTTTCAGTGTGGACCCACATTACTACGTGATCCAAACCAGAAAAAACCCAGGATCCGTTCAACAAGTATGTGAAGAATGCGAAAGTATGAGTCTGATGAGTGAAAATTCCAGGCCTGACCTAGACCTAACGTGCGTTATCCTCTAAAATATTGAGCGAAACCAGGTTTAATGGACTGTTTCAGTGTGGTACCACACTACTACGTGATTCAAACCAGAAAAAACCCAGGATCCGTTCAACAAGTATGTGAAGTGTGCGAAAGTATGAGCCTGATGAGAGCAAATCCCAGACCTAACCTAGACCTAACATGAATTATTCTCTAAAATATTGGTCGAAACCAGGTTTAATTGACTGTTTCAGTGTGGTCCCACACTACTACGTGACCCAAACCAGAAAAAACCCAGGATCCGTTCAACAAGTATGTGAAGAATGCGAAAGTATGAGTCTGATGAGTGAAAATCCCAGGCCTGACCTAGACCTAACGTGCGTTATCCTCTAAAATATTGAGCGAAACCAGGTTTAATGGACTGTTTCAGTGTGGTCCCACATTACTACGTGACCTAAACCAGAAAAAACCCAGGATCTGTTCTACAAATATGTGAAAAACGCGAAAGTATGAGCCTGATGAGAGCATATCCCAGACCTATCCCAGACCTAACTTGCGTTGTCCTCTAAAATATTGATGGAAACCAGGTTTAATTGACTGTTTCAGTGTTGTACTTCATTACTACGTGATGCAATCCAGAAAAAGCCCAGGATCTAGCCATCAAGTATGAGAAATATGCGAAAGAATGAGCCTGATGAGAGCAAATCCCAGACCTAACCTAGACCTAACATGAATTATTCTCTAAAATATTGGTCGAAACCAGGTTTAATTGACTGTTTCAGTGTGGTCCCACACTACTACGTGACCCAAACCAGAAAAAACCCAGGATCCGTTCAACAAGTATGTGAAGAATGCGAAAGTATGAGTCTGATGAGTGAAAAACCCAGGCCTGACCTAGTCCTAACGTGCGTTATCCTCTAAAATATTGAGCGAAACCAGGTTTAATGGACTGTTTTAGTATGGTACCACATTACTACGTGATCCAAACCAGAAAAAACCCAGGATCTGTTCAACAAGTATGTGAAAAACGCGACACTGTGAGGCTGATGAGGGCAAATCTTAGACCTAACCCAGACCTATGATGCGTTATCCTCTAAAATATTGATCGAAACCATGTTTAATTGCCTGTTTCAGCGTGGTACCACATTACTACGTGATCCAAACCAGAAAGGACCCAGGATCCGTTCAACAAGTATGTGAAGAATGCGAATGTATGAGTCTGATCAGTGAAAATCTCAGGCCTTACCTAGACCTAACTTGCGTTGTCCTCTAAAATATTGATGGAAACCAGGTTTCATTGACTGTTTCAGTGTGGTACTACGTTACTACGTGATGCAATCCAGAAAAAGCCCAGGATCTAGCCATCAAGTATGAGACATATGCGAAAGAATGAGCCTGATGAGAGCAAATCCCAGACCTAACCTAGACCTAACATGTGTTATCCCCTAAAATATTGAGCGAAACGAGGTTTAATGGACGGTTTCAGTGTGGTACCACACTACTTCGTGATCCAAACCAGAAAAAACCCAGGATCTGTTCAACAAGTATGTGAAAAACGCGAAACTGTGAGCCTGATGAGGGCAAATCTTAGACCTATCCCAGACCTAAGATGCGTTGTCCTCTAAAATATATATCCAGACCAGGTTTCATTGAATGTTTCAGCGTGGTACCACTTTACTACGTGATCCAATCCAGAAATAGCCCAGGATCTAGCCATGAAGTATGAGAAATATGCGAAAGTATGAGCCTGATGAGGGCAAATCCTAGACCTAACCCAGACCTAACATGCGTTATCCTCTGAAATATTTATCAAGACCAGGTTTAATTGAATGTTTCAGTATGGTACCACATTACTATGTGATCCAAACCAGAAAATAACGCAGGATCTGTTCTACGAGTATGTGAAGTGCGCGAAAGTATGAGCCTGATGAGGGCAAATCCCAGACCTATCCCAGACCTAACATGCGTTATCCTCTAAAATATTTATCAAGACCAGGTTTAATTGATTGTTTCAGTGTGGACCCACATTACTACGTGATCCAAACCAGAAAAAACCCAGGATCCGTTCAACAAGTATGTGAAGAATGCGAAAGTATGAGTCTGATGAGTGAAAATCCCAGGCCTGACCTAGACCTAACGTGCGTTATCTTCTAAAATATTGAGCGAAACCAGGTTTAATGGACTGTTTCAGTGTGGTACCACACTACTACGTGATTCAAACCAGAAAAAACCCAGGATCCGTTCAACAAGTATGTGAAGTGTGGGCTGTTCGGCCACTCCTGAAGGAGTGGCTGGACAGAGGCCATGGCAGCCTCACCTACCGGCTGGCACAGGTATTTTCCGGGCATGGCAGCTTCGGAAGATACCTGTGCCGGATAGGGAAGGAGCCGACGGCGCGTTGCTGCCACTGCGACGCTGAGCAGGACACGGCGGATCATACCCTGGAGGTATGCCCCGCGTGGGAGGGGGAGCGCCGTGTCCTGGTCGGCGTCGTCGGGCGGGATGTCTCGCTGCCGGGCGTGGTGCGCGCCATGCTCAGCAGCGAGGAGAAGTGGAGGGCCGTGGCCTCCTTCTGCGAGAACGTAATGTTGCAGAAGGAGGCCGCGGGGAGGGAGCGCGAGCTTCAGCAGCGCGCTGAAGCTCGCGCTCGTGCGGTGGCCCGAGGTCGTCGCCCGGCCGCGAGGCGTCGCGGGCGGCCGCCTCGGCGTGGCGGATGACCTAGGCTGGGAGGGGGGTCCTGAGGGGACCCTCCTCCCGCCAGGCGGCGCCGGGTCGGACCGGTTGGGGGTAGGAGTGCCTCCCCCTACCGGTCCGACGCAAGGGGAGGCACCCTCGGCGGTCTGGTGCGGCCATGAACGCCCGGCCGCCGAGGGGTGGAAACGGGGTCGCGGGCGGTTGCGAGTTGGGGCTCGCAGCCGCCACAAAACGCGGCCCCGGGACGGATAGCGGCGGGATGGAGTGGCCCCGTCCCGCCGCTATGAGGCAGTGTGTCTACTGGGGGGACCGATTGTTCCCCCGGGGGATGGGCGCGAAAGCGCGGGCACGGGGAGGATACCGGAAGAATGCTTCGAGCGATTCCCGGTATCCTCCCAAAGCGTGCCGAAGGGTCACCGTGGGGTTTTTAGTGGGTAGGTCCCGCGCCTGTCGTTGTACGGGCGCGGGAAATCCCACACACCCCTCCCACCTCTCCCCAAGGAGGTGGGAGGGAGTCTTTCGAAGATTTTCCCCACGACAAAAAAAAAAAAAAAAAAAAAAAAAAAAAAAAAAAAAAAAAGTATGTGAAGTGTGCGAAAGTATGAGCCTGATGAGAGCAAATCCCAGACCTATCCCAGACCTAACTTGCGTTGTCCTCTAAAATATTGATGGAAACCAGGTTTAATTGACTGTTTCAGTGTTGTACTTCATTACTACGTGATGCAATCCAGAAAAAGCCCAGGATCTAGCCATCAAGTATGAGAAATATGCGAAAGAATGAGCCTGATGAGAGCAAATCCCAGACCTAACCTAGACCTAACATGAATTATTCTCTAAAATATTGGTCGAAACCAGGTTTAATTGACTGTTTCAGTGTGGAACCACATTACTACGTGATCCAAACAAGAAAAAACCCAGGATCAGTTCAACATGTATGTGAAGAATGCGAAAGTATGAGTCTGATGAGTGAATATCCCAGGCCTAACCTAGACCTAAGATTCGTTATCCTCTAAAATATTGATCGAAACCAGGTTTAATTGAATGTTTCAGTGTGGTACCATATTACTACGTGATCCAAACCAGTAAAAACCCAGGATCCGTTCTACAAGTATGTGAAGAATGCGAAAGTATGAGTCTGATGAGGGCAAATCCCAGACCTATCCCAGACCTAACATGCGTTATCCTCTAAAATATTTATCAAGACCAGGTTTAATTGATTGTTTCAGTGTGGACCCACATAACTACGTGATCCAAACCAGACAAAACCCAGGATCCGTTCAACAAGTATGTGAAGAATGCGAAAGTATGAGTCTGATGAGTGAAAAAACCAGGCCTGACCTAGACCTAACATGCGTTATCCTCTAAAATATTGAGCGAAACCTGGTTTAATGGACTGTTTCAGTGTGGTACCACACTACTACGGGATCCAAACCAGAAAAAACCCAGGAACTGTTGAACAAGTATGTGAAAAACGCGACAGTATGAGCCTGATGTGGGCAAATCCCAGACCTATCCCAGACCTAACTTGCGCTCTCCTCTAAAACATTGATGGAAACCAGGTTTAATTGACTGTTCCAGTGTTGTACTTCATTACTACGTGATGCAATCCAGAAAGAGCCCAGGATCTAGCCATCAAGTATGAGACATATGCGAAAGAATGAGCCTGATGAGAGCAAATCCCAGACCTAACCTAGACCTAACATGTGTTATCCTCTAAAATATTGAGCGAAACCAGGTTTAATGGACGGTTTCAGTGTGGTACCACACTACTTCGTGATCCAAACCAGAAAAAACCCAGGATCTGTTCAACAAGTATGTGAAAAACGTGAAACTGTGAGCCTCATGAGGGCAAATCTTAGACCTATCCCAGAACTAAGATGCGTTGTCCTCTAAAATATATATCCAGACCAGGTTTCATTGAATGTTTCAGTGTGGTACCACTTTACTACGTGATCCAATCCAGAAATAGCCCAGGATCTAGCCATGAAGTATGAGAAATATGCGAAAGTATGAGCCTGATGAGGGCAAATCCTAGACCTAACCCAGACCTAACATGCGTTATCCTCTGAAATATTTATCAAGACCAGGTTTAATTGAATGTTTCAGTGTGGTACCACATTACTATGTGATCCAAACCAGAAAATAACGCAGGATCTGTTCTACGAGTATGTGAAGTGCGCGAAAGTATGAGCCTGATGAGGGCAAATCCCAGACCTATCCCAGACCTAACATGCGTTATCCTCTAAAATATTTATCAAGACCAGGTTTAATTGATTGTTTCAGTGTGGACCCACATTACTACGTGATCCAAACCAGAAAAAACCCAGGATCCGTTCAACAAGTATGTGAAGAATGCGAAAGTATGAGTCTGATGAGTGAAAATCCCAGGCCTGACCTAGACCTAACGTGCGTTATCCTCTAAAATATTGAGCGAAACCAGATTTAATGGACTGTTTCAGTGTGGTACCACACTACTACGTGATTCAAACCAGAAAAAACCCAGGATCCGTTCAACAAGTATGTGAAGTGTGCGAAAGTATGAGCATGATGAGAGCAAATCCCAGACCTAACCTAGACCTAACATGAATTATTCTCTAAAATATTGGTCGAAACCAGGTTTAATTGACTGTTTCAGTGTGGTCCCACATTACTACGTGACCCAAACCAGAAAAAACCCAGGATCCGTTCAACAAGTATGTGAAGAATGCGAAAGTATGAGTCTGATGAGTGAAAAAACCAGGCCTGACCTACACCTAACATGCGTTTTCCTCTAAAATATTGAGCGAAACCAGGTTTAATGGACTGTTTCAGTGTGGTACCACACTACTACGGGATCCAAACCAGAAAAGACCCAGGATCTGTTCTACAAATATGTGAAAAACGCGAAAGTATGAGCCTGATGAGAGCAAATCCCAGACCTATCCCAGACCTAACTTGCGTTGTCCTCTAAAATATTGATGGAAACCAGGTTTAATTGACTCTTTCAGTGTTGTACTTCATTACTACGTGATGCAATCCAGAAAAAGCCCAGGATCTAGCCATCAAGTATGAGAAATATGCGAAAGAATGAGCCTGATGAGAGCAAATCCCAGACCTAACCTAGACCTAACATGAATTATTCTCTAAAATATTGGTCGAAACCAGGTTTAATTGACTGTTTCAGTGTGGAACCACATTACTACGTGATCCAAACCAGAAAAAACCCAGGATCAGTTCAACAAGTATGTGAAGAATGCGAAAGTATGAGTCTGATGAGTGAATATCCCAGGCCTAACCTAGACCTAACATGCGTTGTCCTCAAAAATATTGATCGAAACCTGGTTTAATCGACAGTTTCAGTGTGGTACCACATTACTATGTGATCCAATCCAGAAAATAACCCAGGATCTGTTCAACGAGTATGTGAAGTGTGCGAAAGTATGAGTCTGATGAGGGCAAATCCCAGACCTATCCCAGACCTAACATGCGTTATCCTCTAAAATATTTATCAAGACCAGGATTAATTGATTGTATCAGTGTGGACCCACATTACTACGTGATCCAAACCAGAAAAAACACAGGATCCGTTCAACAAGTATGTGAAGAATGCGAAAGTATGAGTCTGATGAGTGAAAATCCCAGGCCTAACCTAGACCTAACATGCGTTATCCTCAAAAATATTGATCGAAACCTGCTTTAATCGACTGTTTCAGTGTGGTACCACATTACTATGTGATCCAAACCAGAAAATAACCCAGGATCTGTTCAACGAGTATGTGATGTGTGCGAAAGTATGAGTCTGATGAGGGCAAATCCCAGACCTATCCCAGACCTAACATGCGTCATCCTCTAAAATTTTTGTCAAGACCAGGTTTAGTTGATCGTTCCAGTGTGGACCCACACAACTACGTGATCCAAACCAGAAAAAACCCAGGATCCGTTCAACAAGTATGTGAAGAATGCGAAAGTATGAGTCTGATGAGTGAAAAAACCAGGCCTGACCTAGACCTAACATGCGTTATCCTCTAAAATATTGAGCGAAACCAGGTTTAATGGACTCTTTCAGTGTGGTACCACACTACTACGGGATCCAAACCAGAAAAAACCCAGGATCTGTTGAACAAGTATGTGAAAAACGCGACATTATGAGCCTGATGTGGGCAAATCCCAGACCTATCCCAGACCTAACTTGCGTTGTCCTCTAAAATATTGATGGAAACCAGGTTTAATTGACTGTTTCAGTGTTGTACTTCATTACTACGTGATGCAATCCAGAAAAAGCTCAGGATCTAGCCATCAAGTATGAGAAATATGCGAAAGAATGAGCCTGATGAGAGCAAATCCCAGACTTATCCCAGACCTAACTTGCGTTATCCTCCAAAATATTGATCGAAACCAGGTTTAATTGGCTGTTTTAGTGTGGTACCACATTACAACGTGATCCAAACCAGAAAAAACCCAGGATCTGTTCAACAAGTATGTGAAAAACGCGAAACTGTGAGCCTGATGAGGGCAAATCCTAGACGTAACCCAGACCTAACATGCGTTATCCTCTAAAATATTTATCAAGACCAGGTTAGTTGTATGTTTCAGTGCGGTACCACATTACTACGTGATCCAAACCAGAAAGGACCCAGGATCCGTTCAACAAGTATGTGAAGAATGCGAATGTATGAGTCTGATCAGTGAAAATCACAGGCCTTACCTAGACCTAACTTGCGTTGTCCTCTAAAATATTGATGGAAACCAGGTTTCATTGACTGTTTCAGTGTGGTACTACGTTACTACGTGATGCAATCCAGAAAAAGCCCAGGATCTAGCCATCAAGTATGAGTCATATGCGAAAGAATGAGCCTGATGAGAGCAAATCCCAGACCTAACCTAGACCTAACATGTGTTATCCTCTAAAATATTGAGCGAAACCAGGTTTAGTGGACTGTTTCAGTGTGGTACCACACTACTACGGGATCCAAACCAGAAAAAAACCAGGATCTGTTCAACTAGTATGTGAAAAACGCGAAAGTATGAGCCTGATGAGTGCAAATCCCAGACCTATCCCAGACCTAACTTGCGTTATCCTCTAAAATATTGATCGAAACCAGGTTTAATTGAATGTTTCAGTGTGGTACCACATTACTATGTGATCCAAACCAGAAAATAACCCAGGATCTGTACAACGAGTATGTGAAGTGTGCGAAAGTATGAGTCTGATGAGGTCAAATCCCAGACCAATCCCAGACTTAACTTGCGTTATCCTCTAAAATATTAATCGAAACCAGGTTTAATCGACTGTTTCAGTGTGGAACCACATTACTACGTGATCAAAACCAGATAAAAACCCAGGATCTTGTCAACGAGTATGTGAAGTGTGCGAAAGTATGAGTCTGATGAGGGCTAATCCCAGGCCTATCCCAGACCTAGCTTGCGTTACCCTCTACAATATTGATCGAAACCAGGTTTAATTGACTGTTTTAGTGTGGTACCACATTACTACGTGATCCAAACCAGAAAGAACCCAGGATCTGTTCAACAAGTATGTGAAAAACGCGAAACTGTGAGCCTGATGAGGGCAAATCTTAGACCTAACCCAGACCTAAGATGCGTTATCCTCTAAAATATTTATCCAGACCTGGTTTCATTGAATGTTTCAGTGTGGTACCACTTTACTACGTGATCCAATCCAGAAATAGCCCAGGATCTAGCCCTGAAGTATGAGAAATATGCGAAAGTATGAGCCTGATGAGGGCAAATCCTAGACCTAACCCAGACCTAACATGCGTTATTCTCTAAAATATTTATCAAGACCAGGTTTAATGGACTGTTTCAGTGTGGTACCACACTACTACGTGATTCAAACCAGAAGAAACCCAGGATCCGTTCAACAAGTATGTAAAGTGTGCGAAAGTATGAGCCTGATGAGAGCAAATCCCAGACCTAACCTAGACCTAACATGAATTATTCTCTAAAATATTGGTCGAAACCAGGTTTAATTGACTGTTTCAGTGTGGTCCCACATTACTACGTGACCCAATCCAGAAAAAACCCAGGATCCGTTCAACAAGTATGTGAAGAATGCGAAAGTATGAGTCTGATGAGTGAAAAAACCAGGCCTGACCTAGACCCAACATGCGCTATCCTCTAAAATATTGAGCGAAACCAGGTTTAGTGGACTGTTTCAGTGTGGTACCACACTACTACGGGATCCAAACCAGAAAAAAACCAGGATCTGTTCAACTAGTATGTGAAAAACGCGAAAGTATGAGCCTGATGAGGGCAAATCCCAGACCTATCCCAGACCTAACTTGCGTTATCCTCTAAAATATTGATCGAAACCAGGTTTAATTGAATGTTTCAGTGTGGTACCGCATTACTATGTGATCCAAACCAGAAAATAACCCAGGATCTGTACAACGAGTATGTGAAGTGTGCGAAAGTATGAGTCTGATGAGGTCAAATCCCAGACCAATCCCAGACTTAACTTGCGTTATCCTCTAAAATATTAATCGAAACCAGGTTTAATCGACTGTTTCAGTGTGGAACCACATTACTACGTGATCAAAACCAGATAAAAACCCAGGATCTTGTCAACGAGTATGTGAAGTGTGCGAAAGTATGAGTCTGATGAGGGCTAATCCCAGACCTATCCCAGACCTAGCTTGCGTTACCCTCTACAATATTGATCGAAACCAGGTTTAATTGACTGTTTTAGTGTGGTACCACATTACTACGTGATCCAAACCAGAAAGAACCCAGGATCTGTTCAACAAGTATGTGAAAAACGCGAAACTGTGAGCCTGATGAGGGCAAATCTTAGACCTAACCCAGACCTAAGATGCGTTATCCTCTAAAATATTTATCCAGACCAGGTTTCATTGAATGTTTCAGTGTGGTACCACTTTACTACGTGATCCAATCCAGAAATAGCCCAGGATCTAGCCATGAAGTATGAGAAATATGCGATAGTAAGAGCCTGATGAGGGCAAATCCTAGATCTATCCCAGACCTAACATGCGTTATCCTCTAAAATATTTATCAAGACCAGGTTTAATTGAATGTTTCAGTGTGGTACCACATTACTATGTGATCCAAACCAGAAAATAACGCAGGATCTGTTCAACAAGTATGTGAAGTGTGCGAATGTATGAGCCTGATCAGGGCAAATCCCAGACCTATCCCAGACCTAACATGCGTTACCCTCTAAAATATTGAGCGAAACCAGGTTTAATGGTCTGTTTCAGTGTGGTACCACACTACCACGTGACTCAAACCAGAAAAAACCCAGGATACGTTCAACAAGTATGTGAAGTGTGCGAAAGTATGAGCCTGATGAGAGCAAATCCCAGACCAATCCCAGACTTAACTTGCGTTATCCTCTAAAATATTAATCGAAACCAGGTTTAATCGACTGTTTCAGTGTGGAACCACATTACTACGTGATCAAAACCAGATAAAAACCCAGGATCTTGTCAACGAGTATGTGAAGTGTGCGAAAGTATGAGTCTGATGAGTGAAAAAACCAGGCCTGACCTAGACCCAACATGCGTTATCCTCTAAAATATTGAGCGAAACCAGGTTTAATGGACTGTTTCAGTGTGGTACCACACTACTACGGGATCCAAACCAGAAAAAAACCAGGATCTGTTCAACTAGTATGTGAAAAACGCGAAAGTATGAGCCTGATGAGGGCAAATCCCAGACCTATACCAGACTTAACTTGCGTTATCCTCTAAAATATTAATCGAAACCAGGTTTAATCGACTGTTTCAGTGTGGAACCACATTACTACGTGATCAAAACCAGATAAAAACCCAGGATCTTGTCAACGAGTATGTGAAGTGTGCGAAAGTATGAGTCTGATGAGGGCTAATCCCAGACCTAACCCAGACCTAGCTTGCGTTATCCTCTAAAATATTGATCGAAACCAGGTTCAATTGACTGTTTTAGTGTGGTACCACATTACTACGTGATCCAAACCAGAAAAAACCCAGGATCTGTTCAACAAGTATGTGAAAAACGCGAAACTGTGAGCCTGATGAGGGCAAATCTTAGACCTAACCCAGACCTAAGATGCGTTATCCTCTAAAATATTTATCCAGACCAGGTTTCATTGAATGTTTCAGTGTGGTACCACTTTACTACGTGATCCAATCCAGAAATAGCCCAGGATCTAGCCATGAAGTATGAGAAATATGCGATAGTAAGAGCCTGATGAGGGCAAATCCTAGACCTATCCCAGACCTTACTTGCGTTATCCTCTAAAATATTGGTCGAAACCAGGTTTAATTGACTGTTTCAGCGTGTTACCACATTACTACGTGATACAATGCAGAAACAGCCCAGGATCTAGCCATGAAGTATGAGAAATATGCGAAAGTATGAGCCTGACCAGGGCAAATCCTAGACCTAACCCAGACCTAACATGCGTTATCCTCTAAAATATTTATCAAGACCAGGTTTAATTGATTGTTTCAGTGTGGTCCCACATTACTACGTGATCCAAACCAGAAAAAACCCAGGATCCGTTCAACAAGTATGTGAAGAATGCGAAAGTACGAGTCTGATGAGTGAAAATCCCAGGCCTGACCTAGACCTAACATGCGTTATCCTCTAAAATAATAAGCGAAACCAGGTTTAATGGACTGTTTCAGTGTGGTACCACACTACTACGGGATCCAAACCAGAAAAAACCAAGGATCTGTTCAACAAGTATGTGAAAAACCCGAAAGTACGAGCCTGATGAGGGCAAATCCCAGACCTATGCCAGACCTACCTTGCGTTGTCCTCTAAAATATTGATGGAAACCAGGTTTAATTGACTGTTTCAGTGTTGTACTTCATTACTACGTGATGCAATCCAGAAAAAGCCCAGCATCTAGCCATCAAGTATGAGAAATATGCGAAAGAATTAGTCTGATGAGTGAAAATCCCAGGCCTGACCTAGACCTAACATGCGTTATCCTCTAAAATAATAAGCGAAACCAGGTTTAATGGACTGTTTCAGTGTGGTACCACACTACTACGGGATCCAAACCAGAAAAAACCCAGGATCTGTTCAACAAGTATGTGAAAAACGCGAAACTGTGAGCCTGATGAGGGCAAATCTTAGACCTAACCCAGACCTAAGTTGCGTTATCCTCTAAAATATTTATCCAGACCAGGTTTCATTGAATGTTTCAGTGTGGTACCACTTTACTACGTGATCCAATCCAGAAATAGCCCAGGATCTAGCCATGAAGTATGAGAAATATGCGAAAGTATGAGCCTGATGAGTGAAAATCCCAGGGCTAACCTAGACCTAACATGCGTTATCCTCTAAAATATTGATCCAAACCAGGTTTAATGGACTGTTTCAGTGTGGTACCACTTTACTACGTGATCCAAAGCAGAAAAAACCCTCGATCAGGTCAACATGTATGTTAAAACTGCGAAAGTATGACCCTGATGAGGGCAAATCCCAGGCCTAACCTAGACCTAACTTGCGTTACCCTCTAAAATATTGATCGAAACCAGGTTTAATTGACTGTTTCACTGTGGTACCACATTACTACGTCATACAATCCAGAAACAGCCCAATATCTAGCCATCAAGTATGAGAAATATGCGAAAGAATGTGCCTGATGAGAGCAAATCCCAGACCTAACCTAGACCTAACATGAATTATTCTCTAAAATGTTTATCAAGACCAGGTTTAACTGAATGCTTCAGTGTAGTATCACACTACTACGTGACCCAAACCAGAAAAAACCCAGGATCTGTTCAACAAGTATGTGAAAAACGCGAAAGTATGAGCCTGATGAGGGCATATCCCGGACCTATCCCAGACCTAACTTGCGTAATCCTCTAAAATATTGATCGAAACCAGGTTTAATTGAATGTTTCAGTGTGGTACCATATTACTACGTGATCCAAACCAGTAAAAACCCAGGATCCGTTCTACAAGTATGTGAAGAATGCGAAAGTGTGAGTCTGATGAGTGAAAATCCCAGGCCTAACCTAGACCTAACATGCGTTGTCCTCCAAAATATTGATGGAAACCAGGTTTAATTGACTGTTTCAGTGTTGTACTTCATTACTACGTGATGCAATCCAGAAAAAGCCCAGGATCTAGCCATCAAGTATGAGAAATATGCGAAAGAATGAGCCTGATGGGAGCAAATCCCAGACCTAACCCAGACCTAACTTGCGTTGTCCTCTAAAATATTGATGGAAACCGGGTTTAATTGACTGTTTCAGTGTTGTACTTCATTACTACGTGATGCAATCCAGAAAAAGCCCAGGATCTAGCCATCAAGTATGAGAAATATGCGAAAGAATGAGCCTGATGGGAGCAAATCCCAGACCTAACCTAGACCTAACATGAATTATTCTCTAAAATATTGGTCGAAACCAGGTTTAATTGACTGTTTCAGTGTGGTACCATATTACTACGTGATCCAAACCAGTAAAAACCCAGGATCCGTTCTACAAGTATGTGAAGAATGCGAAAGTGTGAGTCTGATGAGTGAAAATCCCAGGCCTGATCTAGACCTAACATGCGATATCCTCTAAAATATTGAGCGAAACCAGGTTTAATGGACTGTTTCAGTGTGGCACCACACTACTACGGGATCCAAACCAGAAAATAACCCAGGATCTGTTCAACGAGTATGTGAAGTGTGCGAAAGTATGAGTCTGATGAGTGAAAATCCCAGGCCTAACCTAGACCTAACATGCGTTGTCCTCAAAAATATTAATCGAAACCTGGTTTAATCGACTGTTTCAGTGTGGTACCACATTACTATGTGATCCAAACCAGAAAATAACCCAGGATCTGTTCAACGAGTATGTGAAGTGTGCGAAAGTATGAGTCTGATGAGGGCAAATCCCAGACCTATCCCAGACCTAACATGCGTTATCCTCTAAAATATTTATCAAGACCAGGTTTAATTGATTGTTTCAGTGTGGACCCACATAACTACGTGATCCAAAGCAGAAAAAACCCAGGATCCGTTCGACAAGTATGTGAAGAATGCGAAAGTATGAGTCTGATGAGTGAAAAAACCAGGCCTGACCTAGACCTAACATGCGTTCTCCTCTAAAATATTGAGCGAAACCAGGTTTAATGGACTGTTTCAGTGTGGTACCACACTACTACGGGATCCAAACCAGAAAAAACCCAGGATCTGTTCAACAAGTATGTGAAAAACGCGACAGTATGAGCCTGATGTGGGCAAATCCCAGACCTATCCCAGACCTAACTTGCGTTGTCCTCTAAAATATTGATGGAAACCAGGTTTAATTGACTGTTTCAGTGTTGTACTTCATTACTACGTGATGCAATCCAGAAAAAGCTCAGGATCTAGCCATGAAGTATGAGAAATATGCGAAAGAATGAGCCTGATGGGAGCAAATCCCAGACTTATCCCGGACCTAACTTGCGATATCCTCCAAAATATTGATCGAAGCCAGGTTTAATTGACTGTTTTAGTGTGGTACCACATTACTACGTGATCGAAACCAGGAAAAACCCAGGATCTGTTCAACAAGTATGTGAAAAACGCGAAACTGTGAGCCTGATGAGGGCAAATCTTAGACCTAACCCAGACCTAAGATGCGTTATCCTCTAAAATATTTATCCAGACCAGGTTTCATTGAATGTTTCAGTGTGGTACCACTTTACTACGTGATCCAATCCTGAAATAGCCCAGGATCTAGCCATGAAGTGTGAGAAATATACGATAGTAAGAGCCTGATGAGGGCAAAGCCTAGACCTATCCCAGACCTAACTTGCGTTATCCTCTAAAATATTGATCGAAACCATGTTTAATTGACTGTTTCAGCGTGGTACCACATTACTACGTGGTACAATGCAGAAACAGCCCAGGATCTAGCCATGAAGTATGAGAAATATGCGAAAATATGAGCCTGATGTGGGCAAATCCTAGACGTAACCCAGACCTAACATGCGTTATCCTCTAAAATATTTATCAAGACCAGGTTAGTTGAATGTTTCAGTGTGGTACCACATTACTACGTGATCCAAACCAGAAAAAACCCAGGATCCGTTCAACAAGTATGTGAAGAATGCGAATGTATGAGTCTGATCAGTGAAAATCTCAGGCCTTACCTAGACCTAACTTGCGTTGTCCTCTAAAATATTGATGGAAACCAGGTTTCATTGACTGTTTCAGTGTGGTACTACGTTACTACATGATGCAATCCAGAAAAAGCCCAGGATCTAGCCATCAAGTATGAGACATATGCGAAAGAATGAGCCTGATGAGGGCAAATCCTAGACCTAACCCAGACCTAACATGCGTTATCCTCTAATATATTTATCAAGACCAGGTTTAATTGATTGTTTCAGTATGGACCCACATTACTACGTGATCCAAACCAGAAAAAACCCAGGATCCGTTCAACAAGTATGTGAAGAATGCGAAAGTATGAGTCTGATGAGTGAAAATCCCAGGCCTGACCTAGACCTAACATGCGTTATCCTCTAAAATATTGAGCGAAACCAGGTTTAATGGACTGTTTCAGTGTGGTACCACACTACTACGTGATCCAAACATGAAAAAACCCAGGATCCGTTCAACAAGTATGTGAAGTGTGCGAAAGTATGAGCCTGATGAGAGCAAATCCCAGACCTAACCTAGACCTAACATGAATTATTCTCTAAAATATTGGTCGAAACCAGGTTTAATTGACTGTTTCAGTGTGGTCCCACATTACTACGTGACCCAAACCAGAAAAAACCCAGGATCCGTTCAACAAGTATGTGAAGAATGCGAAAGTATGAGTCTGATGAGTGAAAAAACCAGGCCTGACCTAGACCTAACATGCGTTATCCTCTAAAATATTAATCGAAACAAGGTTTAATCTACTGTTTCAGTGTGGAACCACATTACTACGTGATCAAAACCAGAAAAAAACCCAGGATCTTGTCAACGAGTATGTGAAGTGTGCGAAAGTATGAGTCTGATGAGGGCTAATCCCAGACCTATCCCAGACCTAGCTTGCGTTATCCTCTAAAGTATTGATCGAAACCAGGTTTAATTGACTGTTTTAGTGTAGTACCACATTACTACGTGATCCAAACCAGAAAAAACCCAGGATCTGTTTAACAAGTATGTGAAAAACGCGAAACTGTGAGCCTGATGAGGGCAAATCTTAGACGTAACCCAGACCTAAGATGCGTTATCCTCTAAAATATTTATCCAGAACAGGATTCATTGAATGTTTCAGTGTGGTACCAGTTTACTACGTGATCCAATCCAGAAATAGCCCAGGATCTAGCCATGAAGTATGAGAAATATGCGATAGTAAGAGCCTGATGAGGGCAAATCCTAGAACTATCCCAGACCTAACTTTTTTTTTTTTTTTTTTTTTTTTTTTGTCGTGGGGAAAATCTTCGAGAGACTCCCTCCTACCTCCTTGGGGAGAGGTGGGAGGGGTGTGTGGGATTCCCCGCGCCCGTACAACGACAGGCGCGGGACCTACCCACTAAAAACCCCACGGTGACCCTTCGGCACGCTTTGGGAGGATACCGGGAATCGCTCGAAGCATTCTTCCGGTATCCTCCCCGTGCCCGCGCTTTCGCGCCCATCCCCCGGGGGGACAATCGGTCCTCCCAGTAGACACACTGCCTCATAGCGGCGGGACGGGGCCACTCCATCCCGCCGCTATCCGTCCCGGGGCCGCGTTTAGTGGCGGCTGCGAGCCCCAACTCGCAACCGCCCGCGACCCCGTTTCCACCCCTCGGCGGCCGGGCGTTCATGACCGCACCAGACCGCCGATCCCAGACCTAACTTTTTTTTTTCTTTTTTTTTTTTTTTGTCGTGGGGAAAATCTTCGAAAGACTCCCTCCCACCTCCTTGGGGAGAGGTGGGAGGGGTGTGTGGGATTCCCCGCGCCCGTACAACGACAGGCGCGGGACCTACCCACTAAAAACCCCACGGTGACCCTTCGGCACGCTTTGGGAGGATACCGGGAATCGCTCGAAGCATTCTTCCGGTATCCTCCCCGTGCCCGCGCTTTCGCGCCCATCCCCCGGGGGGGACAATCGGTCCCCCCAGTAGACACACTGCCTCATAGCGGCGGGACGGGGCCACTCCATCCCGCCGCTATCCGTCCCGGGGCCGCGTTTAGTGGCGGCTGCGAGCCCCAACTCGCAACCGCCCGCGACCCCGTTTCCACCCCTCGGCGGCCGGGCGTTCATGGCCGCACCAGACCGCCGAGGGTGCCTCCCCTTGCGTCGGACCGGAAGGGGGAGGCACTTCTACCCCCAACCGGTCCGACCCGGCGCCGCCTGGCGGGAGGAGGGTCCCCTCAGGACCCCACTCCCAGCCTAGGTCATCCGCCACGCCGAGGCGGCCGCCCGCGACGCCTCGCGACCGGGCGACGACCTCGGGCCTCCGCACGAGCGCGAGCTTCAGTGCGCCGCTGAAACTCGCGCTCCCTCCCCGCGGCCTCCTTCTGCAACATTACGTTCTCGCAGAAGGCCACGGCCCTCCACTTCTCCTCGCTGCCGAGCATGGCGCGCACCACGCCCGGCAGCGAGACATCCCGCCCGACGACGCCGACCAGGACACGGCGCTCCCCCTCCCACGCGGGGCATACCTCCAGGGTATGATCCGCCGTGTCCTGCTCAGCGTCGCAGTGGCAGCAACGCGCCGTCGGCTCCTTCCCTATCCGGCACAGGTATCTTCCGAAGCTGCCATGCCCGGAAAATACCTGTGCCATCCGGTAGGTGAGGCTGCCATGGCCTCTGTCCAGCCACTCCTTCAGGAGTGGCCCAACCGCCCCGACAGTCCGGTGCCCCGCGGTTGGCAGAGCCAGCCGCTCCTGCCACGCGAGCAACACGGACTGCCGGGCCTGGCGCTTCAAATCGCCCCAAGCAGGTTCCTGCCCGCCCGGGACCGCCCCCACCCCCGCGCGACGGTCGACGCGGTGCCGGTACATCACCGCGTGCGACCGCGCGAGCAGGTCCATGGGCGGCATCCCCGCTAGAACCGTCGCCGCCTCATGTGACATGGTCCAATACCCGCGGACGACCCTGAGCGCCATGCGCCTCTGCACCCGACGCAGCATAGTCATGCTGCGCCGGGAGGCAGCCAGGTCGTCCGCCCAGACGGGGGCCCCGTATAGGGCCACCGACTGGACCATTGCCACATAGAGGCGACGAACTCGGCCCGCCGGGCCCCCCAGGTTGGGCAGGATCCGGCCCAGAGCCGCAACCATCCTTTCCAACCGGGGGACCAGACAGCGGAAATGCTCCTCGAAACGCCAGTGGCTATCGAGGATCAGCCCTAGATACCTGATCTGGGGCTTCACCTCGATGTCAGCCCCACCCACCCGGATCAGAGGGGGTGGCGGATCCTGCCGAGGTGAATGAAACGCAATCACCTCGGTCTTATGGACCGCCACCGTCATCCCCATCCCCCTGATCCGGTCGACGACGCGTTGCGACCCCTCCTCCGCGCGACGCATGGCCCTCCCCCAGTGCGCCCCGACGGCCAGCACCAGTGTGTCATCCGCATAACACACCGTGCTGACGCCGTCGGGGAGGCCGGTCCGCAACACCGAGTCGTACGCGATGTTCCACAGGAGTGGCCCGAGGACCGACCCCTGCGGAACACCGCAGTACACCTCCCTCCGCATATCACTATCCCGGCCCGGATACTCGATCCACCTGCCGCGGAGATAATCCCCGACGACCGCCCTGAGACAAGGGGGGACCCGATGATATTCGAGTCCCCTCCTTATCTCTTCCCAGGGGAGGGTGTTAAAGGCATTGGCAATATCCAAGGATATTGCCAATGCCACCCCTCCCCGGGAGACGGCCGCCCCCGAGAGGGCCCTCACACGACCTATCGCGTCGATAGTCGATCGGCCCCCCCGGAAACCGAACTGGCAGTCGGCCAGACCGGGATCACCCCGCGACAGGTGCTCGACGAGGCGGGCAGCAATCACCCGCTCGAAGAGCTTGCCCACCTCATCGAGGAGACAAATGGGCCGGTATGCGGAGGGAGACTCCGCGGGCCGACCCTCCTTCCGGAGGAGGACCATCCTCGCCACCTTCCAACTGGGGGGGAATCGCCCGTCCCTCAGGCAGCGGTCGAACAACCGCCTGAGGTCGGCCCCTAGGACGCCCTGGGTCAAGACCCAAACCCGGCCGGGCACACCATCCGGACCCGGGGCCGTGTTACGAACCCCGAGCCGTCTGATGGCCGCTGCCAGCTCCTCCTGCGTGACCCCCAGCTCGGCCGTCCACTCCACTGGGACAGCCGCCGCCGCCGGAGGACGCGGTCCCCTCTCCCCAATTGGGAAGAGTGTATTGACCACGTCCTCCAGCAGCCGGGGGTCAAGACCCTCGGTGACGGGGGGCGCCCACGGGCGGAGCTTATTCAGCACCACCTTATATGGGCGCCCCCATGGATCGTCATCAAGGGTCTGGAGGAGCTCCTTCCATGCCCGGGTCTTGGCCCGTTTGATGGCGACCTGCAGAGCAACCCGCGCCACGCGGTATGCTCCATACAGGTCATCAGCTGCCCTCGCTCGCGCCACGCCGTCGCCTGTACGTTGACGACGGCGCGCGCGGGTGTACTGGCGTCGGGCGCGGACAGTCGCGACTCGCAACTCCGCGATCGCGTCCGACCACCAGTACACCGCCCGGCGAGGAGAAGCCCGCCCGACCCGAGGCATCGCCGCGTCGCAAATACCCGCGACCAATGCTCCGAGCCGGGCGACCTCCTCCTCTATGCTCGGCAACTCGGCCGCGCCCTGCGGCCAAGTTGCAGCGAGGGCAGCTGCCATCAGGGCGTCCTTGTCTAGGCGCCGAAGCGCCCAGCGGCGTGGTGGGGTGCCACGCAGGCGGCCGTGTCGGGATGCACTCGCGGCGGCAGAGACCTCCATCCGGATGTACCGGTGATCGGAGAGTGTCTCTGCCCCCGCGACCACGTGCCAACCCGACACCATGCGCACGGCGTTGGGGGTCGCGAATCCAACATCCACGATGGACCCCCCATATCGCCGCACGCATGTGTGCTCCGACCCCCGGTTCAATACCCGGAGGTCGAGCCCCGCCGCCCAATCGCCCAGGATCCCGCCGCGAACGGAGGTCCTGGGGGATCCCCAAGCCACCGACTTGGCATTAAAATCCCCCAGGACCAGCACCGGCCGGGCCGCGTAGCGCTGCACGCATGCCGCGACCTCGGCCAAGTACAGCTCGAACGCAGCGTGACCGCTACGGGGCGAAATGTAGCACCCCACCACAGCGACTCCCCCCCAGTCCACGGCGACGAATCCCCGACCGCGCTCCAACAAGGAGAACGGTGGGGACCCGTCGCCCCCTCCCCATACCGTCGCCACCAAGCCGTCCGCGTCGCCCACCCAATGAGGGTGATCAGGGATGCGGTACGGCTCGGCGGCGACTGCCAGGCCAACCCCCCACTCCGCGAGGACTTGGGACATCAAGTCCTGTGCCGCGCGGCAGTGGTTGAGGTTGGCCTGGAGGAGGAGGCGGGGCGGCATTAATTAATGGCCGCGCCAGCCTCCTCCCGGCCGTCCGTCCCCGTAGCACCGTCCACCTCCATGGAGGACGATGCCACCGCCCTCGGCACCGGAGCCGGTGCAGCCCGCCTCTTCCTCTCCTTCCGGGAGGGGGGGGAGCACTTCTTGCTCCCCACCCTGTGATCGGCTGGCCTCCCCATGTCCGCACACAGCGGGCAGTGGGGGGCCGCCGAGCACTGGCTCGCACGGTGCTCTTTGGCACCGCAGCGGTAACACTGACCGCTGCGGTCCACCGGCGAGGTGCACCACTGCCTCACGTGCCCCAATTGGAGGCAGCGGTGACACTGGAGCGGGCGCGGCGCGAGGATTTCCACTCGCGCCGAAACCCACCCCACCAACACCCTCCCGGATTCCGCCACCTTACGGGCGGCGGAGAGGGGGCACCGGGCCCACACCGACCCGAGGCCGGAGGGCGACCTGCGGATCTCTCCGATCCGCAGGTCCTCCACAGGACAGTCCCCCGCCCTCGCAAGGGCACGGGACACATCCTGTGGGCTGACCGAGTCGTCCAGCCCACAAACGTGCATCTCCGTGCGCTTCGTGGGCCGGGCGACCCGGACACCTCGCTCGCCCAGCTGCTCCCGGAGCCTCTGGGCGAGACGATCCGCCTTCGCGCCGCCTTCTGCACCGGGGATCTCCAGCAAGAGACCCCCGGTCACGGCCCTCTTCGCCCTCACGGAGGCGATGCCCAGCTCTTCCAGGGAGATATTCTCCCTGGCGAGCCGCATCGCCTCCGCGAGGGTCAGGTCGCCCCTCTGCGCAACGGTCAGCGTCACCGCTGCCGTTTTTGGGGGACGACCTGGTCGTGCCTTCCCGACCTTCGCGGCCTTTACCTTGGCCGCCGGCGGCGGAGGCGGAGGCTGCGGTTGCGAGGCCTTCCTCGCCGCCCGCTTCGCCTTCCGCCCCACCACCTCACTCCACGCCACCCCCCCTTGGAAGGGTGCTGCGGAGGACGCGACCACCGCGACCACGGGTACACCACCCCCCTTGGGGGTCGCGACCCGGGGCCCTGGTGCCGCAACGCTGGGCGGAGCCTTCACTCCGCCCTTCTTTGCCTTCCCCGACTGTACCGGAACAGGTCGGGGAGGCACCGCCTTCCTGCTGACCGCTCTTCCGGCGAGGAGCTCCTCCCGGAAGGCGGCCAGCTTGCCATCAATCATGTCCCCAATCCTCCTCAGAAGATCGTCCTCTGAGGAGGACGGGGACTTCTTCACGGGCGGAGTGCGGGTGCAGGGGCCCGCGGTGCCCCGCACCACTGCCGCCGCACTCCGCTTATTTACCTCCGCCGAGGGACGCGGCGGCGGAGGAGGAGGGAGGATGGGAGGGAGGGCCGCGCTGTTCCACAGCGCCTCTGCCCTCCTCCTCTCCTGTCGCTCCTCCTCCAACAGGAGCTGCAGACGGGCGTTCCGCCCTCTGAGCTCCCGCGCCGCCTCCCTCATTTCCTCCGCCGCGGCCTTCAGGGCCTCCGCGCCACCGCTTTTCTGCCCCTTAAAGGCGCAGGCAGCGGCGACTTTCTCCACCCGCCTCAGGGACGAGGAGATCCTCTCCGATATCTCCTCGGTCACCTCGTCCCTGAGGCAACTCAGCCTCACCGACGGGCTCATCGCCCCGCCCACCTCGACGACGGCCTGCCCCGCCCTCTTCCTCTTAGAGCCTATGAGGCTCCTGGTGGAGGAGAAGGACGAGACTGACGCAGTCTCGTCGTCCTCCTCCACCTTCCACGAAGCCGGGCCAGGCGCTGAAGGCGGCGCGAGCGCCGTCACTCCAGTCCCAACACCGCCTTCGTCCTCCCCCTCTGACTTACCCCGTCCCATCCCCGTTTTAATATTGAACTCCATAATATTCCCACGAGCAGGTCGGAAGAAAAGGTCCGGCCGGGCAGAGCCGCCTTACCCGGGTAAGCCTATATACTCCGGGGGTTCGGCAGGTTCCCCGGAGGTGGTCGCTTGGGATTGGGCCTTCTCCCCCAACCATGCATCCCATCGCCGCGCACCATAGCTTAGGATTGGAGGGCGATTTTATAGAGTCGCCATACTCGTGGCCCAGGCGGTTAAGCCAAGACCCCCGTTCCTCCTGCCGTCACGTACCATTCACAAAACCAATAGGGAATTGTGAATGGGTCGTTGTGACGACCAACAGGAGGCTTACGGTGTGTGTATGACTCGGGTACCCCGGGTTCGTTAAGCCCGTACTGCAGCTGAAAGGCTGGCAGCCCCTGAGGGGATCCCAGACCTAACTTGCGTTATCCTCTAAAATATTGATCGAAACCAGGTTTAATTGACTGTTTCAGCGTGGTACCACATTACTACGTGATACAATGCAGAAACAGCCCAGGATCTAGCCATGAAGTATGAGAAATATGCGAAAGTATGAGCCTGATGAGGGCAAATCCTAGACCTAACCCAGACCTAACATGCGCTATCCTCTAAAATATTTATCAAGACCAGGTTTAATTGAATGTTTCAGTGTGGTCCCACATTACTACGTGATCCAAACCAGAAAAAACCCAGGATCCGTTCAACAAGTATGTGAAGAAAGCGAAAGTACGAGTCTGATGAGTGAAAATCCCAGGCCTGACCTAGACCTAACATGCGTTATCCTCTAAAATAATGAGCGAAACCAGGTTTAATGGACTGTTTCAGTGTGGTACCACACTACTACGGGATCCAAACCAGAAAAAACTCAGGATCCGTTCAACAAGTATGTGAAGTGTGCGAAAGTATGAGCCTGATGAGAGCAAATCCCAGACCTAACCTAGACCTAACATGAATTATTCTCTAAAATACTGGTCGAAACCAGGTTTAATTGACTGTTTCAGTGTGGTCCCACATTACTACGTGACCCAAACCAGAAAAAACCCAGGATCCGTTCAACAAGTATGTGAAGAATGCGAAAGTATGAGTCTGATGTGTGAAAAAACCAGGCCCGACCTAGACCTAACATGCGTTATCCTCTAAAATATTAATCGAAACAAGGTTTAATCGACTGTTTCAGTGTGGAACCACATTACTACGTGATCAAAACCAGAAAAAAACCCAGGATCTTGTCAACGAGTATGTGAAGTGTGCGAAAGCATGAGTCTGATGAGGGCTAATCCCAGACCTATCCCAGACCTAGCTTGCGTTATCCTCTAAAATATTGATCGAAACCAGGTTTAATTGACTGTTTTAGTGTGGTACCACATTACTACGTGATCCAAACCAGAAAAAACCCAGGATCTGTTTAACAAGTATGTGAAAAACGCGAAACTGTGAGCCTGATGAGGGCAAATCTTAGACGTAACCCAGACCTAAGATGCGTTATCCTCTAAAATATTTATCCAGAACAGGTTTCATTGAATGTTTCAGTGTGGTACCACTTTACTACGTGATCCAATCCAGAAATAGCCCAGGATCTAGCCATGAAGTATGAGAAATATGCGATAGTAAGAGCCTGATGAGGGCAAATCCTAGACCTATCCCAGACCTAACATGAATTATTCTCTAAAATATTGGTCGAAACCAGGTTTAATTGACTGTTTCAGTGTGGTCCCACATTACTACGTGACCCAAACCAGAAAAAACCCAGGATCCGTTCAACAAGTATGTGAAGAATGCGAAAGTATGAGTCTGATGAGTGAAAAAACCAGGCCTGACCTAGACCTAACATGCGTTATCCTCTAAAATATTAATCGAAACAAGTTTTAATCGACTGTTTCAGTGTGGAACCACATTACTACGTGATCAAGACCAGAAAAAAACCCTGGATCTTGTCAACGAGTATGTGAAGTGTGCGAAAGCATGAGTCTGATGAGGGCTAATCCCAGACCTATGCCAGACCTAACTTGCGTTGTCCTCTAAAGTATTGATGGAAACCAGGTTTAATTGACTGTTTCAGTGTTGTACTTCATTACTACGTGATGCAATCCAGAAAAAGCCCAGGATCTAGCCATGAAGTATGAGAAATATGCGATAGTAAGAGCCTGATGAGGGCAAATCCTAGACCTATCCCAGACCTAACATGAATTATTCTCTAAAATATTGGTCGAAACCAGGTTTAATTGACTGTTTCAGTGTGGTCCCACATTACTACGTGATCCAAACCAGAAAAAACCCAGGATCAGTTCAGCAAGTATGAGAAGAATGCGAAAGTATGAGTCTGATGAGTGAAAATCCCAGGGCTAACCTAGACCTAACATGCGTTATCCTCTAAAATAATAAGCGAAACCAGGTTTAATGGACTGTTTCAGTGTGGTACCACACTACTACGGGATCCAAACCAGAAAAAACCCAGGATCTGTTCAACAAGTATGTGAAAAACCCAAAAGTACGAGCCTGATGAGGGCAAATCCCAGACCTATGCCAGACCTACCTTGCGTTGTCCTCTAAAATATTGATGGAAACCAGGTTTAATTGACTGTTTCAGTGTTGTACTTCATTACTACGTGATGCAATCCAGAAAAAGCCCAGCATCTAGCCATCAAGTATGAGAAATATGCGAAAGAATGAGTCTGATGAGTGAAAATCCCAGGCCTGACCTAGACCTAACATGCGTTATCCTCTAAAATAATAAGCGAAACCAGGTTTAATGGACTGTTTCAGTGTGGTACCACACTACTACGGGATCCAAACCAGAAAAAACCCAGGATCTGTTCAACAAGTATGTGAAAAACGCGAAACTGTGAGCCTGATGAGGGCAAATCTTAGACCTAACCCAGACCTAAGTTGCGTTATCCTCTAAAATATTTATCCAGACCAGGTTTCATTGAATGTTTCAGTGTGGTACCACTTTACTACGTGATCCAATCCAGAAATAGCCCAGGATCTAGCCATGAAGTATGAGAAATATGCGAAAGTATGAGCCTGATGAGTGAAAATCCCAGGGCTAACCTAGACCTAACATGCGTTATCCTCTAAAATATTGATCCAAACCAGGTTTAATGGACTGTTTCAGTGTGGTACCACTTTACTACGTGATCCAAAGCAGAAAAAACCCTCGATCAGGTCAACATGTATGTTAAAACTGCGAAAGTATGACCCTGATGAGGGCAAATCCCAGGCCTAACCTAGACCTAACTTGCGTTACCCTCTAAAATATTGATCGAAACCAGGTTTAATTGACTGTTTCACTGTGGTACCACACTACTGCGTGATCCAAACCAGAAATAACCCAGGATCTGTTCAACAAGTATGTGAAAAATGCGAAAGTATGATCCTGACGAGGGCAAATCCCAGACCTATCCCAGACCTAACATGCGTTACCCTCAAAAATATTGATCGAAACCAGGTTTAATCGAGTGTTTCAGTGTGGTACCACATTACTACGTGATCCAAACCAGAAAAAAACCCTGGAGCTGTTCAACAAGTACGTGAAGAATGCGAAAGTATGTGTCTGATGAGGGCAAATCCTAGACCTTACCCTGACCTAACATGCGTTATCCACTAAAATATTTATCATGACCAGGTTTAATTGAATGTTTCAGTGTGGTACCACACTACTACGTGATCCAAACCAGAAATAGCCCAGGATCTATCCATGAAGTATGAAAAATATGCGAAAGTATGAGCCTGATGAGGGCAAATCCCAGACCTATCCGAGACCTAACATGCGTTATCCTCAAAAATATTGAGCGAAACCAGGTTTAATGGACTGTTTCAGTGTGGTACCACACTACTACGTGATCCAAACCAGAAAAAACTCAGGATCCGTTCAACAAGTATGTGAAGTGTGCGAAAGTATGAGCCTGATGAGAGCAAATCCCAGACCTAACCTAGACCTAACATGAATTATTCTCTAAAATATTGGTCGAAACCAGGTTTAATTGACTGTTTCAGTGTGGTCCCACATTACAACGTGACCCAAACCAGAAAAAACCCGTGATCCGTTCAAGAAGTATGTGAAAAATGCGAAAGTATGTGTCTGATGAGTGAAAATCTCAGGGCTAACATAGACCTGACATGCGTTATCCTGAAATATATTGATCGAAACCTGGTTTAATCGACTGTTTCAGTGTGGTACCACATTACTATGTGATCCAAACCAGAAAATAACCCCGGATCTGTTCAACGAGTATGTGAAGTGTGCGAAAGTATGAGTCTGATGAGGGCAAATCCCAGACCTATCCCAGACCTAACATGCGTTATCCTCTAAAATATTTATCAAGACCAGGTTTAATCGATTGTTTCAGTGTGGACCCACATTACTACATGATCCAAACCAGAAAAAACCCAGGATCCGTTCAACAAGTATGTGAAGAATGCGAAAGTATGAGTCTGATGAGTGAAAATCCCAGGCCTGACCTAGACCTAACATGCGTTATCCTCTAAAATATTGAGCGAAACCAGGTTTAATGGACTGTTTCAGTGTGGTACCACACTACTACGTGATCCAAACCAGAAAAAACTCAGGATCCGTTCAACAAGTATGTGAAGTGTGCGAAAGTATGAGCCTGATGAGAGCAAATCCCAGACCTAACCTAGACCTAACATGAATTATTCTCTAAAATACTGGTCGAAACCAGGTTTAATTGACTGTTTCAGTGTGGTCCCACATTACTACGTGACCCAAACCAGAAAAAACCCAGGATCCGTTCAACAAGTATGTGAAGAATGCGAAAGTATGAGTCTGATGTGTGAAAAAACCAGGCCCGACCTAGACCTAACATGCGTTATCCTCTAAAATATTAATCGAAACAAGGTTTAATCGACTGTTTCAGTGTGGAACCACATTACTACGTGATCAAAACCAGAAAAAAACCCAGGATCTCGTCAACGAGTATGTGAAGTGTGCGAAAGTATGATTCTGATGAGGGCTAATCCCAGACCTATCCCAGACCTAACATGCGTTATCCTCTAAAATATTTATCAAGACCAGGTTTCATTGATTGTTTCAGTGTGGTACCACTTTACTACGTGATCCAATCCACAAATAGCCCAGGATCTAGCCATGAAGTATGAGAAATATGCGAAAGTATGAGCCTGATGAGGGCAAATCCTAGACCTAACCCAGACCTAACATGCGTTATTCTCTAAAATATTTATCAAGACCAGGTTTAATTGAATGTTTCAGTGTGGTACCACATTTCTACATGTTCCAAACCAGAAAAAACCCAGGATCCGTTCAACAAGTATGTGAAAAACGCGAAAGTATGAGCCTGATGAGGGCGAATCCCAGACCTATGCCAGACCTAACTTGCGTTATCCTCTAAAATGTTGATCGAAACCAGGTTTAATTGATTGTTTCAGTGTAGACCCACATTACTACGTGATCCAAACCAGAAAAAACCCAGGATCCGTTCAACAAGTATGTGAAGAATGCGAAAGTATGAGTCTGATGAGTGAAAATCCCAGGCCTGACCTAGACCTAACATGCGTTATCCTCAAAAATATGGAGCGAAACCAGGTTTGATGGACTGTTTCAGTGTGGTACCACACTTCTACGGGATCGAAACCAGAAAAAACCCAGGATCCGTTCGACAAGTATGTGAAGTGTGCGAAAGTATCAGTCTGATGAGTGAAAATCCCAGGGCTAACCTAGACCTTACATGCGTTATCCTCTAAAATATTGAGCGAAACCAGGTTTAATGGACTGTTTCAGTGTGGTACCACACTACTACGTGATCCAAACTAGAAAAAACCCAGGATCCGTTCAACAAGTATGTGAAGTGTGCGAAAGTATGAGCCTGATGAGAGCAAATCCCAGACCTAACCTAGACCTAACATGAATTATTCTCTAAAATATTGGTCGAAACCAGGTTTAATTGACTGTTTCAGTGTGGTCCCGCATTACTACGTGACCCAAACCAGAAAAAACCCAGGATCCGTTCAACAAGTATGTGAAAAACGCGAAAGTATGAGCCTGATGAGGGCAAATCCCAGACCTATCCCAGACCTAACTTGCGATATCCTCTAAAATATTGATCGAAACCAAGTTTAATCGACTGTTTCAGTGTGGAACCACATTACTACGTGTTCCAAACCAGAAAAAACCCAGGATCCGTTCAACAAGTATGTGAAGAAGGCGAAAGTATGAGTCTGATGAGTGAAAATCCCAGGCCTAACCTAGACATAACATGCGTTATCCTCAAAAATATTGATCGAAACCTGATTTAATCGACTGTTTCAGTGCGGTACCACATTACTATGTGATCCAAACCAGAAGGCAACCCAGGATCTGTTCAACGAGTATGTGAAGTGTGCGAAAGTATGAGTCTGATGAGGTCAAACCCCAGAACAATCCCAGGCTTAACTTGCGTTATCCTCTAAAATATTGATCGAAACCAGGTTTAATTGACTGTTTCAGCGTGGTACCACATTACTACGTGATACAATCCAGAAACAGCCCAGGATCTAGCCATGAAGTATGAGAGATATGCGAAAGTATGAGCCTGCTGAGGGCAAATCCTAGACCTAACCCAAACCTAACATGCGTTATCCTCTAAAATATTTATCAAGACCAGGTTTAATCGACCGTTTCAGTGTGCTACCACATTACTACGTGATCCAAACCAGAAAAAACCCAGGATCCGTTCCACAAGTATGTGAAGAATGCGAAAGTATGAGTCTGATGAGTGAAAATCCCAGGCCTAACCTAGACCTAACATGCGTTATCCTCAAAAATATTGATCGAAACCTGATTTAATCGACTGTTTCAGTGTGGTACCACATTACTATGTGATCCAAACCAGAAAGCATCCCAGGATCTGTTCAACGAGTATGTGATGTGTGCGAAAGTATGAGTCTGATGAGGTCGAATCCCAGAACAATCCCAGACTTAACTTGCGTTATCCTCTAAAATATTGATCGAAACCAGGTTTAATCGACTGTTTCAGTGTGGTACCACATTACGACGTGATCCAAACCAGAAAAAACCCATGATCAGTTCAACAAGTATGAGAAGAATGCGAAAGTATGAGTCTGATGAGTGAAAATCCCAGGGCTAACCTAGACCTAACATGCGTTATCCTCTAAAATATTGATCCAAACCAGGTTTAATGGACTGTTTCAGTGTGGTACCACACTACTCCGTGATACAAACCAGAAAAAACCCAGGATCTGTTCAAGAAGTATGTGAAAAACGCGAAAGTATGAGCCTGATGAGGGCGAATTCCAGACCTATGCCAGACCTAACTTGCGTTATCCTCTAAAATATTGACCGAAACCAGGTCTAATTGACTGTTTCAGCGTGGTACCACATTACTACGTGATACAATCCAGAAACAGCCCAGGATCTAGCCATGAAGTATGAGAAATATGCGAAAGTATGAGCCTGATGAGAGCAAATCCCAGACCTAACCTAGACCTAACATGAATTATTCTCTAAAATATTGGTCGAAACCAGGTTTAATTGACTGTTTCAGTGTGGTCCCACATTACTACGTGACCCAAACCAGAAAAAACCCAGGATCCGTTCAACAAGTATGTGAAAAACGCGAAAGTATGAGCCTGATGAGGGCAAATCCCAGACCTATGCCAGACCTAACTTGTGTTACCCTCTAAAATATTGATCGAAACCAGGTTTAATTGACTGTTTCAGCGTGGTACCACATTACTACGTGATACAATCCAGAAACAGCCCAGGATCTAGCCATGAAGTATGAGAGATATGCGAAAGTATGAGCCTGCTGAGGGCAAATCCCAGACCAATCCCAGACTTAGCTTTCGTTATCCTCTAAGATATTGATCGAAACCAGGTTTAATCGTCTGTTTCAGTGTGGTACCACATTACTACGTGATCCAAACCAGAAAAAACCCAGGATCAGTTCAAGAAGTATGAGAAGAATGCGAAAGTATGAGTCTGATGAGTGAAAATCCCAGGGCTAACCTAGACCTTACATGCGTTATCGTCTAAAATATTCATCCAAACCAGGTTTAATGGACTGATTCAGTGTGGTACCACACTACTGCGTGATACAAACCAGAAAAAACCCAGGATCTGTTCAACAAGTATGTGAAAAACGCGAAAGTATGAGCCTGATGAGGGCGAATCCCAGACCTATGCCAGACCTAACTTGTGTTATCCTCTAAAATATTGATCGAAACCAGGTTTAATTGACTGTTTCAGCGTGGTACCACATTACTACGTGATACAATCCAGAAACAGCCCAGGATCTAGCCATGAAGTATGAGAGATATGCGAAAGTATGAGCCTGCTGAGGGCAAATCCTGGACCTAACCCAAACCCAACATGCGTTATCCTCTAAAATATTTATCAAGACCAGGTTTAATCGACTGTTTCAGTGTGGTACCACATTACTATGTCATCCAAACCAGAAAGTAACCCAGGATCTGTTCAACGAGTATGTGAAGCGTGCGAAAGTATGAGTCTGATGAGGTCAAATCCCAGACCTATCCCAAACCTAACTATGCGTTATCCTCTAAAATATTGATCAAATCCAGGTTTAATCGACTGTTTCAGTGTGGTACCACATTACTACGTGATCCAAACCAGAAAAAACCCAGGATCCGTTCAACAAGTATGTGAAGAATGCGAAAGTATGAGTCTGAAGAGTGAAAATCCCAGACCTAACCTAGACCTAACATGCGTTATCCTCTAAAATATTGATCCAAACCATGTTTAATGGACTGTTTCAGTGTGGTACCACACTACTACGTGATCCAAACCAGAGAAAACCCAGGATCTGTTCAACAAGTATGTGAAAAACGCGAAAGTATGAGCCTGATGAGGTCAAATCCCAGACCAATCCCAGACTTAGCTTTCGTTATCCTCAAGAATATTGATCGAAACCTGGTTTAATCGACTGTTTCAGTGTGGTACCACATTACTATGTGATCCAAACCAGAAAATAACCCAGGATCTGTTCAACGAGTATGTGAAGTGTGCGAAAGTATGAGTCTGATGAGGTCAAATCCCAGACCTATCCCAAACCTAACTATGCGTTATCCTCTAAAATATTGATCAAAACCAGGTTTAATCGACTGTTTCAGTGTGGTACCACATTACTACGTGATCCAAACCAGAAAAAACCCAGGATCCGTTCAACAAGTATGTGAAAATGCGAAAGTATGAGTCTGAAGAGTGAAAATCCCAGACCTATGCCAGACCTAACTTGTGTTATCCTCTAAAATATTGATCGAAACCAGGTTTAATTGACTGTTTCAGCGTGGTACCACATTACTACGTGATACAATCCAGAAACAGCCCAGGATCTAGCCATGAAGTATGAGAGATATGCGAAAGTATGAGCCTCCTGAGGGCAAATCCTAGACCTAACCCAAACCTAACATGCGTTATCCTCTAAAATATTTATCAAGACCAGGTTTAATTGATTGTTTCAGTGTGGTCCCACACTACAACGTGATCCAAACCAGAAAAAACCCAGGATCCGTTCAACAAGTATGTGAAGAATGCGAAAGTATGAGTCTGATGAGTGAAAATCCCAGGCCTAACCTAGACCTAACATGCGTTATCCTCTAAACAATTGATCCAAACCTAAGCCAATCCCAGACTTAGCTTTCGTTATCCTCAAGAATATTGATCGAAACCTGGTTTAATCGACTGTTTCAGTGTGGTACCACATTACTATGTGATCCAAACCTGAAAATAACCCAGGATCCGTTCAACGAGTATGTGAAGTGTACGAAAGTATGAGTCTGATGAGGGCAAATCCCATACCTATCCCCGACCTAACATGCGTTATCCTCTAAAATATTTATCAAGACCAGGTTTAATTGATTGTTTCAGTGTGGACCCACATAACTACGTGATCCAAACCAGAAAAAACCCAGGATCCGTTCTACAAGTATGTGAAGAATGCGAAAGTATGAGTCTGATGAGTGAAAATCCCAGGCCTAACCTAGACCTAACATGCGTTATCCTCATAAATATTTATCGAAACCTGGTTTAATCGACTGTTGCAGTGTGGTACCACATTACTATGTGATCCAAACCAGAAAGTAACCCAGGATCTGTTCAACGAGTATGAGAAGAATGCGAAAGTATGAGTCTGATGAGTGAAAATCCCAGGGCTAACCTAGACCTAACATGCGTTATCCTCTAAAATATTGATCGAAACCAGGTTTAATTGACTGTTTCAGCGTGGTACCACATTACTACGTGATACAGTCCAGAAACAGCCCAGGATCTAGCCATGAAGTATGAGAAATATACGAAAGTATGAGCCTGATGAGGGCAAATCCTAGACCTAACCCAGACCTAACTTGCGTTGTCCTCTAAGATATTGATGGAAACCAGGTTTAATTAACTGTTTCAGTGTTGTACTTCATTACTACGTGATGCAATCCAGAAAAAGCCCAGGATCTAGCCATCAAGTATGAGAGATATGCGAAAGAACGAGCCTGATGAGAGCAAATCCCAGACCTATCCCAAACCTAACTATGCGTTATCCTCTAAAATATTGATCGAAACCAGGTTTAATTGACTGTTTCAGCGTGGTACCACATTACTACGTGATACAATCCAGAAACAGCCCAGGATCTAGCCATGAAGTATGAGAGATATGCGAAAGTATGAGCCTGCTGAGGGCAAATCCTAAACCTAACCCAAACCTAACATGCGTTATCCTCTAAAATATTTATCAAGACCAGGTTTAATTGATTGTTTCAGTGTGGTCCCACACTACAACGTGATCCAAACCAGAAAAAACCCAGGATCCGTTCAACAAATATGTGAAGAATGCGAAAGTATGAGTCTGATGAGTGAAAATCCCAGGCCTAACCTAGACCTAACATGCGTTATCATCAAAAATGTTGATCGAAACCTGGTTTAATCGACTGTTTCAGTGCGGTATCACATTACTATGTGATCCAAACCAGAAAATAACCCAGGATCTGTTCAACGAGTATGTGAAGTGTGCGAAAGTATGAGTCTGATGAGGTCGAATCCCAGAACAATCCCAGACTTAACTTGCGTTATCCTCTAAAATATTGATCGAAACCAGGTTTAATCGACTGTTTCAGTGTGGTACCACATTACGACGTGATCCAAACCAGAAAAAACCCAGGATCAGTTCAACAAGTATGAGAAGAATGCGAAAGTATGAGTCTGATGAGTGAAAATCCCAGGGCTAACCTAGACCTAACATGCGTTATCCTCTAAAATATTGATCCAAACCAGGATTAATGGACTGTTTCAGTGTGGTACCACTTTACTACGTGATCCAAAGCAGAAAAAACCCTCGATCAGGTCAACATGTATGTTAAAACTGCGAAAGTACGACCCTGATGAGGGCAAATCCCAGGCCTATCCTAGACCTAACTTGCGTTATCCTCTAAAATATTGATCGAAACCAGGTTTAATTCGCTGTTTCAGCGTGGTACCACATTACTATGTGATCCAAACCAGAAAATAACCCAGGATCTGTTCAACGAGTATGTGAAGTGTGCGAAAGTATGAGTCTGATGAGGTCAAATCCCAGACCTATCCCAAACCTAACTATGCGTTATCCTCTAAAATATTGATCAAAACCAGGTTTAATCGACTGTTTCAGTGTGGTACCACATTACTACGTGATCCAAACCAGAAAAAACCCAGGATCCGTTCAACAAGTATGTGAAGAATGCGAAAGTATGAGTCTGAAGAGTGAAAATCCCAGACCTAACCTAGACCTAACATGCGTTATCCTCAAGTATATTGATCGAAACCTGGTTTAATCGACTGTTTCAGTGTGGTACCACATTACTATGTGATCCAAACCAGAAAATAACCCAGGATCTGTTCAACGAGTATGTGAAGTGTGCGAAAGTATGAGTCTGATGAGGTCAAATCCCGGACCAATCCCAGACTTAACTTGCGTTATCCCCTAAGATATTGATCGAAACCAGGTTTAATCGACTGTTTCAGTGTGGTACCACATTACTACGTGATCCAAACCAGAAAAAACCCAGGATCAGTTCAACAAGTATGTGAAGAATGCGAAAGTATGAGTCTGAAGAGTGAAAATCCCAGACCTAACCTAGACCTAAGATGCGTTATCCTCAAGTATATTGATCGAAACCTGGTTTAATCGACTGTTTCAGTGTGGTACCACATTACTATGTGATCCAAACCAGAAAATAACCCAGGATCTGTTCAACGAGTATGTGAAGTGTGCGAAAGTATGAGTCTGATGAGGTCAAATCCCGGACCAATCCCAGACTTAACTTGCGTTATCCCCTAAGATATTGATCGAAACCAGGTTTAATCGACTGTTTCAGTGTGGTACCACATTACTACGTGATCCAAACCAGAAAAAACCCAGGATCAGTTCAACAAGTATGAGAAGAATGCGAAAGTATGAGTCTGATGAGTGAAAATCCCAGGGCTAACCTAGACCTAACATGCGTTATCCTCTAAACAATTGATCCAAACCAGGTTTAATGGACTGCTTCAGTGTGGTACCACACTACTACGTGATACAAACCAGAAAAAACCCAGGATCTGTTCAACAAGTACGTGAAAAACGCGAAAGTATGAGCCTGATGAGGGCGAATCCCAGACCTATGCCAGACCTAACTTGTGTTATCCTCTAAAATATTGATCGAAACCAGGTTTAATTGACTGTTTCAGCGTGGTACCACATTACTACGTGATACAATCCAGAAACAGCCCAGGATCTAGCCATGAAGTATGAGAGATATGCGAAAGTATGAGCCTGCTGAGGGCAAATCCTAGACCTAACCCAAACCTAACATGCGTTATCCTCTAAAATATTTATCAAGACCAGGTTTAATTGATTGTTTCAGTGTGGTCCCACACTACAACGTGATCCAAACCAGAAAAAACCCAGGATCCATTCAACAAGTATGTGAAGAATGCGAAAGTATGAGTCTGATGAGTGAAAATCCCAGGCCTAACCTAGACCTAACATGCGTTATCCTCATAAATATTTATCGAAACCTGGTTTAATCGACTGTTGCAGTGTGGTACCACATTACTATGTGATCCAAACCAGAAAGTAACCCAGGATCTGTTCAACGAGTATGTGAAGTGTGCGAAAGTATGAGTCTGATGAGGTCAAACCCCAGACCTATCCCAGACTTAACTTGCGTTATCCTCTAAAATATTGATCGAAACCAGGTTTAATCGACTGTTTCAGTGTGGTACCACCTTACTACGTGATCCAAACCAGAAAAAACCCAGGATCAGTTCAACAAGTATGAGAAGAATGCGAAAGTATGAGTCTGATGAGTGAAAATCCCAGGGCTAACCTAGACCTAACATGCGTTATCCTCTAAAATATTGATCCAAACCAGGATTAATGGACTGTTTCAGTGTGGTACCACACTACTACGTGATACAAACCAGAAAAAACCCAGGATCTGTTCAACAAGTATGTGAAAAACGCGAAAGTATGAGCCTGATGAGTGCAAATCCTAGACCTAACCCAGACCTAACTTGCGTTGTCCTCTAAGATATTGATGGAAACCAGGTTTAATTAACTGTTTCAGTGTTGTACTTCATTACTACGTGATGCAATCCAGAAAAAGCCCAGGATCTAGCCATCAAGTATGAGAGATATGCGAAAGAACGAGCCTGATGAGAGCAAATCCCAGACCTAACCTAGACCTAACATGAATTATTCTCTAAAATATTGATCGAAACCAGGTTTAATCGACTGTTTCAGTGTGGTACCAGATTACTGCGTGATCCAAACCAGAAAAAACCCAGGATCAGTTCAACAAGTATGAGAAGAATGCGAAAGTATGAGGCTGATGAGTGAAAATCCCAGGCCTAACCTAGACCTAAGATGCGTTATCCTCAAGAATATTGATCGAAACCTGGTTTAATCGACTGTTTCTGTGTGGTACCACATTACTATGTGATCCAAACCAGAAAATATCCCAGGATCTGTTCAACGAGTATGTGAAGTGTGCGAAAGTATGAGTCTGATGAGGTCAAATCCCAGACCTATCCCAAACCTAACTATGCGTTATCCTCTAAAATATTGATTAAAACCAGGTTTAATCGACTGTTTCAGTGTGGTACCACATTACTACGTGATCCAAACCAGAAAAAACCCAGGATCCGTTCAACAAGTATGTGAAGAATGCGAAAGTATGAGTCTGAAGAGTGAAAATCCCAGACCTAACCTAGACCTAACATGCGTTATCCTCTAAAATATTGATCCAAACCATGTTTAATGGACTGTTTCAGTGTGGTACCACACTACTACGTGATCCAAACCAGAGAAAACCCAGGATCTGTTCAACAAGTATGTGAAAAACGCGAAAGTATGAGCCTGATGCGGGCAAATCCCAGAACTATCCCAGACCTAACTTGCGTTGTCCTCTAAGATATTGATGGAAACCAGGTTTAATTAACTGTTTCAGTGTTGTACTTCATTACTACGTGATGCAATCCAGAAAAAGCCCAGGATCTAGCCATCAAGTATGAGAGATATGCGAAAGAACGAGCCTGATGAGAGCAAATCCCAGACCTAACCTAGACCTAACATGAATTATTCTCTAAAATATTGATCGAAACCAGGTTCAATCGACTGTTTCAGTGTGGTACCACATTACTATGTGATCCAAACCAGAAAATAACCCAGGATCTGTTCAACGAGTATGTGAAGTGTGCGAAAGTATGAGTCTGGTGTGGTCAAATCCCAGACCTATCCCAAACCTAACTATGCGTTATCCTCTAAAATATTGATCAAATCCAGGTTTAATCGACTGTTTCAGTGTGGTACCACATTACTACGTGATCCAAACCAGAAAAAACCCAGGATCCGTTCAACAAGTATGTGAAGAATGCGAAAGTATGAGGCTGATGAGTGAAAATCCCAGGCCTAACCTAGACCTAAGATGCGTTATCCTCAAGTATATTGATCGAAACCTGGTTTAATCGACTGTTTCAGTGTGGTACCACATTACTATGTGATCCAAACCAGAAAATAACCCAGGATCTGTTCAACGAGTATGTGAAGTGTGCGAAAGTATGAGTCTGATGAGGTCAAATCCCGGACCAATCCCAGACTTAACTTGCGTTATCCCCTAAGATATTGATCGAAACCAGGTTTAATCGACTGTTTCAGTGTGGTACCACATTACTACGTGATCCAAACCAGAAAAAACCCAGGATCAGTTCAACAAGTATGAGAAGAATGCGAAAGTATGAGTCTGATGAGTGAAAATCCCAGGGCTAACCTAGACCTAACATGCGTTATCCTCTAAACAATTGATCCAAACCAGGTTTAATGGACTGTTTCAGTGTGGTACCACACTACTACGTGATACAAACCAGAAAAAACCCAGGATCTGTTCAACAAGTACGTGAAAAACGCGAAAGTATGAGCCTGATGAGGGCGAATCCCAGACCTATGCCAGACCTAACTTGTGTTATCCTCTAAAATATTGATCGAAACCAGGTTTAATTGACTGTTTCAGCGTGGTACCACATTACTACGTGATACAGTCCAGAAACAGCCCAGGATCTAGCCATGAAGTATGAGAGATATGCGAAAGTATGAGCCTGCTGAGGGCAAATCCTAGACCTAACCCAAACCTAACATGCGTTATCCTCTAAAATATTTATCAAGACCAGGTTTAATTGAATGTTTCAGTGTGGTACCACATTACTACCTGAACCAAACCAGAAAATAACCCAGGATCTGTTCAACGAGTATGTGAAGTGTGCGAAAGTATGAGTCTGATGAGGTCAAATCCGAGACCTATCCCAAACCTAACTATGCGTTATCCTCTAAAATATTGATCAAAACCAGGTTTAATCGACTGTTTCATTGTGGTACCACATTACTACGTGATCCAAACCAGAAAAAACCCAGGATCCGTTCAACAAGTATGTGAAGAATGCGAAAGTATGAGTCTGAAGAGTGAAAATCCCAGACCTAACCTAGACCTAACATGCGTTATCCTCTAAGATATTGATCCAAACCATGTTTAATGGACTGTTTCAGTGTGGTACCACACTACTACGTGATCCAAACCAGAGAAAACCCAGGATCTGTTCAACAAGTATGTGAAAAACGCGAAAGTATGAGCCTCATGAGGGCAAATCCCAGACCTATCCCAGACCTAACTTGCGTTGTCCTCTAAGATATTGATGGAAACCAGGTTTAATTAACTGTTTCAGTGTTGTACTTCATTACTACGTGATGCAATCCAGAAAAAGCCCAGGATCTAGCCATCAAGTGTGAGAAATATGCGAAAGAATGTGCCTGATGAGAGCAAATCCCAGACCTAACCTAGACCTAACATGAATTATTCTCTAAAATATTGATCGAAACCAGGTTTAATCGACTGTTTCGGTGTGGTACCACATTACTATGTGATCCAAACCAGAAAATAACCCAGGATCTGTTCAACGAGTATGTGAAGTGTGCGAAAGTATGAGTCTGAAGAGGTCAAATCCCAGACCTATCCCAAACCTAACTAAGCGTTATCCTCTAAAATATTGATCGAAACCAGGTTTAATCGACTGTTTCAGTGTGGTACCACATTACTACGTGATCCAAACCAGAAAAAACCCAGGATCAGTTCAACAAGTATGAGAAGAATGCGAAAGTATGAGTCTGATGAGTGAAAATCCCAGGGCTAACCTAGACCTAACATGCGTTATCCTCTAAAATATTGATCCAAACCAGGATTAATGGACTGTTTCAGTGTGGTACCACACTACTACGTGATCCAAACCAGAGAAAACCCAGGATCTGTTCAACAAGTATGTGAAAAACGCGAAAGTATGAGCCTCACGAGGGCAAATCCCAGACCTATTCCAGACCTAACTTGCGTTGTCCTCTAAGATATTGATGGAAACCAGGTTTAATTAACTGTTTCAGTGTTGTACTTCATTACTACGTGATGCAATCCAGAAAAAGCCCAGGATCTAGCCATCAAGTGTGAGAAATATGCGAAAGAATGTGCCTGATGAGAGCAAATCCCAGACCTAACCTAGACCTAACATGAATTATTCTCTAAAATATTGATCGAAACCAGGTTTAATCGACTGTTTCAGTGTGGTACCACATTACTATGTGATCCAAACCAGAAAATAACCCAGGATCTGTTCAACGAGTATGTGAAGTGTGCGAAAGTATGAGTCTGAAGAGGTCAAATCCCAGACCTATCCCAAACCTAACTAAGCGTTATCCTCTAAAATATTGATCGAAACCAGGTTTAATCGACTGTTTCAGTGTGGTACCACATTACTACGTGATCCAAACCAGAAAAAACCCAGGATCAGTTCAACAAGTATGAGAAGAATGCGAAAGTATGAGTCTGATGAGTGAAAATCCCAGGGCTAACCTAGACCTAACATGCGTTATCCTCTAAAATATTGATCCAAACCAGGATTAATGGACTGTTTCAGTGTGGTACCACACTACTACGTGATACAAACCAGAAAAAACCCAGGATCTGTTCAACAAGTATGTGAAAAACGCGAAAGTATGAGCCTGATGAGGGCAAATCCTAGACCTAACCCAGACCTAACTTGCGTTGTCCTCTAAGATATTGATGGAAACCAGGTTTAATTAACTGTTTCAGTGTTGTACTTCATTACTACGTGATGCAATCCAGAAAAAGCCCAGGATCTAGCCATCAAGTATGAGAGATATGCGAAAGAACGAGCCTGATGAGAGCAAATCCCAGACCAAACCTAGACCTAACATGAATTATTCTCTAAAATATTGATCGAAACCAGGTTTAATCGACTGTTTCAGTGTGGTACCACATTACTACGTGATCCAAACCAGAAAAAACCCAGGATCAGTTCAACAAGTATGAGAAGAATGCGAAAGTATGAGTCTGATGAGTGAAAATCCCAGGGCTAACCTAGACCTAACATGCGTTATCCTCTAAACAATTGATCCAAACCAGGTTTAATGGACTGTTTCAGTGTGGTACCACACTACTACGTGATACAAACCAGAAAAAACCCAGGATCTGTTCAACAAGTACGTGAAAAACGCGAAAGTATGAGCCTGATGAGGGCGAATCCCAGACCTATGCCAGACCTAACTTGTGTTATCCTCTAAAATATTGATCGAAACCAGGTTTAATTGACTGTTTCAGCGTGGTACCACATTACTACGTGATACAATCCAGAAACAGCCCAGGATCTAGCCATGAAGTATGAGAGATATGCGAAAGTATGAGCCTGCTGAGGGCAAATCCTAGACCTAACCCAAACCTAACATGCGTTATCCTCTAAAATATTTATCAAGACCAGGTTTAATTGATTGTTTCAGTGTGGTCCCACACTACAACGTGATCCAAACCAGAAAAAACCCAGGATCCATTCAACAAGTATGTGAAGAATGCGAAAGTATGAGTCTGATGAGTGAAAATCCCAGGCCTAACCTAGACCTAACATGCGTTATCCTCATAAATATTTATCGAAACCTGGTTTAATCGACTGTTGCAGTGTGGTACCACATTACTATGTGATCCAAACCAGAAAGTAACCCAGGATCTGTTCAACGAGTATGTGAAGTGTGCGAAAGTATGAGTCTGATGAGGTCAAACCCCAGACCTATCCCAGACTTAACTTGCGTTATCCTCTAAAATATTGATCGAAACCAGGTTTAATCGACTGTTTCAGTGTGGTACCACCTTACTACGTGATCCAAACCAGAAAAAACCCAGGATCAGTTCAACAAGTATGAGAAGAATGCGAAAGTATGAGTCTGATGAGTGAAAATCCCAGGGCTAACCTAGACCTAACATGCGTTATCCTCTAAAATATTGATCCAAACCAGGATTAATGGACTGTTTCAGTGTGGTACCACACTACTACGTGATACAAACCAGAAAAAACCCAGGATCTGTTCAACAAGTATGTGAAAAACGCGAAAGTATGAGCCTGATGAGGGCAAATCCTAGACCTAACCCAGACCTAACTTGCGTTGTCCTCTAAGATATTGATGGAAACCAGGTTTAATTAACTGTTTCAGTGTTGTACTTCATTACTACGTGATGCAATCCAGAAAAAGCCCAGGATCTAGCCATCAAGTATGAGAGATATGCGAAAGAACGAGCCTGATGAGAGCAAATCCCAGACCTAACCTAGACCTAACATGAATTATTCTCTAAAATATTGATCGAAACCAGGTTTAATCGACTGTTTCAGTGTGGTACCAGATTACTGCGTGATCCAAACCAGAAAAAACCCAGGATCAGTTCAACAAGTATGAGAAGAATGCGAAAGTATGAGGCTGATGAGTGAAAATCCCAGGCCTAACCTAGACCTAAGATGCGTTATCCTCAAGAATATTGATCGAAACCTGGTTTAATCGACTGTTTCTGTGTGGTACCACATTACTATGTGATCCAAACCAGAAAATAACCCAGGATCTGTTCAACGAGTATGTGAAGTGTGCGAAAGTATGAGTCTGATGAGGTCAAATCCCAGACCTATCCCAAACCTAACTATGCGTTATCCTCTAAAATATTGATTAAAACCAGGTTTAATCGACTGTTTCAGTGTGGTACCACATTACTACGTGATCCAAAGTAGAAAAAACCCAGGATCCGTTCAACAAGTATGTGAAGAATGCGAAAGTATGAGTCTGAAGAGTGAAAATCCCAGACCTAACCTAGACCTAACATGCGTTATCCTCTAAAATATTGATCCAAACCATGTTTAATGGACTGTTTCAGTGTGGTACCACACTACTACGTGATCCAATCCAGAGAAAACCCAGGATCTGTTCAACAAGTATGTGAAAAACGCGAAAGTATGAGCCTGATGCGGGCAAATCCCAGAACTATCCCAGACCTAACTTGCGTTGTCCTCTAAGATATTGATGGAAACCAGGTTTAATTAACTGTTTCAGTGTTGTACTTCATTACTACGTGATGCAATCCAGAAAAAGCCCAGGATCTAGCCATCAAGTATGAGAGATATGCGAAAGAACGAGCCTGATGAGAGCAAATCCCAGACCTAACCTAGACCTAACATGAATTATTCTCTAAAATATTGATCGAAACCAGGTTCAATCGACTGTTTCAGTGTGGTACCACATTACTATGTGATCCAAACCAGAAAATAACCCAGGATCTGTTCAACGAGTATGTGAAGTGTGCGAAAGTATGAGTCTGGTGTGGTCAAATCCCAGACCTATCCCAAACCTAACTATGCGTTATCCTCTAAAATATTGATCAAATCCAGGTTTAATCGACTGTTTCAGTGTGGTACCACATTACTATGTGATCCAAACCAGAAAAAACCCAGGATCCGTTCAACAAGTATGTGAAGAATGCGAAAGTATGAGGCTGATGAGTGAAAATCCCAGGCCTAACCTAGACCTAAGATGCGTTATCCTCAAGTATATTGATCGAAACCTGGTTTAATCGACTGTTTCAGTGTGGTACCACATTACTATGTGATCCAAACCAGAAAATAACCCAGGATCTGTTCAACGAGTATGTGAAGTGTGCGAAAGTATGAGTCTGATGAGGTCAAATCCCGGACCAATCCCAGACTTAACTTGCGTTATCCCCTAAGATATTGATCGAAACCAGGTTTAATCGACTGTTTCAGTGTGGTACCACATTACTACGTGATCCAAACCAGAAAAAACCCAGGATCAGTTCAACAAGTATGAGAAGAATGCGAAAGTATGAGTCTGATGAGTGAAAATCCCAGGGCTAACCTAGACCTAACATGCGTTATCCTCTAAACAATTGATCCAAACCAGGTTTAATGGACTGTTTCAGTGTGGTACCACACTACTACGTGATACAAACCAGAAAAAACCCAGGATCTGTTCAACAAGTACGTGAAAAACGCGAAAGTATGAGCCTGATGAGGGCGAATCCCAGACCTATGCCAGACCTAACTTGTGTTATCCTCTAAAATATTGATCGAAACCAGGTTTAATTGACTGTTTCAGCGTGGTACCACATTACTACGTGATACAATCCAGAAACAGCCCAGGATCTAGCCATGAAGTATGAGAGATATGCGAAAGTATGAGCCTGCTGAGGGCAAATCCTAGACCTAACCCAAACCTAACATGCGTTATCCTCTAAAATATTTATCAAGACCAGGTTTAATTGAATGTTTCAGTGTGGTACCACATTACTACCTGAACCAAACCAGAAAATAACCCAGGATCTGTTCAACGAGTATGTGAAGTGTGCGAAAGTATGAGTCTGATGAGGTCAAATCCGAGACCTATCCCAAACCTAACTATGCGTTATCCTCTAAAATATTGATCAAAACCAGGTTTAATCGACTGTTTCATTGTGGTACCACATTACTACGTGATCCAAACCAGAAAAAACCCAGGATCCGTTCAACAAGTATGTGAAGAATGCGAAAGTATGAGTCTGAAGAGTGAAAATCCCAGACCCAACCTAGACCTAACATGCGTTATCCTCTAAAATATTGATCCAAACCAGGATTAATGGACTGTTTCAGTGTGGTACCACACTACTACGTGATCCAAACCAGAGAAAACCCAGGATCTGTTCAACAAGTATGTGAAAAACGCGAAAGTATGAGCCTCATGAGGGCAAATCCCAGACCTATTCCAGACCTAACTTGCGTTGTCCTCTAAGATATTGATGGAAACCAGGTTTAATTAACTGTTTCAGTGTTGTACTTCATTACTACGTGATGCAATCCAGAAAAAGCCCAGGATCTAGCCATCAAGTGTGAGAAATATGCGAAAGAATGTGCCTGATGAGAGCAAATCCCAGACCTAACCTAGACCTAACATGAATTATTCTCTAAAATATTGATCGAAACCAGGTTTAATCGACTGTTTCAGTGTGGTACCACATTACTATGTGATCCAAACCAGAAAATAAACCAGGATCTGTTCAACGAGTATGTGAAGTGTGCGAAAGTATGAGTCTGAAGAGGTCAAATCCCAGACCTATCCCAAACCTAACTAAGCGTTATCCTCTAAAATATTGATCGAAACCAGGTTTAATCGACTGTTTCAGTGTGGTACCACATTACTACGTGATCCAAACCAGAAAAAACCCAGGATCAGTTCAACAAGTATGAGAAGAATGCGAAAGTATGAGTCTGATGAGTGAAAATCCCAGGGCTAACCTAGACCTAACATGCGTTATCCTCTAAAATATTGATCCAAACCAGGATTAATGGACTGTTTCAGTGTGGTACCACACTACTACGTGATACAAACCAGAAAAAACCCAGGATCTGTTCAACAAGTATGTGAAAAACGCGAAAGTATGAGCCTGATGAGGGCAAATCCTAGACCTAACCCAGACCTAACTTGCGTTGTCCTCTAAGATATTGATGGAAACCAGGTTTAATTAACTGTTTCAGTGTTGTACTTCATTACTACGTGATGCAATCCAGAAAAAGCCCAGGATCTAGCCATCAAGTATGAGAGATATGCGAAAGAACGAGCCTGATGAGAGCAAATCCCAGACCTAACCTAGACCTAACATGAATTATTCTCTAAAATATTGATCGAAACCAGGTTTAATCGACTGTTTCAGTGTGGTACCAGATTACTGCGTGATCCAAACCAGAAAAAACCCAGGATCAGTTCAACAAGTATGAGAAGAATGCGAAAGTATGAGGCTGATGAGTGAAAATCCCAGGCCTAACCTAGACCTAAGATGCGTTATCCTCAAGAATATTGATCGAAACCTGGTTTAATCGACTGTTTCTGTGTGGTACCACATTACTATGTGATCCAAACCAGAAAATAACCCAGGATCTGTTCAACGAGTATGTGAAGTGTGCGAAAGTATGAGTCTGATGAGGTCAAATCCCAGACCTATCCCAAACCTAACTATGCGTTATCCTCTAAAATATTGATTAAAACCAGGTTTAATCGACTGTTTCAGTGTGGTACCACATTACTACGTGATCCAAACCAGAAAAAACCCAGGATCCGTTCAACAAGTATGTGAAGAATGCGAAAGTATGAGTCTGAAGAGTGAAAATCCCAGGGCTAACCTAGACCTAACATGCGTTATCCTCTAAAATATTGATCCAAACCAGGTTTAATGGACTGTTTCCGTGTGGTACCACACTACTACGTGATACAAACCAGAAAAAACCCAGGATCTGTTCAACAAGTATGTGAAAAACGCGAAAGAATGAGCCTGATGAGGGCGAATCCCAGACCTATGCCAGACCTAACTTGCGTTGTCCTCTAAGATATTGAAGGAAACCAGGTTTAATTAACTGTTTCAGTGTTGTACTTCATTACTACGTGATGCAATCCAGAAAAAGCCCAGGATCTAGCCATCAAGTATGAGAGATATGCGAAAGAACGAGCCTGATGAGAGCAAATCCCAGACCTAACCTAGACCTAACATGAATTATTCTCTAAAATATTGATCGAAACCAGGTTCAATCGACTGTTTCAGTGTGGTACCACATTACTATGTGATCCAAACCAGAAAATAACCCAGGATCTGTTCAACGAGTATGTGAAGTGTGCGAAGGTATGAGTCTGGTGTGGTCAAATCCCAGACCTATCCCAAACCTAACTATGCGTTATCCTCTAAAATATTGATCAAATCCAGGTTTAATCGACTGTTTCAGTGTGGTACCACATTACTACGTGATCCAAACCAGAAAAAACCCAGGATCCGTTCAACAAGTATGTGAAGAATGCGAAAGTATGAGGCTGATGAGTGAAAATCCCAGGCCTAACCTAGACCTAAGATGCGTTATCCTCAAGTATATTGATCGAAACCTGGTTTAATCGACTGTTTCAGTGTGGTACCACATTACTATGTGATCCAAACCAGAAAATAACCCAGGATCTGGTCAACGAGTATGTGAAGTGTGCGAAAGTATGAGTCTGATGAGGTCAAATCCCGGACCAATCCCAGACTTAACTTGCGTTATCCCCTAAGATATTGATCGAAACCAGGTTTAATCGACTGTTTCAGTGTGGTACCACATTACTACGTGATCCAAACCAGAAAAAACCCAGGATCAGTTCAACAAGTATGAGAAGAATGCGAAAGTATGAGTCTGATGAGTGAAAATCCCAGGGCTAACCTAGACCTAACATGCGTTATCCTCTAAAATATTGATCCAAACCAGGATTAATGGACTGTTTCAGTGTGGTACCACACTACTACGTGATACAAACCAGAAAAAACCCAGGATCTGTTCAACAAGTATGTGAAAAACGCGAAAGTATGAGCCTGATGAGGGCAAATCCTAGACCTAACCCAGACCTAACTTGCGTTGTCCTCTAAGATATTGATGGAAACCAGGTTTAATTAACTGTTTCAGTGTTGTACTTCATTACTACGTGATGCAATCCAGAAAAAGCCCAGGATCTAGCCATCAAGTATGAGAGATATGCGAAAGAACGAGCCTGATGAGAGCAAATCCCAGACCTAACCTAGACCTAACATGAATTATTCTCTAAAATATTGATCGAAACCAGGTTTAATCGACTGTTTCAGTGTGGTACCAGATTACTGCGTGATCCAAACCAGAAAAAACCCAGGATCAGTTCAACAAGTATGTGAAGAATGCGAAAGTATGAGTCTGAAGAGTGAAAATCCCAGGGCTAACCTAGACCTAACATGCGTTATCCTCAAGAATATTGATCGAAACCAGGTTTAATCGACTGTTTCAGTGTGGTACCACATTACTATGTGATCCAAACCTGAAAATAACCCAGGATCTGTTCAACGAGTATGTGAAGTGTGCGAAAGTATGAGTCTGATGAGGTCAAATCCCAGACCTATCCCAAACCTAGCTATGCGTTATCCTCTAAATTATTGATCAAAACCAGGTTTAATCGACTGTTTCAGTGTGGTACCACATTACTACGTGATCCAAACCAGAAAAAACCCAGGATCCGTTCAACAAGTATGTGAAGAATGCGAAAGTATGAGGCTGATGAGTGAAAATCCCAGGCCTAACCTAGACCTAACATGCGTTATCCTCAAAAATATTGATCGAAATCTGGTTTAATCGACTGTTTCAGTGTGGTACCACAGTACTATGTGATCCAAACCAGAAAATAACCCAGGATCTGGTCAACGAGTATGTGAAGTGTGCGAAAGTATGAGTCTGATGAGGTCAAATCCCAGACCAATCCCAGACTTAACTTGCGTTGTCCCCTAAGGTATTGATCGAAACCAGGTTTAATCGACTGTTTCAGTGTGGTACCACATTACTACGTGATCCAAACCAGAAAAACCCCAGGATCCGTTCAACAAGTATGAGAAGAATGCGAAAGTATGAGTCTGATGAGTGAAAATCCCAGGGCTAACCTAGACCTAACATGCGTTATCCTCTAAACAATTGATCCAAACCAGGTTTAATGGACTGTTTCAGTGTGGTACCACACTACTACGTGATACAAACCAGAAAAAACCCAGGATCTGTTCAACAAGTATGCGAAAAACGCGAAAGTATGAGCCTGATGAGGGCGAATCCCAGACTTATGCCAGACCTAACTTGCGTTATCCTCTAAAATATTGATCGAAACCAGGTTTAATTGACTGTTTCAGCGTGGTACCACATTACTACGTGATACAAACCAGAAACAGCCCAGGATCTAGCCATGAAGTATGAGAAATATGCGAAAGTATGAGCCTGCTGAAGGCAAATCCTAGACCTAACCCAAACCTAACATGCGTTATCCTCTAAAATATTTATTAAGACCAGGTTTAATTGAATGTTTCAGTGTGGTACCACATTACTACCTGAACCAAACCAGAAAAACCCCAGGATCCGTTCAACAACTATGTGAAGTATGCGAAAGTATGAGTCTCATGAGCGAAAATCCCAGACCTAACCTAGACCTAACATGCGTTATCCTCTAAAATATTGATCCAAACCAGGTTTAATGGACTGTTTCAGTGTGGTACCACACTACTACGTGATCCAAACCAGAAAAAACCCAGGATCTGTTCAACAAGTATGTGAAAAACGCGAAAGTATGAGCCTGATGAGGGCGAATCCCAGACCTATGCCAGACCTAACTTGCGTTATCCTCTAAAATATTGATCGAAACCAGGTTTAATTGACTGTTTCAGCGTGGTACCACATTACTACGTGATACAAACCAGAAACTGCCCAGGATCTAGCCATGAAGTATGAGAGATATGCGAAAGTATGAGCCTGCTGAGGGCAAATCCTAGACCTAACCCAAACCTAACATGCGTTATCCTCTAAAATATTTATCAAGACCAGGTTTAATTGAATGTTTCAGTGTGGTACCACATTACTACCTGAACCAAACCAGAAAATAACCCAGGATCTGTTCAACGAGTATGTGAAGTGTGCGAAAGTATGAGTCTGATGAGGTCAAATCCCAGACCTATCCCAAACCTAACTATGCGTTATCCTCTAAAATATTGATCAAAACCAGGTTTAATCGACTGTTTCATTGTGGTACCACATTACTACGTGATCCAAACCAGAAAAAACCCAGGATCCGTTCAACAAGTATGTGAAGAATGCGAAAGTATGAGTCTGAAGAGTGAAAATCCCAGACCTAACCTAGACCTAACATGCGTTATCCTCTAAGATATTGATCCAAACCATGTTTAATGGACTGTTTCAGTGTGGTACCACACTACTACGTGATCCAAACCAGAGAAAACCCAGGATCTGTTCAACAAGTATGTGAAAAACGCGAAAGTATGAGCCTGATGAGGGCAAATCCCAGACCTATCCCAGACCTAACTTGCGTTGTCCTCTAAGATATTGATGGAAACCAGGTTTAATTAACTGTTTCAGTGTTGTACTTCATTACTACGTGATGCAATCCAGAAAAAGCCCAGGATCTAGCCATCAAGTGTGAGAAATATGCGAAAGAATGTGCCTGATGAGAGCAAATCCCAGACCTAACCTAGACCTAACATGAATTATTCTCTAAAATATTGATCGAAACCAGGTTTAATCGACTGTTTCAGTGTGGTACCACATTACTATGTGATCCAATCCAGAAAATAACCCAGGATCTGTTCAACGAGTATGTGAAGTGTGCGAAAGTATGAGTCTGATGAGGTCAAATCCCAGACCTATCCCAAACCTAACTAAGCGTTATCCTCTAAAATATTGATCGAAACCAGGTTTAATCGACTGTTTCAGTGTGGTACCAGATTACTGCGTGATCCAAACCAGAAAAAACCCAGGATCAGTTCAACAAGTGTGAGAAGAATGCGAAAGTATCAGTCTGATGAGTGAAAATCCCAGGGCTAACCTAGACCTGACATGCGTTATCCTCTAAACAATTGATCCAAACCAGGTTTAATGGACTGTTTCAGTGTGGTATCACACTACTACGTGATACAAACCACAAAAAACCCAGGATCTGTTCAACAAGTATGTGAAAAACCCGAAAGTATGAGCCTGATGAGGGCGAATCCCAGACCTATGCCAGACCTAACTTGCGTTGTCCTCTAAGATATTGATGGAAACCAGGTTTAATTGACTGTTTCAGTGTTGTACTTCATTACTACGTGATGCAATCCAGAAAAAGCCCAGGATCTAGCCATCAAGTGTGAGAAATATGCGAAAGAATGTGCCTGATGAGAGCAAATCCCAGACCTAACCTAGACCTAACATGAATTATTCTCTAAAATATTGATCGAAACCAGGTTTAATTGACTGTTTCAGTGTTGTACTTCATTGCTACGTGATACAATCCAGAAAAAGCCCAGGATCTAGCCATCAAATATGAGAAATATGCGAAAGAATGTGCCTGATGAGAGCAAATCCCAGACCTAACCTAGACCTAACATGAATTATTCTCTAAAATATTGATCGAAACCAGGTTTAACTGAATGTTACAGTGTAGTATCACACTACTACGTGACCCAAACCAGAAGAAACCCGGGATCAGTTCAACAAGTATGTGAAGAATGCGAGAGTATGAGTCTGATGAGTGAAAATCCCAGGGCTAACCTAGACCTAACATGCGTTATCCTCTAAACAATTGATCCAAACCAGGTTTAATGGACTGTTTCAGTGTGGTACCACACTACTACGTGATACAAGCCAGAAAAAACCCAGGATCTGTTCAACAAGTATGTGAAAAACGCGAAAGTATGAGCCTGATGAGGGCAAATTCCAGACCTATCGCAGACCTAACTTGCGTTGTCCTCTAAGATATTGATGGAAACCAGGTTTAATTGACTGTTTCAGTGTTGTACTTCATTACTACGTGATGCAATCCAGAAAAAGCCCAGGATCTAGCCATGAAGTATGAGAAATATGCGAAAGAACGAGCCTGATGAGAGCAAATCCCAGACCTAACCTAGACCTAACATGAATTATTCTCTAAAATATTGATCGAAACCAGGTTTAATCGACTGTTTCAGTGTGGTACCACATTACTATGTGATCCAAAGCAGAAAATAACCCAGGATCTGTTCAACGAGTATGTGAAGTGTGCGAAAGTATGAGTCTGATGAGGTCAAATCCCAGACCTATCCCAAACCTAGCTATGCGTTATCCTCTAAATTATTGATCAAAACCAGGTTTAATCGACTGTTTCAGTGTGGTACCACATTACTACGTGATCCAAACCAGAAAAAACCCAGGATCCGTTCAACAAGTATGTGAAGAATGCGAAAGTATGAGGCTGATGAGTGAAAATCCCAGGCCTAACCTAGACCTAACATGCGTTATCCTCAAAAATATTGATCGAAATCTGGTTTAATCGACTGTTTCAGCGTGGTACCACATTACTACGTGATACAAACCAGAAACAGCCCAGGATCTAGCCATGAAGTATGAGAAATATGCGAAAGTATGAGCCTGCTGAAGGCAAATCCTAGACCTAACCCAAACCTAACATGCGTTATCCTCTAAAATATTTATCAAGACCAGGTTTAATTGAATGTTTCAGTGTGGTACCACATTACTACCTGAACCAAACCAGAAAAAACCCAGGATCCGTTCAACAACTATGTGAAGTATGCGAAAGTATGAGTCTCATGAGCGAAAATCCCAGACCTAACCTAGACCTAACATGCGTTATCCTCTAAAATATTGATCCAAACCAGGTTTAATGGACTGTTTCTGTGTGGTACCACATTACTACGTGATACAAACCAGAAACTGCCCAGGATCTAGCCATGAAGTATGAGAAATATGCGAAAGTATGAGCCTGCTGAGGTCAAATCCCAGACCAATCCCAGACTTAACTTGCGTTATCCCCTAAGGTATTGATCCAAACCAGGTTTAATTGAATGTTTCAGTGTGGTACCACATTACTACCTGATCCAAACCAGAAAAAACCCAGGATCCGTTCAACAAGTATGTGAAGTGTGCGAAAGTATGAGTCTGATGAGCGAAAATCCCAGACCTAACCTAGACCTAACATGCGTTATCCTCTAAATTATTGATCCAAACCAGGTTTAATGGACTGTTTCAGTGTGGTACCACATTACTATGTGATCCAAACCAGAAAATAACCCAGGATCCGTTCAACAAGTATGTGAAGAATGCGAAAGTATGAGTCTGATGAGTGAAAAAACCAGGCCTGACCTAGACCCAACATGCGTTATCCCCTAAAATATTGAGCGAAACCAGGTTTAATGGACTGTTTCAGTGTGGTACCACACTACTACGGGATCCAAACCAGAAAAAAACCAGGATCTGTTCAACTAGTATGTGAAAAACGCGAAAGTATGAGCCTGATGAGGGCAAATCCCAGACCTATCCCAGACCTAACTTGCGTTATCCTCTAAAATATTGATCGAAACCAGGTTTAATTGAATGTTTCAGTGTGGTACCACATTACTATGTGATCCAAACCAGAAAATAACCCAGGATCTGTACAACGAGTATGTGAAGTGTGCGAAAGTATGAGTCTGATGAGATCAAATCCCAGACCAATCCCAGACTTAACTTGCGTTATCCTCTAAAATATTCATCGAAACCAGGTTTAATCGACTGTTTCAGTGTGGAACCACATTACTACGTGATCAAAACGTAAAAAAATCCCAGGATCTTGTCAACGAGTATGTGAAGTGTGCGAAAGTATGAGTCTGATGAGGGCTAATCCCAGACCTATCCCAGACCTAGCTTGCGTTATCCTCTAAAATATTGATCGAAACCAGGTTTAATTGACTGTTTTAGTGTGGTACCACATTACTACGTGATCCAAACCAGAAAAAACCCAGGATCTGTTCAACAAGTATGTGAAAAACGCGAAACTGTGAGCCTGATGAGGGCAAATCTTAGACCTAACCCAGATCTAAGATGCGTTATCCTCTAAAATATTTGTCCAGACCAGGTTTCATTGAATGTTTCAGTGTGGTACCACTTTACTACGTGATCCAATCCAGAAATAGCCCAGGATCTAGCCATGAAGTATGAGAAATATGCGAAAGTATGAGCCTGATGAGGGCAAATCCTAGACGTAACCCAGACCTAACATGCGTTATCCTCTAAAATATTGATCGCAACCAGGTTTAATGGACTGTTTCTGTGTGGTACCACACAACTACGTGATCCAAACCAGAACAAACCCAGGATCTGTTCAACAAGTATGTGAAAAACGCGAAAGTATGAGCCTGATGAGGGCAAATCCCAGACCTATCCCAGACCTAACTTGCGTTATCCTCTAAAATATTGATCGAATCCTCTAAAATATTGGTACCACATTACTACGTGATCCAATCCAGAAATAGCCCAGGATCTAGCCATGAAGTATAAGAAATATGCGAAAGTATGAGTCTGATGAGGGCAAATCCCAGACCTATCCCAGACCTAACATGCGTTATCCTCTAAAATATTTATCAAGACCAGGTTTAATTGATTGTTTCAGTGTGGTCCCACATTACTACGTGATCCAGACCAGAAAAAACCCAGGATCCGTTCAACAAGTATGTGAAGAATGCGAAAGTATGGGTCTGATGAGTGAAAATCCCAGACCAAACCTAGACCTAACATGCGTTATCCTCTAAAATATTGATCCAAACCAGGTTTAATTGACAGTTTCAGTGTGGTACCACATTACTACGTGATCCAATCCAGAAATAGCCCAGGATCTAGCCATGAAGTATGAGAAATATGCGAAAGTATGAGCCTGACCAGGGCAAATCCTAGACCTAACCCAGACCTAACATGCGTTATCCTCTAAAATATTTATCAAGACCAGGTTTAATTGATTGTTTCAGTGTGGTCCCACATTACTACGTGATCCAAACCAGAAAAAACCCAGGATCCGTTCAACAAGTATGTGAAGAATGCGAAAGTACGAGTCTGGTGAGTGAAAATCCCAGGCCTGACCTAGACCTAACATGCGTTATCCTCTAAAATAATGAGCGAAACCAGGTTTAATGGACTGTTTCAGTGTGGTACCACACTACTACGGGATCCAAACCAGCAAAAACCCAGGATCTGTTCAACAAGTATGTGAAAAACCCGAAAGTACGAGCCTGATGAGGGCAAATCCCAGACCTGTTCCAGACCTACCTTGCGTTGTCCTCTAAAATATTGGTCGAAACCAGGTATAATTGACTGTTTCAGTGTGGTCCCACATTACTACGTGATCCAAACCAGAAAAAACCCAGGATCCGTTCAACAAGTATGTGAAAAACGCGAAACTGTGAGCCTGATGAAGGCAAATCTTAGACCGAACCCAGACCTAAGATGCGTTATCCTCTAAAATATTTATCCAGACCAGGTTTCATTGAATGTTTCAGTGTGGTACCACTTTACTACGTGATCCAATCCAGAAATAGCCCAGGATCTAGCCATGAAGTATGAGAAATATGCGAAAGTATGAGCCTGATGAGTGAAAATACCAGGGCTAACCTAGACCTAACATGCGTTATCCTCTAAAATATTGATCCAAACCAGGTTTAATGGACTGTTTCAGTGTGGTACCACACTACTACGTGATACAAACCAGAAAAAACCCAGGATCTGTTCAACAAGTATGTGAAAAACGCGAAAGTATGAGCCTGATGAGGGCGAATCCCAGACCTATGCCAGACCTAACTTGTGTTATCCTCTAAAATATTGATCGAAACCAGGTTTAATTGACTGTTTCAGCGTGGTACCACATTACTACGTGATACAATCCAGAAACAGCCCAGGATCTAGCCATGAAGTATGAGAGATATGCGAAAGTATGAGCCTGCTGAGGGCAAATCCTGGACCTAACCCAAACCCAACATGCGTTATCCTCTAAAATATTTATCAAGACCAGGTTTAATCGACTGTTTCAGTGTGGTACCACATTACTATGTCATCCAAACCAGAAAGTAACCCAGGATCTGTTCAACGAGTATGTGAAGAATGCGAAAGTGTGAGTCTGATGAGTGAAAATCCCAGGCCTAACCTAGACCTAACATGCGTTGTCCTCTAAAATATTGATGGAAACCAGGTTTAATTGACTGTTTCAGTGTTGTACTTCATTACTACGTGATGCAATCCAGAAAAAGCCCAGGATCTAGCCATCAGGTATGAGAAATATGCGAAAGAATGAGCCTGATGGGAGCAAATCCCAGACCTAACCCAGACCTAACTTGCGTTGTCCTCTAAAATATTGATGGAAACCAGGTTTAATTGACTGTTTCAGTGTTGTACTTCATTACTACGTCATGCAATCCAGAAAAAGCCCAGGATCTAGCCATCAAGTATGAGAAATATGCGAAAGAATGAGCCTGATGGGAGCAAATCCCAGACCTAACCTAGACCTAACATGATTTATTCTCTAAAATATTGGTCGAAACCAGGTTTAATTGACTGTTTCAGTGTGGAACCACATTACTACGTGATCCAAACCAGAAAAAACCCAGGATCAGTTCAACAAGTATGTGAAGAATGCGAAAGTATGATTCTGATGAGTGAAAATCCCAGGCCTAACCTAGACCTAATAAACGTTGTCCTCAAAAATATTGATCGAAACCTGGTTTAATCGACTGTTTCAGTGTGGTACCACATTACTGTGTGATCCAAACCAGAAAATAACCCAGGATCTGTTCAACGAGTATGTGAAGTGTGCGAAAGTATGAGTCTGATGAGGGCAAATCCCAGACCTATCCCAGACCTAACATGCGTTATCCTCTAAAGTATTTATCAAGACCAGGTTTAATTGATTGTTTCAGTGTGGACCCACATTACTACGTGATCCAAACCAGAAAAAACCCAGGATCTGTTCAACTAGTATGTGAAAAACGCGAAAGTATGAGTCTGATGAGGGCAAATCCCAGACCTATACCAGACCTAACTTGCGTTGTCCTCTAAAGTATTGATGGAAACCAGGTTTAATGGACTGTTTCAGTGTGGTACCACATTACTACGTGATCCAAACCAGAATAATACCCAGGATCTGTTCAACAAGTATGTGAAGAACGCGGAAATATGACCCTGATGAAGGCAAATCCCGGGCCTAACCTAGACCTAACATGAGTTATCCTAAAAAATATTGATCGAAACCAGGTTTAATCCACTGTTCCAGTGTGGTACCACATTACTACCTGATCCAAACCAGAAAAATACCCAGGGTCTGTTCAACAAGTATGTGAAGAACGCGAAAATATGACCCTGATGAGGGCAAATCCCAGACCTATACCAGACCTAACTTGCGTTGTCCTCTAAAATATTGATGGAAACCAGGTTTAATTGACTGTTTCAGTGTGGTACCACATTACTACGTGATCCAATCCAGAAAAAGCCCTGGATCTAGCCATCAAGTATGAGAAATATGCGAAAGTACGAGCCGGATGAGAGCAAATCCCAGACCTAACCATGACCTAACATGCGTTATTCTCTAAAATATTGATCGAAACCAGGCTTAATGGACTGTTTCAGTGTGGTACCACATTACTACGTGATCCAAACCAGAAGAAACCCAGGATCTTTTCAACAAGTATGTGAAAAACGCGAAACTATGAACCTGATGAGGGCAAATCCCAGACCTATCCCAGACCCAACATGCGTTATCCTCTAAAACATTTATCAAGACCAGGTTTAATTGAATGTTTCAGTGTGGTACCACATTAATACGTGATCCAAACAGGAAAGAACCCAGGATCTGTTCAACATGTATGTGGAAAATGCGAAAGTATGTGTCTGATGAGGGCAAATCCCAGACCTATCCCAGACATAGCTTGCGTTATCCTCTAAAATATTGATCGAAACCAGGTTTAATCGAATATTTCGGTGTGGTACCACATTACTACGTGATCCGAACCAGAAAAATACCCAGGATCTGTTCAACAAGTATGTGAAGAACGCGGAAATATGACCCTGATGAGGGCATATCCCGGGCCTAACCTAGACCTAACATGAGTTATCCTAAAAAATATTGACCGAAACAAGGTTTAATCGACTGTTTCAGTGTGGTACCACATTACTACCTGATCCAGACCAGAAAAATACCCAGGGTCTGTTCAACAAGTATGTGAAGAACGCGAAAATATGACCCTGATCAGGGCAAATCCCAGACCTATACCAGACCTAACTTGCGTTGTCCTCTAAAATATTGATGGAAACCAGGTTTAATTGACTGTTTCAGTGTGGTACCACATTACTACGTGATCCAATCCAGAAAAAGCCCTGGATCTAGCCATCAAGTATGAGAAATATGCGAAAGTACGAGCCGGATGAGAGCAAATCCCAGACCTAACCATGACCTAACATGCGTTATTCTCTAAAATATTGATCGAAACCAGGCTTAATGGACTGTTTCAGTGTGGTACCACATTACTACGTGATCCAAACCAGAAGAAACCCAGGATCTTTTCAACAAGTATGTGAAAAACGCGAAACTATGAACCTGATGAGGGCAAATCCCAGACCTATCCCAGACCCAACATGCGTTATCCTCTAAAACATTTATCAAGACCAGGTTTAATTGAATGTTTCAGTGTGGTACCACATTAATACGTGATCCAAACAGGAAAGAACCCAGGATCTGTTCAACATGTATGTGGAAAATACGAAAGTATGTGTCTGATGAGGGCAAATCCCAGACCTATCCCAGACATAGCTTGCGTTATCCTCTAAAATATTGATCGAAACCAGGTTTAATCGAATATTTCGGTGTGGTACCACATTACTACGTGATCCGAACCAGAAAAATACCCAGGATCTGTTCAACAAGTATGTGAAGAACGCGGAAATATGACCCTGATGAGGGCATATCCCGGGCCTAACCTAGACCTAACATGAGTTATCCTAAAAAATATTGACCGAAACAAGGTTTAATCGACTGTTTCAGTGTGGTACCACATTACTACCTGATCCAGACCAGAAAAATTCCCAGGATCTGTACAACAAGTATGTGAAGAACGCGAAAATATGACCCTGATGAGGGCAAATCCCAGACCTATACCAGACCTAACAAGAGTTATCCCAAAAAATATTGATCGAAACCAGGTTTAATGGACTCTTTCAGTGTGGTACCACATTACTACGTGATCCAAACTAGAAAAAACACGGGATCTGATCAACAAGTATGTGAAAAACGCGAAAGTATGACCCTGATGAGGGCAAATCCCGGGCCTAACCTAGACCTAACATGCATTATCCTCTAAAATATTGATCGAAACCAGGTTTAATGTACTGTTTCAGTGTGGTACCACATTACTATGTGATCGATACCAGAAAAAACCCAGGATCTGTTCAAGGAGTATGTGAAAAACGCGAAAATATGACCCTGATGAGGGCATATCCCGGGCCTAACCTAGACCTAACATGAGTTATCCTAAAAAATATTGACCGAAACAAGGTTTAATCGACTGTTTCAGTGTGGTACCACATTACTACCAGATCCAAACCACAAAAATACCCAGGATCTGTTCAACAAGTATGTGAAGAACGCGAAAATATGACCCTGATGAGGGCAAATCCCAGACCTATACCAGACCTAACAAGCGTTATCCCCAAAAATATTGATCGAAACCAGGTTTAATGGACTGTTTCAGTGTGGTACCACATTACTACGTGATCCAAACTAGAAAAAACCCAGGATCTGTTCAACAAGTATGTGAAAAACGCGAAAGTATGACCCTGATGAGGGCAAATCCCGGGCCTAACATAGACCTAACATGCATTATCCTCTAAAATATTGATCGAAACCAGGTTTAATGTACTGTTTCAGTGTGGCACCACATTACTATGTGATCCAAAACAGAAAAAACCCAAGATCTGTTCAAGAAGTATGTGAAAAACGCGAAAGTATGAGCCTGATGAGGGCGAATCCCAGACCTATCCCAGACCTAACTTGCGTTGTCCTCTAAAATATTGATCGAAACCAGGTTTAATCGACTGTTTCAGTGTGGTACCACATTACTATGTGATCCATACCAGAAAAAACCCGGAATCCGTTCAATAAGTATGTGAAGAATGCGAAAGTATGTGTCTGATGAGGGCAAATCCCAGGCCTATACTAGTCAGAACATGCGTTATCCTCTAAAATATTGATCGAAACCAGGTTTAATGGACTGTTTCAGTTTGGTACCACAACACTACGTGATCCAAACCTGAAAAAACCCAGGATCTGTTCACAAGTATGCGAAGAACGCGAAAATATGACCCTGATGAGGGCAAATCCCAGACCTATACCAGACCTAACTTGCGTTGTCCTCTAAAATATTGATTGAAACAAGGTTTAATCGACTATTTCAGTGTGGTACCACATTACTACGAGACCCAAACCAGAAAAATACCCAGGATCTGTTCAACAAGTATGTGAAGAACGCGGAAATATGACCCTGATGAGGGCAAATCCCGGGCCTAACCTAGACCTAACATGAGTTATCCTCAAAAATATTGATCGAGACCAGGTTTTATCGACTGTTTCAGTGTGGTACCACATTACTACCTGATCCAAACCAGAAAAATACCCAGGATCTGTTCAACAAGTATGTGAAGAACGAGAAAATATGACCCTGATGAGGGCAAATCCCAGACCTATACCAGACCTAACAAGCGTTATCCCCAAAAATATTGATCGAAACCAGGTTTAATGTACAGTTTCAGTGTGGTACCACATTACTATGTGATCCAAACCAGAAAAAACCCAGGATCTGTTCAAGAAGTATGTGAAAAACGCGAAAGTATGAGCCTGATGAGGGCGAATCCCAGACCTATCCCAGACCTAACTTGCGTTGTCCTCTAAAATATTGATCGAAACCAGGTTTAATCGACTGTTTCAGTGTGGTACCACATTACTATGTGATCCAAACCAGAAAAAAACCCGGGATCTGTACAACAAGTATGTGAAGAACGCGGAAATATGACCCTGATGAGGGCAACTCCCGGGCCTAACCTAGACCTAACATGAGTTATCCTCAAAAATATTGACCGAAACCAGGTTTAATCGACTGTTTCAGAGTGGTACCACATTACTACCTGATCCAAACCAGAAAAATACCCAGGATCTGTTCAACAAGTATGTGAAGAACGCGAAAATATGACCCTGATGAGGGTAAATCCCAGACCTATACCAGACCTAACTTGCGTTGTCCTCTAAAATATTGATGAAAACCAGGTTTAATTGAATGTTTCAGTGTGGTACCACATTACTACGTGATCCAAACCACAAAAAACCCAGGATCCGTTCAACAAGTATGTGACGAATGCGAAAGTATGTGTATGATGAGGGCAAATCCCAGGCCTAACCTAGACATAACATGCGTTGTCCTCTAAAATATTTATCAAGACCAGGTTTAATTGAATGTTTCAGTGTGGTACCACATTACTACGGGATCCAAACCTGAAAAAACCCAGGATCTGTTCAACAAGTATGTGGAGAATGCGAGAGTATGTGTCTGATGAGGGCAAATCCCAGGCCTAACCTAGACATAACATGCGTTGTCCTCTAAAATATTGATCGAAACCAGGTTTAATGGACTGTTTCAGTTTGGTACCACAACACTACGTGATCCAAACCTGAAAAAACCCAGGATCTGTTCACAAGTATGAGAAATATGCTAAAGTACGAGACTGATCAGGGCAAATCCCAGACCTATCCCAGACCTAACTTGCGTTGTCCTCTAAAATATTGATTGAAACAAGGTTTAATCGACTATTTCAGTGTGGTACCACATTACTACGAGACCCAAACCAGAAAAATACCCAGGATCTGTTCAACAAGTATGTGAAGAACGCGGAAATATGACCCTGATGAGGGCAAATCCCAGACCTATCCCACACCTAACTTGCGCTGTCCTCTAAAAAATTGATGGAAACCAGGTTTAATTGACTGTTTCAGTGTGGTACCACATTACTACGTGATCCAATGCAGAAAAAGCCCTGGATCTAGCCATCAAGTATGAGTAACATGCGAAAGTATGAGCCTGATGAGGGCAAATCATAGACCTAACCCAGACCTAACATGCGTTATCCTCTAAAATATTTATCAAGACCAGGTTTAATTGAATATTTCAGTGTGGTACCACATTACTACGTGATCCAAACCTGAAAAAACCCAGGATCTGTTCAACAAGTATGTGGAGAATGCGAGAGTATGTGTCTGATGAGGGCAAATCCCAGGCCTAACCTAGACATAACATGCGTTATCCTCTAAAATATTGATCGAAACCAGGTTAAATGGACTGTCTCAGTGTGGTACCACATTACTACAGGATCCAAACTAGAAAAAGCCCAGAATCTGGCCATCAAGTATGGGAAATATGCGAAATTACGAGCCTCATGAGAGCAAATCCCAGACCTAACCATGACCTAACATGCGTTATTCTCTGAAATATTGATCGAAACCAGGTTTAATTGAATGTTTCAGTGTGCTACCACATTACTACGTGATCCAAAGCAGAAAAAACCAAGGATCCGTTCAACAAGTATGTGAAGAATGCGAAAGTATGTGTCTGATGAGGGAAAATCCCAGGCCTAACCTAGACATAACATGCGTTGTCCTCTAAAATATTGATCGAAACCAGGTTTAATGGACTGTTTCAGTGTGGTACCACAATACTACGGGATCCAAACCAGAGAAAGCCCAGAATCTGGTCCCAAGTATGAGAAATATGCTAAAGTACGAGACTGATCAGGGCAAATCCCAGACCTATCCCAGACCTAACTTGCGTTGTCCTCTAAAATATTGATCGAAACCAGGTTTAATCGACTGTTTCAGTGTGGTACCACATTACTATGTGATCCAAACCAGAAAAAAACCCAGGATCTGTGCAACAAGTATGTGAAGAATGCGAAAGTATGAGCCTGACGAGGGCAAATCCCGGACCTATCCCAGACATAACTTGCGTTATCCTCTAAAATATTGATCGAAACCAGGTTTAATCGAATATTTCAGTGTGGTACCACATTACTACGTGATCCAAACCAGAAAAATACCCAGGATCTGTTCAACAAGTATGTGAAGAACGCGAAAATATGACCCTGATGAGGGCAAATCCCAGACCTATACCAGACGTAACTTGCGTTGTCCTCTAAAATATTGATTGAAACAAGGTTTAATCGACTATTTCAGTGTGGTACCACATTACTACGTGACCCAAACCAGAAAAATACCCAGGATCTGTTCAACAAGTATGTGAAGAACGCGGAAATATGACCCCGATGAGGGCAAATCCCAGACCTATACCAGACCTAACAAGCGTTATCCCCAAAAATATTGATCGAAACCAGGTTTAATGGACTGTTTCAGTGTGGTACCACATTACTACGTGATCCAAAGTAGAAAAAACCCAGGATCTGTTCAAGGAGTATGTGAAAAACGCGAAAGTATGACCCTGATGAGGGCAAATCCCGGGCCTAACCTAGACCTAACATGCATTATCCTCTAAAATATTGATCGAAACCAGGTTTAATCGACTGTTTCAGTGTGGTACCACATTACTATGTGATCCAAACCAGAAAAAAACCCAGGATCTGTACAACAAGTATGTGAAGAACGCGGAAATATGACCCTGATGAGGGCAAATCCCGGGCCTAACCTAGACCTAACATGAGTTATCCTCAAAAATATTGACCGAAACCAGGTTTAATCGACTGTTTCAGAGTGGTACCACATTACTACCTGACCCAAACCAGAAAAATACCCAGGATCTGTTCAACAAGTATGTGAAGAACGCGAAAATATGACCCTGATGAGGGCAAATCCCAGACCTATACCAGACCTAACTTGCGTTGTCCTCTAAAATATTGATGAAAACCAGGTTTAATTGACTGGTTCAGTGTGGTACCACATTACTACGTGATCCAATCCAGAAAAAGCCCTGGATCTAGCCATCAAGTATGAGTAACATGCGAAAGTATGAGCCTGATGAGGGCAAATCATAGACCTAACCCAGACCTAACATGCGTTATCCTCTAAAATATTTATCAAGACCAGGTTTAATTGAATGTTTCAGTGTGGTACCACATTACTACGTGATCCAAACCTGAAAAAACCCAGGATCTGTTCAACAAGTATGTGGAGAATGCGAGAGTATGTGTCTGATGAGGGAAAATCCCAGGCCTAACCTAGACATAACATGCGTTATCCTCTAAAATATTGATCGAAACCAGGTTTAATGGACTGTCTCAGTGTGGTACCATATTACTACAGGATCCAAACTAGAAAAAGCCCAGAATCTGGCCATCAAGTATGAGAAATATGCGAAAGTACGTGCCTGATGAGAGCAAATCCCAGACCTAACCATGACCTAACATGCGTTATTCTCTAAAATATTGATCGAAACCAGGTTTAATGGACTGTTTCAGTGTGCTACCACATTTCTACGTGATCCAAAGCAGAAAAAACCAAGGATCCGTTCAACAAGTATGTGAAGAATGCGAAAGTATGTGTCTGATGAGGGAAAATCCCAGGCCTAACCTAGATCTAACATGCGTTATCCTCAAAATATTGATCGAAACCGGGTTTAATGGAATGTTTCAGTGTGGTACCATATTACTACAGGATCCAAACTAGAAAAAGCCAAGAATCTGGCCATCAAGTATGAGAAATATGTGAAAGTACGAGCCTGATGAGAGCAAATCCCAGACCTAACCATGACCTAACATGCGTTATTCTCTAAAATATTGATCGAAACCAGGTTTAATGGACTGTTTCAGTGTGCTACCACATTACTACGTGATCCAAAGCAGAAAAAACCAAGGATCCGTTCAACAAGTATGTGAAGAATGCGAAAGTATGTGTCTGATGAGGGAAAATACCAGGCCAAACCTAGATCTAACATGCGTTATCCTAAAAAATATTGATCGAAACCAGGTTTAATGGAATGATTCAGTGTGCTACCACATTACTACGTGATCCAAAGCAGAGAAAACCAAGGATCCGTTCAACAAGTATGTGGAGAATGCGCAAGTATGTGTATGATGAGGGCAAATCCCAGGCCTAACCTAGATCTAACATGCGTTATCCTCAAGAATATTGATCGAAACCAGGTTTAATGACTGTTTCAGTGTGCTACCACATTACTACGTGATCCAAAGCAGAAAAAACCAAGGATCCGTTCAACAAGTATGTGAAGAATGCGAACGTATGTGTCTGATGGGGGAAAATCCCAGGCCTAACCTAGACCTAACATGCGTTATCCTCTAAAATATTGATCGAAACCAGGTTTAATGGACTGTTTCAGTGTGGTACCAGAACACTACGTGATCCAAACCTGAAAAAACCCAGGATCCGTTCAACAAGTATGTGAAGAATGCGGAAGTATGTGTCTGATGAGGGCAAATCCCAGGCCTAACCTAGACAGAACATGCGTTATCCTCTAAAATATTGATCGAAACCAGGTTGAATGGACTGTTTCAGTGTGCTACCACATTACTACGTGATCCAAACCAGAAAAAACCCAGGATCCGTTCTACAAGTATGTGAAGAATGCGAAAGTATGTGCCTGATGAGGGCAAATCCTAGACCTAACCCAGACCTAACATGCGTTATCCTCTAAAATATTTATCAAGACCAGGTTTAATTGAATGTTTCAGTGTGGTACCACATTACTACGTAATCCAAACCTGAAAAAACCCAGGATCCGTTCAACAAGTATGTGAAGAATGCGAAAGTATGAGCCTGACGAGGCTAAATCCCGGACCTATCCCAGGCATAACTTGCGTTATCCTCTAAAATATTGATCGAAACCAGGTTTAATCGAATATTTCAGTGTGGTACCACATTACTACGTGATCCAAACCAGAAAAATACCCAGGATCTGATCAACAAGTATGTGAAGAACGCGAAAATATGACCCTGATGAGGGCAAATCCCAGACCTATACCAGACCTAACTTGCGTTGTCCTCTAAAATATTGATTGAAACAAGGTTTAATCGACTATTTCAGTGTGGTACCACATTACTACGTGACCCAAACCAGAAAAATACCCAGGATCTGTTCAACAAGTATGTGAAGAACGCGGAAATATGACCCTGATGAGGGCAAATCCCAGACCTATACCAGACCTAACAAGCGTTATCCCCAAAAATATTGATCGAAACCAGGTTTAATGGACTGTTTCAGTGTGGTACCACATTACTACGTGATCCAAACTAGAAAAAACCCAGGATCTGTTGAACAAGTATGCGAAAAACGCGAAAGTATGACCCTGATGAGGGCAAATCCCGGGCCTAACCTTTACCTAACGTGCATTATCCTCTAAAATATTGATCGAAACCAGGTTTAATCGACTGTTTCAGTGTGGTACCACATTACTATGTGATCCAAACCAGAAAAAAACCCAGGATCTGTACAACAAGTATGTGAAGAACGCGGAAATATGACCCTGATGAGGGCAAATCCCGGGCCTAACCTAGACCTAACATGAGTTATCCTCAAAAATATTGACCGAAACCAGGTTTAATCGACTGTTTCAGAGTGGTACCACATTACTACCTGACCCAAACAAGAAAAATACCCAGGATCTGTTCAACAAGTATGTGAAGAACGCGAAAATATGACCCTGATGAGGGCAAATCCCAGACCTATACCAGACCTAACTTGCGTTGTCCTCTAAAATATTGATGAAAACCAGGTTTAATTGACTGGTTCAGTGTGGTACCACATTACTACGTGATCCAATCCAGAAAAAGCCCTGGATCTAGCCATCAAGTATGAGTAACATGCGAAAGTATGAGCCTGATGAGGGCAAATCATAGACCTAACCCAGACCTAACATGTGTTATCCTCTAAAATATTTATCAAGACCAGGTTTAATTGAATGTTTCAGTGTGGTACCACATTACTACGTGATCCAAACCTGAAAAAACCCAGGATCTGTTCAACAAGTATGTGGAGAATGCGAGAGTATGTGTCTGATGAGGGCAAATCCCAGGCCTAACCTAGACATAACATGCGTTATCCTCTAAAATATTGATCGAAACCAGGTTTAATGGACTGTCTCAGTGTGGTACCATATTACTACAGGATCCAAACTAGAAAAAGCCCAGAATCTGGCCATCAAGTATGTGAAATATGCGAAAGTACGTGCCTGATGAGAGCAAATCCCAGACCTAACCATGACCTAACATGCGTTATTCTCTAAAATATTGATCGAAACCAGGTTTAATGGACTGTTTCAGTGTGCTACCACATTACTACGTGATCCAAAGCAGAAAAAACCAAGGATCCGTTCAACAAGTATGTGAAGAATGCGAAAGTATGTGTCTGATGAGGGAAAATCCCAGGCCTAGCCTAGACAGAACATGCGTTATCCTCTAAAATATTGATCGAAACCAGGTTTAATCGACTTTTTCAGTGTGGTACCACATTACTACCAGATCCAAACCAGAAAAATACCCAGGATCTGTTCAACAAGTATGTGAAGAACGCGAAAATATGACCCTGATGAGGGCAAATCCCAGACCTATACCAGACCTAACTTGCGTTGTCCTCTGAAATATTGATGGAAACCAGGTTTAATTGACTGTTTCAGTGTGGTACCACATTACTACGTGATCCAAACCTGAAAAAACCCAGGATCTGTTCAACAAGTATGTGGAGAATGCGAAAGTATGTGTCTGATGAGGGCAAATCCCAGGCCTAACCTCGATTTAACATGCGTTATCCTCAAAAATATTGACCGAAACCAGGTTTAATGGACTGTTTCAGAGTGGTACCACATCACTACGTGATCCAAACCAGAAAAAAACCCAGGATCTGTACAACAAGTATGTGAAGAATGCGAAAGTATGAGCCTGACGAGGGCAAATCCCAGACCTATCCCAGACCTAACTTGCGTTGTCCTCTAAAATATTGATGGAAACCAGGTTTAATTGACTGTTTCAGTGTGGTACCGCATTACTACGTGATCCAATCCAGAAAAAACCCAGGATCCGTTCAACAAGTATGTGAAGAATGCGGAAGTATGTGTCTGATGAAGGCAAATCCCAGGCCTAACCTAGACAGAACATGCGTTATCCTCTAAAATATTGATCGAAACCAGGTTTAATGGACTGTTTCAGTGTGCTACCACATTACTACGTGATCCAAAGCAGAAAAAACCAAGGATCCGTTCAACAAGAATGTGAAGAATGCAAAAGTATGTGTCTGATGAGGGAAAATACCAGGCCAAACCTAGATCTAACATGCGTTATCCTCAAAAATATTGATCGAAACCAGGTTTAATGGAATGATTCAGTGTGCTACCACATTACTACGTGATCCAAAGCAGAGAAAACCAAGGATCCGTTCAACAAGTATGTGAAGAATGCGAAAGTATGTGTCTGATGAGGGAAAATCCCAGGCCTAACCTACACCTAACATGCGTTACCCTCAAAAATATTTATCAAGACCAGGTTTAATTGAATGTTTCAGTGTGGTACCACATTACTACGTGATCCAAACCACAAAAAACCCAGGATCTGTTCAACATGTGTGTGGAAAATGCGAAAGGATGTGTCTGATGAGGGAAAATCCCAGGCCTAACCTAGACAGAACATGCGTTATCCTCTAAGATATTGATCGGAACCAGGTTTAATCGACTGTTTCAGTGTGGTACCATATTACTACAGGCTCCAAACTAGAAAAAGCCCAGAATCTGGCCATCAAGTATGAGAAATATGCGAAAGTACGAGCCTGATGAGTGCAAATCCCAGACCTAACCATGACCTAACATGCGTTATTCTCTAAAATATTTATCGAAACCAGGTTTAATGGACTGTTTCAGTATGCTACCACATTACTACGTGATCCAAAGCAGAAAAAACCAAGGATCCGTTCAACAAGTATGTGAAGAATGCGAAAGTATGTGTCTGATGAGGGAAAATCCCAGGCCTAGCCTAGACAGAACATGCGTTATCCTCTAAAATATTGATCGAAACCAGGTTTAATCGACTTTTCAGTGTGGTACCACATTACTACCTGATCCAAACCAGAAAAATACCCAGGATCTGTTCAACAAGTATGTGAAGAACGCGAAAATATGACCCCGATGAGGGCAAATCCCAGGCCTATCCCAGACCTAACTTGCGTTGTCCTCTGAAATATTGATGGAAACCAGGTTTAATTGACTGTTTCAGTGTGGTACCACATTACTACGTGATCCAAACCAGAAAAAAACCCAGGATCTGTACAACAAGTATGTGAAGAACGCGGAAATATGACCCTGATGAGGGCAAATCCCGGGCCTAACCTAGACCTAACATGCGTTATCCTCAAAAACATTGATCGAAACCAGGCTTAATCGACTGCTTCAGTGTGGTACCACATTACTACCTGATCCAAACCAGAAAAATACCCAGGATCTGTTCAAGAGGTATGTGAAGACCGCGAAAATATGAACCTGATGAAGGCAAATCCTAGACCTATACCAGACCTAACTTGCGTTGTCCTCTAAAATATTGATGAAAACCAGGTTTAATTGACTGGTTCAGTGTGGTACCACATTACTACGTGATCCAATCCAGAAAAAGCCCTGGATCTAGCCATCAAGTATGAGTAACATGCGAAAGTATGAGCCTGATGAGGGCAAATCATAGACCTAACCCAGACCTAACATGCGTTATCCTCTAAAATATTTATCAAGACCAGGTTTAATTGAATGTTTCAGTGTGGTACCACATTACTACGTGATCCAAACCTGAAAAAACCCAGGATCTGTTCAACAAGTATGTGGAGAATGCGAGAGTATGTGTCTGATGAGGGAAAATCCCAGGCCTAACCTAGACATAACATGCGTTATCCTCTAAAATATTGATCGAAACCAGGTTTAATGGACTGTCTCAGTGTGGTACCATATTACTACAGGATCCAAACTAGAAAAAGCCCAGAATCTGGCCATCAAGTATGAGAAATATGCGAAAGTACGTGCCTGATGAGAGCAAATCCCAGACCTAACCATGACCTAACATGCGTTATTCTCTAAAATATTGATCGAAACCAGGTTTAATGGACTGTTTCAGTGTGCTACCACATTTCTACGTGATCCAAAGCAGAAAAAACCAAGGATCCGTTCAACAAGTATGTGAAGAATGCGAAAGTATGTGTCTGATGAGGGAAAATCCCAGGCCTAACCTAGATCTAACATGCGTTATCCTCAAAATATTGATCGAAACCAGGTTTAATGGAATGTTTCAGTGTGGTACCATATTACTACAGGATCCAAACTAGAAAAAGCCAAAAATCTGGCCATCAAGTATGAGAAATATGTGAAAGTACGAGCCTGATGAGAGCAAATCCCAGACCTAACCATGACCTAACATGCGTTATTCTCTAAAATATTGATCGAAACCAGGTTTAATGGACTGTTTCAGTGTGCTACCACATTACTACGTGATCCAAAGCAGAAAAAACCAAGGATCCGTTCAACAAGTATGTGAAGAATGCGAAAGTATGTGTCTGATGAGGGAAAATACCAGGCCAAACCTAGATCTAACATGCGTTATCCTAAAAAATATTGATCGAAACCAGGTTTAATGGAATGATTCAGTGTGCTACCACATTACTACGTGATCCAAAGCAGAGAAAACCAAGGATCCGTTCAACAAGTATGTGGAGAATGCGCAAGTATGTGTATGATGAGGGCAAATCCCAGGCCTAACCTAGATCTAACATGCGTTATCCTCAAGAATATTGATCGAAACCAGGTTTAATGACTGTTTCAGTGTGCTACCACATTACTACGTGATCCAAAGCAGAAAAAACCAAGGATCCGTTCAACAAGTATGTGAAGAATGCGAAAGTATGTGTCTGATGAGGGAAAATCCCAGGCCTAACCTAGACCTAACATGCGTTATCCTCTAAAATATTGATCGAAACCAGGTTTAATGGACTGTTTCAGTGTGGTACCAGAACACTACGTGATCCAAACCTGAAAAAACCCAGGATCCGTTCAACAAGTATGTGAAGAATGCGGAAGTATGTGTCTGATGAGGGCAAATCCCAGGCCTAACCTAGACAGAACATGCGTTATCCTCTAAAATATTGATCGAAACCAGGTTGAATGGACTGTTTCAGTGTGCTACCACATTACTACGTGATCCAAACCAGAAAAAACCCAGGATCCGTTCTACAAGTATGTGAAGAATGCGAAAGTATGTGCCTGATGAGGGCAAATCCTAGACCTAACCCAGACCTAACATGCGTTATCCTCTAAAATATTTATCAAGACCAGGTTTAATTGAATGTTTCAGTGTGGTACCACATTACTACGTAATCCAAACCTGAAAAAACCCAGGATCCGTTCAACAAGTATGTGAAGAATGCGAAAGTATGAGCCTGACGAGGCTAAATCCCGGACCTATCCCAGGCATAACTTGCGTTATCCTCTAAAATATTGATCGAAACCAGGTTTAATCGAATATTTCAGTGTGGTACCACATTACTACGTGATCCAAACCAGAAAAATACCCAGGATCTGTTCAACAAGTATGTGAAGAACGCGAAAATATGACCCTGATGAGGGCAAATCCCAGACCTATACCAGACCTAACTTGCGTTGTCCTCTAAAATATTGATTGAAACAAGGTTTAATCGACTATTTCAGTGTGGTACCACATTACTACGTGACCCAAACCAGAAAAATACCCAGGATCTGTTCAACAAGTATGTGAAGAACGCGGAAATATGACCCTGATGAGGGCAAATCCCAGACCTATACCAGACCTAACAAGCGTTATCCCCAAAAATATTGATCGAAACCAGGTTTAATGGACTGTTTCAGTGTGGTACCACATTACTACGTGATCCAAACTAGAAAAAACCCAGGATCTGTTGAACAAGTATGCGAAAAACGCGAAAGTATGACCCTGATGAGGGCAAATCCCGGGCCTAACCTTTACCTAACGTGCATTATCCTCTAAAATATTGATCGAAACCAGGTTTAATCGACTGTTTCAGTGTGGTACCACATTACTATGTGATCCAAACCAGAAAAAAACCCAGGATCTGTACAACAAGTATGTGAAGAACGCGGAAATATGACCCTGATGAGGGCAAATCCCGGGCCTAACCTAGACCTAACATGAGTTATCCTCAAAAATATTGACCGAAACCAGGTTTAATCGACTGTTTCAGAGTGGTACCACATTACTACCTGACCCAAACAAGAAAAATACCCAGGATCTGTTCAACAAGTATGTGAAGAACGCGAAAATATGACCCTGATGAGGGCAAATCCCAGACCTATACCAGACCTAACTTGCGTTATCCTCTAAAATATTGATGAAAACCAGGTTTAATTGACTGGTTCAGTGTGGTACCACATTACTACGTGATCCAATCCAGAAAAAGCCCTGGATCTAGCCATCAAGTATGAGTAACATGCGAAAGTATGAGCCTGATGAGGGCAAATCATAGACCTAACCCAGACCTAACATGTGTTATCCTCTAAAATATTTATCAAGACCAGGTTTAATTGAATGTTTCAGTGTGGTACCACATTACTACGTGATCCAAACCTGAAAAAACCCAGGATCTGTTCAACAAGTATGTGGAGAATGCGAGAGTATGTGTCTGATGAGGGCAAATCCCAGGCCTAACCTAGACATAACATGCGTTATCCTCTAAAATATTGATCGAAACCAGGTTTAATGGACTGTCTCAGTGTGGTACCATATTACTACAGGATCCAAACTAGAAAAAGCCCAGAATCTGGCCATCAAGTATGTGAAATATGCGAAAGTACGTGCCTGATGAGAGCAAATCCCAGACCTAACCATGACCTAACATGCGTTATTCTCTAAAATATTGATCGAAACCAGGTTTAATGGACTGTTTCAGTGTGCTACCACATTACTACGTGATCCAAAGCAGAAAAAACCAAGGATCCGTTCAACAAGTATGTGAAGAATGCGAAAGTACGTGTCTGATGAGGGAAAATCCCAGGCCTAGCCTAGACAGAACATGCGTTATCCTCTAAAATATTGATCGAAACCAGGTTTAATCGACTTTTTCAGTGTGGTACCACATTACTACCAGATCCAAACCAGAAAAATACCCAGGATCTGTTCAACAAGTATGTGAAGAACGCGAAAATATGACCCTGATGAGGGCAAATCCCAGACCTATACCAGACCTAACTTGCGTTGTCCTCTGAAATATTGATGGAAACCAGGTTTAATTGACTGTTTCAGTGTGGTACCACATTACTACGTGATCCAAACCTGAAAAAACCCAGGATCTGTTCAACAAGTATGTGGAGAATGCGAAAGTATGTGTCTGATGAGGGCAAATCCCAGGCCTAACCTCGATTTAACATGCGTTATCCTCAAAAATATTGACCGAAACCAGGTTTAATGGACTGTTTCAGAGTGGTACCACATCACTACGTGATCCAAACCAGAAAAAAACCCAGGATCTGTACAACAAGTATGTGAAGAATGCGAAAGTATGAGCCTGACGAGGGCAAATCCCAGACCTATCCCAGACCTAACTTGCGTTGTCCTCTAAAATATTGATGGAAACTAGGTTTAATTGACTGTTTCAGTGTGGTACCGCATTACTACGTGATCCAATCCAGAAAAAACCCAGGATCCGTTCAACAAGTATGTGAAGAATGCGGAAGTATGTGTCTGATGAAGGCAAATCCCAGGCCTAACATAGACAGAACATGCGTTATCCTCTAAAATATTGATCGAAACCAGGTTTAATGGACTGTTTCAGTGTGCTACCACATTACTACGTGATCCAAAGCAGAAAAAACCAAGGATCCGTTCAACAAGTATGTGAAGAATGCGAAAGTATGTGTCTGATGGGGGAAAATCCCAGGCCTAACCTAGATCTAACATGCGTTATCCTCAAAATATTGATCGAAACCAGGTTTAATGGAATGTTTCAGTGTGGTACCATATTACTACAGGATCCAAACTAGAAAAAGCCAAGGATCTGGCCATCAAGTATGAGAAACATGTGAAAGTACGAGCCTGATGAGAGCAAATCCCAGACCTAACCATGACCTAACATGCGTTATTCTCTAAAATATTGATCGAAACCAGGTTTAATGGACTGTTTCAGTGTGCTACCACATTACTACGTGATCCAAAGCAGAAAAAACCAAGGATCCGTTCAACAAGAATGTGAAGAATGCAAAAGTATGTGTCTGATGAGGGAAAATACCAGGCCAAACCTAGATCTAACATGCGTTATCCTCAAAAATATTGATCGAAACCAGGTTTAATGGAATGATTCAGTGTGCTACCACATTACTACGTGATCCAAAGCAGAGAAAACCAAGGATCCGTTCAACAAGTATGTGAAGAATGCGAAAGTATGTGTCTGATGAGGGAAAATCCCAGGCCTAACCTACACCTAACATGCGTTACCCTCAAAAATATTTATCAAGACCAGGTTTAATTGAATGTTTCAGTGTGGTACCACATTACTACGTGATCCAAACCACAAAAAACCCAGGATCTGTTCAACATGTGTGTGGAAAATGCGAAAGGATGTGTCTGATGAGGGAAAATCCCAGGCCTAGCCTAGACAGAACATGCGTTATCCTCTAAAATATTGATCGAAACCAGGTTTAATCGACTTTTCAGTGTGGTACCACATTACTACCTGATCCAAACCAGAAAAATACCCAGGATCTGTTCAACAAGTATGTGAAGAACGCGAAAATATGACCCTGATGAGGGCAAATCCCAGGCCTATCCCAGACCTAACTTGCGTTGTCCTCTGAAATATTGATGGAAACCAGGTTTAATTGACTGTTTCAGTGTGGTACCACATTACTACGTGATCCAAACCAGAAAAAAACCCAGGATCTGTACAACAAGTATGTGAAGAACGCGGAAATATGACCCTGATGAGGGCAAATCCCGGGCCTAACCTAGACCTAACATGCGTTATCCTCAAAAACATTGATCGAAACCAGGCTTAATCGACTGCTTCAGTGTGGTACCACATTACTACCTGATCCAAACCAGAAAAATACCCAGGATCTGTTCAAGAGGTATGTGAAGACCGCGAAAATATGAACCTGATGAAGGCAAATCCTAGACCTATACCAGACCTAACTTGCGTTGTCCTCTAAAATATTGATGGAAACCAGGTTTAATTGACTGTTTCAGTGTGGTACCACTTTACTACGTGATCCAATCTAGAAAAAGCCCTGGATCTAGCCATCAAGTATGAGAAATATGCGAAAGTATGAGCCTGATGAGGGCAAATCCTAGACCTAACCCAGACCTAACATGCGTTATCCTCTAAAATATTTATCAAGACCAGGTTTAATTGAATGTTTCAGTGTGGTACCACATTACTACGTGATCCAAACCTGAAAAAACCCAGGATCTGTTCAACAAGTATGTGGAGAATGCGAAAGTATGTGTCTGATGAGGGCAAATACCAGGCCTAACCTCGTTCTAACATGCGTTATCCTCAAAAATATTGACCGAAACCAGGTTTAATGGACTGTTTCAGTGTGCTACCACATTACTACGTGATCCAAACCAGAAAAAACCCAGGATCCGTTCTACAAGTATGTGAAGAATGCGAAAGTATGTGCCTGATGAGGGCAAATCCTAGACCTAACCCAGACCTAACATGCGTTATCCTCTAAAATATTTATCAAGACCAGGTTTAATTGAATGTTTCAGTGTGGTACCACATTACTACGTAATCCAAACCTGAAAAAACCCAGGATCCGTTCAACAAGTATGTGAAGAATGCGAAAGTATGAGCCTGACGAGGGTAAATCCCGGACCTATCCCAGGCATAACTTGCGTTATCCTCTAAAATATTGATCGAAACCAGGTTTAATCGAATATTTCAGTGTGGTACCACATTACTACGTGATCCAAACTAGAAAAATACCCAGGATCTGTTCAACAAGTATGTGAAGAACGCGAAAATATGACCCTGATGAGGGCAAATCCCGGGCCTAACCTTTACCTAACGTGCATTATCCTCTAAAATATTGATCGAAACCAGGTTTAATCGACTGTTTCAGTGTGGTACCACATTACTATGTGATCCAAACCAGAAAAAAACCCAGGATCTGTACAACAAGTATGTGAAGAACGCGGAAATATGACCCTGATGAGGGCAAATCCCGGTTCTAACCTAGACCTAATATGAGTTATCCTCAAAAATATTGACCGAAACCAGGTTTAATCGACTGTTTCAGAGTGGTACCACATTACTACCTGACCCAAACCAGAACAATACCCAGGATCTGTTCAACAAGTATGTGAAGAACGCGAAAATATGACCCTGATGAGGGCAAATCCCAGACCTATACCAGACCTAACTTGCGTTGTCCTCTAAAATATTGATGAAAACCAGGTTTAATTGACTGGTTCAGTGTGGTACCACATTACTACGTGATCCAATCCAGAAAAAGCCCTGGATCTAGCCATCAAGTATGAGTAACATGCGAAAGTATGAGCCTGATGAGGGCAAATCATAGACCTAACCCAGACCTAACATGTGTTATCCTCTAAAGTATTTATCAAGACCAGGTTTTATTGAATGTTTCAGTGTGGTACCACATAACTACGTGATCCAAACCTGAAAAAACCCAGGATCTGTTCAACAAGTATGTGAAGAACGCGAAAATATGACCCTGATGAGGGCAAATCCCAGACCTATACCAGACCTAACTTGCGTTGTCCTCTAAAATATTGATTGAAACAAGGTTTAATCGACTATTTCAGTGTGGTACCACATTACTACGTGACCCAAACCAGAAAAATACCCAGGATCTGTTCAACAAGTATGTGAAGAACGCGAAAATATGACCCTGATGAGGGCAAATCCCAGACCTATACCAGACCTAACTTGCGTTGTCCTCTAAAATATTGATGAAAACCAGGTTTAATTGACTGGTTCAGTGTGGTACCACATTACTACGTGATCCAATCCAGAAAAAGCCCAGGATCTGTTCAACAAGTATGTGAAGAACGCGGAAATATGACCCTGATGAGGGCAAATCCCAGACCTATCCCAGACCTAACTTGCGCTGTCCTCTAAAAAATTGATGGAAACCAGGTTTAATCGACTATTTCAGTGTGGTACCACATTACTACGTGACCCAAACCAGAAAAATACCCAGGATCTGTTCAACAAGTATGTGAAGAACGCGAAAATATGACCCTGATGAGAGCAAATCCCAGACCTAACCATGACCTAACATGCGTTATTCTCTGAAATATTGATCGAAACCAGGTTTAATGGACTGTTTCAGTGTGGTACCACATTACTACGTGATCCAAACCAGAAAAAACCCAGGATCTGTTCAACAAGTATGTGAAAAACGCGAAACTATGAGCCTGATGAGGGCAAATCCCAGACCTATCCCAGACCTAACATGCGTTATCCTCTAAAATATTTATCAAGACCAGGTTTAATTGAATGTTTCAGTGTGGTACCACATTACTACGTGATCCAAACCACAAAAAACCCAGGATCCGTTCAACAAGTATGTGACGAATGCGAAAGTATGTGTATGATGAGGGCAAATCCCAGGCCTAAACTAGATCTAACATGCGTTATCCTCAAGAATATTGATCGAAACCAGGTTTAATGACTGTTTCAGTGTGCTACCACATTACTACGTGATCCAAAGCAGAAAAAACCAAGGATCCGTTCAACAAGTATGTGAAGAATGCGAAAGTATGTGTCTGATGAGGGAAAATCCCAGGCCTAACCTAGACCTAACATGCGTTATCCTCTAAAATATTGATCGAAACCAGGTTTAATGGACTGTTTCAGTGTGGAACCACAACACTACGTGATCCAAACCTGAAAAAACCCAGGATCTGTTCAACAAGTATGTGGAGAATGCGAAAGTATGTGTCTGATGAGGGCAAATCCCAGGCCTAACCTAGACATAACATGCGTTGTCCTCTAAAATATTGATCGAAACCAGGTTTAATGGACTGTTTCAGTGTGGTACCACAATACTACGGGATCCAAACCAGAGAAAGCCCAGAATCTGGTCCCAAGTATGAGAAATATGCTAAAGCACGAGACTGATCAGGGCAAATCCCAGACCTATCCCAGACCTAACTTGCGTTGTCCTCTAAAATATTGATCGAAACCAGGTTTAATCGACTGTTTCAGTGTGGTACCACATTACTATGTGATCCAAACCAGAAAAAAACCCAGGATCTGTGCAACAAGTATGTGAAGAATGTGAAAGTATGAGCCTGACGAGGGCAAATCCCGGACCTATCCCAGACATAACTTGCGTTATCCTCTAAAATATTGATCGAAACCAGGTTTAATCGAATATTTCAGTGTGGTACCACATTACTACGTGATCCAAACTAGAAAAAACCCAGGATCTGTTCAAGAAGTATGTGAAAAACGCGAAAGTATGACCCTGATGAGGGCAAATCCCGGGCCTAACCTAGACCTAACATGCATTATCCTCTAAAATATTGATCGAAACCAGGTTTAATCGACTGTTTCAGTGTGGTACCACATTACTATGTGATCCAAACCAGAAAAAAACCCAGGATCTGTACAACAAGTATGTGAAGAACGCGGAAATATGACCCTGATGAGGGCAAATCCCGGGCCTAACCTAGACCTAACATGAGTTATCCTCAAAAATATTGACCGAAACCAGGTTTAATCGACTGTTTCAGAGTGGTACCACATTACTACCTGACCCAAACCAGAACAATACCCAGGATCTGTTCAACAAGTATGTGAAGAACGCGAAAATATGACCCTGATGAGGGCAAATCCCAGACCTATACCAGACCTAACTTGCGTTGTCCTCTAAAATATTGATGAAAACCAGGTTTAATTGACTGGTTCAGTGTGGTACCACATTACTACGTGATCCAATCCAGAAAAAGCCCTGGATCTAGCCATCAAGTATGAGCAACATGCGAAAGTATGAGCCTGATGAGGGCAAATCATAGACCTAACCCAGACCTAACATGCGTTATCCTCTAAAATATTTATCAAGACCAGGTTTAATTGAATGTTTCAGTGTGGTACCACATTACTACGTGATCCAAACCTGAAAAAACCCAGGATCTGTTCAACAAGTATGTGGAGAATGCGAGAGTATGTGTCTGATGAGGGAAAATCCCAGGCCTAACCTAGACATAACATGCGTTACCCTCTAAAATATTGATCGAAACCAGGTTTAATGGACTGTCTCAGTGTGGTACCATATTACTACAGGATCCAAACTAGAAAAAGCCCAGAATCTGGCCATCAAGTATGAGAAATATGCGAAAGTACGTGCCTGATGAGAGCAAATCCCAGACCTAACCATGACCTAACATGCGTTATTCTCTAAAATATTGATCGAAACCAGGTTTAATGGACTGTTTCAGTGTGCTACCTCATTTCTACGTGATCCAAAGCAGAAAAAACCAAGGATCCGTTCAACAAGTATGTGAAGAATGCGAAAGTATGTGTCTGATGAGGGAAAATCCCAGGCCTAACCTAGATCTAACATGCGTTATCCTCAAAATATTGATCGAAACCAGGTTTAATGGAATGTTTCAGTGTGGTACCATATTACTACAGGATCCAAACTAGAAAAAGCCGAGAATCTGGCCATCAAGTATGAGAAATATGTGAAAGTACGAGCCTGATGAGAGCAAATCCCAGACCTAACCATGACCTAACATGCGTTATTCTCTAAAATATTGATCGAAACCAGGTTTAATGGACTGTTTCAGTGTGCTACCACATTTCTACGTGATCCAAAGCAGAAAAAACCAAGGATCCGTTCAACAAGTATGTGAAGAATGCGAAAGTATGTGTCTGATGAGGGAAAATACCAGGCCAAACCTAGATCTAACATGCGTTATCCTAAAAAATATTGATCGAAACCAGGTTTAATGGAATGATTCAGTGTGCTACCACATTACTACGTGATCCAAAGCAGAGAAAACCAAGGATCCGTTCAACAAGTATGTGGAGAATGCGAAAGTATGAGCCTGACGAGGGTAAATCCCGGACCTATCCCAGGCATAACTTGCGTTATCCTCTAAAATATTGATCGAAACCCGGTTTAATCGAATATTTCAGTGTGGTACCACATTACTACGTGATCCAAACCAGAAAAATACCCAGGATCTGTTCAACAAGTATGTGAAGAACGCGAAAATATGACCCTGATGAGGGCAAATCCCAGACCTATACCAGACCTAACTTGCGTTGTCCTCTAAAATATTGATTGAAACAAGGTTTAATCGACTATTTCAGTGTGGTACCACATTACTACGTGATCCAAACCTGAAAAAACCCAGGATCTGTTCAACAAGTATGTGGAGAATGCGAGAGTATGTGTCTGATGAGGGAAAATCCCAGGCCTAACCTAGACATAACATGCGTTATCCTCTAAAATATTGATCGAAACCAGGTTTAATGGACTGTCTCAGTGTGGTACCATATTACTACAGGATCCAAACTAGAAAAAGCCCAGAATCTGGCCATCAAGTATGAGAAATATGCGAAAGTACGTGCCTGATGAGAGCAAATCCCAGACCTAACCATGACCTAACATGCGTTATTCTCTAAAATATTGATCGAAACCAGGTTTAATGGACTGTTTCAGTGTGCTACCACATTTCTACGTGATCCAAAGCAGAAAAAACCAAGGATCCGTTCAACAAGTATGTGAAGAATGCGAAAGTATGTGTCTGATGAGGGAAAATCCCAGGCCTAACCTAGATCTAACATGCGTTATCCTCAAAATATTGATCGAAACCAGGTTTAATGGAATGTTTCAGTGTGGTACCATATTACTACAGGATCCAAACTAGAAAAAGCCAAGAATCTGGCCATCAAGTATGAGAAATATGTGAAAGTACGAGCCTGATGAGAGCAAATCCCAGACCTAACCATGACGTAACATGCGTTATTCTCTAAAATATTGATCGAAACCAGGTTTAATGGACTGTTTCAGTGTGCTACCACATTACTACGTGATCCAAAGCAGAAAAAACCAAGGATCCGTTCAACAAGTATGTGAAGAATGCGAAAGTATGTGTCTGATGCGGGAAAATACCAGGCCAAACCTAGATCTAACATGCGTTATCCTAAAAAATATTAATCGAAACCAGGTTTAATGGAATGATTCAGTGTGCTACCACATTACTACGTGATCCAAAGCAGAGAAAACCTAGGATCCGTTCAACAAGTATGTGGAGAATGCGAAAGTATGTGTATGATGAGGGCAAATCCCAGGCCTAACCTAGATCTAACATGCGTTATCCTCAAGAATATTGATCGAAACCAGGTTTAATGACTGTTTCAGTGTGCTACCACATTACTACGTGATCCAAAGCAGAAAAAACCAAGGATCCGTTCAACAAGTATGTGAAGAATGCGAAAGTATGTGTCTGATGAGGGAAAATCCCAGGCCTAACCTAGACCTAACATGCGTTATCCTCTAAAATATTGATCGAAACCAGGTTTAATGGACTGTTTCAGTGTGGTACCAGAACACTACGTGATCCAAACCTGAAAAAACCCAGGATCCGTTCAACAAGTATGTGAAGAATGCGGAAGTATGTGTCTGATGAGGGCAAATCCCAGGCCTAACCTAGACAGAACATGCGTTATCCTCTAAAATATTGATCGAAACCAGGTTTAATGGACTGTTTCAGTGTGCTACCACATTACTACGTGATCCAAACCAGAAAAAACCCAGGATCCGTTCTACAAGTATGTGAAGAATGCGAAAGTATGTGCCTGATGAGGGCAAATCCTAGACCTAACCCAGACCTAACATGCGTTATCCTCTAAAATATTTATCAAGACCAGGTTTAATTGAATGTTTCAGTGTGGTACCACATTACTACGTAATCCAAACCTGAAAAAACCCAGGATCCGTTCAACAAGTATGTGAAGAATGCGAAAGTATGAGCCTGACGAGGGTAAATCCCGGACCTATCCCAGGCATAACTTGCGTTATCCTCTAAAATATTGATCGAAACCAGGTTTAATCGAATATTTCAGTGTGGTACCACATTACTACGTGATCCAAACCAGAAAAATACCCAGGATCTGTTCAACAAGTATGTGAAGAACGCGAAAATATGACCCTGATGAGGGCAAATCCCAGACCTATACCAGACCTAACTTGCGTTGTCCTCTAAAATATTGATTGAAACAAGGTTTAATCGACTATTTCAGTGTGGTACCACATTACTACGTGACCCAAACCAGAAAAATACCCAGGATCTGTTCAACAAGTATGTGAAGAACGCGGAAATATGACCCTGATGAGGGCAAATCCCAGACCTATACCAGACCTAACAAGCGTTATCCCCAAAAATATTGATCGAAACCAGGTTTAATGGACTGTTTCAGTCTGGTACCACATTACTACGTGATCCAAACTAGAAAAAACCCAGGATCTGTTCAACAAGTATGCGAAAAACGCGAAAGTATGACCCTGATGAGGGCAAATCCCGGGCCTAACCTTTACCTAACGTGCATTATCCTCTAAAATATTGATCGAAACCAGGTTTAATCGACTGTTCCAGTGTGGTACCACATTACTATGTGATCCAAACCAGAAAAAAACCCAGGATCTGTACAACAAGTATGTGAAGAACGCGGAAATATGACCCTGATGAGGGCAAATCCCGGGCCTAACCTAGAGCTAACATGAGTTATCCTCAAAAATATAGACCGAAACCAGGTTTAATCGACTGTTTCAGAGTGGTACCACATTACTACCTGACCCAAACAAGAAAAATACCCAGGATCTGTTCAACAAGTATGTGAAGAACGCGAAAATATGACCCTGATGAGGGCAAATCCCAGACCTATACCAGACCTAACTTGCGTTGTCCTCTAAAATATTGATGAAAACCAGGTTTAATTGACTGGTTCAGTGTGGTACCACATTACTACGTGATCCAATCCAGAAAAAGCCCTGGATCTAGCCATCAAGTATGAGTAACATGCGAAAGTATGAGCCTGATGAGGGCAAATCATAGACCTAACCCAGACCTAACATGTGTTATCCTCTAAAATATTTATCAAGACCAGGTTTAATTGAATGTTTCAGTGTGGTACCACATTACTACGTGATCCAAACCTGAAAAAACCCAGGATCTGTTCAACAAGTATGTGGAGAATGCGAGAGTATGTGTCTGATGAGGGCAAATCCCAGGCCTAACCTAGACATAACATGCGTTATCCTCTAAAATATTGATCGAAACCAGGTTTAATGGACTGTCTCAGTGTGGTACCATATTACTACAGGATCCAAACTAGAAAAAGCCCAGAATCTGGCCATCAAGTATGTGAAATATGCGAAAGTACGTGCCTGATGAGAGCAAATCCCAGACCTAACCATGACCTAACATGCGTTATTCTCTAAAATATTGATCGAAACCAGGTTTAATGGACTGTTTCAGTGTGCTACCACATTACTACGTGATCCAAAGCAGAAAAAACCAAGGATCCGTTCAACAAGTATGTGAAGAATGCGAAAGTATGTGTCTGATGAGGGAAAATCCCAGGCCTAGCCTAGACAGAACATGCGTTATCCTCTAAAATATTGATCGAAACCAGGTTTAATCGACTTTTTCAGTGTGGTACCACATTACTACCAGATCCAAACCAGAAAAATACCCAGGATCTGTTCAACAAGTATGTGAAGAACGCGAAAATATGACCCTGATGAGGGCAAATCCCAGACCTATACCAGACCTAACTTGCGTTGTCCTCTGAAATATTGATGGAAACCAGGTTTAATTGACTGTTTCAGTGTGGTACCACATTACTACGTGATCCAAACCTGAAAAAACCCAGGATCTGTTCAACAAGTATGTGGAGAATGCGAAAGTATGTGTCTGATGAGGGCAAATCCCAGGCCTAACCTCGATCTAACATGCGTTATCCTCAAAAATATTGACCGAAACCAGGTTTAATGGACTGTTTCAGAGTGGTACCACATCACTACGTGATCCAAACCAGAAAAAAACCCAGGATCTGTACAACAAGTATGTGAAGAATGCGAAAGTATGAGCCTGACGAGGGCAAATCCCAGACCTATCCCAGACCTAACTTGCGTTGTCCTCTAAAATATTGATGGAAACCAGGTTTAATTGACTGTTTCAGTGTGGTACCGCATTACTACGTGATCCAATCCAGAAAAAACCCAGGATCCGTTCAACAAGTATGTGAAGAATGCGGAAGTATGTGTCTGATGAAGGCAAATCCCAGGCCTAACCTAGACAGAACATGCGTTATCCTCTAAAATATTGATCGAAACCAGGTTTAATGGACTGTTTCAGTGTGCTACCACATTACTACGTGATCCAAAGCAGAAAAAACCAAGGATCCGTTCAACAAGTATGTGAAGAATGCGAAAGTATGTGTCTGATGGGGGAAAATCCCAGGCCTAACCTAGATCTAACATGCGTTATCCTCAAAATATTGATCGAAACCAGGTTTAATGGAATGTTTCAGTGTGGTACCATATTACTACAGGATCCAAACTAGAAAAAGCCAAGGATCTGGCCATCAAGTATGAGAAATATGTGAAAGTACGAGCCTGATGAGAGCAAATCCCAGACCTAACCATGACCTAACATGCGTTATTCTCTAAAATATTGATCGAAACCAGGTTTAATGGACTGTTTCAGTGTGCTACCACATTACTACGTGATCCAAAGCAGAAAAAACCAAGGATCCGTTCAACAAGAATGTGAAGAATGCGAAAGTATGTGTCTGATGAGGGAAAATACCAGGCCAAACCTAGATCTAACATGCGTTATCCTCAAAAATATTGATCGAAACCAGGTTTAATGGAATGATTCAGTGTGCTACCACATTACTACGTGATCCAAAGCAGAGAAAACCAAGGATCCGTTCAACAAGTATGTGAAGAATGCGAAAGTATGTGTCTGATGAGGGAAAATCCCAGGCCTAACCTACACCTAACATGCGTTACCCTCAAAAATATTTATCAAGACCAGGTTTAATTGAATGTTTCAGTGTGGTACCACATTACTACGTGATCCAAACCACAAAAAACCCTGGATCTGTTCAACATGTATGTGGAAAATGCGAAAGGATGTGTCTGATGAGGGAAAATCCCAGGCTTAACCTAGACAGAACATGCGTTATCCTCTAAGATATTGATCGAAACCAGGTTTAATCGACTGTTTCAGTGTGGTACCATATTACTACAGGCTCCAAACTAGAAAAAGCCCAGAATCTGGCCATCAAGTATGAGAAATATGGGAAAGTACGAGCCTGATGAGTGCAAATCCCAGACCTAACCATGACCTAACATGCGTTATTCTCTAAAATATTGATCGAAACCAGGTTTAATGGACTGTTTCAGTATGCTACCACATTACTACGTGATCCAAAGCAGAAAAAACCAAGGATCCGTTCAACAAGTATGTGAAGAATGCGAAAGTATGTGTCTGATGAGGGAAAATCCCAGGCCTAGCCTAGACAGAACATGCGTTATCCTCTAAAATATTGATGGAAACCAGGTTTAATCGACTTTTTCAGTGTGGTACCACATTACTACCTGATCCAAACCAGAAAAATACCCAGGATCTGTTCAACAAGTATGTGAAGAACGCGAAAATATGACCCTGATGAGGGCAAATCCCAGGCCTATCCCAGACCTAACTTGCGTTGTCCTCTGAAATATTGATGGAAACCAGGTTTAATTGACTGTTTCAGTGTGGTACCACATTACTACGTGATCCAAACCAGAAAAAAACCCAGGATCTGTACAACAAGTATGTGAAGAACGCGGAAATATGACCCTGATGAGGGCAAATCCCGGGCCTAACCTAGACCTAACATGCGTTATCCTCAAAAACATTGATCGAAACCAGGCTTAATCGACTGCTTCAGTGTGGTACCACATTACTACCTGATCCAAACCAGAAAAATACCCAGGATCTGTTCAACAGGTATGTGAAGACCGCGAAAATATGACCCTGATGAAGGCAAATCCTAGACCTATACCAGACCTAACTTGCGTTGTCCTCTAAAATATTGATGGAAACCAGGTTTAATTGACTGTTTCAGTGTGGTACCACTTTACTACGTGATCCAATCTAGAAAAAGCCCTGGATCTAGCCATCAAGTATGAGAAATATGCGAAAGTATGAGCCTGATGAGGGCAAATCCCAGACCTAACCCAGACCTTACATGCGTTATCCTCTAAAATATTTATCAAGACCAGGTTTAATTGAATGTTTCAGTGTGGTACCACATTACTACGTGATCCAAACCAGAAAAAACCCAGGATCCGTTCTACAAGTATGTGAAGAATGCGAAAGTATGTGCCTGATGAGGGCAAATCCTAGACCTAACCCAGACCTAACATGCGTTATCCTCTAAAATATTTATCAAGACCAGGTTTAATTGAATGTTTCAGTGTGGTACCACATTACTACGTAATCCAAACCTGAAAAAACCAAGGATCTGTACAACAAGTATGTGAAGAATGCGAAAGTATGAGCCTGACGAGGGCAAATCCCAGACCTATCCCAGACCTAACTTGCGTTGTCCTCTAAAATATTGATGGAAACCTGGTTTAATTGACTGTTTCAGTGTGGTACCGCATTACTACGTGATCCAATCCAGAAAAAACCCTGGATCCGTTCAACAAGTATGTGAAGAATGCGGAAGTATGTGTCTGATGAGGGCAAATCCCAGGCCTAACCTAGACAGAACATGCGTTATCCTCTAAAATATTGATCGAAACCAGGTTTAATGGACTGTTTCAGTGTGCTACCACATTACTACGTGATCCAAACCAGAAAAAACCCAGGATCCGTTCTACAAGTATGTGAAGAATGCGAAAGTATGTGCCTGATGAGGGTAAATCCTAGACCTAACCCAGACCTAACATGCGTTATCCTCTAAAATATTTATCAAGACCAGGTTTAATTGAATGTTTCAGTGTGGTACCACATTACTACGTAATCCAAACCTGAAAAAACCCAGGATCCGTTCAACAAGTATGTGAAGAATGCGAAAGTATGAGCCTGACGAGGGTAAATCCCGGACCTATCCCAGGCATAACTTGCGTTATCCTCTAAAATATTGATCGAAACCAGGTTTAATCGAATATTTCAGTGTGGTACCACATTACTACGTGATCCAAACTAGAAAAATACCCAGGATCTGTTCAACAAGTATGTGAAGAACGCGAAAATATGACCCTGATGAGGGCAAATCCCGGGCCTAACCTTTACCTAACGTGCATTATCCTCTAAAATATTGATCGAAACCAGGTTTAATCGACTGTTTCAGTGTGGTACCACATTACTATGTGATCCAAACCAGAAAAAAACCCAGGATCTGTACAACAAGTATGTGAAGAACGCGGAAATGTGACCCTGATGAGGGCAAATCCCGGGCCTAACCTAGACCTAACATGAGTTATCCTCAAAAATATTGACCGAAACCAGGTTTAATCGACTGTTTCAGAGTGGTACCACATTACTACCTGACCCAAACCAGAAAAATACCCAGGATCTGTTCAACAAGTATGTGAAGAACGCGAAAATATGATCCTGATGAGGGCAAATTCCAGACCTATACCAGACCTAACTTGCGCTGTCCTCTAAAATATTGATGAAAACCAGGTTTAATTGACTGGTTCAGTGTGGTACCACATTACTACGTGATCCAATCCAGAAAAAGCCCTGGCTCTAGCCATCAAGTATGAGTAACATGCGAAAGTATGAGCCTGATGAGGGCAAATCATAGACCTAACCCAGACCTAACATGTGTTATCCTCTAAAATATTTATCAAGACCAGGTTTAATTGAATGTTTCAGTGTGGTACCACATAACTACGTGATCCAAACCTGAAAAAACCCAGGATCTGTTCAACAAGTATGTGGAGAATGCGAGAGTATGTGTCTGATGAGGGCAAATCCCAGGCCTAACCTAGACATAACATGCGTTATCCTCTAAAATATTGATCGAAACCAGGTTTAATGGACTGTCTCAGTGTGGTACCATATTACTACAGGATACAAACTAGAAAAAGCCCAGAATCTGGCCATCAAGTATGTGAAATATGCGAAAGTACGTGCCTGATGAGAGCAAATCCCAGACCTAACCATGACCTAACATGCGTTATTCTCTAAAATATTGATCGAAACCAGGTTTAATGGACTGTTTCAGTGTGCTACCACATTACTACGTGATCCAAAGCAGAAAAAACCAAGGATCCGTTCAACAAGTATGTGAAGAATGCGAAAGTATGTGTCTGATGAGGGAAAATCCCAGGCCTAGCCTAGACAGAACATGCGTTATCCTCTAAAATATTGATCGAAACCAGGTTTAATCGACTTTTTCAGTGTGGTACCACATTACTACCAGATCCAAACCAGAAAAATACCCAGGATCTGTTCAACAAGTATGTGGAGAATGCGAAAGTATGTGTCTGATGAGGGCAAATCCCAGGCCTAACCTCGATCTAACATGCGTTATCCTCAAAAATATTGACCGAAACCAGGTTTAATGGACTGTTTCAGAGTGGTACCACATCACTACGTGATCCAAACCAGAAAAAAACCCAGGATCTGTACAACAAGTATGTGAAGAATGCGGAAGTATGTGTCTGATGAAGGCAAATCCCAGGCCTAACCTAGACAGAACATGCGTTATCCTCTAAAATATTGATCGAAACCAGGTTTAATGGACTGTTTCAGTGTGGTACCGCATTACTACGTGATCCAATCCAGAAAAAACCCAGGATCCGTTCAACAAGTATGTGAAGAATGCGGAAGTATGTGTCTGATGAAGGCAAATCCCAGGCCTAACCTAGACAGAACATGCGTTATCCTCTAAAATATTGATCGAAACCAGGTTTAATGGACTGTTTCAGTGTGCTACCACATTACTACGTGATCCAAAGCAGAAAAAACCAAGGATCCGTTCAACAAGTATGTGAAGAATGCGAAAGTATGTGTCTGATGAGGGAAAATCCCAGGCCTAACCTAGATCTAACATGCGTTATCCTCAAAATATTGATCGAAACCAGGATTAATGGAATGTTTCAGTGTGGTACCATATTACTACAGGATCCAAACTAGAAAAAGCCAAGGATCTGGCCATCAAGTATGAGAAATATGTGAAAGTACGAGCCTGATGAGAGCAAATCCCAGACCTAACCATGACCTAACATGCGTTATTCTCTAAAATATTGATCGAAACCAGGTTTAATGGACTGTTTCAGTGTGCTACCACATTACTACGTGATCCAAAGCAGAAAAAACCAAGGATCCGTTCAACAAGAATGTGAAGAATGCGAAAGTATGTGTCTGATGAGGGAAAATACCAGGCCAAACCTAGATCTAACATGCGTTATCCTCAAAAATATTGATCGAAACCAGGTTTAATGGAATGATTCAGTGTGCTACCACATTACTACGTGATCCAAAGCAGAGAAAACCAAGGATCCGTTCAACAAGTATGTGAAGAATGCGAAAGTATGTGTCTGATGAGGGAAAATCCCAGGCCTAACCTACACCTAACATGCGTTACCCTCAAAAATATTTATCAAGACCAGGTTTAATTGAATGTTTCAGGGTGGTACCACATTACTACGTGATCCAAACCACAAAAAACCCTGGATCTGTTCAACATGTATGTGGAAAATGCGAAAGGATGTGTCTGATGAGGGAAAATCCCAGGCTTAACCTAGACAGAACATGCGTTATCCTCTAAGATATTGATCGAAACCAGGTTTAATCGACTGTTTCAGTGTGGTACCATATTACTACAGGCTCCAAACTAGAAAAAGCCCAGAATCTGGCCATCAAGTATGAGAAATATGGGAAAGTACGAGCCTGATGAGTGCAAATCCCAGACCTAACCATGACCTAACATGCGTTATTCTCTAAAATATTGATCGAAACCAGGTTTAATGGACTGTTTCAGTATGCTACCACATTACTACGTGATCCAAAGCAGAAAAAACCAAGGATCCGTTCAACAAGTATGTAAAGAATGCGAAAGTATGTGTCTGATGAGGGAAAATCCCAGGCCTAGCCTAGACAGAACATGCGTTATCCTCTAAAATATTGATGGAAACCAGGTTTAATCGACTTTTTCAGTGTGGTACCACATTACTACCTGATCCAAACCAGAAAAATACCCAGGATCTGTTCAACAAGTATGTGAAGAACGCGAAAATATGACCCTGATGAGGGCAAATCCCAGGCCTATCCCAGACCTAACTTGCGTTGTCCTCTGAAATATTGATGGAAACCAGGTTTAATTGACTGTTTCAGTGTGGTACCACATTACTACGTGATCCAAACCAGAAAAAAACCCAGGATCTGTACAACAAGTATGTGAAGAACGCGGAAATATGACCCTGATGAGGGCAAATCCCGGGCCTAACCTAGACCTAACATGCGTTATCCTCAAAAACATTGATCGAAACCAGGCTTAATCGACTGCTTCAGTGTGGTACCACATTACTACCTGATCCAAACCAGAAAAATACCCAGGATCTGTTCAACAGGTATGTGAAGACCGCGAAAATATGACCCTGATGAAGGCAAATCCTAGACCTATACCAGACCTAACTTGCGTTGTCCTCTAAAATATTGATGGAAACCAGGTTTAATTGACTGTTTCAGTGTGGTACCACTTTACTACGTGATCCAATCTAGAAAAAGCCCTGGATCTAGCCATCAAGTATGAGAAATATGCGAACGTATGAGCCTGATGAGGGCAAATCCCAGACCTAACCCAGACCTTACATGCGTTATCCTCTAAAATATTTATCAAGACCTGGTTTAATTGAATGTTTCAGTGTGGTACCACATTACTACGTGATCCAAACCAGAAAAAACCCAGGATCCGTTCTACAAGTATGTGAAGAATGCGAAAGTATGTGCCTGATGAGGGCAAATCCTAGACCTAACCCAGACCTAACATGCGTTATCCTCTAAAATATTTATCAAGACCAGGTTTAATTGAATGTTTCAGTGTGGTACCACATTACTACGTAATCCAAACCTGAAAAAACCAAGGATCCGTTCAACAAGTATGTGAAGAATGCGAAAGTATGAGCCTGACGAGGGTAAATCCCGGACCTATCCCAGACATAACTTGCGTTATCCTCTAAAATATTGATCGAAAACAGGTTTAATTGAATGTTTCAGTGTGGTACCACATTACTACGTGATCCAAACCTGAAAAAACCCAGAACCTGTTCAACAAGTATGTGGAGAATGCGAAAGTATGTGTCTGATGAGGGCAAATCACAGGCCTAACCTAGACATAACATTCGTTATCCTCTAACATATTGATCGAAACCAGGCTTAATCGACTGCTTCAGTGTGGTACCACATTACTACAGGATCCAAACTAGAAAAAGTCCAGAACCTGGCCATCAAGTATGAGAAATATGCGAAAGCACGAGCCTGATGAGAGCAAATCACAGACCTAACCATGACCTATCATGCGTTATTCTCTAAAATATTGATCGAAACCAGGTTTAATGGACTGTTTCAGTGTGGTACCACATTATTACGTGATCCAAAACAGAAAAAACCCAGGATCTGTTCAACAAGTATGTGAAAAACGCGAAACTATGAGCCTGATGTGGGCAAATCCCAGACCTATCCCAGACCCAACATGCGTTATCCTCCAAAACATTTATCAAGACCAGGTTTAATTGAATGTTTCAGTGTGGTACCGCATTACTACGTGATCCAAACCACAAACAACCCAGGATCCGTTCAACAAATATGTCACGAATGCGAAAGTATGTGTCTGATGAGGGCAAATCACAGACCTAACCATGACCTATCATGCGTTATTCTCTAAAATATTGATCGAAACCAGGTTTAATGGACTGTTTCAGTGTGGTACCACATCACTACGTGATCCAAACCAGAAAAATACCGAGGATCCGTTCAACAAGTATGTGAAGAATGCGAAAGTATGTGCCTGATGAGGGAAAATCCCAGGCCTAACCTAGACCTAACATGCGTTATCCTCTAAAATATTGATCGAAACCAGGTTTAATGGACTGTTTCAGTGTGCTACCACATTACTACGTGATCCCAACCAGAAAAAACCCAGGATCCGTTCAACAAGTATGTGAAGAATGCGGAAGTATGTGACTGATAAGGGCAAATCCCAGGCCTAACCTAGACAGAACATGCGTTATCCTCTAAAATATTGATCGAGACCAGGTTTAAGGACTGTTTCAGTGTGCTACCACATTACTACGTGGTCCAAACCAGAAAAAACCCTGGATCCGTTCAACAAGTATGTGAAGAATGCGAAAGTATGTGCCTGATGAGGGCAAATCCTAGACCTAACCCAGACCTAACATGCGTTATCCTCTAAAATATTTATCAAGACCAGCTTTAATTGAATGTTTCAGTGTGGTACCACATTACTACGTGATCCAAACCTGAAAAAACCCAGGATCCGTTCAAGAAGTATGTGAAGAATGCGAAAGTATGTGTCTGATGAGGGCAAATCACAGACCTAACCATGACCTATCATGCGTTATTCTCTGAAATATTGATCGTAACCAGGTTTAATGGACTGTTTCAGTGTGGTACCACATTACTACGTGATCCAAAACAGAAAAAACCCAGGATCCGTTCAACAAGTATGTGAAGAATGCGAAAGTATGTGCCTGATGAGGGCAAATCCTAGACCTAACCCAGACCTAACATGCGTTATCCTCTAAAATATTTATCAAGACCAGGTTTAACTGAATGTTTCAGTGTGGTACCACATTACTACAGGATCCAAACTAGAAAAAGTCCAGAATCTGGCCATCAAGTATGAGAAATATGCGAAAGCACGAGCCTGATGAGAGCAAATCACAGACCTTACCATGACCTATCATGCGTTATTCTCTAAAATATTGATCGAAACCAGGTTTAATGGACTGTTTCAGTGTGGTACCACATTACTACGTGATCCAAACCAGAAAAAATCCAGGATCCGTTCAACAAGTATGTGAAGAATGCGAAAGTATGTGTCTGATGAGGGCAAATCACATGCCTAACCCAGTCCTAACATGCGTTGTCCTCTAAAATAATGATCGAAACCAGGTTTAATGGACTGTTTCAGTGTGGTACCACAATACTACGGGATCCAAACCAGAAAAAGCCCAAAATCTGGCCACCGAGTATGTGAAGAACGCGGAAATATGACCCTGATGAGGGCAAATCCCGGGCCTAACCTAGACCTAACATGCGTTATCCTCAAAAATATTGATCGAAACCAGGCTTAATCAACTGCTTCAGTGTGGTACCACATTACTACCAGATCCAAACCAGAAAAATACCCAGGATCTGTTCAACAAGTATGTGAAGAACGCGAAAATATGACCCTGATGAGGGCAAATCCCAGACCTATGCCAGACCTAACTTACGTTGTCCTCTAAAATATTGATCGAAACCAGGTTTAATGGACTGTTTCGGTGTGGTACCACTTTACTACGTGATCCAATCCACAAAAAACCCAGGATTCGTTCAACAAGTATGTGAAGAATGCGAAAGTATGTGTCTGATGAGGGCAAATCACAGGCCTAACCTAGACATAACATGCGTTATCCTCTAAAATATTGATCGAAACCAGGTTAAATGGACTGTTTCAGTGTGGTACCACATTCCTACAGTATCCAAACTAGAAAAAGCCCAGAATCTGGCCACCGAGTATGTGAAGAACGCGGAAATATGACCCTGATGAGGGCAAATCCCGGGCCTAACCTAGACCTAACATGCGTTATCCTCAAAAATATCGATCGAAACCAGGCTTAATCAACTGCTTCAGTGTGGTACCACATTACTACCAGATCCAAACCAGAAAAATACCCAGGATCTGTTCAACAAGTATGTGAAGAACGCGAAAACATGACCCTGATGAGGGCAAATCCCAGACCTATGCCAGACCTAACTTACGTTGTCCTCTAAAATATTGATGGAAACCAGGTTTAATTTACTGTTTCAGTGTGGTACCACTTTACTACGTGATCCAATCCAGAAAAAGCCCTGGTTCTAGCCATCAAGTATGAGAAATATGCGAAAGTATGAGCCTGATGAGGGCAAATCCTAGACCTAACCCAGACCTAACATGCGTTATCTTCTAAAATATTTATCAAGACCAGGTTTAATTGAATGTTTCAGTGTGGTACCACATTACTACGTGATCCAAACCTGAAAAAACCCAGGATCTGTTCAACAAGTATGTGGAGAATGCGAAAGTATGTGTCTGATGAGGGCAAATCACAGGCCTAACCTAGATATAACATGCGTTATCCTCTAAAATATTGATCGAAACCAGGTTTAATGGACTGTTTCGGTGTGGTACCGCATTACTACGTGATCCAAACCACAAAAAACCCAGGATCCGTTCAACAAGTATGTGACGAATGCGAAAGTATGTGTGTGATGAGGGCAAGTCCCAGGCCTAACCTAGACATAACATGCGTTATCCTCTAAAATATTGTTCGAAACCAGGTTAAATGGACTGTTTCAGTGTGGTACCACATTACTACAGGATCCAAACTAGAAAAAGTCCAGAATCTGGCCATCAAGTATGAGAAATATGCGAAAGCACGAGCCTGATGAGAGCAAATCACAGACCTAACCATGACCTATCATGCGTTATTCTCTAAAATATTGATCGAAACCAGGTTTAATGGACTGTTTCAGTGTGGTACCACATTATTACGTGATCCAAAACAGAAAAAACCCAGGATCTGTTCAACAAGTATGTGAAAAACGCGAAACTATGAGCCTGATGTGGGCAAATCCCAGACCTATCCCAGACCCAACATGCGTTATCCTCCAAAACATTTATCAAGACCAGGTTTAATTGAATGTTTCTGTGTGGTACCGCATTACTACGTGATCCAAACCACAAAAAACCCAGGATCCGTTCAACAAGTATGTGACGAATGCGAAAGTATGTGTCTGATGAGGGCAAATCCCAGGCCTAACCTAGATCTAACATGCGTTATCCTCAAAAATATTGACCGAAACCAGGTTTAATGGACTGTTTCAGTGTGGTACCACATCACTACGTGATCCAAACCAGAAAAATACCCAGGATCCGTTCAACAAGTATGTGAAGAATGCGAAAGTATGTGCCTGATGAGGGAAAATCCCAGGCCTAACCTAGACCTAACATGCGTTATCCTCTAAAATATTGATCGAAACCAGGTTTAATGGACTGTTTCAGTGTGCTACCACATTACTACGTGATCCAAACCAGAAAAAACCCAGGATCCGTTCAACAAGTATGTGAAGAATGCGGAAGTATGTGACTGATGAGGGCAAATCCCAGGCCTAACCTAGACAGAACATGCGTTATCCTCTAAAATATTGATCGGGACCAGGTTTAAGGACTGTTTCAGTGTGCTACCACATTACTACGTGATCCAAACCAGAAAAAACCCAGGATCCGTTCAACAAGTATGTGAAGAATGCGAGAGTATGTGTCTGATGAGGGCAAATCACAGGCCTAACCTAGACATAACATGCGTTATCCTCTAAAATATTGATCGAAACCAGGTTTAATTGAATGTTTCAGTGTGGTACCACATTACTACGTGATCCAAACCTGAAAAAACCCAGGATCTGTTCAACAAGTATGTGGAGAATGCGAAAGCACGAGCCTGATGAGAGCAAATCACAGACCTAACCATGACCTATCATGCGTTATTCTCTAAAATATTGATCGAAACCAGGTTTAATGGACTGTTTCAGTGTGGTACCACATTACTACGTGATCCAAAACAGAAAAAACCCAGGATCCGTTCAACAAGTATGTGACGAATGCGAAAGTATGTGTGTGATGAGGGCAAATCCCAGGCCTAACCTAGACATAACATGCGTTATCCTCTAAAATATTGATCGAAACCAGGTTAAATGGACTGTTTCAGTGCGGTACCACATTACTACAGGATCCAAACTAGAAAAAGTCCAGAATCTGGCCATCAAGTATGAGAAATATGCGAAAGCACGAGCCTGATGAGAGCAAATCACAGACCTAACCATGACCTATCATGCGTTATTCTCTAAAATATTGATCGAAACCAGGTTTAATGGACTGTTTCAGTGTGGTACCACATTACTACGTGATCCAAACCAGAAAAAATCCAGGATCCGTTCAACAAGTATGTGAAGAATGCGAAAGTATGTGCCTGATGAGGGCAAATCCTAGACCTAACCCAGACCTAACATGCGTTATCCTCTAAAATATTTATCAAGACCAGGTTTAATTGAATGTTTCAGTGTGGTACCACATTACTACAGGATCCAAACTAGAAAAAGTCCAGAATCTGGCCATCAAGTATGAGAAATATGCGAAAGCACGAGCCTGATGAGAGCAAATCACACACCTAACCATGACCTATCATGCGTTATTCTCTAAAATATTGATCGAAACCAGGTTTAATGGACTGTTTCAGTGTGGTACCACATTACTACGTGATCCAAAACAGAAAAAACCCAGGATCTGTTCAACAAGTATGTGAAAAACGCGAAACTATGAGCCTGATGTGGGCAAATCCTAGACCTATCCCAGACCCAACATGCGTTATCCTCTAAAACATTTATCAAGACCAGGTTTAATTGAATGTTTCAGTGTGGTACCGCATTACTACGTGATCGAAACCACAAAAAACCCAGGATCCGTTCAACAAGTATGTGACGAATGCGAAAGTATGTGTCTGATGAGGGCAAATCCCAGGCCTAACCTAGACAGAACATGCGTTATCCTCTAAAATATTGATCGAAACCAGGTTTAATGGACTGTTTCAGTGTGCTACCACATTACTACGTGATCCAAACCAGAAAAAACCCAGGATCCGTTCTACAAGTATGTGAAGAATGCGAAAGTATGTGCCTGATGAGGGCAAATCCTAGACCTAACCCAGACCTAACATGCGTTATCCTCTAAAATATTTATCAAGACCAGGTTTAATTGAATGTTTCAGTGTGGTACCACATTACTACAGGATCCAAACTAGAAAAAGTCCAGAATCTGGCCATCAAGTATGAGAAATATGCGAAAGCACGAGCCTGATGAGAGCAAATCACACACCTAACCATGACCTATCATGCGTTATTCTCTAAAATATTGATCGAAACCAGGTTTAATGGACTGTTTCAGTGTGGTACCACATTACTACGTGATCCAAAACAGAAAAAACCCAGGATCCGTTCAACAAGTATGTGAAGAATGCGAAAGTATGAGCCTGACGAGGGTAAATCCCGGACCTATCCCAGACATAACTTGCGTTATCCTCTAAAATATTGATTGAAAACAGGTTTAATTGAATGTTTCAGTGTGGTACCACATTACTACGTGATCCAAACCTGAAAAAACCCAGAACCTGTTCAACAAGTATGTGGAGAATGCGAAAGTATGTGTCTGATGAGGGCAAATCACAGGCCTAACCTAGACATAACATTCGTTATCCTCTAAAATATTGATCGAAACCAGGCTTAATCGACTGCTTCAGTGTGGTACCACATTACTACCTGATCCAAACCAGAAAAATACCCAGGATCTGTTCAACAAGTATGTGAAGAACGCGAAAATATGACCCTGATGAGGGCAAATCCTAGACCTATACCAGACCTAACTTGCGTTGTCCTCTAAAATATTGATGGAAACCAGGTTTAATCGACTGTTTCAGCGTGGTACCACTTTACTACGTGATCCAATCCAGAAAAAGCCCTGGATCTAGCCATCAAGTATGAGAAATATGCGAAAGTACGAGCCTGATGAGAGCAAATCCCAGACCTAACCATGACCTATCATGCGTTATTCTCTAAAATATTTATCAAGACCAGGTTTAATGGACTGTTTCAGTGTGGTACCACATTACTACGTGATCCGAAACAGAAAAAACCCTGGATCTGTTCAACAAGTATGTGAAGAACGCGGAAAAATGACCCTGATGAGGGCAAATCCCGGGCCTAACCTAGACCTAACATGCGTTATCCTCAAAAATATTGATCGAAACCACGCTTAATCAACTGCTTCAGTGTGGTACCACATTACTACCTGATCCAATCCAGAAAAATACCCAGGATCCTTTCAACAAGTATGTGAAGAATGCGAAAGTATGAGTCTGATGAGGGCAAATCCTAGACCTAACCCAGTCCTATCATGCGTTATCCTCTAAAATATTTATCAAGACCAGGTTTAATTGAATGTATCAGTGTGGTACCAAATTACTACGTGATCCAAACCTGAAAAAGCCCAAAATCTGGCCACCGAGTATGAGAAATATGCGAAAGTACGAGCCTGATCAGGGCAAATCCCAGACCTATCTCAGACCTAACTTGCGTTGTCCTCTAAAATATTGATCGAAACCAGGTTTAATCGACTGTTTCAGTGTGGTACCACATTACTGCGTGATCCAAACCAGAAAAATACCCAGGATCCTTTCAACAAGTATGTGAAGAATGCGAAAGTATGAGCCTGATGAGGGCAAATCCTAGACCTAACCCAGTCCTAACATGCGTTGTCCTCTAAAATATTGATCGAAACCGGGTTTAATGGACTGTTTCAGTGTGGTACCACAATACTACGGGATCCAAACCAGAAAAAGCCCAGAATCTGGCCACCGAGTATGTGAAGAACGCGGAAATATGACCCTGATGAGGGCAAATCCCGGGCCTAACCTAGACCTAACATGCGTTATCCTCAAAAATATTGATCGAAACCAGGCTTAATCAACTGCTTCAGTGTGGTACCACATTACTACCAGATCCAGACCAGAAAAAACCCAGGATCTGTTCAACAAGTATGTGAAGAACGCGAAAATATGACCCTGATGAGGGCAAATCCCAGGCCTAACCTAGACCTAACTTGCGTTATCCTTTAAAATATTGATCGAAACCAGGTTCAATGGAATGTTTCAGTGTGGTACCACATTACTGCGTGATCCAAACGACGAAAAAACCAGGATCTGTACAACAAGTATGTGGAAAACGCGAAAGTATGAGCCTGATCAGGGCAAATCCCAGACGTATCCCAGACCTAACATGCGTTATCCTCTAAAATATTTATCAAGACCAGGTTTAATGGTTTGCTTCAGTGTGGTACCACATTACAACGTGATCGAAACCAGAAATAGCCCAGGATCTAGCCATGAAGTATGAGAAATATGCGAAAGTATGAGCCTGACGAGGGCTAATCCTAGACCTAACCTAGACATAACATGCGTTATCCTCTAAAATATTGATCGACACCAGGCTTAATCGACTGTTTCAGTGTGGTACCACATTACTACATTATCCAAACCAGAGAAAGCCCAGAATCTGGCCATCAAGTATGAGAAATATGCGAAAGAATGAGCCTGACGAGAGCAAATCCCAGACCTGACCTAGACCTAACATGCGTTGTCCTCTAAAATATTTATCGAAACCAGGTTTAATTTACTGTTTCAGTGTGGTACCACTTTGCTACGTAATCCAAAGCAGAAAAAACCATCGATCAGGTCAACATGTTTGTTAAAACTGCGAAAGTATGACCCTAATGAGGGCAAATCCCAGACCTAACCTAGACCTAACATGTGTTATCCTCTGAAATATTGATCGAAACCAGGTTTAATTGACCGTTTCAGTGTGATACCACATTACTACGTGATCCAAACCAGAAAAAACCCAGGATCTGTTCAACAAGTATGTGAAAAACGCGAAAGTATGAGCCTGATGAGGGCAAATCCCAGACCTATCCCAGACATAACTTGCGTTATCCTCTAATATATTGATCCAAACCAGGTTTAATTGACTGTTTTAGTGTGGTACCTCTTTACTACCTGATCCAAAGCAGAAAAAACCCGCGATCAGGTCAACATGTATGTTAAAACTGCGATTGTATGACCCTGATGGGGGCAAATCCCAGGCCTAACCTAGACCTAACATGCGTTATCCTTTAAAATCTTGATCGAAACCAGGTTTAATGGGCTGTTTCAGTGTGGTACCACATTACTATGTGATCCAAATCAGAAAAAACCCTCGATCAGGTCAACATGTACGTTAAAACTGCGAATGTATGACCCTGATTTGGGCAAATCCCAGGCCTAACCTAGACCTAACATGCGTCATCCTCTACAGTATTTATCAAGACCAGGTTTACTTGAATGTTTCAGTGTGGTACCACATTACTACGTGATCCCAACCAGAAAAAACCCAGGATCCGTTGAACAGGCATGTGAAGAATGCGAAAGTATGACCCCGATTAGGGCAAATCCCAGGCCTAACCTAGACCTAACATGCGTTATCCTTTAAAATCTTGACCGAAACCAGGTTTAATGGACTGTTTCAGTGTGGTACCACATTACTACGTGATCCAAACCAGAAAAAACCCAGGATCCGATCAACAAGTATGTGGAAGACACGAAAGTATGAGACTGATGAGGGCAAATCCCAGACCTATCCCAGACATAGCTTGCGTTATCCTCTAATATATTGATCCAAACCAGGTTTAATTGACTGTTTTAGTGTGGTACCTCTTTACTACCTGATCCAAAGCAGAAAAAACCCTGGATCAGATCGACATGTATGTTAAAACTGCGAATGTATGACCCTGATGAGGGCAAATCCCAGGCCTAACCAAAACCTAACATGCGTTATCCTCTAAAATATTGATCGAAACCAGGTTTAATGTTTCAGTGTGATACCACATTACTACGTGATCCAATTCAGAAAAAGTCCAGGATCTAGCCATCAAGTATGAGAAATATGCGAAAGAATGAGCCTGATGAGGGCAAATCCTAAACCTAACCCAGACCTAACATGCGTTATCCTCTAAAATATTGATCGAAACCAGGTTTAATCGACTGTTTCAGTGTGGTAACACTCTACAACGTGATCCAAACCAGCAAAAGCCAGGGACCTGTTCAACAAGTATGTGAAAAATGCGAAAGTATGGCCCGGATGAGGGCAAATCCCAGACCTATCCCAGACCTAACTTGCGTTGTCCTCTAAAATATTTATCGAAACCAGGTTTAATTTATTGTTTCAGTGTGGTACCACTTTGCTACGTGATCGAAAGCAGAAAAAACCATCGATCAGGTCAACATGTATGTTAAAACTGCGAAAGTATGACCCTAATGAGGGCAAATCCCAGACCTAACCTAGACCTAACATGTGTTATCCTCTGAAATATTGATCGAAACCAGGTTTAATTGACCGTTTCAGTGTGATACCACATTACTACGTGATCCAAACCAGAAAAAACCCAGGATCTGTTCAACAAGTATGTGAAAAACGCGAAAGTATGAGCCTGATGAGGGCAAATCTCAGACCTATCCCAGGCATAATTTGCGTTATCCTCTAAAATAATGATCGAAACCACGTTTAATTGACTGTTTCAGTGTGATACCACATTACTACGTGATCCAATCCAGAAAAAGCCAGGGATCTGTTCAACAAGTATGTGAAAAACGCGAAAGTATGAGCCTGATGAGGGCAAATCTCAGACCTATCCCAGACATAACTTGCGTTATCCTCTAAAATAATGATCGAAACCAGGTTTAATTGACTGTTTCAGTGTGATACCACATTACTACGTGATCCAATCCAGAAAAAGCCCAGGATATAGCCATGAAGTATGAGAAATATGCGAAAGTATGAGCCTGACGAGGGCAAATCTTAGACCTAACCTAGACATAACATGCGTTATCCTCTAAAATATTGATGGAAACCACGTTTAAATAACTGTTTCAGTGTGGTACCACATTACTACGTGATCCAATCCAGAAAAAGTCCAGGATCTAGCCATCAAAGATGAGAAATATGCGAAAGAATGAGCCTGATGAGTGCAAATCCTAGACCTAACCCAGACCTAACATAAGTTATCCTCTAAAATATTTCTCAAGACCAGGATTAATTGACTGTTTCAGTGTGGCATCACGTTACTACGTGATCCAAACCAGTGGAAGCCCAGGATCTGGTCAACAAGAATCAGAAATATGCGAAAGTATGAGTCTGACGAGAGCTAATCCCAGACCTGACCTAGACCTAACATGCGTTGTACTCTAAAATATTTATCGCAACCAGGTTTAGTTTACAGTTTCAGTGTGGTACCACTATGCTACGTGATCCAAAGCAGAAAAAACCATCGATCAGGTCAACATGTATGTTAAAACTGCGAAAGTATGACCCTGATGAGGGCAAATCCCAGACCTAACCTAGACCTAACATGTGTTATCCTCTGAAATAATAATCGAAACCAGGTTTAATGGTCTGCTTCAGTGCGGTACCACATTACTACGTGATCCAAACCAGAAAAAACCAAGGATCTGCTCAACAGGTATGTGAAAAACGCGAAAGTATGAGCCTGATTAGGGCAAATCCCGGAACTATCCCAGACATAACTTGTGTTATCCTCTAAGATATTGATGGAAACCAGGTTTAAATGACTGTTTCAGGGTGGTACCACATTACTACGTGATCCAATCCAGAAAAAGTCCAGGATCTAGCCATCAAGTATGAGAAATATGCGAAAGTATGAGTCTGATGAGGGCAAATCCCAGGCCTAACCTAGACATAGCATGCGTTATCCTCAAAAATATTGACCGAAACCAGGTTTAGTGGACTGTTTCAGTGTGGTACCACAATACTGCGTGATCCAAACCAGACAAAACCTAGGATCTGTTCAACAAGTATGTGAAAAACGCGAAAGTATGAGCCTGATGAGGGCAAATCCCAGACCTATCCCAGACATAACTTGCGTTATCCTCTAAAATATTGATCGAAACCAGGTTTAATGGACTGTTTCAGTGTGGTACCACATTACTACGTGATCCAAATCAGAAAAAACCCAGGATTCGATCAACAAGTATGTGAAAAACGCGAAAGTATGAGACTGATGAGGGCAAATCCCAGGCATAACCTAGACCTAACATGTGTTATCCTCTAAAACAATAATTAAAACCAGGTTTAATGGTCTGCTTCAGTGTGGTACCACTTTACTACGTGATCCAAAGCAGACAAAAACCCTCGATCAGGTCAACATGTACGTTAAAACTGCGAATGTATGACCCTGATGAGGGCAAATCCCAAGCCTAACCTAGACCTAACATGCGTCATCCTCTACAATATTTATCAAGACCAGGTTTAATGGACGGTTTCAGTGTGGTACCGCATTAGTACGTGATCCAAACCAGAAAAAGCCAGGGATCTATTCAACAAGTATGTGAAAAACGCGAAACTATGAGCCTGATGTGGGCAAATCCCAGACCTATCCCAGACCTTAACTTGCGTTATCGTATAAAATATTGATCGAAACCAGGTTTAGTTGACTGTTTCATTGTGGTACCACATTGCTACGTGATCCAAAGCAGAAAAAACCATCGATCAGGTCAACATGTATGTTAAAACTGCGAAAGTATGACCCTGATGAGGGCAAATCCCAGACCTAACCTAGACCTAACATGTGTTATCCTCTAAAATAATGATCGAAACAAGGTTTAATGGTCTGCTTCAGTGTGGTACCACATTACTACGTGATCGAAACCAGAAAAAACCCAGGATCTGTTCAAGAAGTATGTGAAGAATGCGAAAGTATGAGACTGATGAGGGCAAATCCTAGACCTAACCCAGACCTAACATAAGTTATCCTTTAAAATCTTGATCGAAACCAGGTTTAATGGGCTGTTTCAGTGTGGTACCACATTACTGCGTGATCCAAACGACGAAAAAACCAGGATCTGTACAACAAGTATGTGGAAAACGCGAAAGTATGAGCCTGATCAGGGCAAATCCCAGACGTATCCCAGACCTAACATGCGTTATCCTCTAAAATATTTATCAAGACCAGGTTTAATGGTTTGCTTCAGTGTGGTACCACATTACAACGTGATCGAAACCAGAAAAAACCCAGGATCTGTTCTAGAAGTATGTGAAGAATGCGAAAGTATGAGACTGATGCGGGCAAATCCTAGACCTAACCTAGACCTAACATGCGTTATCCTATAAAATATTGATCGAAACCAGGTTCAATGGACTGTTTCAGTGTGGTACCACATTACTGCGTGATCCAAACGACGAAAAAACCAGGATCTGTACAACAAGTATGTGGAAAACGCGAAAGTATGAGCCTGATCAGGGCAAATCCCAGACGTATCCCAGACCTAACATGCGTTATCCTCTAAAATATTTATCAAGACCAGGTTTAATGGTTTGCTTCAGTGTGGTACCACATTACAACGTGATCGAAACCAGAAAAAACCCAGGATCTGTTCTAGAAGTATGTGAAGAATGCGAAAGTATGAGACTGATGCGGGCAAATCCTAGACCTAACCCAGACCTAACATAAGTTATCCTTTAAAATCTTGATCGAAACCAGGTTTAATGGGCTGTTTCAGTGTGGTACCACATTACTACGTGATCCAAATCAGAAAAAACCCTCGATCAGGTCAACATGTACGTTAAAACTGCGAATGTATGACCCTGATTTGGGCAAATCCCAGGCCTAACCTAGACCTAACATGCGTTATCCTCTAAAATATTTATCAAGACCAGGTTTAATGGTTTGCTTCAGTGTGGTACCACATTACAACGTGATCGAAACCAGAAAAAACCCAGGATCTGTTCTAGAAGTATGTGAAGAATGCGAAAGTATGAGACTGATGCGGGCAAATCGTAGACCTAACCCAGACCTAACATAAGTTATCCTTTAAAATCTTGATCGAAACCAGGTTTAATTGACTGTTTCAGTGTGACATCACGATACTACGTGATCCAAACCAGTGGAAGCCCAGGATGTGGTCAACAAGAACGTGAAATATGCGAAACTATGAGCCTGACGAGAGCAAATCCCAGACCTGACCTAGACCTAACATGCGTTGTCCTCTAAAATATTTATCGAAACCGGGTTTAATTTACTGTTTCAGTGTGGTACCACTTTGCTACGTGATCCAAAGCAGAAAAAACCATCGATCAGGTCAACATGTATGTTAAAACTGCGAAAGTATGACCCTAATGAGGGCAAATCCCAGACCTAACCTAGACCTAACATGTTGTATCCTCTGAAATATTGATCGAAACCAGGTTTAATTGACCGTTTCAGTGTGATACCACATTACTACGTGATCCAAACCAGAAAAAACCCAGGATCTGTTCAACAAGTATGTGAAAAACGCGAAAGTATGAGCCTGATGAGGGCAAATCCCAGACCTATCCCAGACATAACTTGCGTTATCCTCTAATATATTGATCCAAACCAGGTTTAATTGACTGTTTTAGTGTGGTACCTCTTTACTACCTGATCCAAAGCAGAAAAAACCCTCGATCAGGTCAACATGTATGTTAAAACTGCGATTGTATGACCCTGATGGGGGCAAATCCCAGGCCTAACCTAGACCTAACATGCGTTATCCTCTACAATATTTATCAAGACCAGGTTTACTTGAATGTTTCAGTGTGGTACCACATTACTACGTGATCCCAACCAGAAAAAACCCAGGATCCGTTGAACAGGTATGTGAAGAATGCGAAAGTATGAGTCTGGTAAGTGAAAATCCCAGGACTAACCTAGACCTAACATGCGTTATCCTCAAAAATATTGATCGAAACCAGGTTTAATCGACAGTTTCAGTGTGGTAGCACATTACTACGTGATTCGAACCAGAAAAAAACCCAGGACCTGTTCAACAAGTATGTGAAAAATGCGAATGTATGACCCTGATGAGGGCAAATCCCAGACCTATCCCATACCTAACATGTGTTATCCTCTAAAATAATAATCAAAACCAGGTTTAATGGTCTGCTTCAGTGTGGTACCACATTACTACGTGATCGAAACAAGAAAAAACCCTCGAACAGGTCAACATGTGTGTTCAGACTGCGAAAGTATGACCCCGATTAGGGCAAATCCCAGGCCTAACCTAGACCTAACATGCGTTATCCTTTAAAATCTTGACCGAAACCAGGTTTAATGGACTGTTTCAGTGTGGTACCACATTACTACGTGATCCAAACCAGAGAAAACCCAGGATCCGATCAACAAGTATCTGGAAAACACGAAAGTATGAGACTGATGAGGGCAGATCCCAGACCTATCCCAGACATAACTTGCGTTGTCCTCTAATATATTGATCCAAACCAGGTTTAATTGACTGTTTTAGTGTGGTACCTCTTTACTACCTGATCCAAAGCAGAAAAAACCCTCGATCAGGTCAACATGTATGTTAAAACTGCGATTGTATGACCCTGATGAGGGCAAATCCCAGGCCTAACCTAGACCTAAAATGCGTTATCCTCTAAAATATTGATCGAAACCAGGTTTAATGGTCTGCTTCAGTGTGGTACCACATTACTACGCGATCGAAACCAGAAAAAACCCAGGATCTGTTCAAGAAGTATGTGAAGAATGCGAAAGTATGAGCCTGATGAGGGCAAATCCCAGACCTATCCCAGACATAACTTGCGTTATCCTCTAATATATTGATCCAAACCAGGTTTAATTGACTGTTTTAGTGTGGTACCTCTTTACTACCTGATCCAAAGCAGAAAAAACCCGCGATCAGGTCAACATGTATGTTAAAACTGCGATTGTATGACCCTGATGGGGGCAAATCCCAGGCCTAACCTAGACCTAACATGCGTTATCCTTTAAAATCTTGATCGAAACCAGGTTTAATGGGCTGTTTCAGTGTGGTACCACATTACTATGTGATCCAAATCAGAAAAAACCCTCGATCAGGTCAACATGTACGTTAAAACTGCGAATGTATGACCCTGATTTGGGCAAATCCCAGGCCTAACCTAGACCTAACATGCGTCATCCTCTACAGTATTTATCAAGACCAGGTTTACTTGAATGTTTCAGTGTGGTACCACATTACTACGTGATCCCAACCAGAAAAAACCCAGGATCCGTTGAACAGGCATGTGAAGAATGCGAAAGTATGACCCCGATTAGGGCAAATCCCAGGCCTAACCTAGACCTAACATGCGTTATCCTTTAAAATCTTGACCGAAACCAGGTTTAATGGACTGTTTCAGTGTGGTACCACATTACTACGTGATCCAAACCAGAAAAAACCCAGGATCCGATCAACAAGTATGTGGAAGACACGAAAGTATGAGACTGATGAGGGCAAATCCCAGACCTATCCCAGACATAACTTGCGTTATCCTCTAATATATTGATCCAAACCAGGTTTAATTGACTGTTTTAGTGTGGTACCTCTTTACTACCTGATCCAAAGCAGAAAAAACCCTGGATCAGATCGACATGTATGTTAAAACTGCGAATGTATGACCCTGATGAGGGCAAATCCCAGGCCTAACCAAAACCTAACATGCGTTATCCTCTAAAATATTGATCGAAACCAGGTTTAATGTTTCAGTGTGATACCACATTACTACGTGATCCAATTCAGAAAAAGTCCAGGATCTAGCCATCAAGTATGAGAAATATGCGAAAGAATGAGCCTGATGAGGGCAAATCCTAAACCTAACCCAGACCTAACATGCGTTATCCTCTAAAATAATGATCGAAACCAGGTTTAATTGACTGTTTCAGTGTGATACCACATTACTACGTGATCCAATCCAGAAAAAGCCCAGGATATAGCCATGAAGTATGAGAAATATGCGAAAGTATGAGCCTGACGAGGGCAAATCTTAGACCTAACCTAGACATAACATGCGTTATCCTCTAAAATATTGATGGAAACCACGTTTAAATAACTGTTTCAGTGTGGTACCACATTACTACGTGATCCAATCCAGAAAAAGTCCAGGATCTAGCCATCAAAGATGAGAAATATGCGAAAGAATGAGCCTGATGAGTGCAAATCCTAGACCTAACCCAGACCTAACATAAGTTATCCTCTAAAATATTTCTCAAGACCAGGATTAATTGACTGTTTCAGTGTGGCATCACGTTACTACGTGATCCAAACCAGTGGAAGCCCAGGATCTGGTCAACAAGAATCAGAAATATGCGAAAGTATGAGTCTGACGAGAGCTAATCCCAGACCTGACCTAGACCTAACATGCGTTGTACTCTAAAATATTTATCGCAACCAGGTTTAGTTTACAGTTTCAGTGTGGTACCACTATGCTACGTGATCCAAAGCAGAAAAAACCATCGATCAGGTCAACATGTATGTTAAAACTGCGAAAGTATGACCCTGATGAGGGCAAATCCCAGACCTAACCTAGACCTAACATGTGTTATCCTCTGAAATAATAATCGAAACCAGGTTTAATGGTCTGCTTCAGTGCGGTACCACATTACTACGTGATCCAAACCAGAAAAAACCAAGGATCTGCTCAACAGGTATGTGAAAAACGCGAAAGTATGAGCCTGATTAGGGCAAATCCCGGAACTATCCCAGACATAACTTGTGTTATCCTCTAAGATATTGATGGAAACCAGGTTTAAATGACTGTTTCAGGGTGGTACCACATTACTACGTGATCCAATCCAGAAAAAGTCCAGGATCTAGCCATCAAGTATGAGAAATATGCGAAAGTATGAGTCTGATGAGGGCAAATCCCAGGCCTAACCTAGACATAGCATGCGTTATCCTCAAAAATATTGACCGAAACCAGGTTTAGTGGACTGTTTCAGTGTGGTACCACAATACTGCGTGATCCAAACCAGACAAAACCTAGGATCTGTTCAACAAGTATGTGAAAAACGCGAAAGTATGAGCCTGATGAGGGCAAATCCCAGACCTATCCCAGACATAACTTGCGTTATCCTCTAAAATATTGATCGAAACCAGGTTTAATGGACTGTTTCAGTGTGGTACCACATTACTACGTGATCCAAATCAGAAAAAACCCAGGATTCGATCAACAAGTATGTGAAAAACGCGAAAGTATGAGACTGATGAGGGCAAATCCCAGGCATAACCTAGACCTAACATGTGTTATCCTCTAAAACAATAATTAAAACCAGGTTTAATGGTCTGCTTCAGTGTGGTACCACTTTACTACGTGATCCAAAGCAGACAAAAACCCTCGATCAGGTCAACATGTACGTTAAAACTGCGAATGTATGACCCTGATGAGAGCAAATCCCAAGCCTAACCTAGACCTAACATGCGTCATCCTCTACAATATTTATCAAGACCAGGTTTAATGGACGGTTTCAGTGTGGTACCGCATTAGTACGTGATCCAAACCAGAAAAAGCCAGGGATCTATTCAACAAGTATGTGAAAAACGCGAAACTATGAGCCTGATGTGGGCAAATCCCAGACCTATCCCAGACCTTAACTTGCGTTATCGTATAAAATATTGATCGAAACCAGGTTTAGTTGACTGTTTCATTGTGGTACCACATTGCTACGTGATCCAAAGCAGAAAAAACCATCGATCAGGTCAACATGTATGTTAAAACTGCGAAAGTATGACCCTGATGAGGGCAAATCCCAGACCTAACCTAGACCTAACATGTGTTATCCTCTAAAATAATGATCGAAACAAGGTTTAATGGTCTGCTTCAGTGTGGTACCACATTACTACGTGATCGAAACCAGAAAAAACCCAGGATCTGTTCAAGAAGTATGTGAAGAATGCGAAAGTATGAGACTGATGAGGGCAAATCCTAGACCTAACCCAGACCTAACATAAGTTATCCTTTAAAATCTTGATCGAAACCAGGTTTAATGGGCTGTTTCAGTGTGGTACCACATTACTGCGTGATCCAAACGACGAAAAAACCAGGATCTGTACAACAAGTATGTGGAAAACGCGAAAGTATGAGCCTGATCAGGGCAAATCCCAGACGTATCCCAGACCTAACATGCGTTATCCTCTAAAATATTTATCAAGACCAGGTTTAATGGTTTGCTTCAGTGTGGTACCACATTACAACGTGATCGAAACCAGAAAAAACCCAGGATCTGTTCTAGAAGTATGTGAAGAATGCGAAAGTATGAGACTGATGCGGGCAAATCCTAGACCTAACCTAGACCTAACTTGCGTTATCCTATAAAATATTGATCGAAACCAGGTTCAATGGACTGTTTCAGTGTGGTACCACATTACTGCGTGATCCAAACGACGAAAAAACCAGGATCTGTACAACAAGTATGTGGAAAACGCGAAAGTATGAGCCTGATCAGGGCAAATCCCAGACGTATCCCAGACCTAACATGCGTTATCCTCTAAAATATTTATCAAGACCAGGTTTAATGGTTTGCTTCAGTGTGGTACCACATTACAACGTGATCGAAACCAGAAAAAACCCAGGATCTGTTCTAGAAGTATGTGAAGAATGCGAAAGTATGAGACTGATGCGGGCAAATCCTAGACCTAACCCAGACCTAACATAAGTTATCCTTTAAAATCTTGATCGAAACCAGGTTTAATGGGCTGTTTCAGTGTGGTACCACATTACTACGTGATCCAAATCAGAAAAAACCCTCGATCAGGTCAACATGTACGTTAAAACTGCGAATGTATGACCCTGATTTGGGCAAATCCCAGGCCTAACCTAGACCTAACATGCGTTATCCTCTAAAATATTTATCAAGACCAGGTTTAATGGTTTGCTTCAGTGTGGTACCACATTACAACGTGATCGAAACCAGAAAAAACCCAGGATCTGTTCTAGAAGTATGTGAAGAATGCGAAAGTATGAGACTGATGCGGGCAAATCGTAGACCTAACCCAGACCTAACATAAGTTATCCTTTAAAATCTTGATCGAAACCAGGTTTAATTGACTGTTTCAGTGTGACATCACGATACTACGTGATCCAAACCAGTGGAAGCCCAGGATGTGGTCAACAAGAACGTGAAATATGCGAAACTATGAGCCTGACGAGAGCAAATCCCAGACCTGACCTAGACCTAACATGCGTTGTCCTCTAAAATATTTATCGAAACCGGGTTTAATTTACTGTTTCAGTGTGGTACCACTTTGCTACGTGATCCAAAGCAGAAAAAACCATCGATCAGGTCAACATGTATGTTAAAACTGCGAAAGTATGACCCTAATGAGGGCAAATCCCAGACCTAACCTAGACCTAACATGTTGTATCCTCTGAAATATTGATCGAAACCAGGTTTAATTGACCGTTTCAGTGTGATACCACATTACTACGTGATCCAAACCAGAAAAAACCCAGGATCTGTTCAACAAGTATGTGAAAAACGCGAAAGTATGAGCCTGATGAGGGCAAATCCCAGACCTATCCCAGACATAACTTGCGTTATCCTCTAATATATTGATCCAAACCAGGTTTAATTGACTGTTTTAGTGTGGTACCTCTTTACTACCTGATCCAAAGCAGAAAAAACCCTCGATCAGGTCAACATGTATGTTAAAACTGCGATTGTATGACCCTGATGGGGGCAAATCCCAGGCCTAACCTAGACCTAACATGCGTTATCCTCTACAATATTTATCAAGACCAGGTTTACTTGAATGTTTCAGTGTGGTACCACATTACTACGTGATCCCAACCAGAAAAAACCCAGGATCCGTTGAACAGGTATGTGAAGAATGCGAAAGTATGAGTCTGGTAAGTGAAAATCCCAGGACTAACCTAGACCTAACATGCGTTATCCTCAAAAATATTGATCGAAACCAGGTTTAATCGACAGTTTCAGTGTGGTAGCACATTACTACGTGATTCGAACCAGAAAAAAACCCAGGACCTGTTCAACAAGTATGTGAAAAATGCGAATGTATGACCCTGATGAGGGCAAATCCCAGACCTATCCCATACCTAACATGTGTTATCCTCTAAAATAATAATCAAAACCAGGTTTAATGGTCTGCTTCAGTGTGGTACCACATTACTACGTGATCGAAACAAGAAAAAACCCTCGAACAGGTCAACATGTATGTTCAGACTGCGAAAGTATGACCCCGATTAGGGCAAATCCCAGGCCTAACCTAGACCTAACATGCGTTATCCTTTAAAATCTTGACCGAAACCAGGTTTAATGGACTGTTTCAGTGTGGTACCACATTACTACGTGATCCAAACCAGAGAAAACCCAGGATCCGATCAACAAGTATCTGGAAAACACGAAAGTATGAGACTGATGAGGGCAGATCCCAGACCTATCCCAGACATAACTTGCGTTGTCCTCTAATATATTGATCCCATCCAGGTTTAATTGACTGTTTTAGTGTGGTACCTCTTTACTACCTGATCCAAAGCAGAAAAAACCCTCGATCAGGTCAACATGTATGTTAAAACTGCGATTGTATGACCCTGATGAGGGCAAATCCCAGGCCTAACCTAGACCTAAAATGCGTTATCCTCTAAAATATTGATCGAAACCAGGTTTAATGGTCTGCTTCAGTGTGGTGCCACATTACTACGCGATCGAAACCAGAAAAAACCCAGGATCTGTTCAAGAAGTATGTGAAGAATGCGAAAGTATGAGACTGATGAGTGCAAATCCTAAACCTAACCTAGACCTAACTTGCGTTGTCCTCTAAAATATTGATGGAATCCAGGTTTAATCGACTGTTTCAGTGAGGTAACACTTTACGACGTGATCCAAACCAGAAAAAGCCAGGGATCTGTTCAACAAGTATGTGAAAAATGCGAAAGTATGAGCCTGATGAGGGCAAATCTCAGACCTATCCCAGGCATAACTTGCGTTATCCACTAAAATGATTGTCGAAACCACGTTTAATTGACTGTTTCAGTGTGATACCACATTACTACGTGATCCAATCCAGAAAAAGCCCCGGATATAGCCATGAAGTATCAGAAATATGCGAAAGTATGAGCCCGACGAGGGCAAATCTTAGACCTAACCTAGACATAACATGCGTTATCCTCTAAAATATTCATCGAAACCAGGTTTAATGGTCTGCTTCAGTGTGGTACCACATTACTACGTGATCCAAAGTAGTAAAAACCCTCGACCAGGTCCACATGTATGTTAAAACTGCGAATGTATGAGCCTGATGAGGGCAAATCCCAGGACTAACCCAGACCTATCTTGCGTTATCCTCTAAAATATTTATCAAGAACAGGATTAATTGACTGTTTCAGTGTGATACCACATTTCTACGTGATCCAAACCAGAGAAAACCGAGGATCTGTTCAACAAGTATGTGAAAAACGCGAAAGTATGAGCCGGATGAGGGCAAATCCCCGACCAATTCCAGACATAACTTGCGTTATCCTCTAAAATATTGATCGAAACCGGGTTTAATTGACTGTTTCAGTGTGTTACCACTTTACTACGTGATCCAAAGTAGAAAAAACCCTCGATCAGGTCAACATGTATGTTCAAACTGCGAAAGTATGACCCTGATTAGGGCAAATCCCAGGCCTAACCTAGACCTAACTTGCGTTATCCTATAAAATATTGATCGAAACCAGGTTCAATGGACCGTTTCAGTGTGGTACCACATTACTACGTGATCCAAACCATAAAAAACCCAGGATCCGATCAACAAGTATGTGGAAAACACGAAAGTATGAGACTGATGAGGGCAAATCCCAGACCTATCCCAGACATAACTTGCGTTATCCTCTAATATATTGATCCAAACCAGGTTTAATTGACTGTTTTAGTGTGGTACCTCTTTACTACCTGATCCAAAGCAGAAAAAACCCTCGATCAGGACGACATGTATGTTAAAACTGCGATTGTATGACCCTGATGAGGGCAAATCCCAGGACTAACCCAGACCTATCATGCGTTATACTCTAAAATATTTATCAAGACCAGGATTAATTGACTGTTTCAGTGTGATACCACATTTCTACGTCATCCAAACCAGAGAAAACCGAGGATCTGTTCAACAAGTATGTGAAAAACGCGAAAGTATGAGCCGGATGAGGGCAAATCGCCGACCAATCCCAGACATAACTTGCGTTATCCTCTAAAATATTGATCGAAACCGGGTTTAATTGACTGTTTCAGTGTGTTACCACTTTACTACGTGATCCAAAGTAGAAAAAACCCTCGATCAGGTCAACATGTATGTTCAAACTGCGAAAGTATGACCCTGATTAGGGCAAATCCCAGGCCTAACCTAGACCTAACTTGCGTTATCCTATAAAATATTGATCGAAACCAGGTTCAGTGGACCGTTTCAGTGTGGTACCACATTACTGCGTGTTCCAAACCAGGAAAAAACCAGGATCTGTTCAACAAGTATGTGAAAAACACGAAAGTATGAGCCTGATGAGGGTAAATCTCAGACCTATCCCAGGCATAACTTGCGTTATCCTGTAAAATAATGATCGAAACGACCTTTAATTGACTGTTTCAGTGTGATACCACATTACTACGTGATCCAATCCAGAAAAAGCCCCGGATATAGCCATGAAGTATCAGAAATATGCGAAAGAATGAGCCTGATGAGTGCAAATCCTAGACCTAACCCAGACCTAACATGCGTTATCCTCTAAAATATTTATCAAGACCAGGATTAATTGACTGTTTCAGTGTGGCATCACATTACTACGTGACACAAACCAGTGGAAGCCCAGGATCTGGTCAACAAGAATGAGAAATATGCGAAAGTACGAGCCTGATGAGAGCAAATCTCAGACCTATCCCAGACCTAACTTGCGCTATCCTCTAAAATATTGATCGAAACCAGGTTTAATTGACTGTTTCAGTTTGGTACCACTTTACTACGTGATCCAAAGTAGAAAAAGTCCAGGATCAAGCCATCAAGTATGAGAAATATGCGAAAGTATGAGTCTGATGAGGGCAAATCCCAGGCCTAACCTAGACATAACATGCGTTATCCACAAAAATATTGACCGAAACCAGGTTTAGTGGACTGTTTCAATGTGGTACCACAATACTGCGTGATCCTAACCAGACAAAACCTAGGATCTGTTCAACAAGTATGTGAAAAACGCGAAAGTATGAGCCTGATGAGGGCAAATCCCAGACCTATCCCAGACATAACTTGCGTTATCCTCTAAAATATTGATCGAAACCAGGTTTAATGGACTGTTTCAGTGTGGTACCACATTACTACGTGATCCAAATCAGAAAAAACCCAGGATCCGATCAACAAGTATGTGAAAAACGCGAAAGTATGAGACTGATGAGGGCAAATCCCAGGCATAACCTAGACCTAACATGTGTTATCCTCTAAAACAATAATCAAAACCAGGTTTAATCGTCTGCTTCAATGTGGTACCACTTTACTACGTGATCCAAAGCAGACAAAAACCCTCGATCAGGTCAACATGTACGTTAAAACTGCGAATGTATGACCCTGATGAGGGCAAATCCCAAGCCTAACCTAGACCTAACATGCGTCATCCTCTACAATATTTATCAAGACCAGGTTTACTTGGATGTTTCAGTGTGGTACCACATTACTACGTAATCCCAACCAGAAAAAACCCAGGATCCGTTCAAAAAGTATGTGAAGAATGCGAAAGTATGAGTCGGGTGAGTGAAAATCCCAGGACTAACCTAGACCTAACATGCGTTATCCTCAAAAATATTGATCGAAACCTGGTTTAATCAACAGTTTCAGTGTGGTAGCACATTACTACGTTATCCGAACCAGAAAAAAACCCAGGATCTGTTCAACAAGTATGTGAAAAACGCGAAAATATGACCCAGATGAGGGCAAATCCCCGACCTATCCCAGACCTAACTTGCGTTATCGTATAAAATATTGATCGAAACCAGGTTTAATTGACTGTTTCAGTGTGGTACCACTTTGGTACGTGACCCAAAGCAGAAAAAACCCAGGATCTGTTCAACAAGTATCTGAAAAACGCGAACGTATGAGTCTGGTGAGGGCAAATCCCAGACCTATCCCAGACAAAACGTTCGTTATCCTCTACAATATTGATCGAGACCAGGTTCAATGGCCTGTTTCAGTGTGGTACCACATTACTGCGTGATCCAAACCAGGAAAATCCAGGATCTGTTCAACAAGTATGTGAAAAATGCGAAAGTATGACCCTGATGAGGGCAAATCCCAGAACCATCCCAGACCTCACTTTCGTTATCCTATAAAATATTGATCGAAACCAGGTTTAAATGACTGTTTCAGTGTGGTACCACTTTGGTACGTGACCCAAAGCAGAAAAAACCCAGGATCTGTTCAACAAGTATCTGAAAAACGCGAACGTATGAGTCTGGTGAGGGCAAATCCCAAGACTAACCTAGACCAAACATGCGTCATCCTCTAAAATATTTATCAAGACCAGGTTTACTTGAATGTTTCAGTGTGGTACCACATTACTACGTGATCCCAACCAGAAAAAACCCAGGATCCGTTCAACAAGTATGTGAAGAATGCGAAAGTATGAGTCTGGTGAGTGAAAATCCCAGGCCTAACCTAGACCTAACATGCGTTATCCTCTAAAATATTGATCGAAACCAGGTTTAATCGACCGTTTCAGTGTGGTAGCACATTACTACGTTATCCGAACCAGAAAAAGCCAGAGATCTGTTCAACAAGATTGTGAAAAACGCGAAAATATGACCCTGATCATGGCAAATCCCAGACCTATCCCAGACCTAACTTGCGTTATCCTATATAATATTGATCGAAACCAGGTATAGTTGACTGTTTCAGTGTGGTACCACTTTGCTACGTGATCCAAAGCAGAAAAAACTATCGATCAGGTCAACAAGTATGTGAAAAACGCGAAAGTATGAGCCTGATGAGGGCAAATCCCAGACCTATCCCAGACAAAACGTGCGTTATCCTCTACTATATTGATCGAGACCAGGTTCAATGGACTGTTTCAGTGTGGTACCACATTACTGCGTGATCCAAACCAGGAAAAAACCAGGATCTGTTCAACAAGTATGTGAAAAATGCGAAAGTATGACCCTGATGAGGGCAAATCCCAGACCTATCCCAGACCTAACTTTCGTTATCCTATAAAATATTGATCGAAACCAGGATAATTATTTTTTAAATGACTGTTTCAGTGTGGTACCACTTTGCTACGTGACCCAATCCAGAAAAAGCCCAGGATCCAGCCATGAAGTATGAGAAATATGCGAAAGTATGAGCCTGACGAGGGCAAATCCTAGACCTAACCCAGACCTAACATGCGCTATCCTCTAAAATATTTATTAAGACCAGGTTTGATTGAATGTTACAGTGTGGTACCACATTACTACGTGATACAAACCAGTGGAAGCCCAGGATCTGGCCAACAAGAATAAGAAATATGCGAATGTATGAGCCTGACGAGAGCAAATCCCAGACCTAACCTAGACCTAACATGCGTTATCCTCTAAAATATTGATCGAAACTAGGTTTAATCGACTGTTTCAGTGTGGTACCACATTACTACCTGATCCAAACCAGAAAAAACCCAGCATCTGTACTACAAGTATGTGAAAAACGCGAAAGTATGAGCCTGATCAGGGCAAATCCCAGACGTATCCCAGACCTAACATGCGTTATCCTCTAAAATATTTATCAAGACCAGGTTTAATGGTTTGCTTCAGTGTGGTACCACATTACAACGTGATCGAAACCAGAAAAAACCCAGGATCTGTTCAACAAGTATGTGAAAAACGCGGAAGTATGAGCCTGATGAGGGCAAATCCCAGACGTATCCCAGACCTAACATGCGTTATCCTCTAAAATATTTATCAAGACCAGGATTAATTGACTGTTTCAGTGTGATACCACATTACTACGTGATCCAATCCAGAAAAAGTCCAGGATCTAGCCATCAAGTATGAGAAATATGCGAAAGAATGAGCCTGATGAGGGCAAATCCTAGACCTAACCCAGACCTAACATAAGCTACCCTCTAAAATATTTATCAAGTCCAGGATTAATTGACTGTTTCAGTGTGGCATCTCGTTACTACGTGATCCAAACCAGTGGAAGCCCAGGATCTAGTCAACAAGAATGAGAAATATGCGAAAGTATGAGCCTGACGAGAGAAAATCCCAGACCTGACCTAGACCCAACATGCGTTGTCCTCTAAAATATTTAACGAAACCAGGATTAATTTACTGTTTCAGTGTGGTACCACTTTGCTACGTGATCCAAAACAGAAAATACCATCGATCAGGTCAACATGTATGTTAAAACTGCGAAAGTATGACCCTGATGAGGGCAAATCCCAGACCTAACCTAGACCTAACATGTGTTATCCTCTGAAATAATAATCGAAACCAGGTTTACTGGTCTGCTTCAGTGTGATACCACATTACAACGTGATCCAATCCAGAAAGAGCCCAGGATATAGTCATGAAGTATGAGAAATATGCGAAAGTATGAGCCTGACGAGGGCAAATCCCAGGCCTAACCTATACCTAACATGTGTCATCCTCTAAAATATTTATCAAGACCAGGTTTACTTGAATGTTTCAGTGTGGTACCACATTACTACGTGATCCCAACCAGAAAAAACCCAGGATCCGTTCAACAAGTATGTGAAGAATGCGAAAGTATGAGTCTGGTGAGTGAAAATCCCAGGACTAACCTAGACCTAACATGCGTTATCCTCAAAAATATTGATCGAAACCTGGTTTAATCGTCAGTTTCTGTGTGGTAGCACATTACTACGTGATCCGAACCAGAAAAGAACCCAGGATCTGTTCAACAAGTATGTGAAAAATGCGAATGTATGACCCTGATGAGGGCAAATCCTAGACCTATCCCAGACCTAATATGTGTTATCCTCTAAAATAATAATCAAGACCAGGTTTTATGGTCTGCTTCAGTGTGGTACCACATAACTACGTGATCGAAACAAGAAAAAACCCTCGATCAGGTCAACATGTATGTTAAAACTGCGAATGTATGACCCTGATGAGGGCAAATCCCAGGCCAAACCTAGACCTAACATGCGTTATCCTCTAAAATATTGATCGAAACCAGGTTTAATGGACTGTTTCAGTGTGGTACCACGGTAGTACGTGATCCAAACCAGCAAAAACCCAGGATCTGTTCAACAAGTATGTGAAAGCGCGAAAGTATGAGCCTGATGAGGGCAAATCTGAGACCTATCCCACACCTAACTTGCGTTGTCCTCTAAAATATTGATGGAAACCACGTTTAAATGACTGTTTCAGTGTGGTACCACATTACTACGTGATCCAATCCAGAAAAAGTCCAGGATCTAGCCATCAAAGATGAGAAATATGCGAAAGAATGTGCCTGATGAGTGCAAATCCTAGACCTAACCCTGACCTAACATGCGTTATCCTCTAAAATATTTATCAAGACCAGGATTAATTGACTGTTTCAGTGTGGCATCACATTACTACGTGACACAAACCAGTGGAAGCCCAGGATCTGGCCAACAAGAATGAGAAATATGCGAAAGTACGAGCCTGATGAGAGCAAATCCCAGACCTATCCCAGACCTAACTTGCGCTATCCTCTAAAATATTGATCGAAACCAGGTTTAATTGACTGTTTCAGTTTGGTACCACTTTACTACGTGATCCAAAGTTGAAAAAGTCCAGGATCTAGCCATCAAGTATGAGAAATATGCGAAAGTATGAGTCTGATGAGGGCAAATCCCAGGCCTAACCTAGACATAACAGGCGTTATCCACAAAAATATTGACCGAAACCAGGTCTAGTGGACTGTTTCAGTGTGGTACCACAATACTGCGTGATCCAAACCAGACAAAACCTAGGATCTGTTCAACAAGTATGAGAAAAACGCGGAAGTATGAGCCTGATGGGGGCCAATCCCAGACCTATCCCAGACATAACTTGCGTTATCCTCTAAAATATTGATCGAAACCAGGTTTAATGGACTGTTTCAGTGTGGTACCACATTACTACGTGATCCAAATCAGAAAAAACCCAGGATCCGATCAACAAGTATGTGAAAAACGCGAAAGTATGAGACTGATGAGGGCAAATCCCAGGCATAACCTAGACCTAACATGTGTTATCCTCTAAAACAATAATCAAAACCAGGTTTAATGGTCTGCTTCAGTGTGGTACCACTTTACTACGTGATCCAAAGCAGACAAAAACCCTCGATCAGGTCAACATGTACGTTAAAACTGCGAATGTATGACCCTGATGAGGGCAAATCCCAAGTCTAACCTAGACCTAACATGCGTCATCCTCTACAATATTTATCAGGAGCAGGTTTACTTGGATGTTTCAGTGTGGTACCACATTGCTACGTGATCCCAACCAGAAAAAACCCAGGATCCAGCCATGAAGTATGAGAAATATGCGAAAGTATGAGCCTGACGAGGGCAAATCCTAGACCTAACCCAGACCTAACATGCGCTATCCTCTAAAATATTTATTAAGACCAGGATTACTTGGATGTTTCAGTGTGGTACCACATTACTACGTGATCCCAACCAGAAAAAACCCAGGATCCGTTCAAAAAGTATGTGAAGAATGCGAAAGTATGAGACGGGTGAGTGAAAATCCCAGGACTAACCTAGACCTAACATGCGTTATCCTCAAAAATATTGATCGAAACCAGGTTTAATCAACAGTTTCAGTGTGGTAGCACATTACTACGTGATCCGTACCAGAAAAAAACCCAGGATCTGTTCAACAAGTATGTGAAAAATGCGAATGTATGACCCTGATGAGGGCAAATCCCAGACCTATCCCAGACCTAACATGTGTTATCCTCTAAAATAATAATCAAAACTAGTTTTAATGGTCTGCTTCAGTGTGGTACCACATTACTACGTGATCGAAACAAGAAAAAACCCTCGACCAGGTCAACATGTATGTTAAAACTGCGAATGTATGACACTGATGAGGGCAAATCCCAGGCCAAACCTAGACCTAACATGCGTTATCCTCTAAAATATTGATCGAAACCAGGTTTAATGGACGGTTTCAGTGTGGTACCACATTAGTACGTGATCCAAACCAGAAAAAGCCAGGGATCTGTTCAACAAGTATGTGAAAAACGCGAAAATATGACCCAGATGAGGGCAAATCCCCGACCTATCCCAGACCTAACTTGCGTTATCGTATAAAATATTGATCGAAACCAGGTTTAATTGACTGTTTCAGTGTGGTACCACATTGCTACTTGATCCAAAGCAGAAAAAACCATCGATCAGGTCAACATGTATGTTAAAACTGCGAAAGTATGACCCTGATGAGGGCAAATCCCGGACCTAACCTAGACCTAACATGTATTATCCTCTAAAATAATAATCGAAACAAGGTTTAATGGTCTGCTTCAGTGTGGTACCACATTACTACGTGATCGAAACCAGAAAAAACCCAGGATCTGTTCAAGAAGTATGTGAAGAATGTGAAAGTATGAGACTGATGAGGGCAAATCCCAGACATATCCCAGACCTAACATGCGTTATCCTCTAAAATATTTATCAAGACCAGGTTCAATGGACTGTTTCAGTGTGGTACCACATTACTGCGTGATCCAAACCAGGAAAAAACCAGGATCTGTTCAACAAGTATGTGAAAAATGCGAAAGTATGACCCTGATAAGGGCAAATCCCAGACCCATCCCAGACCTAACTTTCGTTATCCTATAAAATATTGATCGAAACCAGGTTTAAATGACTATTTCAGTGTGGTACCACTTTGGTACGTGACCCAAAGCAGAAGAAACCCAGGATCTGTTCAACAAGTATCTGAAAAACGCGAACGTATGAGTCTGGTGAGGGCAAATCCCAGGACTAACCTAGACCAAACATGCGTCATCCTCTAAAATATTTATCAAGACCAGGTTTACTTGAATGTTTCAGTGTGGTACCACATTACTACGTGATCCCAACCAGAAAAAACCCAGGATCTGTTCAACAAGTATGTGAAGAATGCAAGAGTCTGGTGAGTGAAAATCCCAGGCCTAACCTAGACCTAACATGCATTATCCTCTAAAATATTGATCGAAACCAGGTTTAATCGACCGTTTCAGTGTGGTAGCACATTACTACGTTATCCGAACCAGAAAAAGCCAGAGATCTGTTCAACAAGTATGTGAAAAACGCGAATGTATGACCCTGATCATGGCAAATCCCAGACCTATCCCAGACCTAACTTGCGTTATCCTATATAATATTGATCGAAACCAGGTATAGTTGACTGTTTCAGTGTGGTACCACTTTGCTACGTGATCCAAAGCAGAAAAAACTATCGATCAGGTCAACAAGTATGTGAAAAACGCGAAAGTATGAGCCTGATGAGGGCAAATCCCAGACCTATCCCAGACAAAACGTGCGTTATCCTCTACAATATTGATCGAGACCAGGTTCAATGGACCGTTTCAGTGTGGTACCACATTACTGCGTGATCCAAACCAGGAGAAAACCAGGATCTGTTCAACAAGTATGTGAAGAATGCGAAAGTATGACCCTGATGAGGGCAAATCCCAGACCTATCCGAGACCTAACATTCGTTATCCTATAAAATATTGATCGAAACCAGGTTTAAATGACTGTTTCAGTGTGGTACCACTTTGCTACGTGACCCCCTCCAGAAAAAGCCCAGGATCCAGCCATGAAGTATGAGAAATATGCGAAAGTATGAGCCTGACGAGGGCAAATCCTAGACCTAACCCAGACCTAACATGCGCTATCCTCTAAAATATTTATTAAGACCAGGTTTGATTGAGTGTTACAGTGTGGTACCACATTACTACGTGATACAAACCAGTGGAAGCCCAGGAGCTGGCCAACAAGAATAAGAAATATGCGAAAGTATGAGCCTGACGAGAGCAAATCCCAGACCTAACCTAGACCTAGCATGCGTTATCCTCTAAAATATTGATCGAAACTAGGTTTAATCGACTGTTTCAGTGTGGTACCACATTACTACGTGATCCAAACCAGAAAAAACCCAGCATCTGTACAACAAGTATGTGAAAAACGCGAAAGTATGAGCCTAATCAGGGCAAATCCCAGACGCATCCCAGACCTAACATGCGTGATCCTCTAAAATATTTATCAAGACCAGGATTAATTGACTGTTTCAGTGTGATACCACATTACTACGTGATCCAATCCAGAAAAAGTCCAGGATCTAGCCATCAAGTATGAGAAATATGCGAAAGAATGAGCCTGATGAGGGCAAATCCTAGACCTAACCCAGACCTAACATAAGTTATCCTCTAAAATATTTATCAAGTCCAGGATTAATTGACTGTTTCAGTGTGGCATCTCGTTACTACGTGATCCAAACCAGCAAAAACCCAGGATCTGTTCAACAAGTATGTGAAAAACGCGAAAGTATGAGCCTGATGAGGGCAAATCTGAGACCTATCCCACACCTAACTTGCGTTGTCCTCTAAAATATTGATGGAAACCACGTTTAAATGACTGTTTCAGTGTGGTACCACATTACTACGTGATCCAATCCAGAAAAAGTCCAGGATCTAGCCATCAAAGATGAGAAATATGCGAAAGAATGAGCCTGATGAGTGCAAATCCTAGACCTAACCCTGACCTACCATGCGTTATCCTCTAAAATATTTATCAAGACCAGGATTAATTGACTGTTTCAGTGTGGCATCACATTACTACGTGACACAAACCAGTGGAAGTCCAGGATCTGGCCAATAAGAATGAGAAATATGCGAAAGTACGAGCCTGATGAGAGCAAATCCCAGACCTATCCCAGACCTAACTTGCGCTATCCTCTAAAATATTGATCGAAACCAGGTTTAATTGATTGTTTCAGTTTGGTACCACTTTACTACGTGATCCAAAGTAGAAAAAGTCCAGGATCTAGCCATCAAGTATGAGAAATATGCGAAAGTATGAGTCTGATGAGGGCAAATCCCAGGCCTAACCTAGACATAACATGCGTTATCCACAATAATATTGACCGAAACCAGGTTTAGTGGACTGTTTCAGTGTGGTACCACAATACTGCGTGATCTAAACCAGACAAAACCTAGGATCTGTTCAACAAGTATGAGAAAAACGCGAGAGTATGAGCCTGATGAGGGCAAATCCCAGACCTATCCCAGACATAACTTGCGTTATCCTCTATAATATTGATCGAAACCAGGTTTAATGGACTGTTTCAGTGTGGTACCACATTACTACGTGATCCAAATCAGAAAAAACCCAGGATCCGATCAACAAGTATGTGAAAAACGCGAAAGTATGAGACTGATGAGGGCAAATCCCAGGCATAACCTAGACCTAACATGTGCTATCCTCTAAAACAATAATCAAAACCAGGTTTAATGGTCTGCTTCAATGTGGTACCACTTTACTACGTGATCCAAAGCAGACAAAAACCCTCGATCAGGTCAACATGTACGTTAAAACTGCGAATGTATGACCGTGATGAGGGCAAATCCCAAGCCTAACCTAGACCTAACATGCGTCATCCTCTACAATATTTATCAAGACCAGGTTTACTTGGATGTTTCAGTGTGGTACCACATTACTACGTGATCCCAAACAGAAAAAACCCAGGATCCGTTCAAAAAGTATGTGAAGAATGCGAAAGTATGAGACGCGTGAGTGAAAATCCCAGGACTAACCTAGACCTAACATGCGTTATCCTCAAAAATATTGATCGAAACCAGGTTTAATCAACAGTTTCAGTGTGGTAGCACATTACTACGTGATCCGTACCAGAAAAAAACCCAGGATCTGTTCAACAAGTATGTGAAAAATGCGAATGTATGACCCTGATGAGGGCAAATCCCAGACCTATCCCAGACCTAACATGTGTTATCCTCTAAAATAATAATCAAATCCAGTTTTAATGGTCTGCTTCAGTGTGGTACCACATTACTACGTGATCGAAACAAGAAAAAACCCTCGATCAGGTCAACATGTATGTGAAAAACGCGAAAATATGACCCAGATGAGGGCAAATCCCCGACCTATCCCAGACCTAACTTGCGTTATCGTATAAAATATTGATCGAAACCAGGTTTAATTGACTGTTTCAGTGTGGTACCACATTGCTACTTGATCCAAAGCAGAAAAAACCATCGATCAGGTCAACATGTATGTTAAAACTGCGAAAGTATGACCCTGATGAGGGCAAATCCCGGACCTAACCTAGACCTAACATGTATTATCCTCTAAAATAATAATCGAAACAAGGTTTAATGGTCTGCTTCAGTGTGGTACCACATTACTACGTGATCGAAACCAGAAAAAACCCAGGATCTGTTCAAGAAGTATGTGAAGAATGCGAAAGTATGAGACTGATGAGGGCAAATCCCAGACATATCCCAGACCTAACATGCGTTATCCTCTAAAATATTTATCAAGACCAGGTTCAATGGACTGTTTCAGTGTGGTACCACATTACTGCGTGATCCAAACCAGGAAAAAACCAGGATCTGTTCAACAAGTATGTGAAAAATGCGAAAGTATGACTCTGATGAGGGCAAATCCCAGACCCATCCCAGACCTAACTTTCGTTATCCTATAAAATATTGATCGAAACCAGGTTTAAATGACTGTTTCAGTGTGGTACCACTTTGGTACGTGACCCAAAGCAGAAGAAACCCAGGATCTGTTCAACAAGTATCTGAAAAACGCGAACGTATGAGTCTGGTGAGGGCAAATCCCAGGACTAACCTAGACCAAACATGCGTCATCCTCTAAAATATTTATCAAGACCAGGTTTACTTGAATGTTTCAGTGTGGTACCACATTACTACGTGATCCAAACCAGAAAAAACCCAGGATCCGTTCAACAAGTATGTGAAGAATGCGAAAGTATGAGTCTGGTGAGTGAAAATCCCAGGCCTAACCTAGACCTAACATGCGTTATCCTCTAAAATATTGATCGAAACCAGGTTTAATCGACCGTTTCAGTGTGGTAGCACATTACTACGTTATCCGAACCAGAAAAAGCCAGAGATCTGTTCAACAAGTATGTGAAAAATGCGAATGTATGACCCTGATCATGGCAAATCCCAGACCTATCCCAGACCTAACTTGCGTTATCCTATATAATATTGATCGAAACCAGGTATAGTTGACTGTTTCAGTGTGGTACCACTTTGCTACGTGATCCAAAGCAGAAAAAACTATCGATCAGGTCAACAAGTATGTGAAAAACGCGAAAGTATGAGCCTGATGAGGGCAAATCCCAGAGCTATCCCAGACAAAACGTGCGTTATCCTCTACAATATTGATCGAGACCAGGTTCAATGGACTGTTTCAGTGTGGTACCACATTACTGCGTGATCCAAACCAGGAGAAAACCAGGATCTGTTCAACAAGTATGTGAAGAATGCGAAAGTATGAGACTGGTGAGGGCAAATCCCAGACCTATCCCAGACCTAACATGCGTTATCCTCTAAAATATTGATCGAAACCAGGTTTAATCGACCGTTTCAGTGTGGTAGCACATTACTACGTTATCCGAACCAGAAAAAGCCTGAGATCTTTTCAACAAGATTGTGAAAAACGCGAAAATATGACCCTGATCATGGCAAATCCCAGACCTATCCCAGACCTAACTTGCGTTATCCTATATAATATTGATCGAAACCAGGTATAGTTGACTGTTTCAGTGTGGTACCACTTTGCTACGTGATCCAAAGCAGAAAAATCTATCGATCAGGTCAACAAGTATGTGAAAAACGCGAAAGTATGAGCCTGATGAGGGCAAATCCCAGAGCTATCCCAGACAAAGCGTGCGTTATCCTCTACAATATTGATCGAAACCAGGTTTAATCGACTGTTTCAGTGTGGTACCACATCACTACGTGATCCAAACCAGTTGAAGCCCAGGATCTGGCCAACAAGAATCAGAAATATGCGAAAGTACGGGCCTGACGAGAGCAAATCCCGGACATAACCTAGACCTAACATGTGTTATCCTCAAAAATATTGACCGAAACCAGGTTTAGTGGACTGTTTCAGTGTGGTACCACATTGCTACCTAATCCAAAGCTGGAAAAACCATCGATCAGGTTAACATGTATGTTAAAACTGCGAAAGTATGACCCTGATGAGGGCAAATCCCTGACCTAACCTAGTCCTAACATGAGTTATCCTCTAAAATAATAATCGAAACCAGGTTTAGTGGACTGTTTCAGTGTGGTGCCACATTACAGCCTGATCCAAACCAGAAAAAACCGAGGATCTGTTCAACAAGTATGTGAAAAACGCGAAAGTATGAGCCGGATGAGGGCAAATCCCCGACCAATCGCAGACATAACTTGCGTTATCCTCTAAAATATTGATCGAAACCGGGTTTAATTGACTGGTTCAGTGTGTTACCACTTTACGACGTGATCCAAAGTAGAAAAAACCCACGATCAGGTCAACATGTATGTTCAAACTGCGAAAGTATGACCCTGATTAGGGCAAATCCCAGGCCTAACCTAGACCTAACATGTTTTATCCTCTAAAATAATAATCAAAACCAGGTTTAATGGTCTGCTTCAGTGTGGTACCACTTTACTACGTGATCCAAAGCAGAAAAAACCCTCGATCAGGTCAACATGTATGTTAAAACTGCGAATGTATGACCCTGATGAGGGCAAATCCCAGGCCTAACCTAGACCTAACATGCGTTATCCTCTAAGATATTGATCGAAACCAGGTTTAATGGACTGTTTCAGTGTGGTACCACTTTGCTACGTGATCCAAAGGAGAAAAAACCCTCGATCCGGTCAACATGTATGTTCAAACTGCGAAAGTATGACCCTGATTAGGGCAAATCCCAGGCCTAACCTAGACCTAACATGCGTTATCTTTTAAAATCTTGATCGAAACCAGGTTTAATGGACTGTTTCAGTGTGGTACCACATTACTACGTGATCCAAATCAGAAAAAACCCAGGATCCGATCAACAAGTATGTGAAAAACGCGAAAGTATGAGACTGATGAGGGCAAATCCCAGGCCTAACCTAGACCTAACATGTGTTATCCTCTAAAATAATAATCAAAACCAGGTTTAATGGTCTGCTTCAGTGTGGTACCACTTTGCTACCTGATCCATAGCTGGAAAAACCATCGATCAGGTTAACATGTATGTTAAAACTGCGAAAATATGACCCCGATGAGGGCAAATCCCTGACCTAACCTAGTCCTAACATGTGTTATCCTCTAAAATAATAATCGAAACCAGGTTTAATGGTCTGCTTCAGTGTGGTACCACATTACTACGTGATCGAAACCAGAAAAAACCCAGGATCTGTTCAAGAAGTATGTGAAGAATGCGAAAGTATGAGACTGGTGAGGGCAAATCCCAGACCTATCCCAGACCTAACATACGTTATCCTCTAAAATATTGATCGAAACCAGGTTTAATCGACCGTTTCAGTGTGGTAGCAAATTACTACGTTATCCGAACCAGAAAAAGCCTGAGATCTGTTCAAGAAGATTGTGAAAAACGCGAAAATATGACCCTGATCATGGCAAATCCCAGACCTATCCCAGACCTAACTTGCGTTATCCTATATAATATTGATCGAAACCAGGTATAGTTGACTGTTTCAGTGTGGTACCACTTTGCTACGTGATCCAAAGCAGAAAAAACTATCGATCAGGTCAACAAGTATGTGAAAAACGCGAAAGTATGAGCCTGATGAGGGCAAATCCCAGAGCTATCCCAGACAAAGCGTGCGTTATCCTCTACAATATTGATCGAAACCAGGTTTAATCGACTGTTTCAGTGTGGTACCACATCACTACGTGATCCAAACCAGTTGAAGCCCAGGATCTGGCCAACAAGAATCAGAAATATGCGAAAGTACGGGCCTGACGAGAGCAAATCCCAGACCTAACCTAGACCTAACATGTGTTATCCTCAAAAATATTGACCGAAACCAGGTTTAGTGGACTGTTTCAGTGTGGAACCACATTACTGCGTGATCCAAACCAGAAAAAACCCAGGATATGTTCAACAAGTATGTGGAACATGCGAAAGTATGACCCTGATGAGGGCAAATCCCAGACCTATCCCAGACCTAACTTGCGTTGTCCTCTAAAATATTGATGGAAACCAGGTTTAATTGACTGTTTCAGTGGGGTACCACATTACTACGTTATCGAAACCAGAAAAAACCCAGGATCTGTTCAAGAAGTATGTGAAGAATGCGAAAGTATGAGACTGGTGAGGGCAAATCCCAGACCTATCCCAGACCTAACATGCGTTATCCTCTAAAATATTGATCGAAACCAGGTTTAATCGACCGTTTCAGTGTGGTAGCACATTACTACGTTATCCGAACCAGAAAAAGCCTGAGATCTGTTCAACAAGATTGTGAAAAACGCGAAAATATGACTCTGATCATGGCAAATCCCAGACCTATCCCAGACCTAACTTGCGTTATCCTATATAATATTGATCGAAACCAGGTATAGTTGACTGTTTCAGTGTGGTACCACTTTGCTACGTGATCCAAAGCAGAAAAATCTATCGATCAGGTCAACAAGTATGTGAAAAACGCGAAAGTATGAGCCTGATGAGGGCAAATCCCAGAGCTATCCCAGACAAAGCGTGCGTTATCCTCTACAATATTGATCGAAACCAGGTTTAATCGACTGTTTCAGTGTGGTACCACATCACTACGTGATCCAAACCAGTTGAAGCCCAGGATCTGGCCAACAAGAATCAGAAATATGCGAAAGTACGGGCCTGACGAGAGCAAATCCCAGACCTAACCTAGACCTAACATGTGTTATCCTCAAAAATATTGACCGAAACCAGGTTTAGTGGACTGTTTCAGTGTGGTACCACATTACTGCGTGATCCAAACCAGAAAAAACCCAGGATATGTTCAACAAGTATGTGGAACATGCGAAAGTATGACCCTGATGGGGGCAAATCCCAGGCCTAACCTAGACCTAACATGTGTTATCCTCTAAAATAATAATCAAAACCAGGTTTAATGGTCTGCATCAGTGTGGTACCACTTTACTACGTGATCCAAAGCAGAAAAAACCCTCGATCAGGTCATCATGTATGTTAAAACTGCGAATGTATGACCCTGATGAGGGCAAATCCCAGGACTAACCTAGACCTAACATGCGTTATCCTCAAAAATATTGATCGAAACAAAGGTTTAATCGACAGTTTCAGTGTGGTAGCACATTACTACGTGAACCGAACCAGAAAAGAACCCAGGATCTGTTCAACAAGTATGTGAAAAATGCGAATGTATGACCCTGATGAGGGCAAATCCCAGACCTATCCCAGACCTAATATGTGTTATCCTCTAAAATAATAATCAAGACCAGGTTTTATGGTCTGCTTCAGTGTGGTACCACATTACTACGTGATCGAAACAAGAAAAAACCCTCGATCAGGTCAACATGTATGTTAAAACTGCGAATGTATGACCCTGATGAGGGCAAATCCCAGGCCAAACCTAGACCTAACATGCGTTATCCTCTAAAATATTGATCGAAACCAGGTTTAATGGACTGTTTCAGTGTGGCACCACATTAGTACGTGATCCAAACCAGAAAAAGCCAGGGATCTGGTCAACACGTATGTGAAAAACGCGAAAATATGACCCAGATGAGGGCAAATCCACGACTTATCCCAGACCTAACTTGCGTTATCGTATAAAAAATTGATCGAAACCAGGTTTAATTGACTGTTTCAGTGTGGTACCACATTGCTACCTGATCCAAAGCTGGAAAAACCATCGATCAGGTTAACATGTATGTTAAAACTGCGAAAGTATGACCCTGATGAGGGCAAATCCCTGACCTAACCTAGTCCTAACATGAGTTATCCACTAAAATAATAATCGAAACCAGGTTTAGTGGACTGTTTCAGTGTGGTGCCACATTACAGCCTGATCCAAACCAGAAAAAACCGAGGATCTGTTCAACAAGTATGTGAAAAACGCGAAAGTATGAGCCGGATGAGGGCAAATCCCCGACCAATCGCAGACATAACTTACGTTATCCACTAAAATATTGATCGAAACCGGGTTTAATTGCCTGGTTCAGTGTGTTACCACTTTACGACGTGATCCAAAGTAGAAAAAGCCCACGATCAGGTCAACATGTATGTTCAAACTGCGAAAGTATGACCCTGATTAGGGCAAATCCCAGGCCAAACCTAGACCTAACATGCGTTATCTTTTAAAATCTTGATCGAAACCAGGTTTAATGGACTGTTTCAGTGTGGTACCACATTACTACGTGATCCAAATCAGAAAAAACCCAGGATCCGATCAACAAGTATGTGAAAAACGCGAAAGTATGAGACTGATGAGGGCAAATCCCAGGCCTAACCTAGACCTAACATGTGTTATCTTCTAAAATAATAATCAAAACCAGGTTTAATGGTCTGCTTCGGTGTGGTACCACTTTACTACATGATCCAAAGCAGAAAAAACCCTCGATCAGGTCAACATGTATGTTAAAACTGCGAATGTATGACCCTGATGAGGGCAAATCCCAGGCGTAACCTAGACCTCACATGCGTTATCCTCTAAGATATTGATCGAAACCAGGTTTAATGGACTGTTTCAGTGTGGTACCACTTTGCTACGTGATCCAAAGTAGAAAAAACCCTCGATCAGGTCAACATGTATGTTCAAACTGCGAAAGTATGACCCTGATTAGGGCAAATCCCAGGGCTAACCTTGACCTAACATGCGTTATCCTCAAAAATATTGACCGAAACCAGGTTTAGTGGACTGTTTCAGTGTGGTACCACATTACTGCGTGACCCAGACCGGAAAAAAACCAGGATCAGGCCAACAAGAATGTGAAAAACGCGAAAGAATGAGACTGATGAGTGCAAATCCCAGATCTATCCCAGTCATAACATGCGTTATCCTCTAAAATATTGATCGAAACCAGGTTTAATGGACTGCTTCAGTGTGGTACCACTTTGCTACGTGATCCAAAGCAGACAAAACCATCGATCAGGTCAACATGAATGTTAAAACTGCGAAAGTATGATCCTGATGAAGGCAAATCCCAGACCTAACCTAGACCTAACATGTGTTATCCTCTAAAATAATAATCAAAACCAGGTTTAATGGTCTGCTTCAGTGTGGTACCACATTACTGCGTGATCGAAACCAGAAAAAACCCAGGATCTGTTCAAGAAGTATGTGAAGAATGCGAAAGTATGGGACTGATGAGGGCAAATCCTAGACCTAACCTAGACCTAACTTGCGTTGTCCTCTAAAATATTGATGGAAACCAGGTTTAAATGACTGTTTCAGTGTGGTACCACATTACTACGTGATCCAAACCAGAAAAAACCCAGGATCTGTTCAACAAGTATGTGAAAAACGCGAATGTATGAGCCTGATGAGGGGAAATACCAGACCCAACCTTGACCTAACATGCGTTATCCTCTAAAATATTGATCGAAACCGGGTTTAATTGACTGTTTCAGTGTGGTACCACTTTGCTACGTGATCCAAAGCAGACAAAACCATCGATCAGGTCAACATGTATGTTAAAACTGCGAAAGTATGATCCTGATGAGGGCAAATCCCAGGCCTATCCCAGACATAACTTGCGTTATCCTCTAAAATATTGATCAAAACCTGGTTTAATGGACTGTTTCAGTGTGGTACCACTTTGCTACGTGATCCAAAGCAGAAAAAACCATCGATCAGGTCAACATGAATGTTAAAACTGCGAAAGTATGATCCTGATGAGGGCAAATCCCAGACCTAACCTAGACCTAACATGTGTTATCCTCTAAAATAATAATCAAAACCAGGTTTAATGGTCTGCTTCAGTGTGATACCACATTACTACGTGATCGAAACCAGAAAAAACCCAGGATCTGTTCAAGAACTATGTGATGAATGCGAAAGTATGAGTCTGGTGAGTGAAAATCCCAGGACTAACTTTGACCTAACATGCGTTATCCTCAAAAATATTGATCGAAACCAGGTTTAATCGACTGTTTCAGTGTGGTACCGCATTACTACGTGATCCAAACCATTGGAAGCCCAGGATCAGGCCAACAAGAATGAGAAATATGCGAAAGTATGAGCCTGATGAGGGCAAATCCCAGACCTATCCCAGACCTAACTTGCGTTATCCTCTAGAATATTGATCGAAACCAAGTTTAATTGACTGTTTAAGCGTGGTGCCACTTTACTACCTGATCCAAAGCAGAAAAAAACCCAGGATCTGTTCAACAAGTATGTGAAGTATGCGAAAGTATGAGTCTGATGAGGGCAAGACCCAGTCCTATCCCAGTCATAACATGCGTTATCCTCTAAAATATTTATCAAGACCAGGTTTAATTGAAAGTTTCAGTGTGGTACCACATTACTACGTAATCCAAACCAGAAAAAACCCAGGATCCGTTCAAGAAGTTTGTGAAGAATGCGGAAGTATGAGTCTGGTGAGTGAAAATCCCAGACCTATCCCAGACATAACATGCGTTATCCTCTAAAATATTTATCAAGACCAGGTTTAATTGAAAGTTTCAGTGTGGTACCACATTACTACGTAATCCAAACCAAAAAAAACCCAGGATCCGTTCAAGAAGTTTGTGAAGAATGCGAAAGTATGAGTCTGGTGAGTGAAAATCCCAGGCCTAACCTAAACCTAACATGCGTTATCCTCAAAAATATTGTTCGAAACCAGGTTTAATCGACAGTTTCAGTGTGGTACCACATTACTACGTGATCCAAACCAGCAAAAACGCAGGATCTGTTCAACAAGTATGTGAAAAACGCGAAAGTATGAGCCTGATGAGGGCTAATCCCAGACCTATCCCACACCTAACTTGCGTTAACCTCCAAAATATTGATCGAAACCAAGTTTAATTGACTGTTTAAGCGTGGTGCCACTTTACTACGTGATTCGAAACAGAAAAAACCCCAGGATCTGTTCAACAAGTATGTGAAGTATGCGAAAGTATGAGTCTGATAAGGGCATATCTCAGGCCTAACCTAGACATAACATGCGTTATCCTCTAGAATATTGATCGAAACCAGGTTTAGTGGACTGTTTCAGTGTGGTACCACATTACTACGTGATCCAAACCAGAAAAAACCCAGGATATGTTCAACAAGTATGTGAAAAACGCGAAAGTATGAGCCTGATGAGGGCAAATCCCAGGCCTATCCCAGACATAACTTGCGTTATCCTCTAAAATCTTGATCAAAACCTGGTTTAATGGACTGTCTCAGTGTGGTACCACTTTGCTACGTGATCCAAAGCAGAAAAAACCATCGTTCAGGTCATCATGTATGTTAAAACTGCGAAAGAATGACCCTGATGAGGGCAAATCCCAGACCTAACCTAGACCTAACATGTGTTATCCTCTAAAATATTGATCGAAACCAGGTTTAACCGACTGTTTCAGTGTGGTACCACATTACTACGTGATCCAAACCAGAAAAAACCCAGGATGTGTTCAACAAGTATGTGAAAAACGCGAAACACTGAGCCTGATGAGGGCAAATCCCAGAACTAACCCAGACATAACTTGCGTTATCCTCTAAAACATTTATCAAGACCAGGATTAATTGACTGTTTCAGTGTGGCATCACATTACTACGTGATCCAAACCATTGGAAGCCCAGGATCAGGCCTACAAGAATGAGAAATATGCGAAAGTATGAGCCTGACAAGAGCAAATCCCAGACCTAACCTAGACCTAACATGCGTTATCCTCTAGAATATTGATCGAAACCAGGTTTAGTGGACTGTTTCAGTGTGGTACCACATTACTACGTGATCCAAATCAGAAGAAACCCAGGATATGTTCAACAAGTATGTGAAAAACGCGAAAGTATGAGCCTGATGAGGGCAAATCCCAGGCCTATCCCAGACATAACTTGCGTTATCGTCTAAAATATTGATCAAAACCAGGTTTAATGGACTGTTTTAGTGTGGTACCACTTTGCTACGTGATCCAAAGCAGAAAAAACCATCGATCAGGTCATCATGTATGTTAAAACTGCGAAAGAATGACCCTGATGAGGGCAAATCCCAGACCTAACCTAGACCTAACATGTGTTATCCTCTAAAATATTGATCGAAACCAGGTTTAACCGACTGTTTCAGTGTGGTACCACATTACTACGTGATCCAAACCAGAAAAAACCCAGGATCTGTTCAACAAGTATGTGAAAAACGTGAAATACTGAGCCTGATGAGGGCAAATCCCAGAACTAACCCAGACATAACTTGCGTTATCCTCTAAAACATTTATCAAGACCAGGATTAATTGACTGTTTCAGTGTGGCATCACATTACTACGTGATCCAATCCATTGGAAGCCCAGGATCAGGCCAACAAGAATGAGAAATATGCGTAAGTATGAGCCTGACAAGAGCAAATCCCAGACCTAACCTAGACCTAACATGCGTTATCCTCAAAAATATTGACCGAAACCAGGTTCAGTGGACTGTTCCAGTGTGGTACCACATTACTGCGTGATCCCGACCAGAAAAAAACCAGGATCTGTTCAACAAGTATGTGAAAAATGCGAAAGTATGGCCCTGATGAGGGCAAATCCCAGACCTATCCCAGACCTAACTTGCGCTAACCTCTAAAATATTGATCGAAACCAAGTTTAGTTGGCTGTTAAAGTGTGGTACCACTTTACTACGTGATCCAAAGCAGAAAAAAACCCAGGATCTTTTCAACAAGTATGTGAAGTATGCGAAATTATGAGTCTGATGAGGGCAAATCACAGGCCTAACCTAGACATAACATGCGTTATCCTCTAAAATATTGATCGAAACCAGGTTTAGTGGACTGTTTCAGTGTGGTACGACATTACTACGTGATCCAAACCAGCAAAAACCCAGGATCTGTTCAACAAGTATGTGAAAAACGCGAAAGTATGAGCCTGATGAGGGCTAGTCCCAGACCTATCCCACACCTAACTTGCGTTAACCTCTATAATATTGATCGAAACCAAGTTTAATTGACTGTTTAAGTGTGGTACCACTTTACCACGTGATCCAAAGCAGAAATAAACCCACGATCTGTTCAACAAGTATGTGAAGTATACGAAAGTATGATTCTGATGAGGGCAAATCCCAGACCTATCCCAGACATAACATGCGTTATCCTCTAAAATATTTATCAAGACCAGGTATAATTAAAAGTTTCAGTGTGGTACCACATTACTACGTAATCCAAACCAGAAAAAACCCAGGATCCGTTCATGAAGTTTGTGAAGAATGTGAAAGTATGAGTCTGGTGAGTGAAAATCCCAGACCTATCCCAGACATAACTTGCGTTATCCTCTAAAATATTTATCAAGACCAGGTTTAATTGAAAGTTTCAGTGTGGTACCACATTACTACGTAATCCAAACCAGAAAAAACCCAGGATCCGTTCATGAAGTTTGTGAAGAATGTGAAAGTATGAGTCTGGTGGGTGAAAATCCCAGACCTATCCCAGACATAACATGCGTTATCCTCTAAAATATTTATCAAGACCAGGTTTAATTGAAAGTTTCAGTGTGGTACCACATTACTACGTAATCCAAACCAGAAAAAACCCAGGATCCGTCCAAGAAGTTTGTGAAGAATGCGAAAGTATGAGTCTGGTGAGTGAAAATCCCAGGCCTAACCTAAACCTAACATGCGTTATCCTCAAAAATATTGTTCGAAACCAGGTTTAATCGACAGTTTCAGTGTGGTAGCACATTAGTACGTGATTCGAACCCGAAAAAAACCCGGGATCTGTTCAACAAGTATGTGAAGTATGCGAAAGTATGAGTCTGATGAGGGCATATCTCAGGCCTAACCTAGACATAACATGCGTTATCCTCTAGAATATTGATCGAAACCAGGTTTAGTGGACTGTTTCAGTGTGGTACCACATTACTACGTGATCCAAACCAGAAAAAACCCAGGACCTGTTCAACAAGTATGTGAAAAACGCGAAAGTATTAGCCTGATGAGGGCCAATCCCAGACCTATCCCACACCTAACTTGCGTGAACCTCTAAAATATTGATCGAAACCAAGTTTAATTGACCGTTTAAGTGTGGTACCACTTTACTACGTGATTCAGAGCAGAAAAAAACCCAGGATCTGTTCACCAAGTATGTGAAGTATGCGAAAGTATGAGTCTGATGAGGGCAAATCCCAGACCTATCCCAGACATAACATGCGTTATCCTCTAAAATATTTATCAAGACCAGGTTTAATTGAAAGTTTCAGTGTGGTACCACATTACTACGTAATCCAAACCAGAAAAAACCCAGGATGTGTTCAACAAGTATGTGAAAAACGCGAAACACTGAGCCTGATGAGGGCAAATCCCAGAACTAACCCAGACATAACTTGCGTTATCCTCTAAAACATTTATCAAGACCAGGATTAATTGACTGTTTCAGTGTGGCATCACATTACTACGTGATCCAAACCATTGGAAGCCCAGGATCAGGCCTACAAGAATGAGAAATATGCGAAAGTATGAGCCTGACAAGAGCAAATCCCAGACCTAACCTAGACCTAACATGCGTTATCCTCTAGAATATTGATCGAAACCAGGTTTAGTGGACTGTTTCAGTGTGGTACCACATTACTACGTGATCCAAATCAGAAGAAACCCAGGATATGTTCAACAAGTATGTGAAAAACGCGAAAGTATGAGCCTGATGAGGGCAAATCCCAGGCCTATCCCAGACATAACTTGCGTTATCGTCTAAAATATTGATCAAAACCAGGTTTAATGGACTGTTTTAGTGTGGTACCACTTTGCTACGTGATCCAAAGCAGAAAAAACCATCGATCAGGTCATCATGTATGTTAAAACTGCGAAAGAATGACCCTGATGAGGGCAAATCCCAGACCTAACCTAGACCTAACATGTGTTATCCTCTAAAATATTGATCGAAACCAGGTTTAACCGACTGTTTCAGTGTGGTACCACATTACTACGTGATCCAAACCAGAAAAAACCCAGGATCTGTTCAACAAGTATGTGAAAAACGTGAAATACTGAGCCTGATGAGGGCAAATCCCAGAACTAACCCAGACATAACTTGCGTTATCCTCTAAAACATTTATCAAGACCAGGATTAATTGACTGTTTCAGTGTGGCATCACATTACTACGTGATCCAATCCATTGGAAGCCCAGGATCAGGCCAACAAGAATGAGAAATATGCGTAAGTATGAGCCTGACAAGAGCAAATCCCAGACCTAACCTAGACCTAACATGCGTTATCCTCAAAAATATTGACCGAAACCAGGTTCAGTGGACTGTTCCAGTGTGGTACCACATTACTGCGTGATCCCGACCAGAAAAAAACCAGGATCTGTTCAACAAGTATGTGAAAAATGCGAAAGTATGGCCCTGATGAGGGTATATCCCAGACCTATCCCAGACCTAACTTGCGCTAACCTCTAAAATATTGATCGAAACCAAGTTTAGTTGGCTGTTAAAGTGTGGTACCACTTTACTACGTGATCCAAAGCAGAAAAAAACCCAGGATCTTTTCAACAAGTATGTGAAGTATGCGAAATTATGAGTCTGATGAGGGCAAATCACAGGCCTAACCTAGACATAACATGCGTTATCCTCTAAAATATTGATCGAAACCAGGTTTAGTGGACTGTTTCAGTGTGGTACGACATTACTACGTGATCCAAACCAGCAAAAACCCAGGATCTGTTCAACAAGTATGTGAAAAACGCGAAAGTATGAGCCTGATGAGGGCTAGTCCCAGACCTATCCCACACCTAACTTGCGTTAACCTCTATAATATTGATCGAAACCAAGTTTAATTGACTGTTTAAGTGTGGTACCACTTTACCACGTGATCCAAAGCAGAAATAAACCCACGATCTGTTCAACAAGTATGTGAAGTATACGAAAGTATGATTCTGATGAGGGCAAATCCCAGACCTATCCCAGACATAACATGCGTTATCCTCTAAAATATTTATCAAGACCAGGTATAATTAAAAGTTTCAGTGTGGTACCACATTACTACGTAATCCAAACCAGAAAAAACCCAGGATCCGTTCATGAAGTTTGTGAAGAATGTGAAAGTATGAGTCTGGTGAGTGAAAATCCCAGACCTATCCCAGACATAACTTGCGTTATCCTCTAAAATATTTATCAAGACCAGGTTTAATTGAAAGTTTCAGTGTGGTACCACATTACTACGTAATCCAAACCAGAAAAAACCCAGGATCCGTTCATGAAGTTTGTGAAGAATGTGAAAGTATGAGTCTGGTGGGTGAAAATCCCAGACCTATCCCAGACATAACATGCGTTATCCTCTAAAATATTTATCAAGACCAGGTTTAATTGAAAGTTTCAGTGTGGTACCACATTACTACGTAATCCAAACCAGAAAAAACCCAGGATCCGTCCAAGAAGTTTGTGAAGAATGCGAAAGTATGAGTCTGGTGAGTGAAAATCCCAGGCCTAACCTAAACCTAACATGCGTTATCCTCAAAAATATTGTTCGAAACCAGGTTTAATCGACAGTTTCAGTGTGGTAGCACATTAGTACGTGATTCGAACCCGAAAAAAACCCGGGATCTGTTCAACAAGTATGTGAAGTATGCGAAAGTATGAGTCTGATGAGGGCATATCTCAGGCCTAACCTAGACATAACATGCGTTATCCTCTAGAATATTGATCGAAACCAGGTTTAGTGGACTGTTTCAGTGTGGTACCACATTACTACGTGATCCAAACCAGAAAAAACCCAGGACCTGTTCAACAAGTATGTGAAAAACGCGAAAGTATTAGCCTGATGAGGGCCAATCCCAGACCTATCCCACACCTAACTTGCGTCAACCTCTAAAATATTGATCGAAACCAAGTTTAATTGACCGTTTAAGTGTGGTACCACTTTACTACGTGATTCAGAGCAGAAAAAAACCCAGGATCTGTTCACCAAGTATGTGAAGTATGCGAAAGTATGAGTCTGATGAGGGCAAATCCCAGACCTATCCCAGACATAACATGCGTTATCCTCTAAAATATTTATCAAGACCAGGTTTAATTGAAAGTTTCAGTGTGGTACCACATTACTACGTAATCCAAACCAGAAAAAACCCAGGATCCGTTCACGAAGTTTGTGAAGAATGCGAAAGTATGAGTCTGGTGAGTGAAAATCCCAGGCCTAACCTAAACCTAACATGCGTTATCCTCAAAAATATTGTTCGAAACCAGGTTTAGTGGACTGTTTCAGTGTGGTACCACATTACTACGTGATCCAAACCAGAAAAAACCCAGGATCTGTTCAACAAGTATGTGAAAAACGCGAAAGTATGAGCCTGATGAGGGCCAATCCCAGACCTATCCCACACCTAACTTGCGTTAAACCTCTAAAATATTGATCGAAACCAAGTTTAATTGACTGTTTAAGTGTGGTACCACTTTACTACGTGATCCAGAGCAGAAAAAAACCCAGGATCTGTTCAACAAGTATGTGAAGTATGCGAAAGTATGAGTCTGATGAGGGCAAATCCCAGACCTATCCCAGACATAACATGCGTTATCCTCTAAAATATTTATCAAGACCAGGTTTAATTGAAAGTTTCAGTGTGGTACCACATTACTACGTAATCCAAACCAGAAAAAACCCAGGATCCGTTCACGAAGTTTGTGAAGAATGCGAAAGTATGAGTCTGGTGAGTGAAAATCCCAGGCCTAACCTAAACCTAACATGCGTTATCCTCAAAAATATTGTTCGAAACCAGGTTTAATGGTCTGTTTCAGTGTGGTACCACATTACTACGTGATCGAATCCAGAAAATACCCGGGATCTGTTCAAGAAGTATGTGATGAATGCGAAAGTATGAGTCTGGTGAGTGAAAATCCCAGGACTAACCTTGACCTAACATGTGTTATCCTCTAAAATATTGACGGAAACCAGGTTTAATTGAATGTTTCAGTGTGGTACCACATTACTACGTGATCCATACCGGAAAAAACCTAGGATCTGTTCAACAAGTATGTGAGGTATGCGAAAGTATGAGTCTGATGAGGGCAAATCCCAGGCCTAACCTAGACATAACGTGCGTTATCCTCTAAAATATTGATCGAAACCGGGTTTAATCGACTGTTTTAGTGTGGTACCACATTAATACGTGATCCAAAGCAGAAAAAACCCTGGAACAGGTCAACATGTATGTTAAAACTGCGAAAGTATGACCCTGATGAGGGCAAATCTCCGACCTAACCTTGGCCTAACATGTGTTATCCTCAAAAATATTGATCGAAACCAGGTTTAATCGACTGCCTCAGTGTGGTACCACATTACTACGTGATCCAACCAGAAAAAAACCCAGGATCTGTTCAACAAGTATGTGAAGTATGCGAAAGTATGAGTCTGATGAGGGCAAATCCAAGGCCTAACCAAGACCCAACATGCGTTATCCTCTAAAATATTCATCGAAACCAGGTTTAATTGACTGTTTCATTGTGGTACCACTTTACTACGTGATCGAAAGCAGAAAAAAACCCTCGATCAGCTCACCATGTATGTTAAAACTGCGAATATATGGCCCTGATGAGAGCAAACCCAGACCTACCCTAGATCTAACATGCGTTATCCTCTAAAATATTGATCGAAACCAGGTTTAGTGGACTGTTTCAGTGTGGTACCACATTACTACGTGATCCAAACCAGCAAAAACCCAGGATCTGTTCAACAAGTATGTGAAAAACGCGAAAGTATGAGGCTGATGAGGGCTAATCCCAGACCTATCCCACACCTAACTTGCGTTAACCTCCAAAATATTGATCGAAACCAAGTTTAATTGACTGTTTAAGCGTGGTGCCACTTTACTACGTGATCCAAAGCAGAAAAAAACCCAGGATCTGTTCAAAAAGTATGTGAAGTATGCGAAAGTATGAGTCTGATAAGGGCAAGTCCCAGACCTATCCCAGTCATAACATGCGTTATCCTCTATAATATTTATCAAGACCAGGTTTAATTGAAAGTTTCAGTGTGGTACCACATTACTACGTAATCCAAACCAGAAAAAACCCAGGATCCGTTCAAGAAGTTTGTGAAGAATGCGGAAGTATGAGTCTGGTGAGTGAAAATCCCAGACCTATCCCAGACATAACATGCGTTATCCTCTAAAATATTTATCAAGACCAGGTTTAATTGAAAGTTTCAGTGTGGTACCACATTACTACGTAATCCAAACCAAAAAAAACCCAGGATCCGTTCAAGAAGTTTGTGAAGAATGCGAAAGTATGAGTCTGGTGAGTGAAAATCCCAGGCCTAACCTAAACCTAACATGCGTTATCCTCAAAAATATTGTTCGAAACCAGGTTTAATCGACAGTTTCAGCGTGGTATCACATTACTACGTGATCCAAACCATTGGAAGCCCAGGATCAGGCCAACAAGAATGAGAAATATGCGAAAGTATGAGCCTGACAAGAGCAAATCCCAGACCTAACCTAGACCTAACATGCGTTATCCTCTAGAATATTGATCGAAACCAGGTTTAGTGGACTGTTTCAGTGTGGTACCACATTACTACGTGATCGAATCCAGAAAATACCCGGGATCTTTTCAACAAGTATGTGAAGTATGCGAAATTATGAGTCTGATGAGGGCAAATCACAGGCCTAACCTAGACATAACATGCGTTATCCTCTAAAATATTGATCGGAACCAGGTTTAGTGGACTGTTTCAGTGTGGTACGACATTACTACGTGATCCATACCAGCAAAAACCCAGGATCTGTTGAACAAGTATGTGAAAAACGCGAAAGTATGAGCCTGATGAGGGCTAGTCCCAGACCTATCCCACACCTAACTTGCGTTAACCTCTAAAATATTGATCGAAACCAAGTTTAATTGACAGTTTAAGTGTGGTACCACTTTACTACGTGATCCAAAGCAGAAAAAAACCCAGGATCTTTTCAACAAGTATGTGAAGTATGCGAAATTATGAGTCTGATGAGGGCAAATAACAGGCCTAACCTAGACATAACATGCGTTATCCTATAAAATATTGATCGAAACCAGGTTTAGTGGACTGTTTCAGTGTGGTACGACATTACTACGTGATCCAAACCAGCAAAAACCCAGGATCTGTTCAACAAGTATGTGAAAAACGCAAAAGTATGAGCCTGATGAGGGCTAGTCCCAGACCTATCCCACACCTAACTTGCGTTAACCTCAAAAATATTGATCGAAACCAAGTTTAATTGACTGTTTAAGTGTGGTACCACTTTACTACGTGATCCAAAGCAGAAATAAACCCAGGATCCGTTCAACAAGTATGTGAAGTATACGAAAGTATGAGTCTGATGAGGGCAAATCCCAGACATATCCCAGACATAACATGCGTTATCCTCTAAAATATTTATCAAGACCAGGTTTAATTGAAAGTTTCAGTGTGGTACCACATTACTACGTAATCCAAACCAAAAAAAACCCAGGATCCGTTCAAGAAGTTTGTGAAGAATGCGAAAGTATGAAATAACATGCGTTATCCTCAAAAATATTGTTCGAAACCAGGTTTAATCGACAGTTTCAGTGTGGTACCACATTACTACGTGATCCAAACCAGCAAAAACCCAGGATCTGTTCAACAAGTATGTGAAAAACGCAAAAGTATGAGCCTGATGAGGGCTAGTCCCAGACCTATCCCACACCTAACTTGCGTTAACCTCAAAAATATTGATCGAAACCAAGTTTAATTGACTGTTTAAGTGTGGTACCACTTTACTACGTGATCCAAAGCAGAAATAAACCCAGGATCCGTTCAACAAGTATGTGAAGTATACGAAAGTATGAGTCTGATGAGGGCAAATCCCAGACATATCCCAGACATAACATGCGTTATCCTCTAAAATATTTATCAACACCAGGTTTAATTGAAAGTTTCTGTGTGGTACCACATTACTACGTAATCCAAACCAGAAAAAACCCAGGATCCGTTCATGAAGTTTGTGAAGAATGTGAAAGTATGAGTCTGGTGAGTGAAAATCCCAGACCTATCCCAGACATAACATGCGTTATCCTCTAAAATATTTATCAAGACCAGGTTTAATTGAAAGTTTCAGTGTGGTACCACATTACTACGTAATCCAAAACAGAACAAACCCAGGATCCGTTCATGAAGTTTGTGAAGAATGTGAAAGTATGAGTCTGGTGAGTGAAAATCCCAGACCTATCCCAGACATAACATCCGTTATCCTCTAAAATATTTATCAAGACCAGGTTTAATTGAAAGTTTCAGTGTGGTACCACATTACTACGTAATCCAAACCAGAAAAAACCCAGGATCCGTCCAAGAAGTTTGTGAAGAATGCGAAAGTATGAGTCTGGTGAGTGAAAATCCCAGGCCTAACCTAAACCTAACATGCGTTATCCTCAAAAATATTGTTCGAAACCAGGTTTAATCGACAGTTTCAGTGTGGTAGCACATTAGTACGTGATTCGAACCAGAAAAAAACCCGGGATCTGTTCAACAAGTATGTGAAGTATGCGAAAGTATGAGTCTGATGAGGGCATATCTCAGGCCTAACCTAGACATAACATGCGTTATCCTCTAGAATATTGATCGAAACCAGGTTTAGTGGACTGTTTCAGTGTGGTACCACATTACGACGTGATCCAAACCAGAAAAAACCCAGGATCTGTTCAACAAGTATGTGAAAAACGCGAAAGTATGAGCCTGATGAGGGCCAATCCCAGACCTATCCCTCACCTAACTTGCGTTAACCTCTAAAATATTAATCGAAACCAAGTTTAATAGACTGTTTAAGTGTGGTACCACTTTACTACGTGATCCAGAGCAGAAAAAAACCCAGGATCTGTTCAACAAGTATGTGAAGTATGCGAAAGTATGAGTCTGATGAGGGCAAATCCCAGACATATCCCAGACATAACATTCGTTATCCTCTAAAATATTTATCAAGACCAGGTTTAATTGAAAGTTTCAGTGTGGTACCTCATTACTACGTAATCCAAACCAGAAAAAACCCAGGATCCGTTCACGAAGTTTGTGAAGAATGCGAAAGTATGAGTCTGGTGAGTGAAAATCCCAGGCCTAACCTAAACCTAACATTCGTTATCCTCAAAAATATTGTTCGAAACCAGGTTTAGTGGACTGTTTCAGTGTGGTACCACATTACTACGTGATCGAAACCAGAAAATACCCGGGATCTGTTCAAGAAGTATGTGAAGAATGCGCAAGTATGAGACTGATGATGGCAAATCCTAGACCTAACATAGACATAACTTGCGTTATCCTCTAAAATATTGATCGAATCCAGGTTTAATCGACTGTTTCAGTGTGGCATCACATTACTACGTGATCCAAACCAGTGGAAGCCCAGGATCTGGCCAACAAGAATGAGAAGTATGCGAAAGTGTGAGCATGATGAGGGCAAATCCTAGACATAACCGAGACCTACCATGCGTTATCCTCTAAAATATTTATCAAGACCAAGTTTAATTGAATGTTTCTGTGTGGTACCACATTAATACGAGATCCAAACCAGAAAAAACCCAGGATCTGTTCAACAAGTATGTGAAGAATGCGAAGGTATGTGTCTGATGAGGGAAAATCCCAGGCCCAACCTAGGCCTAACATGTGTTATCCTCTAAAATATTAATCGAAACCAGGTTTAGTGGACTGTTTCAGTGTGGTACCACATTACTACGTGATCCAAAGCAGAAAAAAACCCAGGATCTGTTCAACAAGTATGTGAAGTATGCGAAAGTATGAGTCTGATGAGGGCAAGTCCCAGACCTATCCCAGTCGTAACATGCGTTATCCTCTAAAATATTTATCAAGACCAGGTTTAATTGAAAGTTTCAGTGTGGTACCACAGTACTACGTAATCCTAACCAGAAAAAACCCAGGATCCGTTCAAGAAGTTTGTGAAGAATGCGGAAGTATGAGTCTGGTGAGTGAAAATCCCAGACCTATCCCAGACATAACATGCGTTATCCTCTAAAATATTTATCAAGACCAGGTTTAATTGAAAGTTTCAGTGTGGTACCACATTACTACGTAATCCAAACCAAAAAAAACCCAGGATCCGTTCAAGAAGTTTGTGAAGAATGCGAAAGTATGAAATAACATGCGTTATCCTCAAAAATATTGTTCGAAACCAGGTTTAATCGACAGTTTCAGTGTGGTACCACATTACTACGTGATCCAAACCAGCAAAAACCCAGGATCTGTTCAACAAGTATGTGAAAAACGCGAAAGTATGAGCCTGATGAGGGCTAATCCCAGACCTATCCCACACCTAACTTGCGTTAACCTCCAAAATATTGATCGAAACCAAGTTTAATTGACTGCTTAAGCGTGGTGCCACTTTACTACGTGATTCGAACCAGAAAAAACCCCAGGATCTGTTCAACAAGTATGTGAAGTATGCGAAAGTATGAGTCTGATGAGGGCATATCTCAGGCCTAACCTAGACATAACATGCGTTATCCTCTAGAATATTGATCGAAACCAGGTTTAGTGGACTGTTTCAGTGTGGTTCCACATTACTACGTGATCCAAACCAGAAAAAACCCAGGATATGTTCAACAAGTATGTGAAAAACGCGAAAGTATGAGCCTGATGAGGGCAAATCCCAGGCCTATCCCAGACATAACTTGCGTTATCCTCTAAAATATTGATCAAAACCTGGTTTAATGGACTGTTTCAGTGTGGTACCACTTTGCTACGTGATCCAAAGCAGAAAAAACCATCGTTCAGGTCATCATGTATGTTAAAACTGCGAAAGAATGACCCTGATGAGGGCAAATCCCAGACCTAACCTAGACCTAACATGCGTTATCCTCAAAAATATTGACCGAAACCAGGTTCAGTGGACTTTTCCAGTGTGGTACCACTTTACTACGTGATCCAAAGCAGAAAAAAACCCAGGATCTTTTCAACAAGAATGTGAAGTATGCGAAATTATGAGTCTGATGAGGGCAAATCACAGGCCTAACCTAGACATAACATGCGTTATCCTCTAAAATATTGATCAAAACCAGGTTTAGTGGACTGTTTCAGTGTGGTACCACATTACTACGTGATCCAAACCAGAAGAAACCCAGGATATGTTCAACAAGTATGTGAAAAACGCGAAAGTATGAGCCTGATGAGGGCAAATCCCAAGCCTATCCCAGACATAACTTGCGTTATCGTCTAAAATATTGATCAAAACCAGGTTTAATGGACTGTTTCAGTGTGGTACCACTTTGCTACGTGATCCAAAGCAGAAAAAACCATCGATCAGATCATCATGTATGTTAAAACTGCGAAAGAATGACCCTGATGAGGGCAAATCCCAGACCTAACCTAGACCTAACATGTGTTATCCTCTAAAATATTGATCGAAACCAGGTTTAACCGACTGTTTCAGTGTGGTACCACATTACTACGTGATCCAAACCAGAAAAAACCCAGGATCTGTTCAACAAGTATGTGAAAAACGCGAAACACTGAGCCTGATGAGGGCAAATCCCAGAACTAACCCAGACATAACTTGCGTTATCCTCTAAAACATTTATCAAGACCAGGATTAATTGACTGTGTCAGTGTGGCATCACATTACTACGTGATCCAATCCATTGGAAGCCCAGGATCAGGCCAACAAGAATGTGAAATATGCGGAAGTATGAGCCTGACAAGAGCAAATCCCAGACCTAACCTGGACCTAACATGCGTTATCCTCAAAAATATTGACCGAAACCAGGTTCAGTGGACTGTTCCAGTGTGGTACCACTTTACTACGTGATCCAAAGCAGAAAAAAACCCAGGATCTTTTCAACAAGAATGTGAAGTATGCGAAATTATGAGTCTGATGAGGGCAAATCACAGGCCTAACCTAGACATGACATGCGTTATCCTCTAAAATATTGATCGCAACTAGGTTTAGTGGACTGTTTCAGTGTGGTACGACATTACTACGTGATCCAAACCAGCAAAAACCGAGGATCTGTTCAACAAGTATGTGAAAAACGCGAAAGTATGAGTCTGATGAGGGCAAGTCCCAGACCTATCCCAGTCATAACATGCGTTATCCTCTAAAATATTTATCAAGACCAGGTTTAATTGAAAGTTTCAGTGTGGTACCACTGTACTACGTAATCCAAACCAGAAAAAACCCAGGATCCGTTCAAGAAGTTTGTGAAGAATGCGGAAGTATGAGTCTGGTGAGTGAAAATCCCAGACCTATCCCAGACATAACATGCGTTATCCTCTAAAAAATTTATCAAGTCCAGGTTTAATTGAAAGTTTCAGTGTGGTACCACATTACTACGTAATCCAAACCAAAAAAAACCCAGGATCCGTTCAAGAAGTTTGTGAAGAATGCGAAAGTATGAGTCTGGTGAGTGAAAATCCCAGGCCTAACCTAAACCTAACATGCGTTATCCTCAAAAATATTGTTCGAAACAAGGTTTAATCGACAGTTTCAGTGTGGTACCACATTACTACGTGATCCAAACCAGCAAAAACCCAGGATCTGTTCAACAAGTATGTGAAAAACGCGAAAGTATGAGCCTGATGAGGGCTAATCCCAGACCTATCCCACACCTAACTTGCGTTAACCTCCAAAATATTGATCGAAACCAAGTTTAATTGACTGCTTAAGCGTGGTGCCACTTTACTACGTGATTCGAACCAGAAAAAACCCCAGGATCTGTTCAACAAGTATGTGAAGTATGCGAAAGTATGAGTCTGATGAGGGCATATCTCAGGCCTAACCTAGACATAACATGCGTTATCCTCTAGAATATTGATCGAAACCAGGTTTAGTGGACTGTTTCAGTGTGGTACCACATTACTACGTGATCCAAACCAGAAAAAACACAGGATATGTTCAACAAGTATGTGAAAAACGCGAAAGTATGAGCCTGATGAGGGCAAATCCCAGGCCTATCCCAGACATAACTTGCGTTATCCTCTAAAATATTGATCAAAACCTGGCTTAATGGACTGTTTCAGTGTGGTACCACTTTGCTACGTGATCCAAAGCAGAAAAAAACATCGTTCAGGTCATCATGTATGTTAAAACTGCAAAAGAATGACCCTGATGAGGGCAAATCCCAGACCTAACCTAGACCTAACATGTGTTATCCTCTAAAATATTGATCGAAACCAGGTTTAACCGACTGTTTCAGTGTGGTACCACATTACTACGTGATCCAAACCAGAAAAAACCCAGGATCTGTTCAACAAGTATGTGAAAAACGCGAAACACTGAGCCCGATGAGGGCAAATCCCAGACCTATCCCAGACATAACATGCGGTATCCTCTAAAATATTTATCAAGACCAGGTTTAATTGAAAGTTTCTGTGTGTTACCACATTACTACGTAATCCAAACCAGAAAAAACCCAGGATCCGTTCATGAAGTTTGTGAAGAATGCGAAAGTATGAGTCTGGTGAGTGAAAATCCCAGGCCTAACCTAAACCTAACATGCGTTATCCTCAAAAATATTGTTCGAAACAAGGTTTAGTGGACTGTTTCAGTGTGGTACCACATTACTACGTGATCCAAACCAGAAAAAACACAGGATATGTTCAACAAGTATGTGAAAAACGCGAAAGTATGAGCCTGATGAGGGCAAATCCCAGGCCTATCCCAGACATAACTTGCGTTATCCTCTAAAATATTGATCAAAACCTGGCTTAATGGACTGTTTCAGTGTGGTACCACTTTGCTACGTGATCCAAAGCAGAAAAAAACATCGTTCAGGTCATCATGTATGTTAAAACTGCAAAAGAATGACCCTGATGAGGGCAAATCCCAGACCTAACCTAGACCTAACATGTGTTATCCTCTAAAATATTGATCGAAACCAGGTTTAACCGACTGTTTCAGTGTGGTACCACATTACTACGTGATCCAAACCAGAAAAAACCCAGGATCTGTTCAACAAGTATGTGAAAAACGCGAAACACTGAGCCCGATGAGGGCAAATCCCAGACCTATCCCAGACATAACATGCGGTATCCTCTAAAATATTTATCAAGACCAGGTTTAATTGAAAGTTTCTGTGTGGTACCACATTACTACGTAATCCAAACCAGAAAAAACCCAGGATCCGTTCATGAAGTTTGTGAAGAATGCGAAAGTATGAGTCTGGTGAGTGAAAATCCCAGGCCTAACCTAAACCTAACATGCGTTATCCTCAAAAATATTGTTCGAAACAAGGTTTAATCGACAGTTTCAGTGTGGTACCACATTACTACGTGATCCAAACCAGCAAAAACCCAGGATCTGTTCAACAAGTATGTGAAAAACGCGAACGTATGAGCCTGATGAGGGCTAATCCCAGACCTATCCCACACCTAACTTGCGTTAACCTCCAAAATATTGATCGAAACCAAGTTTAATTGACTGCTTAAGCGTGGTGCCACTTTACTACGTGATTCGAACCAGAAAAAACCCCAGGATCTGTTCAAAAAGTATGTGAAGTATGCGAAAGTATGAGTCTGATGAGGGCATATCTCAGGCCTAACCTAGACATAACATGCGTTATCCTCTAGAATATTGATCGAAACCAGGTTTAGTGGACTGTTTCAGTGTGGTACCACATTACTACGTGATCCAAACCAGAAAAAACACAGGATATGTTCAACAAGTATGTGAAAAACGCGAAAGTATGAGCCTGATGAGGGCAAATCCCAGGCCTATCCCAGACATAACTTGCGTTATCCTCTAAAATATTGATCAAAACCTGGTTTAACGGACTGTTTCAGTGTGGTACCACTTTGCTACGTGATCCAAAGCAGGAAAAAACACCGTTCAGGTCATCATGTATGTTAAAACTGCGAAAGAATGACCCTGATGAGGGCAAATCCCAGACCTAACCTAGACCTAACATGTGTTATCCTCTAAAATATTGATCGAAACCAGGTTTAACCGACTGTTTCAGTGTGGTACCACATTACTACGTGATCCAAAACAGAAAAAACCCAGGATCTGTTCAACAAGTATGTGAAAAACGCGAAACACTGAGCCTGATGAGGGCAAATCCCAGACCTATCCCAGACATAACATGCGGTATCCTCTAAAATATTTATCAAGACCAGGTTTAATTGAAAGTTTCTGTGTGGTACCACATTACTACGTAATCCAAACCAGAAAAAACCCAGGATCCGTTCATGAAGTTTGTGAAGAATGTGAAAGTATGAGTCTGGTGAGTGAAAATCCCAGACCTATCCCAGACATAACATGCGTTATCCTCTAAAATATTTATCAAGACCAGGTTTAATTGAAAGTTTCAGTGTGGTACCACATTACTACGTAATCCAAAACAGAACAAACCCAGGATCCGTTCATGAAGTTTGTGAAGAATGTGAAAGTATGAGTCTGGTGAGTGAAAATCCCAGACCTATCCCAGACATAACATGCGTTATCCTCTAAAATATTTATCAAGACCAGGTTTAATTGAATGTTTCAGTGTGGTACCACATTACTACGTAATCCAAACCAGAAAAAACCCAGGATCCGTCCAAGAAGTTTGTGAAGAATGCGAAAGTATGAGTCTGGTGAGTGAAAATCCCAGGCCTAACCTAAACATAACATGCGTTATCCTCAAAAATATTGTTCGAAACCAGGTTTAATCGACAGTTTCAGTGTGGTAGCACATTAGTACGTGATTCGAACCAGAAAAAAACCCGGGATCTGTTCAACAAGTATGTGAAGTATGCGAAAGTATGAGTCTGATGAGGGCATATCTCAGGCCTAACCTAGACATAACATGCGTTATCCTCTAGAATATTGATCGAAACCAGGTTTAGTGGACTGTTTCAGTGTGGTACCACATTACGACGTGATCCAAACCAGAAAAAACCCAGGATCTGTTCAACAAGTATGTGAAAAACGCGAAAGTATGAGCCTGATGAGGGCCAATCCCAGACCTATCCCACACCTAACTTGCGTTAACCTCCAAAATATTGATCGAAACCAAGTTTAATTGACTGTTTAAGCGTGGTGCCACTTTACTACGTGATCCAAAGCAGAAAAAAACCCAGGATCTGTTCAACAAATATGTGAGGTATGCGAAAGTATGAGTCTGGTGAGTGAAAATCCCAGGCCTATCCCAGACATAACATGCGTTATCCTCTAAAATATTTATCAAGACCAGGTTTAATTGAAAGTTTCAGTGTGGTACCACATTACTACGTAATCCAAACCAAAAAAAACCCAGGATCCGTTCAAGAAGTTTGTGAAGAATGCGAAAGTATGAGTCTGGTGAGTGAAAATCCCAGGCCTAACCTAAACCTAACATGCGTTATCCTCAAAAATATTGTTCGAAACCAGGTTTAATCGACAGTCTCAGTGTGGTACCACATTACTACGTGATCCAAACCAGCAAAAACCCAGGATCTGTTCAACAAGTATGTGAAGTATGCGAAAGTATGTGTCTGATGAGGGCATATCTCAGGCCTAACCTAGACATAACATGCGTTATCCTCTAGAATATTGATCGAAACCAAGTTTAATTGACTGCTTAAGCGTGGTGCCACTTTACCACGTGATTCGAACCAGAAAAAACCCCAGGATCTGTTCAACAAGTATGTGAAGTATGCGAAAGTATGAGTCTGATGAGGGCATATCTCAGGCCTAACCTAGACATAACATGCGTTATCCTCTAGAATATTGATCGAAACCAGGTTTAGTGGACTGTTTCCGTGTGGTTCCACATTACTACGTGATCCAAACCAGAAAAAACCCAGGATATGTTCAACAAGTATGTGAAAAACGCGAAAGTATGAGCCTGATGATGGCAAATCCCAGGCCTATCCCAGACATAACTTACGTTATCCTCTAAAATATTGATCAAAACCTGGTTTAATGGACTGTTTCAGTGTGGTACCACTTTGCTACGTGATCCAAAGCAGAAAAAACCATCGTTCAGGTCATCATGTATGTTAAAACTGCGAAAGAATGACCCTGATGAGGGCAAATCCCAGACCTAACCTAGACCTAACACGCGTTATCCTCAAAAATATTTACCGAAACCAGGTTCAGTGGACTGTTCCAGTGTGGTACCACTTTACTACGTGATCCAAAGCAGAAAAAAACCCAGGATCTTTTCAACAAGTATGTGAAGTATGCGAAATTATGAGTCTGATGAGGGCAAATCACAGGCCTAACCTAGACATAACATGCGTTATCCTCTAAAATATTGATCGAAACTAGGTTTAGTGGACTGTTTCAGTGTGGTACGACATTACTACGTGATCCAAACCAGCAAAAACCCAGGATCTGTTCAACAAGTATGTGAAAAACGCGAAAGTATGAGCCTGATGAGGGCAAGTCCCAGACCTATCCCAGTCATAACATGCGTTATCCTCTAAAATATTTATCAAGACCAGGTTTAATTGAAAGTTTCAGTGTGGTACCACATTACTACGTAATCCAAACCAGAAAAAACCCAGGATCCGTTCAAGAAGTTTGTGAAGAATGCGGAAGTATGAGTCTGGTGAGTGAAAATCCCAGACCTATCCCAGACATAACATGCGTTATCCTCTAAAATATTTATCAAGACCAGGTTTAATTGAAAGTTTCAGTGTGGTACCACATTACTACGTAATCCAAACCAAAAAAAACCCAGGATCCGTTCAAGAAGTTTGTGAAGAATGCGAAAGTATGAGTCTGGTGAGTGAAAATCCCAGGCCTAACCTAAACCTAACATGCGTTATCCTCAAAAATATTGTTCGAAACCAGGTTTAATCGACAGTTTCAGTGTGGTACCACATTACTACGTGATCCAAACCAGCAAAAACCCAGGATCTGTTCAACAAGTATGTGAAAAACGCGAAAGTATGAGCCTGATGAGGGCTAATCCCAGACCTATCCCACACCTAACTTGCGTTAACCTCCAAAATATTGATCGAAACCAAGTTTAATTGACTGCTTAAGCGTGGTGCCACTTTACTACGTGATTCGAAACAGAAAAAACGCCAGGATCTGTTCAACAAGTATGTGAAGTATGCGAAAGTATGAGTCTGATGAGGGCATATCTCAGGCCTAACCTAGACATAACATGCGTTATCCTCTAGAATATTGATCGAAACCAGGTTTAGTGGACTGTTTCAGTGTGGTACCACATTACTACGTGATCCAAACCAGAAAAAACACAGGATATGTTCAACAAGTATGTGAAAAACGCGAAAGTATGAGCCTGATGAGGGCAAATCCCAGGCCTCTCCCAGACATAACTTGCGTTATCCTCTAAAATATTGATCAAGACCTGGTTTAATGGACTGTTTCAGTGTGGTACCACTTTGCTACGTGATCCAAAGCAGAAAAAACTATCGATCAGGTCATCATGTATGTTAAAACTGCGAAAGAATGACCCTGATGAGGGCAAATCCCAGACCTAACCTAGACCTAACGTGTGTTATCCTCTAAAATATTGATCGAAACCAGGTTTAACCGACTGTTTCAGTGTGGTACCAAATTACTACGTGATCCAAACCAGAAAAAACCCAGGATCTGTTCAACAAGTATGTGAAAAACGCGAAATACTGAGCCTGATGAGGGCAAATCCCAGAACTAACCCAGACATAACTTGCGTTATCCTCTAAAACATTTATCAAGACCAGGATTAATTGACTGTTTCAGTGTGGCATCACATTACTTCGTGATCCAATCCATTGGAAGCCCAGGATCAGGCCAACAAGAATGAGAAATATGCGGAAGTATGAGCCTGACAAGAGCAAATCCCAGACCTAACCTAGACCTAACATGCGTTATCCTCTAGAATATTGATCGAAACCAGGTTTAGTGGACTGTTTCAGTGTGGTACCACATTACTACGTGATCCAAACCAGAAGAAACCCAGGATATGTTCAACAAGTATGTGAAAAACGCGAAAGTATGAGCCTGATGAGGGCAAATCCCAGGCCTATCCCAGACATAACTTGCGTTATCGTCTAAAATATTGATCAAAACCAGGTTTAATGGACTGTTTCAGTGTGGTACCACTTTGCTACGTGATCCAAAGCAGAAAAAACTATCGATCAGGTCATCATGTATGTTAAAACTGCGAAAGAATGACCCTGATGAGGGCAAATCCCAGACCTAACCTAGACCTAACGTGTGTTATCCTCTAAAATATTGATCGAAACCAGGTTTAACCGACTGTTTCAGTGTGGTACCAAATTACTACGTGATCCAAACCAGAAAAAACCCAGGATCTGTCCAACAAGTATGTGAAAAACGCGAAACACTGAGCCTGATGAGGGCAAATCCCAGAACTAACCCAGACATAACTTGCGTTATCCTCTAAAACATTTATCAAGACCAGGATTAATTGACTGTTTCAGTGTGGCATCACATTACTACGTGATCCAAACCATTGGAAGCCCAGGATCAGGCCAACAAGAATGAGAAATATGCGAAAGTATGAGCCTGACAAGAGCAAATCCCAGACCTAACCTAGACCTAACATGCGTTATCCTCTAGAATATTGATCGAAACCAGGTTTAGTGGACTGTTTCAGTGTGGTACCACATTACTACGTGATCCAAACCAGAAGAAACCCAGGATATGTTCAACAAGTATGTGAAAAACGCGAAAGTATGAGCCTGATGAGGGCAAATCCCAGGCCTATCCCAGACATAACTTGCGTTATCGTCTAAAATATTGATCAAAACCAGGTTTAATGGACTGTTTCAGTGTGGTACCACTTTGCTACGTGATCCAAAGCAGAAAAAACTATCGATCAGGTCATCATGTATGTTAAAACTGCGAAAGAATGACCCTGATGAGGGCAAATCCCAGACCTAACCTAGACCTAACGTGTGTTATCCTCTAAAATATTGATCGAAACCAGGTTTAACCGACTGTTTCAGTGTGGTACCAAATTACTACGTGATCCAAACCAGAAAAAACCCAGGATCTGTTCAACAAGTATGTGAAAAACGCGAAATACTGAGCCTGATGAGGGCAAATCCCAGAACTAACCCAGACATAACTTGCGTTATCCTCTAAAACATTTATCAAGACCAGGATTAATTGACTGTCTCAGTGTGGCATCACATTACTTCGTGATCCAATCCATTGGAAGCCCAGGATCAGGCCAACAAGAATGAGAAATATGCGGAAGTATGAGCCTGACAAGAGCAAATCCCAGACCTAACCTAGACCTAACATGCGTTATCCTCAGAAATATTGACCGAAACCAGGTTCAGTGGACTATTCCAGTGTGGTACCACATTACTGCGTGATCCCGACCAGAAAAAAACCAGGATCTGTTCAACAAGTATGTGAAACATGCGAAAGTATGGCCCTGATGAGGGCATATCCCAGACCTATCCCAGACCTAACTTGCGTTAACCTCTAAAATATTGATCGAAACCAAGTTTAATTGGCTGTTAAAGTGTGGTACCACTTTACTACGTGATCCAAAGCAGAAAAAAACCCAGGATCTTTTCAACAAGTATGTGAAGTATGCGAAATTATGAGTCTGACGAGGGCAAATCACAGGCCTAACCTAGACATAACATGCGTTATCCTCTAAAATATTGATCGAAACCAGGTTTAGTGGACTGTTTCAGTGTGGTACGACATTACTACGTGATCCAAACCAGCAAAAACCCAGGATCTGTTCAACAAGTATGTGAAAAACGCGAAAGTATGAGCCTGATGAGGGCAAATCCTAGACCTAACCCAGACCTAACATGCGTTATCCTCTAAAATATTTATCAAGACCAGGTTTAATTGAATGTTTCCGTGTGGTACCACATTACTACGTGGTCCAAACCAAAAAAAACCCAGGATCTGTTCAACAAGTATGTGAAAAACGCGAAAGTATGAGCCTGATGAGGGCAAATCCTAGACCTATCCCAGACATAACATGCGTTATCCTCTAAAATATTTATCAAGACCAGGTTTAATTGAAAGTTTCAGTCTGGTACCACATTACTACGTAATCTAAACCAGAAAAAACCCAGGATCCGTTCACGAAGCTTGTGAAGAATGCGAAAGTATGAGTCTGGTGAGTGAAAATCCCAGGCCTAACCTAAACCTAACATGCGTTATCCTCAAAAATATTGTTCGAAACCAGGTTTAATCGACAGTTTCAGTGTGGTAGCACATTACTACGTGATTCGAACCAGAAAAAAATCCAGGATCTGTTCAACAAGTATGTGAAGTATGCGAAAGTATGAGTCTGATGAGGGCATATCTCAGGCCTAACCTAGACATAACATGCGTTATCCTCTAGAATATTGATCGAAACCAGGTTTAGTGGACTGTTTCAGTGTGGTACCACATTACTACGTGATCCAAACCAGAAAAAACCCAGGATCTGTTCAACAAGTATGTGAAAAACGCGAAAGTATGAGCCTGATGAGGGCAAATCCCAGGCCTATCCCAGACATAACTTGCGTTATCCTCTAAAATATTGATCGAAACCAGATACAATGGACTGTTTCAGTGTGGTACCACATTACTACGTGATCCAAACCAGAAAAAACCCACGATCTGTTCAACAAGTATGTGATGCATGCGAATGTATGAGTCTGATGAGCGGAAATCCCAGGCCTAACCTAGACATAACATGCGTTATCCTCTAAAATATTGACCGAAACCAGGTTTAGTGGACTGTTTCAGTGTGGTACCAAATTACTGCCTCATCCAAACCAGAAAAAACCCAGGATATGTTCAACAAGTATGTGAAACATGCGAAAGTATGACCCTGATGAGGGCAAATCCCAGACCTATCCCAGACCTAACTTGCGTTGTCCTCTAAAATATTGATGGATACAAGTTTTAATTGACTGTTTCAGTGTGGTACCACAGTACCACGTGATCCAATCCAGAAGAAGCCCAGGATCTAGCCATCAAGTATGAGAAATGTGCGAAAGTACGAGCCTGATGATGGCAAATCTCAGACCTATCCTAGACCTAACATGCGTTATCCTCTGAAATATTGATCGAAACCAGGTTCAATGGACTGTTTCTGTGAGGTACCACATTACTACGTGACCCAAACCAGAAAAAACCCAGGATCTGTTCAACAAGTATGTGAAAAACGCGAAAGTATGAGCCTGATGAGGGCAAATCCTAGACCTAACCCAGACCTAACATGCGTTATCCTCTAAAATATTTATCAAGACCAGGTTTAATTGAATGTTTCCGTGTGGTACCACATTACTACGTGGTCCAAACCAAAAAAAACCCAGGATCTGTTCAACAGGTATGTGAAGAATGCGAAAGTATGAGTCTGATGTGGGAAAATCCCAGGCCTAACCTAGACCTAACATGCGTTATCCTCTAAAATATTGATCGAAACCAGGTTTAATGGACTGTTTCAGTGTGGTACCACATTAGTACGTAAACCATACCAGAAAAAGCGAGGGATCTGTTCAAGAAGTATGTGAATAACGCGAATATATGACCCTGATGAGGACAAATCCCCGACCTATCCCAGACCTAACTTACGTTATCCTCTAAAATATTTATGAAGCCCAGGATTAATTGACTGTTTCAGTGTGGCATCACATTACTACGTGATGCAAACCAGTGGAAGCCCAGGATGTGGCCAACAAGAATGAGGAATATGCGAAAGTACGAGCCTGATGAGAGCAAATCACAGACCTATCCCAGACATAACTTGCGTTATCCTCTAAAACATTGACCGAAACCAGGTTTAATTGACAGTTTCAGTGTGGTACCACTATACTACGTGATCGAAACCAGAAAAAACCCAGGATCTGTTCAAGAAGTATTTGAAGAATGCGAAAGTATGAGACTGATGTGGGCAAATCCCAGACCTATCCCAGACCTAACTTGCGTTATCCTAAAAAATATTGATCGAAACCAGGTTTAATGGTCTGCTTCGGTGTGGCATCACGTTACTACATGATCCAAACCAGAAATAACCCAGGATCTGTTCAACAAGTATGTGAAGAATGCGAAAGTATGAGCCAGTTGAGGGCAAATCCCAGACCTATCCCAGACACAACTTGCGTTATCCTCTTAAATATTGGTCGAGACCAGGTTTAGTCGACTGTTTCAGTGTGGTACGACATAACTGCGTGATCCAAACCAGAAAAAGCCCAGGATCTGGCCAACGAGTATGCGAAAAATGCGAAAGTACGAGCCAGATGAGGGCAAATCCCGGGCTTTACCTAGACCTAGGATGAGCTGTCCTCTAAAATATTGATCGAAAACAGGTTTAATGGACTGTTTCAGTGTGGTACCACATTACTGCGAGATCCGGACCTGTGAAAGCCCAGGATCAGGCCAACAAGTATGAGAAATATGCGAATGTATGAGCCAGATGAATGCAAATCCTGGACGTACCCCAGACGTAACATGCGTTATCCTCTAAAATATTGGTCGTATCCAGGTTTAACTGACTGTTTCAGTATGGAACCACATAACTACGTTATTCAATCCAGAAAAGGCCCAGGATCTGGCCAACAAGTATGAGAAATATGCGAATGTATGAGCCAGATGAGGGCAAATCCTAGACCTAGCCCAGACCTATCATGCGTTATCATCTAAAATATTGATCGAAACCTGGTTTAATCGATTGTTTCAGTGTGGTACCACATTACTACCTGATCCAAACCAGAAATAACCCAGGATCTCTTCAACAAGTATGTGAAGAATGCGAAAGTATGAGCCAGATGCGGGCAAATCCTGGACGTAACAAGACCTAACATGCGTTATCCTCTAAAATATTGTTCGAGACCAGGTATAATTGACTGTATCAGTGTGGTACTACATTACTATGTGATCCAATCCAGAAAAAGCGACGGATGTGGCTAACAAGTATGAGAAATATGCGGAAGTATGAGCCAGATGTGTGCAAATCCTGGACCAAACCCAGACCTAATATGCGTTATCCTCTATAATATTGGTCGTATCCAGGTTTAACTGACTGTTTCAGTGTGGTAGCACATAACTACGTTATCCAATCCAGAAAAAGCCCAGGATCTGGCCAACAAGTATGAGAAATATGTGAAAGTATGAGCCAGATGAGGGCAAATCCTAGACCTAACCCAGACCTAACATGCGTTATCATCTAAAATATTGATCAAACCTGGTTTAATCGACTGTTTCAGTGTGGTACGACATTACTACCTGATCCAAACCAGAAATAACCCAGGACCTGTTCAACAAGTCTGTGAAGAATGCGAAAGTATGTGTCTGATGAGGGCAAATCCCTGGCCCAACCTTGTCCAAACATGCGTTATCCTCTAAAATATTGATCAAATCCAGGTTTAATCGACTGTTTCAGGGTGGTAGCACATTACTACGTGGTCCAAACCAGAAAAATCCCAGGATTTGGCCAACAAGTATGTGAGGAATGCGAAGGTATGGGCCTGATGAGGGCAAATCCCACGCCTATCCCAGACCTAACATGCGTTATCCAGTAAAATATTGACCGAGACTAGGTTTTATGGACTGTTTCAGTGTGGTACCACATTACCACGTGATTCAAACCAGAAAAAACCCAGGATCTGTACAACAAGTATGTGAAGAATGCGAAAGTATGGGTCTGATGGGGGCAAATCCCAGGCCTAACCTAGACCTAGGATGAGCTATCCTCTAAAATATTGATCGAATACAGGTTTAATGGACTGTTTCAGTGTGGTACCACATTACTACGAGATCCGGACCTGTGAAAGCCCAGGATCAGGCCAACAAGTATGAGAAATATGCGAATGTATGAGCCTCATGAGGGCAAATCCCAGACCTAACCCAGACCTAACATGCGATATCCTTTACAATATTGACAGAGACTAGGTTTCATGGACTGTTTCAGCGCGGTACCACATTACCACGTGATTCAAACCAGAAAAAACCCAGGATCTGTACAACAGGTATGTGAAAAATGCGAAAGTATGGGTCTGATGAGGGCAAATCCTAGCCCTAACCCAGACATAACATGCGTTATCATCTAAAATATTGATCGAAACCAGGTTTAATCGACTGTTTCAGGGTGGTACCACATTACTATGTGATCCAAACCAGGAAAAGCCCAGGATCTGGCCAACAAGTATGAGAAATATGCGAAAGTATGAGCCTGATGCGGGCAAATCCTGGACCTAACCCAGACCTAACATGCGTTATCCTCTAAAATATTGACCGAGACTAGGTTTTACGGACTGTTTCAGTGTGGAACCACATTACCACGTGATTCAAACCAGAAAAAACCCAGGATCTGTACAACAAGTATGTGAAGAATGCGAAAGTATGGGTCCGATGGGGGCAAATCCCAGGCCTAACCTAGACCTAACATGCGTTATCCTATAAAATGTTGATCGAGACCAGGATTAATCGACTGTTTCAGTGTGGTACCACTTTACAACGTGATCCAAGCCAGAAAAAGCCAGGGATCTGTTCAACAAGTATGTGAAAAATGCGAAAGAATGACCCTGATGAGGGCAAATCCCAGGCGTAACCTAGACCTAACATGCGTTATCCTCTAAAATATTGGTGGAAACCGGGTCTAATGGACTGCTTCAGTGTGGTACCACATTACTACGTGATCCAAACCAGAAAAAGCCAGGGATCTGTTCAACAAGTACGTCAAAAACGCGAAAGTATGAGCCTGATGAGGACAAATCCCAGACCTATCCCAGACATAACTTGCGTTATCCTCTAAAATATTGATCGAAACCAGGATTAATCGACTGTTTCAGTGTGGTACCACATTACCACGTGATTCAAACCAGAAAAAACCCAGGTTCTGTACAACAAGTATGTGAAGAATGCGAAAGTATGGGTCTGATGGGGCAAATCCCAGGCCTAACCTAGACCTAGGATGAGCTATCCTCTAAAATATTGATCGAAACCAGGATTAATCGACTGTTTCAGAGTGGTACCACATTACTACGTGATCCAAACCAGAAAAAGCCCAGGATCTGGCCAACAAGTATGAGAAATATGCGAAAGTATGAGCCTGATGTGGGCAAATCCTGGACCTAACCCAGACCTAACATGCGTTATCCTCTAAAATATTGATCGAGACCAGGTATAATTGGCTGTTTCAGTGTGGTACTACATCAGTATGTGACCCAATCCAGTAAAAGCAACGGATCAGGCCAACAAGTATGAGAAATATGCGACAGTATGAACCTGAGGAGGGCAAATCGCACACCTAACCGTGTCCTAACCGGCGTTATCCTATAAAATGTTGATCGAGACCAGGTTTAGTCGACTGTTTCAGTGTGGTACCACATTACCACGTGATTCAAACCAGAAAAAACCCAGGTTCTGTACAACAAGTATGTGAAGAATGCGAAAGTATGGGTCTGAAGGGGCAAATCCCAGGCCTAACCTAGACCTAGCAGGAGTTATCCTCTAAAATATTGATCGAGACCAGGTTTAGTCGACTGTTTCAGTGTGGTACCACATTACCACGTGATCCAAACCAGAAAAAGCCCAGGATCAGGCCAACAAGTATGAGAAATACGCGAAAGTATGAGCCAGATGCGGGCAAATCCTGGACCTAACCCAGACCTAACTTACGTTATCCTATAAAATATTGATCGAGACCACGTTTAGCCGACTGTTTCAGTGTGGTACCACATTACCACGTGATCCAAACCAGAAAAAGCCCAGGATCTGGCCAACGAGTATGCGAAAAATGCGAAAGTACGAGCCAGATGAAGGCAAATCCTGGACCTAACCCAGACCTAACATGCGTTATCCTTTAAAATATAGATCGAAGCCAGGTTTAATCGACTGTTTCAGTGTGGTACCACAGTACCACCTGATCCAAACCAGAAAAAACCCAGAATCTGTCCAACAAGTATGTGAAGAATGCGAAAGTATGAGTCTGATGAGGGTAAATCCCAGGCCTAACCTGGACCTAGCATGAGTTACCCTCTAAAATATTTATTGAAACCAGGTTTAATGGACTGCTTCAGTGTGATACCACATTACCACGTGATCCAAACCAGAAAAAGCCCGGGATCTGGCCAACGAGTATGCGAAACATGCGAAAGTATGAGCCAGATGAATGCAAATCCTGGACCTACCCCAGACCTAACATGAGTTATCCTCTAAAATATTCGTCGTATCCAGGTTTAACTGACTGTTTCAGTGTGGTACCACATAACTATGTTATTCAATCCAGAAAAAGCCCAGGATCTGGCCAACAAGTATGAGTAATATGCGAAAGTATGAGCCAGATGAGGGCAAATCCTAGACCTAACCAAGACCTTACATGCGTTATCATCTAAAATATTGATCGAAACCTGGTTTAATCGACTGTTTCAGTGTGGTACGACATTACTACCTGATCCAAACCAGAAAAGACCCAGAATCTGGCCAACAAGTATGAGAAATATGCGAAAGTATGAGCCAGATGAGGGCAAATCCCAGACCTATCCCAGACCCAACTTTCGGTATCCCCTAAAATATTGGTCGAGACCAGGTTTAGTCGACTGTTTCAGTGTGGTACCACATTACTACGTGATCGAAACCAGAAAAGACCCAGAATCTGTTCAAGAAGTATGTGAAGAATGCGAAAGTATGAGACTGATGAGGACAAATCCCAGACCTATCCCAGACATAACTTGCGTTATCCTCTAAAATATAGATCGAAACCAGGTTTAATCGACTGTTTCCGTGTGGCACCACATTACTACGTGATCCAAACCAGGAAAAGCGCAGGATCTGGCCAACAAGTATGAGAAATATGCGAAAGTACGTGTCTGATGAGGGCAAATCCCAAACCTAACCGAGACCTAACCGGCGTTATCCTCTAAAACGTTCATCGTGACTAGGGTTAATCGGCTGGTTCAGTGTGGTACCACATTACTACCTGATCCAAGCTAGTAGAAACGCAGGATCTCTTCACCAAGTATGTGAAGAATGCGAAAGTATGAGCCAGATGCGGGCAGATCCAAGACCTAAACCAGACCTAACATGCGTTATCCTCAAAAATATAGTTCGAAACCAGGTTTAATCGACTGTTTCCGTGTGGCACCACATTACTACGTGATCCAATCCAGAAAAAGCCCAGGATCTGGCCAACAAGTATGAGAAATATGGGAAAGTATGAGCCAGATGAGGGCAAATCCTAGACCTAACCCAGACCTAACATGCGTTATCATCTAAAATATTGATCGAAACCTGGTTTAATCTACTGTTTCAGTGTGGTACGACATTACTACCTGATCCAAACCAGAAATAACCCAGGACCTGTTCAACAAGTATGTGAAGAATGCGAAAGTATGAGTCTGATGAGGGCAAATCCCAGGCCTAACCTAGACCTAGCAGGAGTTATCCTCTAAAATATTGATCGAGACCAGGTTTAGTCGACTGTTTTAGTGTGGTACCACGTTACTACGTGATCCAAACCAGAAAAAGCCCAGGATCAGGCCAACAAGTATGAGAAATACGCGAAAGTATGAGCCAGATGCGGGCAAATCCTGGACCTAACCCAGACCTAACTTACGTTATCCTATAAAATATTGATCGAGACCACGTTTAGCCGACTGTTTCAGTGTGGTACCACATTACCACGTGATCCAAACCAGAAAAAGCCCAGGATCTGGCCAACGAGTATGCGAAAAATGCGAAAGTACGAGCCAGATGAAGGCAAATCCTGGACCTAACCCAGACCTAACATGCGTTATCCTCTAAAATATAGATCGAAACCAGGTTTAATCGACTGTTTCAGTGTGGTACCACAGTACCACCTGATCCAAACCAGAAAAAACCCAGAATCTGTCCAACAAGTATGTGAAGAATGCGAAAGTATGAGTCTGATGAGGGCAAATCCCAGGCCTAACCTAGACCTAGCATGAGTTACCCTCTAAAATATTTATTGAAACCAGGTTTAATGGACTGCTTCAGTGTGATACCACATTACCACGTGATCCAAACCAGAAAAAGCCCGGGACCTGGCCAACGAGTATGCGAAACATGCGAAAGTATGAGCCAGATGAATGCAAATCCTGGACCTACCCCAGACCTAACATGCGATATCCTCTAAAATATTCGTCGTATCCAGGTTTAACTGACTGTTTCAGTGTGGTACCACATAACTATGTTATTCAATCCAGAAAAAGCCCAGGATCTGGCCAACAAGTATGAGTAATATGCGAAAGTATGAGCCAGATGAGGGCAAATCCTAGACCTAATCCAGACCTTACATGCGTTATCATCTAAAATATTGATCGAAACCTGGTTTAATCGACTGTTTCAGTGTGGTACGACATTACTACCTGATCCAAACCAGAAATAACTCAGGACCAGTTCAACAAGTACGTGAAGAATGCGAAAGTATGAGTCTGATGAGGGCAAATCCGAGGCCTAACCTAGACCTAGCATGAGTTATCCTCTAAAATATTGCTCCGGTCCAGATTTAGTCGACTGTTTCAATGTGATACCATGTTAGTACATGATCCAAACCAGAAATAACCCAGGATCTGTTCTGCAAGTATGTGAAAAATGCAAAAGTATGAGTCTGATGAGGGCAAATCCCTGGCCTAACCTTGACCAAACATGCGTTATCCTCTAAAATATAGATCGAATCCAGGTTTAACTGACTGTTTCAGTGTGGTACCACATAACTATGTTATTCAATCCAGAAAAAGCCCAGGATCTGGCCAACAAGTATGAGTAATATGCGAAAGTATGAGCCAGATGAGGGCAAATCCTAGACCTAACCCAGACCTTACATGCGTTATCATCTAAAATATTGATCGAAACCTAGTTTAATCTACTGTTTCAGTGTGGTACGACATTACTACCTGATCCAAACCAGAAATAACCCAGGACCTGTTCAACAAGTATGTGAAGAATGCGAAAGTATGAGTCTGATGAGGGCAAATCCCAGACCTAACCTAGACCTAGCAGGAGTTATCCTCTAAAATATTGATCGAGACCAGGTTTAGTCGACTGTTTTAGTGTGGTACCACGTTACTACGTGATCCAAACCAGAAAAAGCCCAGGATCAGGCCAACAAGTATTAGAAATACGCGAAAGTATGAGCCAGATGCGGGCAAATCCTGGACCTAACCCAGACCTAACTTACGTTATCCTATAAAATATTGATCGAGACCACGTTTAGCCGACTGTTTCAGTGTGGTACCACATTACCACGTGATCCAAACCAGAAAAAGCCCAGGATCTGGCCAACGAGTATGCGAAAAATGCGAAAGTACGAGCCAGATGAAGGCAAATCCTGGACCTAACCCAGACCAAACATGCGTTATCCTCTAAAATATAGATCGAAACCAGGTTTAATCGACGGTTTCAGTGTGGTACCACAGTACCACCTGATCCAAACCAGAAAAAACCCAGAATCTGTCCAACAAGTATGTGAAGAATGCGAAAGTATGAGTCTGATGAGGGCAAATCCCAGGCCTAACCTAGACCTAGCATGAGTTACCCTCTAAAATATTTATTGAAACCACGTTTAATGGACTGCTTCAGTGTGATACCACATTACCACGTGATCCAAACCAGAAAAAGCCCGGGATCTGGCCAACGAGTATGCGAAACATGCGAAAGTATGAGCCAGATGAATGCAAATCCTGGACCTACCCCAGACCTAACATGCGTTATCCTCTAAAATATTCGTCGTATCCAGGTTTAACTGACTGTTTCAGTGTGGTACCACATAACTATGTTATTCAATCCAGAAAAAGCCCAGGATCTGGCCAACAAGTATGAGTAATATGCGAAAGTATGAGCCAGATGAGGGCAAATCCTAGACCTAACCCAGACCTTACATGCGTTATCATCTAAAATGTTGATCGAAACCTGGTTTAATCGACTGTTTCAGTGTGGTACGACATTACTACCTGATCCGAACCAGAAATAACTCAGGACCAGTTCAACAAGTATGTGAAGAATGCGAAAGTATGAGTCTGATGAGGGCAAATCCCTGGCCTAACCTTGACCAAACATGCGTTATCCTCTAAAATATAGATCGAATCCAGGTTTAATCGACTGCCTCAGTGTGGTACCACATTACTACGTGATCCAAACCAGTGGAAGCCCAGGATCTGGCCAACAAGAATGAGAAGTATGCGAAAGTGTGAGCATGATGAGGGCAAATCCTAGACATAACCGAGACCTACCATGCGTTATCCTCTAAAATATTTATCAAGACCAAGTTTAATTGAATGTTTCTGTGTGGTACCACATTACTACGAGATCCAAACCAGAAAAAACCCAGGATCTGTTCAACAAGTATGTGAAGAATGCGAAGGTATGTGTCTGATGAGGGAAAATCCCAGGCCCAACCTAGGCCTAACATGTGTTATCCTCTAAAATATTAATCGAAACCAGGTTTAATGGTCTGTTTCAGTGTGGTACCACATTACTACGTGATCGAAACCAGAAAATACCCGGGATCTGTTCAAGAAGTATGTGAAGAATGCGCAAGTATGAGACTGATGATGGCAAATCCTAGACCTAACATAGACCTAACATGTGTTATCCTCTAAAATATTGACGGAAACCAGGTTTAATTGAATGTTTCAGTGTGGTACCACATTACTACGTGGTCCATACCGGAAAAAACCTAGGATCTGTTCAACAAGTATGTGAGGTATGCGAAAGTATGAGTCTGATGAGGGCAAATCCCAGGCCTAACCTAGACATAACGTGCGTTATCCTCTAAAATATTGATCGAAACCGGGTTTAATCGACTGTTTTAGTGTGGTACCACATTAATACGTGATCCAAAGCAGAAAAAACCCTCGGTCAGGTCAACATGTATGTTAAAACTGCGAAAGTATGACCCTGATGAGGGCAAATCTCCGACCTAACCTTGGCCTAACATGTGTTATCCCCAAAAATATTGATCGAAACCAGGTTTAATCGACTGCCTCAGTGTGGTACCACATTACTACGTGATCCAAACCAGAAAAAACCCGGGATCTGTTCAACAAGTATGTGAAAAACGCGAAAGTATGAGCCTGATGAGGGCTAATCCCAGACCTATCCCACACCTAACTTGCGTTAACCTCCAAAATATTGATCGAAACCAAGTTTAATTGACTGTTTAAGCGTGGTGCCACTTTACTACGTGATCCAAAGCAGAAAAAAACCCAGGATCTGTTCAACAAGTATGTGAAGTATGCGAAAGTATGAGTCTGATGAGGGCAAGTCCCAGACCTATCCCAGTCATAACATGCGTTATCCTCTAAAATATTTATCAAGACCAGGTTTAATTGAAAGTTTCAGTGTGGTACCACAGTACTACGTAATCCAAGCCAGAAAAAACCCAGGATCCGTTCAAGAAGTTTGTGAAGAATGCGGAAGTATGAGTCTGGTGAGTGAAAATCCCAGACCTATCCCAGACATAACATGCGTTATCCTCTAAAATATTTATGTAGACCAGGTTTAATTGAAAGTTTCAGTGTGGTACCACATTACTACGTAATCCAAACCAAAAAAAATCCAGGATCCGTTCAAGAAGTTTGTGAAGAATGCGAAAGTGTGAGTCTGGTGAGTGAAAATCCCAGGCCTATTTAAACCTAACATGCGTTATCCTCAAAAATATTGTTCGAAACCAGGTTTAATCGACAGTTTCAGTGTGGTACCACATTACTACGTGATCCAAACCAGCAAAAACCCAGGATCTGTTCAACAAGTATGTGAAAAACGCGAAAGTATGAGCCTGATGAGGGCTAATCCCAGACCTATCCCACACCTAACTTGCGTTAACCTCCAAAATATTGATCGAAACCAAGTTTAATTGACTGCTTAAGCGTGGTGCCACTTTACTACGTGATTCGAACCAGAAAAAACCCCAGGATCTGTTCAACAAGTATGTGAAGTATGCGAAAGTATGAGTCTGATGAGAGCATATCTCAGGCCTAAGCTAGACATAACATGCGTTATCCTCTAGAATATTGATCGAAACCAGGTTTAGTGGACTGTTTCAGTGTGGTTCCACATTACTACGTGATCCAAACCAGAAAAAACCCAGGATATGTTCAACAAGTATGTGAAAAACGCGAAAGTATGAGCCTGATGAGGGCAAATCCCAGGCCTATCCCAGACATAACTTGCGTTATCCTCTAAAATATTTTTTTTTTTTTTTTTTTTTTTTTTTTTGTCGTGGGGAAAATCTTCCAAAGACTCCCTCCCACCTCCTTGGGGAGAGGTGGGAGGGGTGTGTGGGATTCCCCGCGCCCGTACAACGACAGGCGCGGGACCTACCCACTAAAAACCCCACGGTGACCCTTCGGCACGCTTTGGGAGGATACCGGGAATCGCTCGAAGCATTCTTCCGGTATCCTCCCCGTGCCCGCGCTTTCGCGCCCATCCCCCGGGGGGACAATCGGTCCCCCCAGTAGACACACTGCCTCATAGCGGCGGGACGGGGCCACTCCATCCCGCCGCTATCCGTCCCGGGGCCGCGTTTAGTGGCGGCTGCGAGCCCCAACTCGCAACCGCCCGCGGCCCCGTTTCCACCCCTCGGCGGCCGGGCGTTCATGGCCGCACCAGACCGCCGAGGGTGCCTCCCCTTGCGTCGGACCGGTAGGGGGAGGCACTCCTACCCCCAACCGGTCCGACCCAGCGCCGCCTGGCGGGAGGAGGGTCCCCTCAGGACCCCCCTCCCAGCCTAGGTCATCCGCCACGCCGAGGCGGCCGCCCGCGACGCCTCGCGACCGGGCGACGACCTCGGGCCACCGCACGAGCGCGAGCTTCAGCGCGCCGCTGAAGCTCGCGCTCCCTCCCCGCGGCCTCCTTCTGCAACATTACGTTCTCGCAGAAGGAGGCCACGGCCCTCCACTTCTCCTCGCTGCCGAGCATGGCGCGCACCACGCCCGGCAGCGAGACATCCCGCCCGACGACGCCGACCAGGACACGGCGCTCCCCCTCCCACGCGGGGCATACCTCCAGGGTATGATCCGCCGTGTCCTGCTCAGCGTCGCAGTGGCAGCAACGCGCCGTCGGCTCCTTCCCTATCCGGCACAGGTATCTTCCGAAGCTGCCATGCCCGGAAAATACCTGTGCCATCCGGTAGGTGAGGCTGCCATGGCCTCTGTCCAGCCACTCCTTCAGGAGTGGCCGAACCGCCCCGACAGTCCGGTGCCCCGCGGTTGGCAGAGCCAGCCGCTCCTGCCACGCGAGCAACACGGACTGCCGGGCCTGGCGCTTCAAATCGCCCCAAGCAGGTTCCTGCCCGCCCGGGACCGCCCCCACCCCCGCGCGACGGTCGACGCGGTGCCGGTACATCACCGCGTGCGAGCGCGCGAGCAGGTCCATGGGCGGCATCCCCGCTAGAACCGTCGCCGCCTCATGTGACATGGTCCGATACCCGCGGACGACCCTGAGCGCCATGCGCCTCTGCACCCGACGCAGCATAGTCATGCTGCGCCGGGAGGCAGCCAGGTCGTCCGCCCAGACGGGGGCCCCGTATAGGGCCACCGACTGGACCATTGCCACATAGAGGCGACGAACTCGGCCCGCCGGGCCCCCCAGGTTGGGCAGGATCCGGCCCAGAGCCGCAACCATCCTTTCCAACCGGGGGACCAGGCAGCGGAAATGCTTCTCAAAACGCCAGTGGCTATCGAGGATCAGCCCCAGATACCTGATCTGGGGCTTCACCTCGATGTCAGCCCCACCCACCCGAATCAGAGGGGGTGGCGGATCCTGCCGAGGTGAATGAAACGCAATCACCTCGGTCTTATGGACCGCCACCGTCATCCCCATCCCCCTGATCCGGTTGACGACGCGTTGCGACCCCTCCTCCGCGCGACGCATGGCGCTCCCCCAGTGCGTCCCGACGGCCAGCACCAGTGTGTCATCCGCATAACACACCGTGCTGACGCCGTCGGGGAGGCCGGCCCGCAACACCGAGTCGTACGCGATGTTCCACAGGAGTGGCCCTAGGACCGACCCCTGCGGAACACCGCAGTACACCTCCCTCCGCATATCACCATCCCGGCCCGGATACTCGATCCACCTGCCGCGGAGATAATCCCCGACGACCGCCCTGAGACAAGGGGGGACTCGATGATATTCGAGTCCTCTCCCTATCTCTTCCCAGGGGAGGGTGTTAAAGGCATTGGCAATATCCAAGGATATTGCCAATGCCACCCCTCCCCGGGAGACGGCCGCCTCCGAGAGGGCCCTCACACGACCTATCGCGTCGATAGTCGATCGGCCCCCCCGGAAACCGAACTGGCAGTCGGATCCTCTAAAATATTGATCAAAACCTGGTTTAATGGACTGTTTCAGTGTGGTACCACTTTGCTACGTGATCCAAAGCAGAAAAAACCATCGTTCAGGTCATCACGTATGTTAAAACTGCGAAAGAATGACCCTGATGAGGGCAAATCCCAGACCTAACCTAGACCTAACATGTGTTATCCTCTAAAATATTGATCGAAACCAGGTTTAACCGACTGTTTCAGTGTGGTACCACATTACTACGTGATCCAAACCAGAAAAAACCCAGGATCTGTTCAACAAGTATGAGAAAAACGCGAAACACTGAGCCTGATGAGGGCAAATCCCAGAACTAACCCTGACATAACTTGCGTTATCCTCTAAAACATTTATCAAGACCAGGATTAATTGACTGTTTCAGTGTGGCATCACATTACTACGTGATCCAAACCATTGGAAGCCCAGGATCAGGCCAACTAGAATGAGAAATATGCGAAAGTATGAGCCTGACGAGAGCAAATCCCAGACCTAACCTAGACCTAACATGCGTTATCCTCTAGAATATTGATCGAAACCAGGTTTAGTGGACTGTTTCAGTGTGGTACCACATTACTACGTGATCCAAACCAGAAGAAACCCAGGATATGTTCAACAAGTATGTGAAAAACGCGAAAGTATGAGCCTGATGAGGGCAAATCCCAGGCCTATCCCAGACATAACTTGCGTTATCGTCTAAAATATTGATCAAAACGAGGTTTAGTGGACTGTTTCAGTGTGGTACCACTTTGCTACGTGATCCAAAGCAGAAAAAACCATCGATCAGGTCATCATGTATGTTAAAACTGCGAAAGAATGACCCTGATGAGGGCAAATCCCAGACCTAACCTAGACCTAACATGTGTTATCCTCTAAAATATTGATCGAAACCAGGTTTAGCCGACTGTTTCAGTGTGGTACCACATTACTACGTGATCCAAACCAGAAAAAACCCAGGATCTGTTCAACAAGTATGTGAAAAACGCGAAACACTGAGCCTGATGAGGGCAAATCCCAGAACTAACCCAGACATAACTTGCGTTATCCTCTAAAACATTTATCAAGACCAGGATTAATTGACTGTTTCAGTGTGGCATCACATTACTACGTGATCCAATCCATTGGAAGCCCAGGATCAGGCCAACAAGAATGAGAAATATGCGGAAGTATGAGCCTGACAAGAGCAAATCCCAGACCTAACCTAGACCTAACATGCGTTATCCTCAAAAATATTGACCGAAACCAGGTTCAGTGGACTGTTCCAGTGTGGTACCACATTACTGCGTGATCCCGACCAGAAAAAAACCAGGATCTGTTCAACAAGAATGTGAAACATGCGAAAGTATGGCCCTGATGAGGGCAAATCCCAGACCTATCCCAGACCTAACTTGCGTTAACCTCTAAAATATTGATCGAAACCAAGTTTAATTGGCTGTTAAAGAGTGGTACCACTTTACTACGTGATCCAAAGCAGAAAAAAACCCAGGATCTTTTCAACAAGTATGTGAAGTATGCGAAATTATGAGTCTGATGAGGGCAAATCACAGGCCTAACCTAGACATAACATGCGTTATCCTCTAAAATATTGATCGAAACTAGGTTTAGTGGACTGTTTCAGTGTGGTACGACATTACTACGTGATCCAAACCAGCAAAAACCCAGGATCTGTTCAACAAGTATGTGAAAAACGCGAAAGTATGAGCCTGATGAGGGCTAGTCCCAGACCTATCCCACACCTAACTTGCGTTAACCTCTAAAATATTGATCGAAACCAAGTTTAATTGACAGTTTAAGTGTGGTACCACTTTACTACGTGATCCAAAGCAGAAATAAACCCAGGATCTGTTCAACAAGTATGTGAAGTATGCGAAAGTATGAGTCTGATGAGGGCAAATCCCAGACCTATCCCAGATCCCTCAGGGGCTGCCAGCCTTTCAGCTGCAGTACGGGCTTAACGAACCCGGGGTACCCGAGTCATACACACACCGTAAGCCTCCTGTTGGTCGTCACAACGACCCATTCACAATTCCGTATTGGTTTTGTGAATGGTACGTGACGGCAGGAGGAACGGGGGTCTTGGCTTAACCGCCTGGGCCACGAGTATGGCGACTCTATAAAATCGCCCTCCAATCTTAAGCTATGGTGCGCGGCGATGGGATGCATGGTTGGGGGAGAAGGCCCAATCCCAAGCGACCACCTCCGGGGAACCTGCCGAACCCCCGGAGTATTAGGCTTACCCGGGTAAGGCGGCTCTGCCCGGGTGGACCTTTATTTCCGACCATCTCGTGGGACTATTATGGACACAGAAAATAAAATGGGGATGGGGCGGGTTTTGTCGGTTGGGGAGGACGGAGACGGGGTTGGGGTTAGGGTGGCGGCGCTCGCGCCCCACTCAGCGCCAGGTCCGGCTTCGTGGAGGGTGGAGGAGGACGACGAGACGGCGTCGGTCTCGTCCTTCTCCTCCAGCACGAGCCACATAGGCTCTAAGAGGAAGAGGACGGGGCAGGCCGTCGTCGAGGTGGGCGGGGCGATGAGCCCGTCGGTGAGGCTGAGTTGCCTCAGGGACGAGGTGACCGAGGAGATATCGGAGAGGATCTCCTCGTCCCTGAGGCGGGTGGAGAAAGTCGCCGCTGCCTGCGCCTTTAAGGGGCAGAAAAGCGGTGGCGCGGAGGCCCTGAAGGCCGCGGCGGAGGAAATGAGGGAGGCGGCGCGGGAGCTCAGAGGGCGGAACGCCCGTCTGCTGCTCCTGTTGGAGGAGGAGCGACAGGGGAGGAGGAGGGCAGAGGCGCTGTGGAACAGCGCGGCCCTCCCTCCCATCCTCCCTCCTCCTCCACCGCCGCGTCCCTCGGCGGAGGTAAATAAGCGGAGTGCGGCGGCAGTGGTGCGGGGCACCGCGGGCCCCTCCACCCGCGCTCCGCCCGTGAAGAAGTCCCCGTCCTCCTCAGAAGACGATCTTCTGAGGAGGATTGGGGACATGATTGATGGCAAGCTGGCCGCCTTCCGGGAGGAGCTCCTCGCCGGAAGAGCGGTCAGCAGGAAGGTGGTGCCTCCCCGACCTGTTCCGGTACAGTCGGGGAAGGCAAAGAAGGGCGGCGTGAAGGCTCCGCCCAGCGTTGCGGCACCAGGGCCCCGGGTCGCGACCCCCAAGGGGGGTGGTGTACCCGTGGTCGCGGTGGTCGCGTCCTCCACAGCACCCTCCCAAGGGGGGGTGGCGTGGAGTGAGGTGGTGGGGCGGAAGGCGAAGCGGGCGGCGAGGAAGGCCTCGCAACCGCAGCCTCCGCCTCCGCCGCCGGCGGCCAAGGTAAAGGCCGCGAAGGTCGGGAAGGCACGACCAGGTCGTCCCCCAAAAACGGCAGCGGTGACGCTGACCGTTGCGCAGGGGGGCGACCTGACCCTCGCGGAGGCAATGCGGCTCGCCAGGGAGAATATCTCCCTGGAAGAGCTGGGCATCGCCTCCGTGAGGGCGAAGAGGGCCGTGACCGGGGGTCTCTTGCTGGAGATCCCCGGTGCAGAAGGCGGCGCGAAGGCGGATCGTCTCGCCCAGAGGCTCCGGGAGCAGCTGGGCGAGCGAGGTGTCCGGGTCGCCCGGCCCACGAAGCGCACGGAGATGCGCATTTGTGGGCTGGACGACTCGGTCAGCGCACAGGATGTGTCCCGTGCCCTTGCGAGGGCGGGGGACTGTCCTGTGGAGGACCTGCGGATCGGAGAGATCCGCAGGTCGCCCTCCGGCCTCGGGTCGGTGTGGGCCCGGTGCCCCCTCTCCGCCGCCCGTAAGGTGGCGGAATCCGGGAGGGTGTTGGTGGGGTGGGTTTCGGCGCGAGTGGAAATCCTCGCGCCGCGCCCGCTCCAGTGTCACCGCTGCCTCGAATTGGGGCACGTGAGGCAGTGGTGCACCTCGCCGGTGGACCGCAGCGGTCAGTGTTACCGCTGCGGTGCCAAAGAGCACCGTGCGAGCCAGTGCTCGGCGGCCCCCCACTGCCCGCTGTGTGCGGACATGGGGAGGCCAGCCGATCACAGGGTGGGGAGCAAGAAGTGCTCCCCCCCCCTCCCGGAAGGAGAGGAAGAGGCGGGCTGCACCGGCTCCGGTGCCGAGGGCGGTGGCATCGTCCTCCATGGAGGTGGACGGTGCTACGGGGACGGACGGCCGGGAGGAGGCTGGCGCGGCCATTAATTAATGCCGCCCCGCCTCCTCCTCCAGGCCAACCTCAACCACTGCCGCGCGGCACAGGACTTGATGTCCCAAGTCCTCGCGGAGTGGGGGGTTGGCCTGGCGGTCGCCGCCGAGCCGTACCGCGTCCCTGATCACCCTCATTGGGTGGGCGACGCGGACGGCTTGGTGGCGACGGTATGGGGAGGGGGCGACGGGTCCCCACCGTTCTCCTTGTTGGAGCGCGGTCGGGGATTCGTCGCCGTGGACTGGGGGGGAGTCGCTGTGGTGGGGTGCTACATTTCGCCCCGTAGCGGTCACGCTGCGTTCGAGCTGTACTTGGCCGAGGTCGCGGCATGCGTGCAGCGCTACGCGGCCCGGCCGGTGCTGGTCCTGGGGGATTTTAATGCCAAGTCGGTGGCTTGGGGATCCCCCAGGACCTCCGTTCGCGGCGGGATCCTGGGCGATTGGGCGGCGGGGCTCGACCTCCGGGTATTGAACCGGGGGTCGGAGAACACATGCGTGCGGCGATATGGGGGGTCCATCGTGGATGTTGGATTCGCGACCCCCAACGCCGTGCGCATGGTGTCGGGTTGGCACGTGGTCGCGGGGGCAGAGACACTCTCCGATCACCGGTACATCCGGATGGAGGTCTCTGCCGCCGCGAGTGCATCCCGACACGGCCGCCTGCGTGGCACCCCACCACGCCGCTGGGCGCTTCGGCGCCTGGACAAGGACGCCCTGATGGCAGCTGCCCTCGCTGCAACTTGGCCGCAGGGAGCGGCCGAGTTGCCGAGCATAGAGGGGGAGGTCGCCCGGCTCGGAGCATTGGTCGCGGGTATTTGCGACGCGGCGATGCCTCGGGTCGGGCGGGCTTCTCCTCGCCGAGCGGTGTACTGGTGGTCGGACGCGATCGCGGAGTTGCGAGTCGCGACTGTCCGCGCCCGACGCCAGTACACCCGCGCGCGCCGTCGTCAACGTACAGACGACGGCGTGGCGCGAGCGAGGGCAGCTGATGACCTGTATGGAGCATACCGCGTGGCGCGGGTTGCTCTGCAGGTCGCCATCAAACGGGCCAAGACCCAGGCATGGAAGGAGCTCCTCCAGACCCTTGATGACGATCCATGGGGGCGCCCATATAAGGTGGTGCTGAATAAGCTCCGCCCGTGGGCGCCCCCCGTCACCGAGGGTCTTGACCCCCGGCTGCTGGAGGACGTGGTCAATACACTCTTCCCAATTGGGGAGAGGGGACCGCGTCCTCCGGCGGCGGCGGCTGTCCCAGTGGAGTGGACGGCCGAGCTGGGGGTCACGCAGGAGGAGCTGGCAGCGGCCATCAGACGGCTCGGGGTTCGTAACACGGCCCCGGGTCCGGATGGTGTGCCCGGCCGGGTTTGGGTCTTGACCCAGGGCGTCTTTGGGGCCGACCTCAGGCGGTTGTTCGACCGCTGCCTGAGGGACGGGCGATTCCCCCCCAGTTGGAAGGTGGCGAGGATGGTCCTCCTCCGGAAGGAGGGTCGGCCCGCGGAGTCTCCCTCCGCATACCGGCCCATTTGTCTCCTCGACGAGGTGGGCAAGCTCTTCGAGCGTGTGATTGCTGCCCGCCTCGTAGAGCACCTGTCGCGGGGTGATCCCGGTCTGGCCGACTGCCAGTTCGGTTTCCGGGGGGGCCGATCGACTATCGACGCGATAGGTCGTGTGAGGGCCCTCTCGGAGGCGGCCGTCTCCCGGGGAGGGGTGGCATTGGCAATATCCTTGGATATTGCCAATGCCTTTAACACCCTCCCCTGGGAAGAGATAAGGAGGGGACTCGAATATCATCGAGTCCCCCCTTGTCTCAGGGCGGTCGTCGGGGATTATCTCCGCGGCAGGTGGATCGAGTATCCGGGCCGGGATGGTGATATGCGGAGGGAGGTGTACTGCGGTGTTCCGCAGGGGTCGGTCCTCGGGCCACTCCTGTGGAACATCGCGTACGACTCGGTGTTGCGGGCCGGCCTCCCCGACGGCGTCAGCACGGTGTGTTATGCGGATGACACACTGGTGCTGGCCGTCGGGGCGCACTGGGGGAGGGCCATGCGTCGCGCGGAGGAGGGGTCGCAACGCGTCGTCGACCGGATCAGGGGGATGGGGATGACGGTGGCGGTCCATAAGACCGAGGTGATTGCGTTTCATTCACCTCGGCAGGATCCGCCACCCCCTCTGATTCGGGTGGGTGGGGCTGACATCGAGGTGAAGCCCCAGATCAGGTATCTAGGGCTGATCCTCGATAGCCACTGGCGTTTCGAGAAGCATTTCCGCTGCCTGGTCCCCCGGTTGGAAAGGATGGTTGCGGCTCTGGGCCGGATCCTGCCCAACCTGGGGGGCCCGGCGGGCCGAGTTCGTCGCCTCTATGTGGCAATGGTCCAGTCGGTGGCCCTATACGGGGCCCCCGTCTGGGCGGACGACCTGGCTGCCTCCCGGCGCAGCATGACTATGCTGCGTCGGGTGCAGAGGCGCATGGCGCTCAGGGTCGTCCGCGGGTATCGGACCATGTCACATGAGGCGGCGACGGTTCTAGCGGGGATGCCGCCCATGGACCTGCTCGCGCGGTCGCACGCGGTGATGTACCGGCACCGCGTCGACCGTCGCGCGGGGGTGGGGGCGGTCCCGGGCGGGCAGGAACCTGCTTGGGGCGATTTGAAGCGCCGGGCCCGGCAGTCCGTGTTGCTCGCGTGGCAGGAGCGGCTGGCTCTGCCAACCGCGGGGCACCGGACTGTCGGGGCTGTTCGGCCACTCCTGAAGGAGTGGCTGGACAGAGGCCATGGCAGCCTCACCTACCGGATGGCACAGGTATTTTCCGGGCATGGCAGCTTCGGAAGATACCTGTGCCGGATAGGGAAGGAGCCGACGGCGCGTTGCTGCCACTGCGACGCTGAGCAGGACACGGCGGATCATACCCTGGAGGTATGCCCCGCGTGGGAGGGGGAGCGCCGTGTCCTGGTCGGCGTCGTCGGGCGGGATGTCTCGCTGCCGGGCGTGGTGCACGCCATGCTCGGCAGCGAGGAGAAGTGGAGGGCCGTGGCCTCCTTCTGCGAGAACGTAATGTTGCAGAAGGAGGCCGCGGGGAGGGAGCGCGAGCTTCAGCGGCGTGCTGAAGCGCGCACTCGTGCGGTGGCCCGAGGTCGTCGCCCGGTCGCGAGGCGTCGCGGGCGGCCGCCTCGGCGTGGCGGATGACCTAGGCTGGGAGGGGGGTCCTGAGGGGACCCTCCTCCCGCCAGGCGGCGCCGGGTCGGACCGGTTGGGGGTAGGAGTGCCTTCCCCTACCGGTCCGACGCAAGGGGCGGCACCCTCGGCGGTCTGGTGCCGAGGGATGGAAACGGGGTCGCGGGCGGTTGCGAGTTGGGGCTCGCAGCCGCCACTAAACGCGGCCCCGGGACGGATAGCGGCGGGATGGAGTGGCCCCGTCCCGCCGCTATGAGGCAGTGTGTCTACTGGGGGGACCGATTGTCCCCCCGGGGGATGGGCGCGAAAGCGCGGGCACGGGGAGGATACCGGAAGAATGCTTCGAGCGATTCCCGGTATCCTCCCAAAGCGTGCCGAAGGGTCACCGTGGGGTTTTTAGTGGGTAGGTCCCGCGCCTGTCGTTGTACGGGCGCGGGGAATCCCACACACGCCTCCCACCTCTCCCCAAGGAGGTGGGAGGGAGTCTTTCGAAGATTTTCCCCACGACAAAAAAAAAAAAAAAAAAAAAAAAAAAAAAAGACCTATCCCAGACATAACATGGGTTATCCTCTAAAATATTTATCAAGACCAGGTTTAATTGAAAGTTTCTGTGTGGTACCACATTACTACGTAATCCAAACCAGAAAAAACCCAGGATCCGTTCATGAAGTTTGTGAAGAATGTGAAAGTATGAGTCTGGTGAGTGAAAATCCCAGACCTATCCCAGACATAACATGCGTTATCCTCTAAAATATTTATCCAGACCAGGTTTAATTGAAAGTTTCAGTGTGGTACCACATTACTACGTAATCCAAACCAGAAAAAACCCAGGATCCGTTCACGAAGTTTGTGAAGAATGCGAAAGTATGAGTCTGGTGAGTGAAAATCCCAGGCCTAACCTAAACCTAACATGCGTTATCCTCAAAAATATTGTTCGAAACCAGGTTTAATCGACAGTTTCAGTGTGGTAGCACATTACTACGTGATTCGAACCAGAAAAAAACCCAGGATCTGTTCAACAAGTATGTGAAGTATGCGAAAGTATGAGTCTGATGAGGGCATATCTCAGGCCTAACCTAGACGTAACATGCGTTATCCTCTAGAATATTATTCGAAACCAGGTTTAGTGGACTGTTTCAGTGTGGTACCACATTACTACGTGATCCAAACCAGAAAAAACCCAGGATCTGTTCAACAAGTATGTGAAGTATGCGAAAGTATGAGCCTGATGAGGGCAAATCCCAGGCCTATCCCAGACATTACTTGCGTTATCCTCTAAAATATTGATCGAATCCAGGTTTAATCGACTGTTTCAGTGTGGCATCACATTACTACGTGATCCAAACCAGTGGAAGCCCAGGATCTGTTCAACAAGTATGTGAAGAATGCGAAGGTATGTGTCTGATGAGGGAAAATCCCAGGCCCAACCTAGGCCTAACATGTGTTATCCTCTAAAATATTAATCGAAACCAGGTTTAATGGTCTGTTTCAGTGTGGTACCACATTACTACGTGATCGAAACCAGAAAATACCCGGGATCTGTTCAAGAAGTATGTGAAGAATGCGCAAGTATGAGACTGATGATGGCAAATCCTAGACCTAACATAGACCTAACATGTGTTATCCTCTAAAATATTGACGGAAACCAGGTTTAATTGAATGTTTCAGTGTGGTACCACATCACTACGTGATCCATACCGGAAAAAACCTAGGATCTGTTCAACAAGTATGTGAGGTATGCGAAAGTATGAGTCTGATGAGGGCAAATCCCAGGCCTAACCTAGACATAACGTGCGTTATCCTCTAAAATATTGATCGAAACCGAGTTTAATCGACTGTTTTAGTGTGGTACCACATTAATACGTGATCCAAAGCAGAAAAAACCCTCGATCAGGTCAACATGTATGTGAAAAACGCGAAAGTATGAGCCTGATGAGGGCTAATCCCAGACCTATCCCACACATAACTTGCGTTAACCTCCAAAATATTGATCGAAACCAAGTTTAATTGACTGTTTAAGCGTGGTGCCACTTTACTACGTGATCCAAAGCAGAAAAAAACCCAGGATCTGTTCAACAAGTATGTGAAGTATGCGAAAGTATGAGTCTGATGAGGGCAAGTCCCAGACCTATCCCAGTCATAACATGCGTTATCCTCTAAAATATTTATCAAGACCAGGCTTAATTGAATGTTTCAGTGTGGTACCACATTACTACGTAATCCAAACCAGAAAAAACCCAGGATCCGTTCAAGAAGTTTGTGAAGAATGCGGAAGTATGAGTCTGGTGAGTGAAAATCCCAGACCTATCCCAGACATAACATGCGTTATCCTCTAAAATATTTATCCAGACCAGGTTTAATTGAAAGTTTCAGTGTGGTACCACATTACTACGTAATCCAAACCAAAAAAAACCCAGGATCCGTTCAAGAAGTTTGTGAAGAATGCGAAAGTATGAGCCTGATGAGGGCTAATCCCAGACCTATCCCACACCTAACTTGCGTTAACCTCCAAAATATTGATCGAAACCAAGTTTAATTGACTGCTTAAGCGTGGTGCCACTTTACTACGTGATTCGAACCAGAAAAACCCCCAGGATCTGTTCAACAAGTATGTGAAGTATGCGAAAGTATGAGTCTGATGAGGGCATATCTCAGGCCTAACCTAGACATAACATGCGTTATCCTCTAGAATATTGATCGAAACCAGGTTTAGTGGACTGTTTCAGTGTGGTACCACATTACTACGTGATCCAAACCAGAAAAAACCCAGGATATGTTCAACAAGTATGTGAAAAACGCGAAAGTATGAGCCTGATGAGGGCAAATCCCAGGTCTATCCCAGACATAACTTGCGTTATCCTCCAAAATATTCATCAAAACCTGGTTTAATGGACTGTTTCAGTGTGGTACCACTTTGCTACGTGATCCAAAGCAGAAAAAAACATCGTTCAGGTCATCATGTATGTTAAAACTGCGAAAGAATGACCCTGATGAGGGCAAATCCCAGACCTAACCTAGACCTAACATGTGTTATCCTCTAAAATATTGATCGAAACCAGGTTTAACCGACTGTTTCAGTGTGGTACCACATTACTACGTGATCCAAACCAGAAAAAACCCAGGATCTGTTCAACAAGTATGTGAAAAACGCGAAATACTGAGCCTGATGAGGCCAAATCCCAGAACTAACCCAGACATAACTTGCGTTATCCTCTAAAACATTTATCAAGTCCAGGATTAATTGACTGTTTCAGTGTGGCATCACATTACTTCGTGATCCAATCCATTGGAAGCCCAGGATCAGGCCAACAAGAATGAGAAATATGCGGAAGTATGAGCCTGACAAGAGCAAATCCCAGACCTAACCTAGACCTAACATGCGTTATCCTCAGAAATATTGACCGAAACCAGGTTCAGTGGACTATTCCAGTGTGGTACCACATTACTGCGTGATCCCGACCAGAAAAAAACCAGGATCTGTTCAACAAGTATGTGAAACATGCGAAAGTATGGCCCTGATGAGGGCAAATCCCAGACCTATCCCAGACCTAACTTGCGTTATCCTCTAAAATATTTATCAAGACCAGGTTTAATTGAAAGTTTCAGTGTGGTACCACTTTACTACGTGATCCAGAGCAGAAAAAACCCAGGATCTGTTCAACAAGTATGTGAAGTATGCGAAAGTATGAGCCTGATGAGGGCAAATCCCAGGCCTATCCCAGACATAACTTGCGTTATCCTCTAAAATATTGATCGAAACCAGGTACAATGGACTGTTTCAGTGTGGTACCACATTACTACGTGCTCCAAACCAGAAAAAACCCAGGATCTGTTCAACAAGTATGTGATGCATGCGAATGTATGAGTCTGATGAGGGGAAATCCCAGGCCTAACCTAGACATAACATGCGTTATCCTCTAAAATATTGACCGAAACCAGGTTTAGTGGACTGTATCAGTGTGGTACTAAATTACTGCCTCATCCAAACCAGAAAAAGCGAGGGATCTGTTCAACAAGTATGTGAAAAACGCGAAAGTATGACCCTGATGAGGGCAAATCTCAGACCTATCCCAGACCTAACTTACGATATCCTGTAAAATATTTATCAAGACCAGGATTAATTGACTGTTTCAGTGTGGCATCACATTACTACGTGATCCAAACCAGTGGAAGCCCAGGATGTGGCCAACAAGAATGAGAAATATGCGAAAGTACGAGCCTGATGAGAGCAAACCCCAGACCTAACCAAGACCTAACATGCGTTATCCTCAAAAATATTGATCGGAACCAGGTTTAATTGAAAGTTCCAGTGTGGTACCGCATTACTACGTTATCCAAACCAGAAAAAGCCCAGAATCTGGCCATCAAGTATGAGAAATACGCGAAAGTACGTGCCTGATGAGAGCAAATCCCAGACCTATCCCAGACATAACTTGCGTTATCCTCTAAAACATTGACCGAAACCAGGTTTCGTGGACTGTTTCAGTGTGGTACCACATTACTGCGAGATCCAATCCAGGGAAAAACTAGGATCTGTTCAACAAGTTGTGAAAAATGCGAAAGTATGACCCTGATGAGGGCAAATCCCAGACCTATCCCAGACCTAACTTGCGTCATCCTAAAAAATATTGATCGAAACCAGGTTTAGTGGTCTGCTTCAGTGTGGTACCACTTCACTACGTGATCCAAAGCAGAAAAAACCCTCGATCAGGTCAACACGTATGTTAAAACTGCGGAAGAATGACCCTGATGAGGGCAAATCTCAGACCTATTCCAGACCTAACTTACGTTATCCTCTAAAATATTTATGAAGCCCAGGATTAATTGACTGTTTCAGTGTGGCATCACATTACTACGTGATGCAAACCAGTGGAAGCCCAGGATGTGGCCAACAAGAATGAGAAATATGCGAAAGTACGAGCCTGACGAGAGCAAACCCCAGACCTAACCAAGACCTAACATGCGTTATCCTCAAAAATATTGATCGAAACCAGGTTTAATCGACTGTTTCAGTATGGTACCACATTACTACGTTATCCAAACCAGAAAAAGCCCAGAATCTGGCCATCAAGTATGAGAAATATGCGAAAGTACGTGCCTGATGAGAGCAAATCACAGACCTATCCCAGACATAACTTGCGTTATCCTCTAAAACATTGACCGAAACCAGGTTTAATTGACAGTTTCAGTGTGGTACCACTATACTACGTGATCGAAACCAGAAAAAACCCAGGATCTGTTCAAGAAGTATTTGAAGAATGCGAAAGTATGAGACTGATGTGGGAAAATCCTAGACCTAACCTAGACATAACATGCGTTATCCTCTAAAATATTAATCGAAACCAAGTTTAATGGACTGTTTCAGTGTGGTACCACATTACTACGCGATCCAAACCAGAAAAAACCCAGGATCCGTTCAACAAGTATGTGAAGAATGCGAAAGTATGAGCCTTGTGAGTGAAAATCCCAGGCCAACCTAGACCTAACATGCGGTACCCTCAAAAATATTAATCGAATCCAGGTTTTATCGACAGTTTCAGTGTGGTAGCACATTACTACGTGATCCAAACCAGAAAAAATCACAGGATCTGTTCAACAAGTATGTGAAGTATGCGAAAGTATGAGTCTGATGAGGGCAAAGCCCAGGCCCAACCAAGACATAACATGCGTTATCCTCTAAAATATTGATGGAAACCAGGTTTAAATGACCGTTTCAGTGTGGTACCACATTAGTACGTGATCCAATCCAGAAAAAGTCCAGGATCTAGCCATCAAGTATGAGAAATATGCGAAAGTATGACCCTGATGATGGCAAATCCTAGGCCTAACCCAGACTTAACACGCGTTATCCTCTAAAATATTTATCAATACCAGGATTAATTGACTGTTTCAGTGTGGCATCACATTACTACGTGATCCAAACCAGTGGAAGCCCAGGATCTGGCCAACAAGAATGAGAAATATGCGAAAGTACGTGCCTGATGAGAGCAAATCCCAGACCTATCCCAGACATAACTTGCGTTATCCTCTAAAACATTGACCGAAACCAGGTTTCGTGGACTGTTTCAGTGTGGTACCACATTACTGCGAGATCCAATCCAGAAAAAAACTAGGATCTGTTCAACAAGTGTGTGAAAAATGCGAAAGTATGACCCTGATGAGGGCAAATCCCAGACCTATCCCAGACCTAACTTGCGTTATCCTAAAAAATATTGATCGAAACCAGGTTTAATGGTCTGCTTCGGTGTGGCATCACGTTACTACATGATCCAAACCAGAAATAACCCAGGATCTGTTCAACAAGTATGTGAAGAATGCGAAAGTATGAGCCAGATGAGGGCAAATCCCAGACCTATCCCAGACACAACTTGCGTTATCCTCTTAAATATTGGTCGAGACCAGGTTTAGTCGACTGTTTCAGTGTGGTACGACATAACTACGTGATCCAAACCAGAAAAAGCCCAGGATCTAGCCATCAAGTATGAGAAATATGCGAATGTATGAGCCAGATGAGGGCAAATCCTAGACCTAGCCCAGACCTATCATGCGTTATCATCTAAAATATTGATCGAAACCTGGTTTAATCGACTGTTTCAGTGTGGTACCACATTACTACCTGATCCAAACCAGAAATAACCCAGGATCTCTTCAACAAGTATGTGAGGAATGCGAAAGTATGAGCCAGATGCGGGCAAATCCTGGACGTAACACAGACCTAACATGCGTTATCCTCTAAAATATTGATCGAGACCAGGTATAATTGACTGTATCAGTGTGGTACTACATTACTATGTGTTCCAATCCAGAAAAAGCGACGGATGTGGCTAACAAGTATGAGAAATATGCGGAAGTATGAGCCAGATGTGTGCAAATCCTGGACCAAACCCAGACCTAATATGCGTTATCCTCTATAATATTGGTCGTATCCAGGTTTAACTGACTGTTTCAGTGTGGTAGCACATAACTACGTTATCCAATCCAGAAAAAGCCCAGGATCTGGCCAACAAGTATGAGAAATATGTGAAAGTATGAGCCAGATGAGGGCAAATCCTAGACCTAACCCAGACCTAACATGCGTTATCATCTAAAATATTGATCAAACCTGGTTTAATCGACTGTTTCAGTGTGGTACGACATTACTACCTGATCCAAACCAGAAATAACCCAGGACCTGTTCAACAAGTCTGTGAAGAATGCGAAAGTATGTGTCTGATGAGGGCAAATCCCTGGCCCAACCTTGTCCAAACATGCGTTATCCTCTAAAATATTGATCAAATCCAGGTTTAATCGACTGTTTCAGAGTGGTAGCACATTACTACGTGGTCCAAACCAGAAAAATCCCAGGATTTAGCCAACAAGTATGTGAGAAATGCGAAGGTATGGGCCTGATGAGGGCAAATCCCACACCTATCCCAGACCTAACATGCGTTATCCACTAAAATATTGACCGAGACTAGGTTTTATGGACTGTTTCAGTGTGGTACCACATTACCACGTGATTCAAACCAGAAAAAACCCAGGATCTGTACAACAAGTATGTGAAGAATGCGAAAGTATGGGTCTGATGGGGGCAAATCCCAGGCCTAACCTAGACCTAGGATGAGCTATCCTCTAAAATATTGATCGAATACAGGTTTAATGGACTGTTTCAGTGTGGTACCACATTACTACGAGATCCGGACCTGTGAAAGCCCAGGATCAGGCCGACAAGTATGAGAAATATGCGAATGTATGAGCTTCATGAGGGCAAATCCCAGACCTAACCCAGACCAAACATGCGATATCCTTTACAATATTGACACAGACTAGGTTTCATGGACTGTTTCAGCGCGGTACCACATTACCACGTGATTCAAACCAGAAAAAACCCAGGATCTGTACAACAGGTATGTGAAAAATGCGAAAGTATGGGTCTGATGAGGGCAAATCCTGGACCTAACCCAGACCTAACATGCGTTATCCTCTAAAATATTGACCGAGACTAGGTTTTATGGACTGTTTCAGTGTGGAACCACATTACCACGTGATTCAAACCAGAAAAAACCCAGGATCTGTACAACAAGTATGTGAAGTTGTGAAAGTATGGGTCTGATGGGGCAAATCCCAGGCCTAACCTAGACCTAGGATGAGCTATCCTCTAAAATATTGATCGAAACCAGGATTAATCGACTGTTTCAGAGTGGTACCACATTACTACGTGATCCAAACCAGAAAAAGCCCAGGATCTGGCCAACAAGTATGAGAAATATGCGAAAGTATGAGCCTGATGTGGGCAAATCCTGGACCTAACCCAGACCTAACATGCGTTATCCTCTAAAATATTGATCGAGACCAGGTATAATTGGCTGTTTCAGTGTGGTACTACATCAGTATGTGATCCAATCCAGTAAAAGCAACGGATCAGGCCAACAAGTATGAGAAATATGCGACAGTATGAGCCTGTCGAGGGCAAATCGCACACCTAACCGTGTCCTAACCGGCGTTATCCTATAAAATGTTGATCGAGACCAGGTTTAGTCGACTGTTTCAGTGTGGTACCACATTACTACGTGATCGAAACCAGAAAAGACCCAGAATCTGGCCAACAAGTATGAGAAATATGCGAAAGTATAAGCCAGATGAGGGCAAATCCTGGACCTAACCCAGACCTAACATGCGTTATCCTCTAAAATATTGACCGAGACTAGGTTTTATGGACTGTTTCAGTGTGGAACCACATTACCACGTGATTCAAACCAGAAAAAACCCAGGATCTGTACAACAAGTATGTGAAGAATGCGAAAGTATGGGTCCGATGGGGGCAAATCCCAGGCCTAACCCAGACCTAACTTACGTTATCCTATAAAATATTGATCGAGACCACGTTTTGCCGACTGTTTCAGTGTGGTACCACATTACCACGTGATCCAAACCAGAAAAAGCCCAGGATCTGGCCAACGAGTATGCGAAAAATGCGAAAGTACGAGCCAGATGAAGGCAAATCCTGGACCTAACCCAGACCTAACATGCGTTATCCTCTAAAATATAGATCGAAACCAGGTTTAATCGACTGTTTCAGTGTGGTACCACAGTACCACCTGATCCAAACCAGAAAAAACCCAGAATCTGTCCAACAAGTATGTGAAGAATGCGAAAGTATGAGTCTGATGAGGGTAAATCCCAGGCCTAACCTAGACCTAGCATGAGTTACCCTCTAAAATATTTATTGAAACCAGGTTTAATGGACTGCTTCAGTGTGATACCACATTACCACGTGATCCAAACCAGAAAAAGCCCGGGATCTGGCCAACGAGTATGCGAAACATGCGAAAGTATGAGCCAGATGAATGCAAATCCTGGACCTACCCCAGACCTAACATGCGTTATCCTCTAAAATATTCGTCGTATCCAGGTTTAACTGACTATTTCAGTGTGGTACCACATAACTATGTTATTCAATCCAGAAAAAGCCCAGGATCTGGCCAACAAGTATGAGTAATATGCGAAAGTATGAGCCAGATGAGGGCAAATCCTAGACCTAACCCAGACCTTACATGCGTTATCATCTAAAATATTGATCGAAACTTGGTTTAATCGACTGTTTCAGTGTGGTACGACATTACTACCTGATCCAAACCAGAAAAAACCCAGAATCGGGCCAACAAGTATGAGAAATATGCGAAAGTATGAGCCAGATGAGGGCAAATCCCAGACCTATCCCAGACCCAACTTTCGGTATCCTCTAAAATATAGATCGAAACCAGGTTTAATCGACTGTTTCCGTGTGGCACCACATTACTACGTGATCCAAACCAGGAAAAGCGCAGGATCTGGCCAACAAGTATGAGAAATATGCGAAAGTACGTGTCTGATGAGGGCAAATCCCACACCTAACCGAGACCTAACCGGCGTTATCCTCTAAAACGTTCATCGTGACTAGGGTTAATCGGCTGGTTCAGTGTGGTACCACATTACAACCTGATCCAAGCTAGTAGAAACCCAGGATCTCTTCACCAAGTATGTGAAGAATGCGAAAGTATGAGCCAGATGCGGGCAAATCCAAGACCTAAACCAGACCTAACATGCGTTATCCTCAAAAATATAGTTCGAAACCAGGTTTAATCGACTGTTTCCGTGTGGCACCACATTACTACGTGATCCAATCCAGAAAAAGCCCAGGATCTGGCCAACAAGTATGAGAAATATGGGAAAGTATGAGCCAGATGAGGGCAAATCCTAGACCTAACCCAGACCTAACATGCGTTATCATCTAAAATATTGATCGAAACCTGGTTTAATCTACTGTTTCAGTGTGGTACGACATTACTACCTGATCCAAACCAGAAATAACCCAGGACCTGTTCAACAAGTATGTGAAGAATGCGAAAGTATGAGTCTGATGAGGGCAAATCCCAGGCCTAACCTAGACCTAGCAGGAGTTATCCTCTAAAATATTGATCGAGACCAGGTTTAGTCGACTGTTTTAGTGTGGTACCACGTTACTACGTGATCCAAACCAGAAAAAGCCCAGGATCAGGCCAACAAGTATGAGTAATATGCGAAAGTATGAGCCAGATGCGGGCAAATCCTGGACCTAACCCAGACCTAACTTACGTTATCCTATAAAATATTGATCGAGACCACGTTTAGCCGACTGTTTCAGTGTGGTACCACATTACCACGTGATCCAAACCAGAAAAAGCCCAGGATCTGGCCAACGAGTATGAGTAATATGCGAAAGTATGAGCCAGATGAGGGCAAATCCTAGACCTAACCCAGACCTTACATGCGTTATCCTCAAAAATATAGTTCGAAACCAGGTTTAATCGACTGTTTCCGTGTGGCACCACATTACTACGTGATCCAATCCAGAAAAAGCCCAGGATCTGGCCAACAAGTATGAGAAATATGGGAAAGTATGAGCCAGATGAGGGCAAATCCTAGACCTAACCCAGACCTAACATGCGTTATCATCTAAAATATTGATCGAAACCTGGTTTAATCTACTGTTTCAGTGTGGTACGACATTACTACCTGATCCAAACCAGAAATAACCCAGGACCTGTTCAACAAGTATGTGAAGAATGCGAAAGTATGAGCCAGATGCGGGCAAATCCAAGACCTAAACCAGACCTAACATGCGTTATCCTCAAAAATATAGTTCGAAACCAGGTTTAATCGACTGTTTCCGTGTGGCACCACATTACTACGTGATCCAATCCAGAAAAAGCCCAGGATCTGGCCAACAAGTATGAGAAATATGGGAAAGTATGAGCCAGATGAGGGCAAATCCTAGACCTAACCCAGACCTAACATGCGTTATCATCTAAAATATTGATCGAAACCTGGTTTAATCTACTGTTTCAGTGTGGTACGACATTACTACCTGATCCAAACCAGAAATAACCCAGGACCTGTTCAACAAGTATGTGAAGAATGCGAAAGTATGAGTCTGATGAGGGCAAATCCCAGGCCTAACCTAGACCTAGCAGGAGTTATCCTCTAAAATATTGATCGAGACCAGGTTTAGTCGACTGTTTTAGTGTGGTACCACGTTACTACGTGATCCAAACCAGAAAAAGCCCAGGATCAGGCCAACAAGTATGAGTAATATGCGAAAGTATGAGCCAGATGAGGGCAAATCCTAGACCTAACCCAGACCTTACATGCGTTATCATCTAAAATATTGATCCAAACCTGGTTTAATCGACTGTTTCAGTGTGGTACGACATTACTACCTGATCCAAACCAGAAATTCTCCAGGACCTGTTCAACAAGTATGTGAAGAATGCGAAAGTATGAGTCTGATGAGGGCAAATCCCAGGCCTAACCTAGACCTAGCAGGAGTTATCCTCTAAAATATTGATCGAGACCAGGTTTAGTCGACTGTTTTAGTGTGGTACCACGTTACTACGTGATCCAAACCAGAAAAAGCCCAGGATCAGGCCAACAAGTATGAGTAATATGCGAAAGTATGAGCCAGATGCGGGCAAATCCTGGACCTAACCCAGACCTAACTTACGTTATCCTATAAAATATTGATCGAGACCACGTTTAGCCGACTGTTTCAGTGTGGTACCACATTACCACGTGATCCAAACCAGAAAAAGCCCAGGATCTGGCCAACGAGTATGCGAAAAATGCGAAAGTACGAGCCAGATGAAGGCAAATCCTGGACCTAACCCAGACCTAACATGCGTTATCCTCTAAAATATAGATCGAAACCAGGTTTAATCGACTGTTTCAGTGTGGTACCACAGTACCACCTGATCCAATCCAGAAAAAACCCAGAATCTGTCCAACAAGTATGTGAAGAATGCGAAAGTATGAGTCTGATGAGGGCAAATCCCAGGCCTAACCTAGACCTAGCATGAGTTACCCTCTAAAATATTTATTGAAACCAGGTTTAATGGACTGCTTCAGTGTGATACCACATTACCACGTGATCCAAACCAGAAAAAGCCCGGGACCTGGCCAACGAGTATGTGAAGAATGCGAAAGTATGAGTCTGATGAGGTCAAATCCCAGACCTATCCCTGACTTAACTTGCGTTATCCTCTAAAATATTGATCGAAACCAGGTTTAATCGACTGTTTCAGCGTGGTACCACATTACTACGTGATACAATCCAGAAACAGCCCAGGATCTAGCCATGAAGTATGAGAAATATGCGAAAGTATGAGCCTGATGAGGGCAAATCCTAGACCTAACCCAGACCTTACATGCGTTATCCTATAAAATATTGATCGAGACCACGTTTAGCCGACTGTTTCAGTGTGGTACCACATTACCACGTGATCCAAACCAGAAAAAGCCCAGGATCTGGCCAACGAGTATGCGAAAAATGCGAAAGTATGAGCCAGATGAATGCAAATCCTGGACCTACCCCAGACCTAACATGCGTTATCCTCTAAAATATTCGTCGTATCCAGGTTTAACTGACTGTTTCAGTGTGGTACCACATAACTATGTTATTCAATCCAGAAAAAGCCCAGGATCTGGCCAACAAGTATGAGTAATATGCGAAAGTATGAGCCAGATGAGGGCAAATCCTAGACCTAACCCAGACCTTACATGCGTTATCATCTAAAATATTGATCGAAACCTGGTTTAATCGACTGTTTCAGTGTGGTACGAAATTACTACCTGATCCAAAGCAGAAATAACTCAGGACCAGTTCAACAAGTATGTGAAGAATGCGAAAGTATGAGTCTGATGAGGGCAAATCCGAGGCCTAACCTAGACCTAGCAAGAGTTATCCTCTAAAATATTGCTCCGGACCAGGTTTAGTCGACTGTTTCAATGTGATACCATGTTAGTACATGATCCAAACCAGAAATAACCCAGGATCTGTTCTGCAAGTATGTGAAAAATGCAAAAGTATGAGTCTGATGAGGGCAAATCCCTGGCCTAACCTTGACCAAACATGCGTTATCCTCTAAAATATAGATCGAATCCAGGTTTAACTGACTGTTTCAGTGTGGTACCACATAACTATGTTATTCAATCCAGAAAAAGCCCAGGATCTGGCCAACAAGTATGAGTAATATGCGAATGTATGAGCCAGATGAGGGCAAATCCTAGACCTAACCCAGACCTTACATGCGTTATCATCTAAAATATTGATCGAAACCTGGTTTAATCTACTGTTTCAGTGTGGTACGACATTACTACCTGATCCAAACCAGAAATAACCCAGGACCTGTTCAACAAGTATGTGAAGAATGCGAAAGTATGAGTCTGATGAGGGCAAATCCCAGGCCTAACCTAGACCTAGCAGGAGTTATCCTCTAAAATATTGATCGAGACCAGGTTTAGTCGACTGTTTTAGTGTGGTACCACGTTACTACGTGATCCAAACCAGAAAAAGCCCAGGATCAGGCCAACAAGTATGAGAAATACGCGAAAGTATGAGCCAGATGCGGGCAAATCCTGGACCTAACCCAGACCTAACTTACGTTATCCTATAAAATATTGATCGAGACCACGTTTAGCCGACTGTTTCAGTGTGGTACCACATTACCACGTGATCCAAACCAGAAAAAGCCCAGGATCTGGCCAACGAGTATGCGAAAAATGCGAAAGTACGAGCCAGATGAAGGCAAATCCTGGACCTAACCCAGACCTAACATGCGTTATCCTCTAAAATATAGATCGAAACCAGGTTTAATCGACTGTTTCAGTGTGGTACCACAGTACCACCTGATCCAAACCAGAAAAAACCCAGAATCTGTCCAACAAGTATGTGAAGAATGCGAAAGTATGAGTCTGATGAGGGCAAATCCCAGGCCTAACCTAGACCTAGCATGAGTTACCCTCTAAAATATTTATTGAAACCAGGTTTAATGGACTGCTTCAGTGTGATACCACATTACCACGTGATCCAAACCAGAAAAAGCCCGGGATCTGGCCAACGAGTATGCGAAACATGCGAAAGTATGAGCCAGATGAATGCAAATCCAGGACCTACCCCAGACCTAACATGCGTTATCCTCTAAAATATTCGTCGTATCCAGGTTTAACTGACTGTTTCAGTGTGGTACCACATAACTATGTTATTCAATCCAGAAAAAGCCCAGGATCTGGCCAACAAGTATGAGTAATATGCGAAAGTATGAGCCAGATGAGGGCAAATCCTAGACCTAACCCAGACCTTACATGCGTTATCATCTAAAATGTTGATCGAAACCTGGTTTAATCGACTGTTTCAGTGTGGTACGACATTACTACCTGATCCGAACCAGAAGTAACTCAGGACCAGTTCAACAAGTATGTGAAGAATGCGAAAGTATGAGTCTGATGAGGGCAAATCCCTGGCCTAACCTTGACCAAACATGCGTTATCCTCTAAAATATAGATCGAATCCAGGTTTCATGGACTGTTTCAGAGTGATACCACATTACTACGTGATCCAAACCAGAAAAAGCCCAGGATCTGGCCAACAAGTATGAGAAATATGCGAAAGTATGAGCCTGATGTGGGCAAATCCTGGACCTAACCCAGACCTAACATGCGTTATCCTCTAAAATATTGATCGAGACCAGGTATAATTGGCTGCTTCAGTGTGGTACTACATCAGTATGTGATCCAATCCAGTAAAAGCAACGGATCAGGCCAACAAGTATGAGATATATGCGACAGTATGAACCTGAGGAGGGCAAATCGCACACCTAACCGTGTCCTAAACGGCGTTATCCTATAAAATGTTGATCGAGACCAGGATTAATCGACTGTTTCAGTGTGGTACCACATTACTACGTGATACAAATTAGAATAAACCCAGGATCTGTTCAACAAGTATGTGGAGAATGCGAAAGTATGAGTCTGATGAGGGCAAATCCCAGGCCTAACCTAGACCTAACATGAGTAATCGTCGAAAATATTGATCGAAACCAGGTTTAATGGACTGTTTCAGCGTGGTACCACATTACTACGTGATCCAGACCAGTGAAAGCCCAGAATCTGGCCAACAAGTTTGAGAAATATGCGAAAGTATGACCCAGATGAGGGCAAGTCCTAGACCTAACGGAGACCTAACATGCGTTATCCTATAAAATGTTGATCGAGACCAGGATTAATCGACTGTTTCATTGCGGTACCACTTTGCAACGTGATCCAAACCAGGAAAAGCCAGGGATCTGTTCAACAAGTATGTGAAAAATGCAAAAGAATGACCCTGACGAGGGCAAATCCCAGGCGTAACCTAGACCTAACTTGCGTTATCCGCTAAAATATTGATCGAAACCAGGTTTCATGGACTCTTTCAGTGTGGTAACACATTACCACGTGATCCAAACCAGAAAAAGACCGGGATTTGGCCAACAAGTATGCGAAAAATGTGGAAGTATGACCCTGATGGGGGCAAATCCCAGGCCTAAACCAGACCTAACATGCGTTATCCTCAAAAATATAGTTCGAAACCAGGTTTAATCGTCTGTTTCCGTGTGGCACCACTTACTACGTGATCCAATCCAGAAAAAGCCCAGGATCTGGCCAACGAGTATGCGAAAAATGCGAAAGTACGAGCCAGATGAAGGCAAATCCTGGACCTAACCCAGACCTAACATGCGTTATCCTCTAAAATATAGATCGAAACCAGGTTTAATCGACTGTTTCAGTGTGGTACGACATTACTACCTGATCGAAACCAGAAATAACCCAGGACCTCTTCAACAAGTATGTGAAGAATGCGAAAGTATGAGTCTGATGAGGGCAAATCCCAGGCCTAACCTAGACCTAGCAGGAGTTATCCTCTAAAATATTGATCGAGACCAGGTTTAGTCGACTGTTTTAGTGTGGTACCACGTTACTACGTGATCCAAACCAGAATAAGCCCAGGATCAGGGCAACAAGTATGAGAAATATGCGAAAGTATGAGCCAGATGCGGGCAAATCCTGGACCTAACCCAGACCTAACTTACGTTATCCTATAAAATATTGATCGAGACCACGTTTAGCCGACTGTTTCAGTGTGGTACCACATTACCACGTGATCCAAACCAGAAAAAGCCCAGGATCTGGCCAACGAGTATGCGAAAAATGCGAAAGTACGAGCCAGATGAAGGCAAATCCTGGACCTAACCCAGACCTAACATGCGTTATCCTCTAAAATATAGATCGAAACCAGGTTTAATCGACTGTTTCAGTGTGGTACCACAGTACCACCTGATCCAAACCAGAAAAAACCCAGGATCTGTCCAACAAGTATGTGAAGAATGCGAAAGTATGAGTCTCATGAGGGCAAATACTAGGCCTAACCTAGACCTAGCATGAGTTACCCTCTAAAATATTTTTTCGAAACCAGGTTTAATGGACTGCTTCAGTGTGATACCACATTACCACGTGATCCAAACCAGAAAAAGCCCGGGATCTGGCCAACGAGTATGCGAAACATGCGAAAGTATGAGCCAGATGCGGGCAAATCCTGGACCTAACCCAGACCTAACTTACGTTATCCTATAAAATATTGATCGAGACCACGTTTAGCCGACTGTTTCAGTGTGGTACCACATTACCACGAGATCCAAACCAGAAAAAGCCCAGGATCAGGCCAACAAGTATGAGAAATATGCGAAAGTATGTGCCAGATGCGGGCAAAACCTGGACCTACCCCAGACCTAACATGCGTTGTCCTCTAAAATATTCGTCGTATCCAGGTTTAACTGACTGTTTCAGTGTGTTACCACATAACTACGTCATTCAATCCAGAAAAAGCCCAGGATCTGGCCAACAAGTATGAGAAATATGCGAATGTATGAGCCAGATGATGGCAAATCCTAGCCCTAACCCAGACCTATCATGCGTTATCATCTAAAATATTGATCGAAACCTGGTTTAATCGACTGTTTCAGTGTGGTACCACATTACTACCTGATCCAAACCAGAAATAACCCAGGATCTCTTCTACAAGTATGTGAAAAATGCAAAAGTATGAGTCTGATGGGGTCAAATCCCAGGCCTAACCTAGACCTAGCATGAGTTATCCTCTAAAATATTGATCGAAACCAGGTTTAATGGTCTGTTTCAGTGTGATACCACATTACTACGAGATCCGGACCTGTGAAAGCACAGGATCTGGCCAACAAGTATGTGACAAATGCGAAGGTATGGGCCTGACGAGGGCAGATCCCACAACTATCCCAGACCTAACATGCGTTATCCTCTAAAATATAGATCGAAACCAGGTTTAATCGACTGTTTCAGTGTGGTACGACATTACTACCTGATCGAAACCAGAAATAACCCAGGACCTCTTCAACAAGTATGTGAAGAATGCGAAAGTATGGGTCAGATGAGGGCAAATTTTTAACCCAAACCCAGACCTAACATGCGTTATCCTTTAAAATATTTATCGAAACCAGGTTTAATGGACTGTATCAGTGTGGTACCACATTACTACATGATCCAAACCAGAAATAACCCAGGATCTGTTCAACAAGTATGTGAAGAATGCGAAAGTATGAGCCAGATGAGGGCAAATCCCAGACCTATCCCAGACACAACTTGCGTTATCCTCTTAAATATTGGTCGAGACCAGGTTTAGTCGACTGTTTCAGTGTGGTACGACATAACTACGTGATCCAAACCAGAAAAAGCCCAGGATCTGGCCAACAAGTATGAGAAATATGTGACAGTATGAGCCTGATGAGGGCAAATCCCACACCAAACCGTGTCCTAACCGGCGTTATCCTATAAAATGTTGAACGAGACCAGGATTAATGGACTGTTTCTGTGTGGTACCACTTTACTACGTGATCCAAACCAGAAAAAGCCCCAGAATCGTGCCATCAAGTATGAGAAATATGCGAACATTCGAGCCTGATGAGAGCAAATCCCAGACCTAACCAAGACCTAACATGCGTTATTCACTAGAATATTGATCGATACCAGGTTTAATCGACTGTTTCAGTGTGGTACCATATTACTGCGTGATCCAAACCAGAAAAAAACCAAGGATCTGTACAACAAGTATGTGAAGAATGCGAAAGTACGCGCCTGACGAGGGCAAATCCCAAACCTATCCCAGACATAACTTGCGTTATCGTCTAAAATATTGATCGATACCAGGTTTAGTCGAACGTTTCAGTGTGGTACCACATTACTACGTGATCCAAACCAGAAAAAAACCCAGAATCTGGCCATCAACTATGAGAAATATGCGAAAGTATGAACCTGCTGAGGGCAAATCCCAGGCCTAACCTAGACCTAACATGCGTTATCATCTAATATATTGATCGAAACCAGGTTTAATGGACTGTTTCAGTGTGGTACCACATTACTACGTGATCCAGACCAGAAAAAGCCCTGGATCTGGCCAACAAGTATGAGCAATATGCGAAAGTATGAGCCTGATGCGGGCAAATCCTGGACCTAACCCAGACCTAACATGCGTTATCCTCTAAAATATTGATCCAGACCAGGTATTATTGACTGCTTCAGTGTGGTACTACATCAGTATGTGATCCAATCCAGAAAAAAAACCCAGGATCCGTTCAACAAGTATGTGAAGAATGCGAAAATATGAGTCTGATGAAGGAAAATCCCAGGCCGAACATAGACCTAACATGCATTATCGTCTAAAATATTGATCGAAAACAGGTTTAATCGACTGTTTCAGTGTGGTACCACATTCCTACGTGAACCAAACCAGAAAAAGCCCCGAATCTGGCCATCAAGTATGAGAAATATGCGAATGTACGAGCCTGAAGAGAGCAAATCCCAGACATAACCCAGACCTAACATGCGTTATCCTCTAAAATATTTATCAAGACCAGGTTTAATCGACTATTTCAGTGTGGTACCACATTACTACGTGATCCAAACCAGAAAAAACTCAGGATCTGTTCAACAAGTATGTGGAGAATGCGAAAGTACGAGCCTGATCAGGGCAAATCCCAGACCTATCCCAGACCTAACATGAGTTATTCTCTAAAATATTGATCGAAACCAGGTTTAATGGACTGTTTCAGTGTGCTACCACATTACTACGTGATCCAAACGAGAAAAAACCCAGGATCCGTTCAACATGTATGTGAAGAATGCGAAAGTATGTGTCTGATCAGGGAAAATCCCCGGCCTAACCTAGACCTAACATGCTTTACCCTCAAAAATACTGATCGAAACCAGGTTTAATCGACTGTTTCAGTGTGGTACCACATTACTACGTGATCCAAACCAGAAAAAAACCAAGGATCTGTTCAACAGGTATGTGGAGAATGCGAAAGTACGAGCCTGATCAGGGAAAATCCCAGGCCTAACCTAGACCTAACATGCATTACCCTCAAAAATACTGATCGAAACCAGGTTTAGTCGACTGTTTCAGTGTGGTACCACATTACTACGTGATCCAGACCAGAAAAAAACCCAGGATCTGTTCAACAAGTATGTGGAGAATGCGAAAGTACGAGCCTGATCAGGCAAAATCCCAGGCCTAACCTAGACCTAACATGCGTTACCCTCAAAAATACTGATCGAAACCAGGTTTAATGGACTGTTTCAGTGAGGTACCACATTACTACCTGATCCAAACGAGAAAAAACCCAGGATCTGTTCAACAAGTATGTGAAGAATGCGAAAGTATGTGTCTGATGAGGGAAAATCCCAGGCCTAACCTACACCCAACATGCGTTACCCTCAAAAATACTGATCGAAACCAGGTTTAATCGACTGTTTCAGTGTGGTACCACATTACTATGTGATCCAAACCAGAAAAAAACCCAGGATCTGTACAACAAGTATGTGGAGAATGCGAAAGTACGAGCCTGATCAGGGCAAATCCCAGACCTATCCCAGACCTAACTTGCGTTGTCCTCTAAAATAATGGAGGAAACCAGGTTTTATTGACTCTTTCAGTGTGGTACCATGTTACTACGTGATCCAAACGAGAAGAAGCCCCGAATCTGGTCATCAAGTATGAGAAATATGCGAAAGTACGAGCCTGATGAGAGCAAATCCCAGACCTAACCTAGACCTAACATGAGTTATCCTCTAAAATATTGACCGAAACCAGGGTTAATCGATTATTTCAGTGTGGTACCACATTACTATGTGATCCAAACCACAAAAAACCCAGGATCCGTTCAACAAGTATGTGACGAATGCGAAATTATGTGTCTGATGAGGGCAAATCCCAGGCCTAACCTAGATCTAACATGCGTTATCCTCTAAAATACTGATCGAGAACAGGTTTAACCGACTATTTCAGTGTGGTACCACATTACTGCGTGATCCAAACCAGAAAAATACCCAGGATCTGTTCAACAAGTATGTGAAGAACGCGAAAATATGACCCTGATGAGGGCAAATCCCAGGCCCAACCTAGACATAACATGCGTTATCCTCTAAAATATTGATCGAAACCAGGTTTAATGGACTGTTTCAGTGTGATACCACATTACTGCGTGATCCAATCCAGAAAGCGCCCAGGATCTGGTAATCAAGTATGAGAAATATGCCAAAATATGACCCTGATGAGGGCTAATCCCAGGCCCAACCTAGACATAACATGCGTTATCCTCTAAAATATTGATCGAAACCAGGTTTAATCGACTGCTTCAGTGTGATACCACATTACTGCGTGATCCAATCCAGAAAGCGCCCAGGATCTAGCCATCAAGTATGAGAAATATGCGAAATTATGAGCCTGATTAGCGCAAATCCTAGACCTAACCCAGACCTAACATGCCTTATCCTCCAAAATATTTATCAAGACCAGCTTTAGTTGAACGTTTCAGTGTGGTACCACATTACTACGTGATCCAAACCAGAAAAAACCCAGGATCCGTTCAACAAGTATGTGAACAATGCGAAAGTATGAGTCTGATGAAGGAAAATCCCAGGCCTAACCTAGACCTAACATGAGTTATCCTCTAAAATATTGATCGAAACCAGGGTTAATCGACTATTTCAGTGTGGTACCACATTACTATGTGATCCAAACCACAAAAAACCCAGGATCCGTTCAACAAGTATGTGACGAATGCGAAATTATGTGTCTGATGAGGTCAAATCCCAGGCCTAACCTAGATCTAACATGCGTTATCATCTAAAATATGGATCAAAACCAGGTTTAATGGACTGTTTCAGTGTGGTACCGCATAACTACGTGATCCAAACCAGAAAAACCCAGGATCTGTTCAACAATCATGTGAAGAATGCGAAGGTATGAGTCTGATGAGGGCAGATCCCAGACCTCTCCCAGACCTAACATGCGTTATCCTCTAAAATATTGATGAAACCAGGTTTCGTGGACTGTTTCAGTGTGATACCACATTACCACGTGATCCAAACCAGAAAAAGCAATGGATCTGGCTAACAAGTATGAGAAATATGCGACAGTATGAGCCTGATGAGGGCAAATCCCACACCTAACCGTGTCCTAACCGGCGTTATCCTATAAAATGTTGATCAAGACCAGGATTAACCGACTGTTTCAGTGTGGTACCTCTTTACAACATGATCCAAACCAGAAAAAGCCAGGGATCTGTTCGAAAAGTATGTGAAATATGCGAAAATATGACCCTGATGAGGGCAAATCCCAGGCGTAACCTAGACCTATCATGCGTTATCCTCTAAAATATTTATCAAGACCAGGTTTAATTGACTGTTTCAGTGTGGTACTTTATAACTACGTGATCCAGACCAGAAAAAAAGCCAGGATCTGGCCAACAACTATGAGAAATATGCGAAAGTATGAGTCTGATGAGGGCAAATCCTGGACCTTACCCAGGCCTAACATGCGTTATCCTCTAAAATATTTATCAAGACTAGGTTTTATTGAATGTTTCAGTGTGGTACCACATTATTACGTGATCCAAATCAGGGAAAAACACAGGATCCGTTCAACGAGTATGTGAAGAATGCGAAAGTATGGGTCAAATGAGGGCAAATCCCAGACCTATCCCAGACCCAACTTGCGTTATCCTCTTAAATATTGGTCGAGACCAGGTTTAGTCGACTGTTTCAGTGTGGCACCACATAACTACGTGATCCAAACCAGTGAAGGCACAGCATCTGGCCAACAAGTTTGAGAAATATGCGAAACTATGAGCCTGATGACAAATCCCAGACCTATCCCAGACCTAACTTGCGTTATCCTCTAAAATATTTGCCAAGACTAGGTTTTATTGAATGTTTCAGTGTGGTACCACATTACTACGTGATCCAAATCAGGGAAAGACACAGGATCCGTTCAACAAGTATGTGAAGAATGCGAAAGTATGGGTCAAATGAGGGCAAATCCCAGACCTATCCCAGACCCAACTTGCGTTATCCTCTTAAATATTGGCCGAGACCAGGTTTACTGGACTGTTTCATTGTGGTACCACATTACTACGAGATCCGGACCTGTGAAAGCACAGGATCTGGCCAACAAATATGTGAGAAATGCGAAGGTATGACCCTGATGAGGGCAAATCCCACACCTAACCGAGTCCTAACCGGCGTTATCCTCTAAAATGTTGATCGTGACCAGGTTTAATCGACTGTTTCAGTGTGGTACCACATTACTACCTGATCCAAACTAGAAATAACCCAGGATCTGTTCGACAAGCATGTGAAGAATGCGAAGGTATGAGTCTGATGAGGGCAGATCCTAGACCTAACCGAGACCTAACATGCGTTATCCTCTAAAATATTGGTCGAAACCAGGTTTAATGGACTGTTACAGTGATGTACTACATTACTACGTGATCCAAACCAGAAAAAGCCCCGAATCTGGCCATCAAGTATGAGAAATATGTGAATGTACAAGCCTGATGAGAGCAAATCCCAGACCTAACCTAGACCTAACATGAGTTATTCTCTAAAATATTGATCGATACCAGGTTTAACGGACTGTTTCAGTGGGGTACCACATTAGTACGTGATCCAAACCAGAAAAAACCCAGGATCTGTTCAACAAGAATGTGAAAAACGCGAATGTATGACCCTGATGAGAGCAAATCCCAGACCTAACCAAGACCTAACATTCGTTGTTCTCTAAAATATTGATCGAAACCAGGTTTAAGGGACAGCTTCAGTGTGGTACCACATTACTACCTGATCCAAACCAGAAAAAACCCAGGATCTCTTCAACAAGCATGTGAAGAATGCGAAGGTATGAGTCTGATGAGGGCAGATCCCAGACCTATCCCAGACCTAACCGTGTCCTAACCGGCGTTATCCTATAAAATGTTGAACGAGACCAGGATTAATCGACTGTTTCAGTGTGGTACCACATTACTACGTGATCCAAACCAGAAAAACCAGGATCTGTTCAACAAGCATGTGAAGAATGCGAAGGTATGAGTCTGATGAGGGCAGATCCCAGACCTATCCCAGACCTAACATGCGTTATCATCTAAAATGTTGATCAAAACCAGGTTTAATGGACTGTTTCAGTGTGGTACCACCTTACTACGTGATCCAAACCAGAAAAAGCCAGGGATCTGTTCAACAAGTATTTGAAATATGCGAAAGTATGAGTCTGATGAGGGCAAATCCCAGGCCTAACCTAGACCTATCATGCGTTATCCTCTAAAATATTGATCGAAACCAGGTTTCATGGACTGTTTCAGTGTGATACCACATTACCAGGAGATCCAAACCTGAAAAAGCAATGGATCTGGCTAACAAGTATGAGAAATATGCGACAGTATGAGCCTGATGAGGGCAAATCCCACACCTAACCGTGTCCTAACCGGCGTTATCCTTTAAAATATTGATCGATACCAGGTTTAACGGACTGTTTCAGTGTGGTACCACATTAGTACGTGATCCAAACCAGAAAAAACCCAGGATCTGTTCAACAAGAATGTGAAAAACGCGAATGTATGACCCTGATGAGAGCAAATCCCAGACCTAACCAAGACCTAACATTCGTTGTTCTCTAAAATATTGATCGAAACCAGGTTTAAGGGACTGCTTCAGTGTGGTACCACATTACTACCTGATCCAAACCAGAAAAAACCCAGGATCTCTTCAACAAGCATGTGAAGAATGCGAAGGTATGAGTCTGATGTGGGCAGATCCCAGACCTATCCCAGACCTAACATGCGTTATCATCTAAAATGTTGATCAAAACCAGGTTTAATGGACTGTTTCAGTGTGGTACCACATTACTACGTGATCCAGACCAGAAGAAGCCCTGGATCTGGCCAACAAGTATGAGAAATATGCGAAAGTATGAGCCTGATGCGGGCAAATCCTGGACCTAACCCAGACCTAACATGCGTTATCCTCTAAAATATTGATCCAGACCAGGTATAATTGACTGCTTCAGTGTGGTACCACATTACTACGTGATCCAAACCAGAAAAACTCAGGATCTGTTCAACAAGTATGTGGAGAATGCGAAAGTACGAGCCTGATCAGGGCAACTCCCAGACCTATCCCAGACCTAACTTGCGTTGTCCTCTAAAATAATGGAGGAAACCAGGTTTTATTGACTGTTTCAGTGTGGTACCATATTACTACGTGATCCAAACGAGAAGAAGCCCCGAATCTGGTCATCAAGTATGAGAAATATGCGAAAGTACGAGCCTGATGAGAGTAAATCCCAGACCTAACCTAGACCTAACATGAGTTATTCTCTAAAATACTGATCGAAACCAGGTTTAATGGACTGTTTCAGTGAGGTACCACATTACTACCTGATCCAATCGAGAAAAAACCCAGGATCTGTTCAACAAGTATGTGAAGAATGCGAAAGTATGTGTCTGATGAGGGAAAATCCCAGGCCTAACCTAGACCTAACATGCGTTACCCTCAAAAATACTGATCGAAACCAGGTTTAATCGACTGTTTCAGTGTGGTACCACATTACTATGTGATCCAAACCAGAAAAAAACCCAGGATCTGTACAACAAGTATGTGGAGAATGCGAAAGTACGAGCCTGATCAGGGCAAATCCCAGACCTATCCCTGACCTAACTTGCGTTGTCCTCTAAAATAATGGAGGAAACCAGGTTTTATTGACTGTTTCAGTGTGGTACCATGTTACTACGTGATCCAAACGAGAAGAAGCCCCGAATCTGGTCATCAAGTATGAGAAATATGCGAAAGTACGAGCCTGATGAGAGCAAATCCCAGACCTAACCTAGACCTAACATGAGTTATCCTCTAAAATATTGATCGAAACCAGGGCTAATCGATTATTTCAGTGTGGTACCACATTACTATGTGATCCAAACCACAAAAAACCCAGGATCCGTTCAACAAGTATGTGACGAATGCGAAATTATGTGTCTGATGAGGGCAAATCCCAGGCCTAACCTAGATCTAACATGCGTTATCCTCTAAAATATTGATCGAGAACAGGTTTAACCGACTATTTCAGTGTGGTACCACATTACTGCGTGATCCAAACCAGAAAAATACCCAGGATCTGTTCAACAAGTATGTGAAGAACGCGAAAATATGACCCTGATGAGGGCAAATCCCAGGCCCAACCTAGACATAACATGCGTTATCCTCTAAAATATTGATCGAAACCAGGTTTAATGGACTGTTTCAGTGTGATACCACATTACTGCGTGATCCAATCCAGAAAGCGCCCAGGATCTGGTAATCAAGTATGAGAAATATGCCAAAATATGACCCTGATGAGGGCAAATCCCAGGCCCAACCTAGACATAACATGCGTTATCCTCTAAAATATTGATCGAAACCAGGTTTAATCGACTGCTTCAGTGTGATACCACATTACTGCGTGATCCAATCCAGAAAGCGCCCAGGATCTAGCCATCAAGTATGAGAAATATGCGAAATTATGAGCCTGATTAGGGCAAATCCTAGACCTAACCCAGACCTAACATGCCTTATCCTCCAAAATATTTATCAAGACCAGCTTTAGTTGAACGTTTCAGTGTGGTACCACATTACTACGTGATCCAAACCAGAAAAAACCCAGGATCCGTTCAACAAGTATGTGAAGAATGCGAAAGTATGAGTCTGATGAAGGAAAATCCCAGGCCTAACCTAGACCTAACATGAGTTATCCTCAAAGATATTGATCGAAACCAGGTTTAATCGACTGCTTCAGTGTGGTACCACCTTACTACGTGATCCAAACCAGAAAAAGCCAGGGATCTGTTCAACAAGTATTTGAAATATGCGAAAGTATGAGTCTGATGAGGGCAAATCCCAGGCCTAACCTAGACCTATCATGCGTTATCCTCTAAAATATTGATCGAAACCAGGTTTCATGGACTGTTTCAGTGTGATACCACATTACCAGGAGATCCAAACCTGAAAAAGCAATGGATCTGGCTAACAAGTATGAGAAATATGCGACAGTATGAGCCTGATGAGGGCAAATCCCACACCTAACCGTGTCCTAACCGGCGTTATCCTTTAAAATATTGATCGATACCAGGTTTAACGGACTGTTTCAGTGTGGTACCACATTAGTACGTGATCCAAACCAGAAAAAACCCAGGATCTGTTCAACAAGAATGTGAAAAACGCGAATGTATGACCCTGATGAGAGCAAATCCCAGACCTAACCAAGACCTAACATTCGTTGTTCTCTAAAATATTGATCGAAACCAGGTTTAAGGGACTGCTTCAGTGTGGTACCACATTACTACCTGATCCAAACCAGAAAAAACCCAGGATCTCTTCAACAAGCATGTGAAGAATGCGAAGGTATGAGTCTGATGAGGGCAGATCCCAGACCTATCCCAGCCCTAACCGTGTCCTAACCGGCGTTATCCTATAAAATGTTGAACGAGACCAGGATTAATCGACTGTTTCAGTGTGGTACCACATTACTACGTGATCCAAACCAGAAAAACCAGGATCTGTTCAACAAGCATGTGAAGAATGCGAAGGTATGAGTCTGATGAGGGCAGATCCCAGACCTATCCCAGACATAACATGCGTTATCATCTAAAATGTTGATCAAAACCAGGTTTAATGGACTGTTTCAGTGTGGTACCACATTACTACGTGATCCAGACCAGAAGAAGCCCTGGATCTGGCCAACAAGTATGAGAAATATGCGAAAGTATGAGCCTGATGCGGGCAAATCCTGGACCTAACCCAGACCTAACATGCGTTATCCTCTAAAATATTGATCCAGACCAGGTATAATTGACTGCTTCAGTGTGGTACTACATCAGTATGTGATCCAATCCAGAAAAAAAACCCAGGATCCGTTCAACAAGTATGTGAAGAATGCGAAAATATGAGCCTGATGAAGGAAAATCCCAGGCCGAACCTAGACCTGACATGCATTATCGTCTAAAATATTGATCGAAAACAGGTTTAATCGACTGTTTCAGTGTGGTACCACATTCCTACGTGATCCAAACCAGAAAAAGCCCCGAATCTGGCCATCAGGTATGAGAAATATGCGAATGTACGAGCCTGATGAGAGCAAATCCCAGACATAACCCAGACCTAACATGCGTTATCCTCTAAAATATTTATCAAGACCAGGTTTAATCGACTGTTTCAGTGTGGTACCACATTACTACGTGATCCAAACCAGAAAAACTCAGGATCTGTTCAACAAGTATGTGGAGAATGCGAAAGTACGAGCCTGATCAGGGAAAATCCCAGGCCTAACCTAGACCTAACATGCGTTACCCTCAAAAATACTGATCGAAACCAGGTTTAGTCGACTGTTTCAGTGTGGTACCACATTACTACGTGATCCAGACCAGAAAAAAACCCAGGATCTGTTCAACAAGTATGTGGAGAATGCGAAAGTACGAGCCTGATCAGGGAAAATCCCAGGCCTAACCTAGACCTAACATGCGTTACCCTCAAAAATACTGATCGAAACCAGGTTTAATGGACTGTTTCAGTGAGGTACCACATTACTACCTGATCCAAACGAGAAAAAACCCAGGATCTGTTCAACAAGTATGTGAAGAATGCGAAAGTATGTGTCTGATGAGGGAAAATCCCAGGCCTAACCTAGACCTAACATGCGTTACCCTCAAAAATACTGATCGAAACCAGGTTTAATCGACTGTTTCAGTGTGGTACCACATTACTATGTGATCCAAACCAGAAAAAAACCCAGGATCTGTACAACAAGTATGTGGAGAATGCGAAAATATGACCCTGATGAGGGCAAATCCCGGGCCTAACCTAGACCTAACATGCGTTATCCTCAAAGATATTGATCGAAACCAGGTTTAATCGACTGCTTCAGTGTGATACCACATTACTGCGTCATCCAATCCAGAAAGCGCCCAGGATCTGGTAATCAAGTATGAGAAATATGCCAAAATATGACCCTGATGAGGGCAAATCCCAGGCCCAACCTAGACATAACATGCGTTATCCTCTAAAATATTGATCGAAACCAGGTTTAATCGACTGCTTCAGTGTGATACCACATTACTGCGTGATCCAATCCAGAAAGCGCCCAGGATCTAGCCATCAAGTATGAGAAATATGCGAAATTATGAGCCTGATCAGGGCAAATCCCAGACCTATCCCAGACCTAACTTGCGTTGTCCTCTAAAATAATGGAGGAAACCAGGTTTTATTGACTGTTTCAGTGTGGTACCATGTTACTACGTGATCCAAACGAGAAGAAGCCCCGAATCTGGTCATCAAGTATGAGAAATATGCGAAAGTACGAGCCTGATGAGAGCAAATCCCAGACCTAACCTAGACCTAACATGAGTTATCCTCTAAAATATTGATCGAAACCAGGGCTAATCGATTATTTCAGTGTGGTACCACATTACTATGTGATCCAAACCACAAAAAACCCAGGATCCGTTCAACAAGTATGTGACGAATGCGAAATTATGTGTCTGATGAGGGCAAATCCCAGGCCCAACCTAGACATAACATGCGTTACCCTCTAAAATATTGATCGAAACCAGGTTTAATGGACTGTTTCAGTGTGATACCACATTACTGCGTCATCCAATCCAGAAAGCGCCCAGGATCTGGTAATCAAGTATGAGAAATATGCCAAAATATGACCCTGATGAGGGCAAATCCCAGGCCCAACCTAGACATAACATGCGTTATCCTCTAAAATATTGATCGAAACCAGGTTTAATCGACTGCTTCAGTGTGATACCACATTACTGCGTGATCCAATCCAGAAAGCGCCCAGGATCTAGCCATCAAGTATGAGAAATATGCGAAATTATGAGCCTGATTAGGGCAAATCCTAGACCTAACCCAGACCTAACATGCCTTATCCTCCAAAATATTTATCAAGACCAGCTTTAGTTGAACGTTTCAGTGTGGTACCACATTACTACGTGATCCAAACCAGAAAAAACCCAGGATCCGTTCAACAAGTATGTGAAGAATGCGAAAGTATGAGTCCGATGAAGGAAAATCCCAGGCCTAACCTAGACCTAACATGAGTTATCCTCTAAAATATTGACCGAAACCAGGGTTAATCGACTATTTCAGTGTGGTACCACATTACTATGTGATCCAAACCACAAAAAACCCAGGATCCGTTCAACAAGTATGTGACGAATGCGAAATTATGTGTCTGATGAGGGCAAATCCCAGGCCTAACCTAGATCTAACATGCGTTATCCTCTAAAATATTTATCGAGAACAGGTTTAACTGACTTTTTCAGTGTGGTACCACATTACTGCGTGATCCAAACCAGAAAAATACCCAGGATCTGTTCAACAAGTATGTGAAGAACGCGAAAATATGACCCTGATGAGGGCAAATCCCGGGCCTAACCTAGACCTAACATGCGTTATCCTCAAAGATATTGATCGAAACCAGGTTTAATCGACTGCTTCAGTGTGGTACCACATTACTACCTGATCCAAACCAGAAAAATACCCAGGATCTGTTCAACAAGTATGTGAAGAACGCGAAAATATGACCCTGATGAGGGCAAATCCCAGGCCCAACCTAGACATAACATGCGTTATCCTCTAAAATATTGATCGAAACCAGGTTTAATGGACTGTTTCAGTGTGATACCACATTACTGCGTGATCCAATCCAGAAAGCGCCCAGGATCTAGCCATCAAGTATGAGAAATATGCGAAATTATGAGCCTGATTAGGGCAAATCCTAGACCTAACCCAGACCTAACATGCGTTATCCTCCAAAATATTTATCAAGACCAGATTTAGTTGAACGTTTCAGTGTGGTACCACATTACTACGTGATCCAAACCAGAAAAAACCCAGGATCCGTTCAACAAGTATGTGAAGAATGCGAAAGTATGAGTCTGATGAAGGAAAATCCCAGGCCTAACCTAGACCTAACATGCGTTGTCCTCAAAAATATTGATCGAAACCAGGTTTAATCGACTGCTTCAGTGTGGTACCACATTACTACCTGATCCAAACCAGAAAAATACCCAGGATCTGTTCAACAAGTATGTGAAGAACGCGAAAATATGATCCTGATGAGGGCAAATCCCAGGCCCAACCTAGACATAACATGCGTTATCCTCTAAAATATTGATCGAAACCAGGTTTAATGGACAGTTTCAGTGTGATACCACATTACTGCGTGATCCAATCCAGAAAGCGCCCAGGATCTAGCCATCAAGTATGAGAAATATGCGAAATTATGAGCCTGATTAGGGCAAATCCTAGACCTAACCCAGACCTAACATGCGTTATCCTCCAAAATATTTATCAAGACCAGATTTAGTTGAACGTTTCAGTGTGGTACCACATTACTACGTGATCCAAACCAGAAAAAACCCAGGATCCGTTCAACAAGTATGTGAAGAATGCGAAAGTATGAGTCTGATGAAGGAAAATCCCAGGCCTAACCTAGACCTAACATGCGTTGTCCTCAAAAATATTGATCGAAACCAGGTTTAATCGACTGTTTCAGTGTGGTCCCACATTACTACCAGATCTTAACCAGAAAAATACCCAGGATCTGTTCAACAAGTATGTGAATAACGCGATAATATGACCCTGATGAGGGCAAATCCCAGGCCAAACCTAGACATTACATGCGTTATCCTCTAAAATATTGGTCAAAACCAGGTTTAATCGACTGTTTCAGTGTGGTACCACATTACTATGTGATCCAAACCAGAAAAAAACCCAGGAACTGTACAACAAGTATGTGAAGAAAGCGAAAGTATGAGCCTGACGAGGGCAAATCCCGGACCTATCCCAGACATAACGTGCGTTATCCTCTAAAATATTGATCGAAACCAGGTTTAGTGGACTGTTTCAGTGTGCTACCACATTACTACGTGATCCAAACCAGAAAAAACCCAGGATCCGTTCAACAAGTATGTGAAGATTGCGACAGTATGAGCCTGATGAGGGCAAATCCCACACCTAACCGTGTCCTAACCGGCGTTATCCTATAAAATGTTGATCAAGACCAGGATTAACCGACTGTTTCAGTGTGGTACCTCTTTACAACATGATCCAAACCAGAAAAAGCCAGGGATCTGTTCGAAAAGTATGTGAAATATGCGAAAATATGACCCTGATGAGGGCAAATCCCAGGCGTAACCTAGACCTATCATGCGTTATCCTCTAAAATATTTATCAAGACCAGGTTTAATTGAATGTTTCAGTGTGGTACCACATTATTACGTGATCCAAATCAGGGAAAAACACAGGATCCGTTCAACGAGTATGTGAAGAATGCGAAAGTATGGGTCAAATGAGGGCAAATCCCAGACCTATCCCTGACCCAACTTGCGTTATCCTCTTAAATATTGGTCGAGACCAGGTTTAGTCGACTGTTTCAGTGTGGCACCACATAACTACGTGATCCAAACCAGTGAAGGCACAGCATCTGGCCAACAAGTTTGAGAAATATGCGAAACTATGAGCCTGATGATGACAAATCCCAGACCTATCCCAGACCTAACTTGCGTTATCCTCTAAAATATTTGCCAAGACTAGGTTTTATTGAATGTTTCAGTGTGGTACCACATTACTACGTGATCCAAATCAGGGAAAGACACAGGATCCGTTCAACAAGTATGTGAAGAATGCGAAAGTATGGGTCAAATGAGGGCAAATCCCAGACCTATCCCAGACCCAACTTGCGTTATCCTCTTAAATATTGGCCGAGACCAGGTTTACTGGACTGTTTCATTGTGGTACCACATTACTACGAGATCCGGACCTGTGAAAGCACAGGATCTGGCCAACAAATATGTGAGAAATGCGAAGGTATGACCCTGATGAGGGCAAATCCCACACCTAACCGAGTCCTAACCGGCGTTATCCTCTAAAATGTTGATCGTGACCAGGTTTAATCGACTGTTTCAGTGTGGTACCACATTACTACCTGATCCAAACCAGAAATAACCCAGGATCTGTTCGACAAGCATGTGAAGAATGCGAAGGTATGAGTCTGATGAGGGCAGATCCTAGACCTAACCGAGACCTAACATGCGTTATCCTCTAAAATATTGGTCGAAACCAGGTTTAATGGACTGTTACAGTGATGTACTACATTACTACGTGATCCAAACCAGAAAAAGCCCCGAATCTGGCCATCAAGTATGAGAAATATGTGAATGTACAAGCCTGATGAGAGCAAATCCCCGACCTAACCTAGACCTAACATGAGTTATTCTCTAAAATATTGATCGATACCAGGTTTAACGGACTGTTTCAGTGGGGTACCACATTAGTACGTGATCCAAACCAGAAAAAACCCAGGATCTGTTCAACAAGAATGTGAAAAACGCGAATGTATGACCCTGATGAGAGCAAATCCCAGACCTAACCAAGACCTAACATTCGTTGTTCTCTAAAATATTGATCGAAACCAGGTTTAAGGGACAGCTTCAGTGTGGTACCACATTACTACCTGATCCAAACCAGAAAAAACCCAGGATCTCCTCAACAAGCATGTGAAGAATGCGAAGGTATGAGTCTGATGAGGGCAGATCCCAGACCTATCCCAGACCTAACCGTGTCCTAACCGGCGTTATCCTATAAAATGTTGAACGAGACCAGGATTAATCGACTGTTTCAGTGTGGTACCACATTACTACGCGATCCAAACCAGAAAAACCAGGATCTGTTCAACAAGCATGTGAAGAATGCGAAGGTATGAGTCTGATGAGGGCAGATCCCAGACCTATCCCAGACCTAACATGCGTTATCATCAAAAATGTTGATCAAAACCAGGTTTAATGGACTGTTTCAGTGTGGTACCACCTTACTACGTGATCCAAACCAGAAAAAGCCAGGGATCTGTTCAACAAGTATTTGAAATATGCGAAAGTATGAGTCTGATGAGGGCAAATCCCAGGCCTAACCTAGACCTATCATGCGTTATCCTCTAAAATATTGATCGAAACCAGGTTTCATGGACTGTTTCAGTGTGATACCACATTACCAGGAGATCCAAACCTGAAAAAGCAATGGATCTGGCTAACAAGTATGAGAAATATGCGACAGTATGAGCCTGATGAGGGCAAATCCCACACCTAACCGTGTCCTAACCGGCGTTATCCTTTAAAATATTGATCGATACCAGGTTTAACGGACTGTTTCAGTGTGGTACCACATTATTACGTGATCCAAACCAGAAAAAACCCAGGATCTGTTCAACAAGAATGTGAAAAACGCGAATGTATGACCCTGATGAGAGCAAATCCCAGACCTAACCAAGACCTAACATTCGTTGTTCTCTAAAATATTGATCGAAACCAGGTTTAAGGGACTGCTTCAGTGTGGTACCACATTACTACCTGATCCAAACCAGAAAAAACCCAGGATCTCTTCAACAAGCATGTGAAGAATGCGAAGGTATGAGTCTGATGAGGGCAGATCCCAGACCTATCCCAGACCTAACATGCGTTATCATCTAAAATGTTGATCAAAACCAGGTTTAATGGACTGTTTCAGTGTGGTACCACATTACTACGTGATCCAGACCAGAAGAAGCCCTGGATCTGGCCAACAAGTATGAGAAATATGCGAAAGTATGAGCCTGATGCGGGCAAATCCTGGACCTAACCCAGACCTAACATGCGTTATCCTCTAAAATATTGATCCAGACCAGGTATAATTGACTGCTTCAGTGTGGTACTACATCAGTATGTGATCCAATCCAGAAAAAAAACCCAGGATCCGTTCAACAAGTATGTGAAGAATGCGAAAATATGAGTCTGATGAAGGAAAATCCCAGGCCGAACCTAGACCTAACATGCATTATCGTCTAAAATATTGATCGAAAACAGGTTTAATCGACTGTTTCAGTGTGGTACCACATTCCTACGTGATCCAAACCAGAAAAAGCCCCGAATCTGGCCATCAAGTATGAGAAATATGCGAATGTACGAGCCTGATGAGAGCAAATCCCAGACATAACCCAGACCTAACATGCGTTATCCTCTAAAATATTTATCAAGACCAGGTTTAATCGACTGTTTCAGTGTGGTACCACATTACTACGTGATCCAAACCAGAAAAACTCAGGATCTGTTCAACAAGTATGTGGAGAATGCGAAAGTACGAGCCTGATCAGGGCAACTCCCAGACCTATCCCAGACCTAACTTGCGTTGTCCTCTAAAATAATGGAGGAAACCAGGTTTTATTGACTGTTTCAGTGTGGTACCATATTACTACGTGATCCAAACGAGAAGAAGCCCCGAATCTGGTCATCAAGTATGAGAAATATGCGAAAGTACGAGCCTGATGAGAGTAAATCCCAGACCTAACCTAGACCTAACATGAGTTATTCTCTAAAATACTGATCGAAACCAGGTTTAATGGACTGTTTCAGTGAGGTACCACATTACTACCTGATCCAAACGAGAAAAAACCCAGGATCTGTTCAACAAGTATGTGAAGAATGCGAAAGTATGTGTCTGATGAGGGAAAATCCCAGGCCTAACCTAGACCTAACATGCGTTACCCTCAAAAATACTGATCGAAACCAGGTTTAATCGACTGTTTCAGTGTGGTACCACATTACTATGTGATCCAAACCAGAAAAAAACCCAGGATCTGTACAACAAGTATGTGGAGAATGCGAAAGTACGAGCCTGATCAGGGCAAATCCCAGACCTATCCCAGACCTAACTTGCGTTGTCCTCTAAAATAATGGAGGAAACCTGGTTTTATTGACTGTTTCAGTGTGGTACCATGTTACTACGTGATCCAAACGAGAAGAAGCCCCGAATCTGGTCATCAAGTATGAGAAATATGCGAAAGTACGAGCCTGATGAGAGCAAATCCCAGACCTAACCTAGACCTAACATGAGTTATCCTCTAAAATATTGATCGAAACCAGGGCTAATCGATTATTTCAGTGTGGTACCACATTACTATGTGATCCAAACCACAAAAAACCCAGGATCCGTTCAACAAGTATGTGACGAATGCGAAATTATGTGTCTGATGAGGGCAAATCCCAGGCCTAACCTAGATCTAACATGCGTTATCCTCTAAAATATTGATCGAGAACAGGTTTAACCGACTATTTCAGTGTGGTACCACATTACTGCGTGATCCAAACCAGAAAAATACCCAGGATCTGTTCAACAAGTATGTGAAGAACGCGAAAATATGACCCTGATGAGGGCAAATCCCAGGCCCAACCTAGACATAACATGCGTTATCCTCTAAAATATTGATCGAAACCAGGTTTAATGGACTGTTTCAGTGTGATACCACATTACTGCGTCATCCAATCTAGAAAGCGCCCAGGATCTGGTAATCAAGTATGAGAAATATGCCAAAATATGACCCTGATGAGGGCAAATCCCAGGCCCAACCTAGACATAACATGCGTTATCCTCTAAAATATTGATCGAAACCAGGTTTAATCGACTGCTTCAGTGTGATACCACATTACTGCGTGATCCAATCCAGAAAGCGCCCAGGATCTAGCCATCAAGTATGAGAAATATGCGAAATTATGAGCCTGATTAGGGCAAATCCTAGACCTAACCCAGACCTAACATGCGTTATCCTCTAAAACATTTATCAAGACCAGGTTTAATTGAATGTTTCAGTGTGGTACCACATTACTACGTGGTCGAAACCACAAGAAACCCAGGATCCGTTCAACAAGTATTTGACGAATGCGAAAGTATGTGTCTGATGAGGGCAAATCCCAGGCCTAACCTAGATCTAACATGCGTTATCCTCAAAAATATTGATCGAAACCAGGTTTAACGGACTTTTTCAGTGTGCTACCACATTACTACGTGATCCAAACCAGAAAAATACCCAGGATCCGTTCAACAAGTATGTGAAGAATGCGAAAGTATGTGTCTGATGAGGGCAAATCCCAGGCCTAACCTAGACCTAACATGCGCTCCCATCAAGAATACTGATCGGTACCAGGTTTAATCGACTTTTTCAGTGTGGTATCACATTACTATGTGATCCAAACCAGAAAAATACCCAGGATCTGTACAACAAGTGTGTTAAGAATGCGAAAGTATGAGCCTGACGAGGGCAAATCCCGGGCCTAACCTAAACCTAACATGAGTTATCCTCAAAAATATTGATCGAAACCAGGTTTAATCGACTGTTTCAGTGTGGTACCACATTACTACCTGATCCAAACCAGAAAAATACCCAGGATCTGTTCAACAAGTATGTGAAGAACGCGAAAATATGACCCTGATGAGGGCAAATCACAGACCTATACCAGACCTAACTTGCGTTGTCCTCTAAAATATTGATGGAAACCAGGTTTAATTGACTGTTTCAGTGTGGTACCACATTACTTCGTGATGCAATCCAGAAAAAGCCCTGGATCTGGCCATCAAGTATGAGTAATGTGCGAAAGTATGAGCCTGATGAGGGCAAACCCTAGACCTAACATGCGTTATCCTCTAAAATATTTATCAAGACCAGGTTTAATTGAATGCTTCAGTGTGGTACCACTTTACTACGTGATCTAAACTTGAAAAAACCCAGGATCTGTTCAACTAGTATGTGGAGAATGCGAAAGTATGTGTCTGATGAGGGCAAATCCCTGGCCTAACCTAGACATAACATGCGTTATCCTCTAAAATATTGATCGAAACCAGGTTAAATGGACTGTTTCAGTGTGGTACCACATTACTACGTGATCCAAACCAGAAAAAACCCAGGATCTGTTCAACAAGTATGTGAAAAACGCGAAACTATGAGCCTGATGAGGGCAAATCCCAGATCTATCCCAGACCTAACATGCGTTATCCTCTAAAATATTCATCAAGATCAGGTTTAATTGAATGTTTCAGTGTGGTACCACATTACTACGTGATCCAAACCACAAAAAACCCAGGATCCGTTCAACAAGTATGTGACGAATGCGAAAGTATGTGTCTGATGAGGGCAAATCCCAGGCCTAACGTAGATCTAACATGCGTTATCCTCAAAAATATTGATGGAAACCAGGTTTAATGGACTTTTTCAGTGTGGTACCACATCACTACGTGATCCAAACCAGAAAAATACCCAGGATCCGTTCAACAAGTATGAGTAACATGCGAAAGTATGAGCCTGATGAGGGCAAATCCTAGACCTAACCCAGACCTAACATGCGTTATCCTCTAAAATATTTATCAAGACCAGGTTTAATTGAATGTTTCAGTGTGGTACCACATTACTACGTGATCCAAACCTGAAAAAACCCAGGATCTGTTCAACAAGTATGTGAAAAACGCGAAACTATGAGCCTGATGAGGGCAAATCCCAGACCTAACCTAGACCTAACATGAGTTAGTCTCTAAAATGATGATCGAAACCAGGTTTAATCGACTGTTTCAGTGTGCTACCACATTACTACGTCATCCAAACCAGAAAAAACCCAGGATCCGTTCAACAAGTATGTGAAGAATGCGAAAGTATGTGTCTGATTCCCTCAGGGGCTGCCAGCCTTTCAGCTGCAGTACGGGCTTAACGAACCCGGGGTACCCGAGTCATACACACACCGTAAGCCTCCTGTTGGTCGTCACAACGACCCATTCACAATTCCCTATTGGTTTTGTGAATGGTACGTGACGGCAGGAGGAACGGGGGTCTTGGGTTAACCGCCTGGGCCACGAGTATGGCGACTCTATAAAATCGCCCTCCAATCCTAAGCTATGGTGCGCGGCGATGGGATGCATGGTTGCGGGAGAAGGCCCAATCCCAAGCGACCACCTTCGGGGAACCTGCCGAACCCCCGGAGTATATAGGCTTACCCGGGTAAGGCGGCTCTGCCCGGGCGGACCTTTTCTTCCGACCTGCTCGTGGGAATATTATGGAGTTCAATATTAAAACGGGGATGGGACGGGGTAAGTCAGAGGGGGAGGACGAAGGCGGTGTTGGGACTGGAGTGACGGCGCTCGCGCCGCCTCCAGCGCCTGGCCCGGCTTCGTGGAAGGTGGAGGAGGACGAGCCTCATAGGCTCTAAGAGGAAGAGGGCGGGGCAGGCCGTCGTCGAGGTGGGCGGGGCGATGAGCCCGTCGGTGAGGCTGAGTTGCCTCAGGGACGAGGTGACCGAGGAGATATCGGAGAGGATCTCCTCGTCCCTGAGGCGGGTGGAGAAAGTCACCGCTGCCTGCGCCTTTAAGGGGCAGAAAAGCGGTGGCGCGGAGGCCCTGAAGGCCGCGGCGGAGGAAATGAGGGAGGCGGCGCGGGAGCTCAGAGGGCGGAACGCCCGTCTGCAGCTCCTGTTGGAGGAGGAGCGACAGGGGAGGAGGAGGGCAGAGGCGCTGTGGAACAGCGCGGCCCTCCCTCCCATCCTCCCTCCTCCTCCACCGCCGCGTCCCTCGGCGGAGGTAAATAAGCGGAGTGCGGCGGCAGTGGTGCGGGGCACCGCGGGCCCCTCCACCCGCACTCCGCCCGTGAAGAAGTCCCCGTCCTCCTCAGAAGACGATCTTCTGAGGAGGATTGGGGACATGATTGATGGCAAGCTGGCCGCCTTCCGGGAGGAGTTCCTCGCCGGAAGAGCGGTCAGCAGGAAGGCGGTGCCTCCCCGACCTGTTCCGGTACAGTCGGGGAAGGCAAAGAAGGGCGGAGTGAAGTCTCCGCCCAGCGTTGCGGCACCAGGGCCCCGGGTCGCGACCCCCAAGGGGGGTGGTGTACCCGTGGTCGCGGTGGTCGCGTCCTCCACGGCACCCTCCCAAGGGGGGGTGGCGTGGAGTGAGGTGGTGGGGCGGAAGGCGAAGCGGGCGGCGAGGAAGGCCTCGCAACCGCAGCCTCCGCCTCCGCCGCCGGCGGCCAAGGTAAAGGCCGCGAAGGTCGGGAAGGCACGACCAGGTCGTCCCCCAAAAACGGCAGCGGTGACGCTGACCGTTGCGCAGGGGGGCGACCTGACCCTCGCGGAGGCGATGCGGCTCGCCAGGGAGAATATCTCCCTGGAAGAGCTGGGCATCGCCTCCGTGAGGGCGAAGAGGGCCGTGACCGGGTGTCTCTTGCTGGAGATCCCCGGTGCAGAAGGCGGCGCGAAGGCGGATCGTCTCGCCCAGAGGCTCCGGGAGCAGCTGGGCGAGCGAGGTGTCCGGGTCGCCCGGCCCACGAAGCGCACGGAGATGCGCGTTTGTGGGCTGGACGACTCGGTCAGCGCACAGGATGTGTCCCGTGCCCTTGCGAGGGCGGGGGACTGTCCTGTGGAGGACCTGCGGATCGGAGAGATCCGCAGGTCGCCCTCCGGCCCCCGGGTCGGTGTGGGCCCGGTGCCCCCTCTCCGCCGCCCGTAAGGTGGCGGAATCCGGGAGGGTGTTGGTGGGGTGGGTTTCGGCGTGAGTGGAAATCCTCGCGCCGCGCCCGCTCCAGTGTCACCGCTGCCTCGAATTGGGGCACGTGAGGCAGTGGTGCACCTCGCCGGTGGACCGCAGCGGTCAGTGTTACCGCTGCGGTGCCAAAGAGCACCGTGCGAGCCAGTGCTCGGCGGCCCCCCACTGCCCGCTGTGTGCGGACATGGGGAGGCCAGCCGATCACAGGGTGGGGAGCAAGAAGTGCTCCCCCCCCACCCGGAAGGAGAGGAAGAGGCGGGCTGCACCGGCTCCGGTGCCGAGGGCGGTGGCATCGTCCTCCATGGAGGTGGACGGTGCTACGGGGACGGACGGCCGGGAGGAGGCTGGCGCGGCCATTAATTAATGCCGCCCCGCCTCCTCCTCCAGGCCAACCTCAACCACTGCCGCGCGGCACAGGACTTGATGTCCCAAGTCCTCGCGGAGTGGGGGGTTGGCCTGGCGGTCGCCGCCGAGCCGTACCGCGTCCCTGATCACCCTCATTGGGTGGGCGACGCGGACGGCTTGGTGGCGACGGTATGGGGAGGGGGCGACGGGTCCCCACCGTTCTCCTTGTTGGAGCGCGGTCGGGGATTCGTCGCCGTGGACTGGGGGGGAGTCGCTGTGGTGGGGTGCTACATTTCGCCCCGTAGCGGTCACGCTGCGTTCGAGCTGTACTTGGCCGAGGTCGCGGCATGCGTGCAGCGCTACGCGGCCCGGCCGGTGCTGGTCCTGGGGGATTTTAATGCCAAGTCGGTGGCTTGGGGATCCCCCAGGACCTCCGTTCGCGGCGGGATCCTGGGCGATTGGGCGGCGGGTCTCGACCTCCGGGGGTCGGAGCACACATGCGTGCGGCGATATGGGGGGTCCATCGTGGATGTTGGATTCGCGACCCCCAACGCCGTGCGCATGGTGTCGGGTTGGCACGTGGTCGCGGGGACAGAGACACTCTCCGATCACCGGTACATCCGGATGGAGGTCTCTGCCGCCGCGAGTGCATCCCGACACGGCCGCCTGCGTGGCACCCCACCACGCCGCTGGGCGCTTCGGCGCCTGGACAAGGACGCCCTGATGGCAGCTGCCCTCGCTGCAACTTGGCCGCAGGGAGCGGCCGAGTTGCCGAGCATAGAGGAGGAGGTCGCCCGGCTCGGAGCATTGGTCGCGGGTATTTGCGACGCGGGGATGCCTCGGGTCGGGCGGGCTTCTCCTCGCCGGGCGGTGTACTGGTGGTCGGACGCGATCGCGGAGTTGCGAGTCGCGACTGTCCGCGCCCGACGCCAGTACACCCGCGCGCGCCGTCGTCAACGTACAGGCGACGGCGTGGCGCGAGCGAGGGCAGCTGATGACCTGTATGGAGCATACCGCGTGGCGCGGGTTGCTCTGCAGGTCGCCATCAAACGGGCCAAGACCCAGGCATGGAAGGAGCTCCTCCAGACCCTTGATGACGATCCATGGGGGCGCCCATATAAGGTGGTGCTGAATAAGCTCCGCCCGTGGGCGCCCCCCGTCACCGAGGGTCTTGACCCCCGGCTGCTGGAGGACGTGGTCAATACACTCTTCCCAATTGGGGAGAGGGGACCGCGTCCTCCGGCGGCGGCGGCTGTCCCAGTGGAGTGGACGGCCGAGCTGGGGGTCACGCAGGAGGAGCTGGCAGCGGCCATCAGACAGCTCGGGGTTCGTAACACGGCCCCGGGTCCGGATGGTGTGCCCGGCCGGGTTTGGGTCTTGACCCAGGGCGTCCTTGGGGCCAACCTCAGGCGGTTGTTCGACCGCTGCCTGAGGGACGGGCGATTCCCCCCCAGTTGGAAGGTGGCGAGGATGGTCCTCCTCCGGAAGGAGGGTCGGCCCGCGGAGTCTCCCTCCGCATACCGGCCCATTTGTCTCCTCGACAAGGTGGGCAAGCTCTTCGAGCGTGTGATTGCTGCCCGCCTCGTCGAGCACCTGTCGCGGGGTGATCCCGGTCTGGCCGACTGCCAGTTCGGTTTCCGGGGGGGCCGATCGACTATCGACGCGATAGGTCGTGTGAGGGCCCTCTCGGAGGCGGCCGTCTCCCGGGGAGGGGTGGCATTGGCAATATCCAAGGATATTGCCAATGCCTTTAACACCCTCCCCTGGGAAGAGATAAGGAGGGGGCTCGAATATCATCGAGTCCCCCCTTGTCTCAGGGCGGTCGTCGGGGATTATCTCCGCGGCAGGTGGATCGAGTATCCGGGACGGGATGGTGATATGCGGAGGGAGGTGTACTGCGGTGTTCCGCAGGGGTCGGTCCTCGGGCCACTCCTGTGGAACATCGCGTATGACTCGGTGTTGCGGGCCGGCCTCCCCGACGGCGTCAGCACGGTGTGTTATGCGGATGACACACTGGTGCTGGCCGTCGGGGCGCACTGGGGGAGGGCCATGCGTCGCGCGGAGGAGGGGTCGCAACGCGTCGTCGACCAGATCAGGGGGATGGGGATGACGGTGGCGGTCCATAAGACCGAGGTGATTGCGTTTCATTCACCTCGGCAGGATCCGCCACCCCCTCTGATTCGGGTGGGTGGGGCTGACATCGAGGTGAAGCCCCAGATCAGGTATCTGGGGCTGATCCTCGATAGCCACTGGCGTTTCGAGAAGCATTTCCGCTGCCTGGTCCCCCGGTTGGAAAGGATGGTTGCGGCTCTGGGCCGGATCCTGCCCAACTTGGGGGGCCCGGCGGGCCGAGTTCGTCGCCTCTATGTGGCAATGGTCCAGTCGGTGGCCCTATACGGGGCCCCCGTCTGGGCGGACGACCTGGCTGCCTCCCGGCGCAGCATGACTATGCTGCGTCGGGTGCAGAGGCGCATGGCGCTCAGGGTCGTCCGCGGGTATCGGACCATGTCACATGAGGCGGCGACTGTTCTAGCGGGGATACCGCCCATGGACCAGCTCGCGCGGTCGCACGCGGTGATGTACCGGCACCGCGTCGACCGTCGCGCGGGGGTGGGGGCGGTCCCGGGCGGGCAGGAACCTGCTTGGGGCGATTTGAAGCGCCAGGCCCGGCAGTCCGTGTTGCTCGCGTGGCAGGAGCGGCTGGCTCTGCCAACCGCGGGGCACCGGACTGTCGGGGCTGTTCGGCCACTCCTGAAGGAGTGGCTGGACAGAGGCCATGGCAGCCTCACCTACCGGCTGGCGCAGGTATTTTCCGGGCATGGCAGCTTCGGAAGATACCTGTGCCGGATAGGGAAGGAGCCGACGGCGCGTTGCTGCCACTGCGACGCTGAGCAGGACACGGCGGATCATACCCTGGAGGTATGCCCCGCGTGGGAGGGGGAGCGCCGTGTCCTGGTCGGCGTCGTCGGGCGGGATGTCTCGCTGCCGGGCGTGGTGCGCGCCATGCTCGGTCGCGAGGCGTCGCGGGCGGCCGCCTCGGCGTGGCGGATGACCTAGGCTGGGAGGGGGGTCCTGAGGGGACCCTCCTCCCGCCAGGCGGCGCCGGGTCGGACCGGTTGGGGGTAGGAGTGCCTCCCCCTACCGGTCCGACGCAAGGGGAGGCACCCTCGGCGGTCTGGTGCGGCCATGAACGTCCGGCGGCAGAGGGGTGGAAACGGGGTCGCGGGCGGTTGCGAGTTGGGGCTCGCAGCCGCCACTAAACGCGGCCCCGGGACGGATAGCGGCGGGATGGAGTGGCCCCGTCCCGCCGCTATGAGGCAGTGTGTCTACTGGGGGGACCGATTGTCCCCCCGGGGGATGGGCGCGAAAGCGCGGGCACGGGGAGGATACCGGAAGAATGCTTCGAGCGATTCCCGGTATCCTCCCAAAGCGTGCTGAAGGGTCACCGTGGGGTTTTTAGTGGGTAGGTCCCGCGCCTGTCGTTGTACGGGCGCGGGGAATCCCACCCACCCCTCCCACCTCTCCCCAAGGAGGTGGGAGGGAGTCTTTCGAAGATTTTCCCCACGACAAAAAAAAAAAAAAAAAAAAAGTATGTGTCTGATGAGGGAAAATCCCAGGCCCAACCTAGACCTAACATGCGATATCCTCTAAAATATTGATCGAAACTAGGTTTAATTTACTGCTGCAGAGTGGTACCACATTACTACGTAATCCAATCCAGAAAAAGCCCGGGATCTAGCCATGAAGTATGAGAAATATGCGAAATTATGAGCCTGATTAGGGCAAATCCCAGAAATAACCCAGATCTAACATGCGTTATCCTCTAAAATATTTATCAAGACCAGGTTTAATTGAATGCTTCAGTGTGGTACCACAATACTACGGGATCCAAACCAGAAAAAGCCCTGAATCTGGCCACCACGTATGAGAAATATGCGAAAGTACGAGCCTGATCAGGGCAAATCCCAGACCTAACTTGCGTTGTCCTCTACAATATTGATCGAAACCAGGTTTAATCCACTGTTTCAGTGTGGTACCACATTACTACGTGATCCAAACCACAAAAAACCCAGGATCCGTTCAACAAGTATGTGAAGAACGCGAAAATATGACCCTGATGAGGGCAAACCCCAGACCTATCCCAGACCTAACTTGCGTTGTCCTCTAAAATATTGATGGAAACCAGGTTTAATTGACTGTTTCAGTGTGGTACCATATCACTACGTGATCCAATCCAGAAAAAGCCCTGGATCTAGCCATCAAGTATGTGTAACATGCGAAAGTATGAGCCTGATGAGGGCAAATCCTAGACCTAACCCAGACCTAACATGCGTTATCCTCTAAAATATTTATCAAGACCAACATTAATTGAATGTTTCAGTGTGGTACCACATTACTACGTGATCCAATCCAGAAAAAAACCCAGGATCTGTACAACAAGTGTGTGAAGAATGCGAAAGTATGTGCCTGACGAGGGCAAATCCCGGACCTATACCAGACATAACTTGCGTTATCCTCTAAAATATTGATCGAAACCAGGTTTAATCGACTATTTCAGTGTGGTACCACATTACTACGTGATCCAAACCAGAAAAATACCCAGGATCTGTTCAACAAGTATGTGAAGAACGCGGAAATATGTCCCTGATGAGGGCAAATCCCGGACCTAACCTAGACCTAACATGAGTTGTCCTCTAAAATATTGATCGAAACCAGATTAAATGGACTGTTTCAGTGTGGTACCACATTACTACGTGATCCAAACCAGAAAAAACCCAGGGTCTGTCCAACAAGTATGTGAAAAACGCGAAACTATGATCCTGATGAGGGCAAATCCCAGACCTATCCCAGACCTAACATGCGTTATCCTCTAAAATATTTATCAAGACCAGGTTTAATTGAATGTTTCAGTGTGGTACCACATTACTACGTGATCCAAACCACAAAAAACACAGGATCCGTTCAACAAGTATGTGAAGAATGCGAAAGTATGTGTCTGATGAGGGCAAATCCCAGGCCTTACCTAGACATAATATGCGTTATCCTCTTAAATATTGTTCGAAACCAGGTTAAATGGACTGTTTCAGTGAGGTACCACATTACTACAGGATCCAAACTAGAAAAAGTCCAGAATCTGGCCATCAAGTATGAGAAATGTGCGAAAGTACGAGCCTGATGAGAGGAAATCCCAGACCTAACCATGACCTAACATGCGTTATTCTCTAAAATATTGATCGAAACCAGGTTTAATGGACTGTTTCAGTGTGGTACCACATTACTACGTGATCCAAACCATAAAAAACTCAGGATCTGTTCAACAAGTATGTGAAAAACGCGAAACTATGAGCCTGATGAGGGCAAATCCCAGAGCTATCCCAGACCCAACATGCGTTATCCTCTAAAACATTTATCAAGACCAGGTTTAATCGACTATTTCAGTGTGGTACCACATTACTACGTGATCAAAACCAGAAAAATACCCAGGATCTGTTCAACAAGTATGTGGAGAATGCGAAAGTATGTGTCTGATGAGGGCAAATCCCAGGCCTAACCTAGACATAGCATGCGTTATCCTTTAAAATATTCATCGAAACCACGTTAAATGGACTGTTTTAGTGTGGTACCACATTACTACAGGATCCAAACTAGAAAAAGTCCAGAATCTGGCCATCAAGTATGAGAAATATGCGAAAGTACGAGCCGGATGAGAGCAAATCCCGAGACCTATCCCAGACCCAACATGCGTTATCCTCTAAAACATTTATCAAGACCAGGTTTAATTGAATGTTTCAGTGTGGTACCACATTACTACGTGATCCAATCCAGAAAAAAACCCAGGATCTGTACAACAAGTGTGTGAAGAATGCGAAAGTATGTGCCTGACGAGGGCAAATCCCGGACCTATACCAGACATAACTTGCGTTAACCTCTAAAATATTGATCGAAACCAGGTTTAATCGACTATTTCAGTGTGGTACCACATTACTACGTGATCCAAACCAGAAAAATACCCAGGATCTGTTCAACAAGTATGTGAAGAACGCGGAAATATGTCCCTGATGAGGGCAAATCCCGGGCCTAACCTAGACCTAACATGAGTTGTCCTCTAAAATATTGATCGAAACCAGATTAAATGGACTGTTTCAGTGTGGTACCACATTACTACGTGATCCAAACCAGAAAAAACCCAGGGTCTGTCCAACAAGTATGTGAAAAACGCGAAACTATGATCCTGATGAGGGCAAATCCCAGACCTATCCCAGACCTAACATGCGTTATCCTCTAAAATATTTATCAAGACCAGGTTTAATTGAATGTTTCAGTGTGGTACCACATTACTACGTGATCCAAACCACAAAAAACACAGGATCCGTTCAACAAGTATGTGAAGAATGCGAAAGTATGTGTCTGATGAGGGCAAATCCCAGGCCTTACCTAGACATAATATGCGTTATCCTCTTAAATATTGTTCGAAACCAGGTTAAATGGACTGTTTCAGTGAGGTACCACATTACTACAGGATCCAAACTAGAAAAAGTCCAGAATCTGGCCATCAAGTATGAGAAATGTGCGAAAGTACGAGCCTGATGAGAGGAAATCCCAGACCTAACCATGACCTAACATGCGTTATTCTCTAAAATATTGATCGAAACCAGGTTTAATGGACTGTTTCAGTGTGGTACCACATTACTACGTGATCCAAACCATAAAAAACTCAGGATCTGTTCAACAAGTATGTGAAAAACGCGAAACTATGAGCCTGATGAGGGCAAATCCCAGAGCTATCCCAGACCCAACATGCGTTATCCTCTAAAACATTTATCAAGACCAGGTTTAATCGACTATTTCAGTGTGGTACCACATTACTACGTGATCAAAACCAGAAAAATACCCAGGATCTGTTCAACAAGTATGTGGAGAATGCGAAAGTATGTGTCTGATGAGGGCAAATCCCAGGCCTAACCTAGACATAGCATGCGTTATCCTTTAAAATATTCATCGAAACCACGTTAAATGGACTGTTTTAGTGTGGTACCACATTACTACAGGATCCAAACTAGAAAAAGTCCAGAATCTGGCCATCAAGTATGAGAAATATGCGAAAGTACGAGCCGGATGAGAGCAAATCCCGAGACCTATCCCAGACCCAACATGCGTTATCCTCTAAAACATTTATCAAGACCAGGTTTAATTGAATGTTTCAGTGTGGTACCACATTACTACGTGATCCAAACCACAAAAAACCCAGGATCCGTTCAACAAGTATGTGACGAATGCGAAAGTATGTGTCTGATGAGGGCAAATCCCAGGCCTAACCTAGATCTAACATGCGTTATCCTTAAAAATATTGATCGAAACCAGGTTTAATGGACTTTTTCAGTGTGGAACCACATCACTACGTGATCCAAACCAGAAAAATACCCATGATCCGTTCAACAAGTATGTGAGGAATGCGAAAGTATGTGTCTGATGAGGGAAAATCCCAGGCCTAACCTAGACCTAACATGCGTTATCCTCTAAAATATTGATCCAAACCAGGTTTAATGGACTGTTTCAGTGTGCTACCACATTACTACGTGATCCAAACCAGAAAAAACCCAGGATCCGTTCAACAAGTGTGTGAAGAATGCGAAAGTATGTGTCTGATGCGGGCAAATCCCAGGCCTAACCTAGACCTAACATGCGCTACCCTCAAAAATACTGGTCGAAACCAGTTTTAATCGACTGTTTCAGTGTGGTATCACATTACTATGTGATCCAAACCAGAAAAAAACCCAGGATCTGTACAACAAGTATGTGAAGAATGCGAAAGTATGAGCCTGACGAGGGCAAATCCCGGACCTATCCCAGACATAACTTGCGTTATCCTCTAAAATATTGGTCGAAACCAGGTTTAATCGACTATTTCAGTGTGGTACCACATTACTACGTGATCCAGACCAGAAAAATACCCAGGGTCTGTTCAACAAGTATGTGGAGAACGCGGAAATATGTGCCTGACGAGGGCAAATCCCGGACCTATCCCAGACATAACTTGCGTTATCCTCTAAAATATTGGTCGAAACGAGGTTTAATCGACTATTTCAGTGTGGTGCCACATTACTACGTGATCCAAACCAGAAAAAACCCAGGATCCGCTCAACAAGTATGTGAAGAATGCGAAAGTATGTGTCTGATGAGGGCACATCCCAGGCCTAACCTAGACATAATATGCGTTATCCTCTTAAATATTGTTCGAAACCAGGTTAAATGGACTGTTTCAGTGTGGTACCACATTACTACAGGATCCAAACTAGAAAAAGTCCAGAATCTGGCCATCAAGTATGAGAAATGTGCGAAAGTACGAGCCTGATGAGAGGAAATCCCAGACCTAACCATGACCAAACATGCGTTATTCTCTAAAATATTGATCGAAACCAGGGTTAATGGACTGTTTCAGTGTGGTACCACATTACTACGTGATCCAAACCAGAAAAAACCCAGGATCTGTTCAACAAGTATGTGAAAAACGCGAAACTATGAGCCTGATGAGGGCAAATCCCAGAGCTATCCCAGACCCAACATGCGTTATCCTCTAAAACATTTATCAAGACCAGGTTTAATTGAATGTTTCAGTGTGGTACGACATTACTACGTGATCCAAACCACAAGAAACCCAGGATCCGTTCGACAAGTATGTGACGAATGCGAAAGTATGTGTCTGATGAGGGCAAATCCCGGACCTATCCCAGACATAACTTGCGTTATCCTCTAAAATATTGATCGAAACCAGGTTTACTCGGCTATTTCAGTGTGGTACCACTTTACTACGTGATCCAAACCAGAAAAAACCCAGGATCTGTTCAACAAGTAAGTGAAAAACGCGAAACTATGAGCCTGATGGGGGCAAATCCCAGACCTATCCCAGACATAACATGCGTTATCCTCTGAAATATTTATCAAGACCTGGTCTAATTGATTGTTTCAGTGTGGTACCACATTACTACGTGATCCAAACCACAAAAAACCCAGGATCCGTTCAACAAGTATGTGAAGAATGCGAAAATATGACCCTGATGAGGGCAAATCCCAGACCTATCCCAGACCTAACTTGCGTTGTCCTCTAAAATATTGATGGAATCCAGGTTTAATTGACTGTTTCAGTGTGGTACCACATTACTACGTGATCCGATCCAGAAAAAACCCTGGGTCTAGCCATCATGTATGAGTAACATGCGAAAGTATGAGCCTGATGAGGGCAAATCATAGACCTTACCCAGACCAAACATGCGTTATCCTCTCAAATATTCATCGAAACCAGGTTAAATGGACTGTCTCAGTGTGGTACCACATTACTACGTGATCCAAACCAGAAAAATACCCAGGATCCGTTCAACAAGTATGTGAAGAATGCGAAAGTATGTGTCTGATGAGGGAAAATCCCAGGCCTAACCTAGACCAAACATGCGTTATCCTCTAATATATTTATCAAGACCAGGTTTAATTGAATGTTTCAGTGTGGTACCACATTACTACGTGATCCAAACCTGAAAAAACCCAGGATCTGTTGAACAAGTATGTGGAGAATGCGAAAGTATGTGTCTGATGAGGGCAAATCCCAGGCCTAACCTAGACATAACATGCGTTGTCCTCTAAAATATTGATCGAAACCAGGTTTAATGGACTGTTTCAGCGTGGTACCACAATACTACGGGATCCAAACCAGAAAAATACCCAGGATCTGTTCAACAAGTATGTGAAGAACGCGGAAATATGACCCTGATGAGGGAAAACTCCGGGCCTAACCTAGACCTAACATGAGTTATCCTCAAAAATATTGACCGAAACCAGGTTTAATCGACTGTTTCAGTGTGGTACCACATTACTACCTGATCCAAACCAGAAAAATACCCAGGATCTGTTCAACAAGTATGTGAAGAACGCGAAAATATGATCCTGATGAGGGCAAATCCCAGACCTATACTAGACCTAACTTGCGCTTTCCTCTAAAATATTGATCGAAACTAGGTTTAATTGACTGTTTCAGAGTGGTACCACAGTACTACGTGATCCAATCCAGAAAAAGCGCAGGATCTAGCCATGAAGTATGAGAAATATGCGAAAGTATGTGTCTGATGAGGGCAAATCCCAGGCCTAACCTATACAGAACATGCGTTATCCTCTAAAATATTGATCGAAACCAGGTTTAATCGACTGTTACAGTGTGGTACCACATTACTACGTGATCCAAACCACAAAAAACCCAGGATCCGTTCAACAAGTATGTGACGAATGCGAAAGTATGTGTCTGATGAGGGCAAATCCCAGGCCTAACCTAGATCTAACATGCGTTATCCTCAAAAATATTGATCGAAACCAGGTTTAATGGACTGTTTCAGTGTGCTACCACATTACTACGTGATCCAAACCAGAAAAAACCCAGGATCTGTTCAACAAGTGTGTGGAGAATGCGAAAGTATGTGTCTGATGAGGGCAAATCCCAGGCCTAACCTAGACATAACATGCGTTGTCCTCTAAAATATTGATCGAAACCAGGTTTAATGGACTGTTTCAGTGTGGTACCACAATACTACGGGAGCCAAACCAGAAAAAGCCCAGAATCTGGCCACCAAGTTTGAGAAATATGCGAAAGTATAAGCCAGATCAGGGCAAATCCCAGACCTATCCCAGACCTATCCCAGACCTAACTTGCGTTGTCCTCTAAAATATTGATCGAAACCAGGTTTAATCGACTGTTTCAGTGTGGTACCACATTACTATGTGATCCAAACCAGAAAAAAACCCAGGATCTGTACAACAAGTATGTGAAGAATGCGAAAGTATGAGCCTGACGAAGGCAAATCCCGGACATATCCCAGACATAACTTGCGTTATCCTCTAAAATATTGATCGAAACCAGGTTTAATCGACTATTTCACTGTGGTACCACATTACTACGTGATCCAAACCAGAAAAATACCCAGGATCTGTTCAACAAGTATGTGAAGAACGCGGAAATATGACCCTGATGAGGGCAAATCCCGGGCCTAACCTAGACCTAACATGAGTCATCCTCAAAAATATTGATCGAAACCAGGTTTAATGGACTGTTTCAGTGTGGTACCACAATACTACGGGATCCAAACCAGAAAAAGCCCAGAATCTGGCCACCAAGTATGAGAAATATGCGAAAGTACGAGCCTGATCAGGGCAAATCGCAGACCTATCCCAGACCTAACTTGCGTTGCCCTCTAAAATATTGGTCGAAACCAGGTTTAATCGACTGTTTCAGTGTGGTACCACATTACTATGTGATCCAAACCAGAAAAAAACCCAGGATCTGTACAACAAGTATGTGAAGAATGCGAAAGTATGAGTCTGACGATGGCATATCCCGGACATATCCCAGACATAACTTGCGTTATCCTCTAAAATATTGATCGAAACCAGGTTTAATCGACTATTTCAGTGTGGTACCACATTACTACGTGATCCAAACCAGAAAAATACGCAGGATCTGTTCAACAAGTATGTGAAGAACGCGAAAATATGACCCTGATGAGGGCAAATCCCAGACCTATACCAGACCTAACTTGCGTTGTCCTCTAAAATATTGATGGAAACCAGGTTTAATTGACTGTTTCAGTGTGGTACCACATTACTACGTGATCCAATCCAGAAAAAAACCCACGATCTGTACAACAAGTATGTGAAGAATGCGAAAGTATGAGCCTGACGAGGGCAAATCCCGGACCTATCCCAGACATAACTTGCGTTATCCTCTAAAATATTGATCGAAACCAGGTTTAATCGACTATTTCAGTGTGGTACCACATTACTACGTGATCCAAACCAGAAAAATACCCAGGATCTGTTCAACAAGTATGTGAAGATCGCGGAAATATGTCCCTGATGAGGGCAAATCCCGGGCCTAACCTAGACCTAACATGAGTTGTCCTCTAAAATATTGATCGAAACCAGATTAAATGGACTGTTTCAGTGTGGTACCACATTACTACGTGATCCAAACCAGAAAAAACCCAGGGTCTGTTCAACAAGTATGTGAAAAACGCGAAACTATGATCCTGATGAGGGCAAATCCCAGACCTATCCCAGACCTAACATGCGTTATCCTCTAAAATATTTATCAAGACCAGGTTTAATTGAATGTTTCAGTGTGGTACCACATTACTACGTGATCCAAACCACAAAAAACACAGGATCCGTTCAACAAGTATGTGGCGAATGCGAAAGTATGTGTCTGATGAGGGCAAATCCCAGGCCTAACCTAGATCTAACTTGCGTTATCCTCTAAAATATTGATCGAAACCAGGTTTAATCGACTATTTCAGTGTGGTACCACATTACTACGTGATCCAAAGCAGAAAAATACCCAGGATCTGTTCAACAAGTATGTGAAGAACGCGGAAATATGACCCTGATGAGGGCAAATCCCGGGCCTAACCTAGACCTAACATGAGTTATTATCAAAAATATTGATCGCAACCAGGTTTAATCTACTGTTTCAGTGTGGTACCACATTACTACCTGATCCAAACCAGAAAAATACCCAGGACCTGTTCAACAAGTATGTGAAGAACGCGAAAATATGACCTTGATGAGGGCAAATCCCAGACCTATACCAGACCTAACTTGCGTTGTCCTCTAAAATATTAATGGAAACCAGGTATAATTGACTGTTTCAGTGTGGTACCACATTACTACGTGATCCAATCCAGAAAAAGCCCTGGATCTAGCCATCAAGTATGAGTAACATGCGAAAGTATGAGCCTGATGAGGGCAAATCATAGACCTATCCCAGACCCAACATGCGTTATCCCCTAAAACATTTATCAAGACCAGGTTTAATTGAATGTTTCAGTGTGGTACCACATTACTACGTGGTCCAAACCACAAGAAACCCAGGATCCGTTCAACAAGTATGTGAAAAACGCGAAACTATGAGCCTGATGAGGGCAAATCCCAGACCTATCCCAGACCCGACACGCGTTATCCCCTAAAACATTTATCAAGACCAGGTTTAATTGAATGTTTCAGTGTGGTACCACATTACTACGTGGTCCAAACCACAAGAAACCCAGGATCCGTTCAACAAGTATGTGACGAATGCGAAAGTATGTGTCTGATGAGGGCAAATCCCAGGCCTAACCTAGATCTAACATGCGTTATCCTCAAAAATATTGATCGAAACCAGGTTTAACGGACTTTTTCAGTGTGGTACCACATCACTACGTGATCCAAACCAGAAAAATACCCAGGATCCGTTCAACAAGTATGTGAAGAATGCGAAAGTATGTGTCTGATGAGGGAAAATCCCAGGCCTAACCTAGACAGAACATGCGTTATCCTGTAAAATATTGATCGAAGCCAGATTTAGTGGACTGCTTCAGTGTGCTACCACATTACTGCGTGATCCAAACCAGAAAAAACCCGGGATCCGTTCAACAAGTGTGTGAAGAATGCGAAAGTATATGTCTGATGAGGGCAAATCCCAGGCCTAACCTAGACAGAACATGCGTTATCCTCAAAAATATTGATCGAAACCAGGTTTAATGGACTGTTTCAGTGTGCTACCACATTACTACGTGATCCAAACCAGAAAAAACCCAGGATCTGTTCAACAAGTATGTGGAGAATGCGAAAGTATGTGTCTGATGAGGGCAAATCCCAGGCCTAACCTAGACATAACATGCGTTGTCCTCTAAAGTATTGATCGAAACCAGGTTTAATGGACTGTTTCAGTGTGGTACCACAATACTACGGGATCCAAACCAGAAAAAGCCCAGAATCTGGCCACCAAGTTTGAGAAATATGCGAAAGTATAAGCGAGATCAGGGCAAATCCCGGACCTATCCCAGACCTATCCCAGACCTAACTTGCGTTGTCCTCTAAAATATTGATCGAAACCAGGTTTAATCGACTGTTTCAGTGTGGTACCACATTACTATGTGATCCAAACCAGAAAAAAACCCAGGATCTGTACAACAAGTATGTGAAGAATGCGAAAGTATGAGCCTGACGAAGGCAAATCCCGGACATATCCCAGACATAACTTGCGTTATCCTCTAAAATATTGATCGAAACCAGGTTTAATCGACTATTTCACTGTGGTACCACATTACTATGTGATCCAAACCAGAAAAAAACCCAGGATCTGTACAACAAGTATGTGAAGAATGCGAAAGTATGAGCCTGACGAAGGCAAATCCCGGACATATCCCAGACATAACTTGCGTTATCCTCTAAAATATTGATCGAAACCAGGTTTAATCGACTATTTCACTGTGGTACCACATTACTACGTGATCCAAACCAGAAAAATACCCAGGATCTGTTCAACAAGTATGTGAAGAACGCGGAAATATGACCCTGATGAGGGCAAATCCCGGGCCTAACCTAGACCTAACATGAGTCATCCTCAAAAATATTGATCGAAACCAGGTTTAATGGACTGTTTCAGTGTGGTACCACAATACTACGGGATCCAAACCAGAAAAAGCCCAGAATCTGGCCACCAAGTATGAGAAATATGCGAAAGTACGAGCCTGATCAGGGCAAATCGCAGACCTATCCCAGACCTAACTTGCGTTGCCCTCTAAAATATTGGTCGAAACCAGGTTTAATCGACTGTTTCAGTGTGGTACCACATTACTATGTGATCCAAACCAGAAAAAAACCCAGGATCTGTACAACAAGTATGTGAAGAATGCGAAAGTATGAGTCTGACGATGGCATATCCCGGACATATCCCAGACATAACTTGCGTTATCCTCTAAAATATTGATCGAAACCAGGTTTAATCGACTATTTCAGTGTGGTACCACATTACTACGTGATCCAAACCAGAAAAATACGCAGGATCTGTTCAACAAGTATGTGAAGAACGCGAAAATATGACCCTGATGAGGGCAAATCCCAGACCTATACCAGACCTAACTTGCGTTGTCCTCTAAAATATTGATGGAAACCAGGTTTAATTGACTGTTTCAGTGTGGTACCACATTACTACGTGATCCAATCCAGAAAAAAACCCACGATCTGTACAACAAGTATGTGAAGAATGCGAAAGTATGAGCCTGACGAGGGCAAATCCCGGACCTATCCCAGACATAACTTGCGTTATCCTCTAAAATATTGATCGAAACCAGGTTTAATCGACTATTTCAGTGTGGTACCACATTACTACGTGATCCAAAGCAGAAAAATACCCAGGATCTGTTCAACAAGTATGTGAAGAACGCGGAAATATGACCCTGATGAGGGCAAATCCCGGGCCTAACCTAGACCTAACATGAGTTATTATCAAAAATATTGATCGCAACCAGGTTTAATCTACTGTTTCAGTGTGGTACCACATTACTACCTGATCCAAACCAGAAAAATACCCAGGACCTGTTCAACAAGTATGTGAAGAACGCGAAAATATGACCTTGATGAGGGCAAATCCCAGACCTATACCAGACCTAACTTGCGTTGTCCTCTAAAATATTAATGGAAACCAGGTATAATTGACTGTTTCAGTGTGGTACCACATTACTACCTGATCCAAACCAGAAAAATACCCAGGATCTGTTCAACAAGTATGTGAAGAACGCGAAAATATGATCCTGATGAGGGCAAATCCCAGACCTATACTAGACCTAACTTGCGCTTTCCTCTAAAATATTGATCGAAACTAGGTTTAATTGACTGTTTCAGAGTGGTACCACAGTACTACGTGATCCAATCCAGAAAAATACCCAGGATCTGTTCAACAAGTATGTGGAGAATGCGAAAGTATGTGTCTGATGAGGGCAAATCCCAGGCCTAACCTAGACATAGCATGCGTTATCCTTTAAAATATTCATCGAAACCACGTTAAATGGACTGTTTTAGTGTGGTACCACATTACTACAGGATCCAAACTAGAAAAAGTCCAGAATCTGGCCATCAAGTATGAGAAATATGCGAAAGTACGAGCCGGATGAGAGCAAATCCCGAGACCTATCCCAGACCCAACATGCGTTATCCTCTAAAACATTTATCAAGACCAGGTTTAATTGAATGTTTCAGTGTGGTACCACATTACTACGTGATCCAATCCAGAAAAAAACCCAGGATCTGTACAACAAGTGTGTGAAGAATGCGAAAGTATGTGCCTGACGAGGGCAAATCCCGGACCTATACCAGACATAACTTGCGTTATCCTCTAAAATATTGATCGAAACCAGGTTTAATCGACTATTTCAGTGTGGTACCACATTACTACGTGATCCAAACCAGAATAATACCCTGGATCTGTTCAGCAAGTATGTGAAGAACGCGGAAATATGTCCCTGATGAGGGCAAATCCCGGGCCTAACCTAGACCTAACATGAGTTGTCCTCTAAAATATTGATCGAAACCAGATTAAATGGACTGTTTCAGTGTGGTACCACATTACTACGTGATCCAAACCAGAAAAAACCCAGGGTCTGTCCAACAAGTATGTGAAAAACGCGAAACTATGATCCTGATGAGGGCAAATCCCAGACCTATCCCAGACCTAACATGCGTTATCCTCTAAAATATTTATCAAGACCAGGTTTAATTGAATGTTTCAGTGTGGTACCACATTACTACGTGATCCAAACCACAAAAAACACAGGATCCGTTCAACAAGTATGTGAAGAATGCGAAAGTATGTGTCTGATGAGGGCAAATCCCAGGCCTTACCTAGACATAATATGCGTTATCCTCTTAAATATTGTTCGAAACCAGGTTAAATGGACTGTTTCAGTGAGGTACCACATTACTACAGGATCCAAACTAGAAAAAGTCCAGAATCTGGCCATCAAGTATGAGAAATGTGCGAAAGTACGAGCCTGATGAGAGGAAATCCCAGACCTAACCATGACCTAACATGCGTTATTCTCTAAAATATTGATCGAAACCAGGTTTAATGGACTGTTTCAGTGTGGTACCACATTACTACGTGATCCAAACCATAAAAAACTCAGGATCTGTTCAACAAGTATGTGAAAAACGCGAAACTATGAGCCTGATGAGGGCAAATCCCAGAGCTATCCCAGACCCAACATGCGTTATCCTCTAAAACATTTATCAAGACCAGGTTTAATCGACTATTTCAGTGTGGTACCACATTACTACGTGATCAAAACCAGAAAAATACCCAGGATCTGTTCAACAAGTATGTGGAGAATGCGAAAGTATGTGTCTGATGAGGGCAAATCCCAGGCCTAACCTAGACATAGCATGCGTTATCCTTTAAAATATTCATCGAAACCACGTTAAATGGACTGTTTTAGTGTGGTACCACATTACTACAGGATCCAAACTAGAAAAAGTCCAGAATCTGGCCATCAAGTATGAGAAATATGCGAAAGTACGAGCCGGATGAGAGCAAATCCCGAGACCTATCCCAGACCCAACATGCGTTATCCTCTAAAACATTTATCAAGACCAGGTTTAATTGAATGTTTCAGTGTGGTACCACATTACTACGTGATCCAAACCACAAAAAACCCAGGATCCGTTCAACAAGTATGTGACGAATGCGAAAGTATGTGTGTGATGAGGGCAAATCCCAGGCCTAACCTAGATCTAACATGCGTTATCCTTAAAAATATTGATCGAAACCAGGTTTAATGGACTTTTTCAGTGTGGAACCACATCACTACGTGATCCAAACCAGAGAAATACCCATGATCCGTTCAACAAGTATGTGAGGAATGCGAAAGTATGTGTCTGATGAGGGAAAATCCCAGGCCTAACCTAGACCTAACATGCGTTATCCTCTAAAATATTGATCCAAACCAGGTTTAATGGACTGTTTCAGTGTGCTACCACATTACTACGTGATCCAAACCAGAAAAAACCCAGGATCCGTTCAACAAGTGTGTGAAGAATGCGAAAGTATGTGTCTGATGCGGGCAAATCCCAGGCCTAACCTAGACCTAACATGCGTTACCCTCAAAAATACTGGTCGAAACCAGTTTTAATCGACTGTTTCAGTGTGGTATCACATTACTATGTGATCCAAACCAGAAAAAAACCCAGGATCTGTACAACAAGTATGTGAAGAATGCGAAAGTATGAGCCTGACGAGGGCAAATCCCGGACCTATCCCAGACATAACTTGCGTTATCCTCTAAAATATTGGTCGAAACCAGGTTTAATCGACTATTTCAGTGTGGTACCACATTACTACGTGATCCAGACCAGAAAAATACCCAGGGTCTGTTCAACAAGTATGTGGAGAACGCGGAAATATGTGCCTGACGAGGGCAAATCCCGGACCTATCCCAGACATAACTTGCGTTATCCTCTAAAATATTGGTCGAAACGAGGTTTAATCGACTATTTCAGTGTGGTGCCACATTACTACGTGATCCAAACCAGAAAAAACCCAGGATCCGCTCAACAAGTATGTGAAGAATGCGAAAGTATGTGTCTGATGAGGGCACATCCCAGGCCTAACCTAGACATAATATGCGTTATCCTCTTAAATATTGTTCGAAACCAGGTTAAATGGACTGTTTCAGTGTGGTACCACATTACTACAGGATCCAAACTAGAAAAAGTCCAGAATCTGGCCATCAAGTATGAGAAATGTGCGAAAGTACGAGCCTGATGAGAGGAAATCCCAGACCTAACCATGACCAAACATGCGTTATTCTCTAAAATATTGATCGAAACCAGGTTTAATGGACTGTTTCAGTGTGGTACCACATTACTACGTGATCCAAACCAGAAAAAACCCAGGATCTGTTCAACAAGTATGTGAAAAACGCGAAACTATGAGCCTGATGAGGGCAAATCCCAGAGCTATCCCAGACCCAACATGCGTTATCCTCTAAAACATTTATCAAGACCAGGTTTAATTGAATGTTTCAGTGTGGTACGACATTACTACGTGATCCAAACCACAAGAAACCCAGGATCCGTTCGACAAGTATGTGACGAATGCGAAAGTATGTGTCTGATGAGGGCAAATCCCGGACCTATCCCAGACATAACTTGCGTTATCCTCTAAAATATTGATCGAAACCAGGTTTACTCGGCTATTTCAGTGTGGTACCACTTTACTACGTGATCCAAACCAGAAAAAACCCAGGATCTGTTCAACAAGTAAGTGAAAAACGCGAAACTATGAGCCTGATGGGGGCAAATCCCAGACCTATCCCAGACATAACATGCGTTATCCTCTGAAATATTTATCAAGACCTGGTCTAATTGATTGTTTCAGTGTGGTACCACATTACTACGTGATCCAAACCACAAAAAACCCAGGATCCGTTCAACAAGTATGTGAAGAATGCGAAAATATGACCCTGATGAGGGCAAATCCCAGACCTATCCCAGACCTAACTTGCGTTGTCCTCTAAAATATTGATGGAATCCAGGTTTAATTGACTGTTTCAGTGTGGTACCACATTACTACGTGATCCGATCCAGAAAAAACCCTGGGTCTAGCCATCATGTATGAGTAACATGCGAAAGTATGAGCCTGATGAGGGCAAATCATAGACCTTACCCAGACCAAACATGCGTTATCCTCTAAAATATTCATCGAAACCAGGTTAAATGGACTGTCTCAGTGTGGTACCACATTACTACGTGATCCAAACCAGAAAAATACCCAGGATCCGTTCAACAAGTATGTGAAGAATGCGAAAGTATGTGTCTGATGAGGGAAAATCCCAGGCCTAACCTAGACCAAACATGCGTTATCCTCTAATATATTTATCAAGACCAGGTTTAATTGAATGTTTCAGTGTGGTACCACATTACTACGTGATCCAAACCTGAAAAAACCCAGGATCTGTTGAACAAGTATGTGGAGAATGCGAAAGTATGTGTCTGATGAGGGCAAATCCCAGGCCTAACCTAGACATAACATGCGTTGTCCTCTAAAATATTGATCGAAACCAGGTTTAATGGACTGTTTCAGCGTGGTACCACAATACTACGGGATCCAAACCAGAAAAATACCCAGGATCTGTTCAACAAGTATGTGAAGAACGCGGAAATATGACCCTGATGAGGGAAAACTCCGGGCCTAACCTAGACCTAACATGAGTTATCCTCAAAAATATTGACCGAAACCAGGTTTAATCGACTGTTTCAGTGTGGTACCACATTACAACCTGATCCAAACCAGAAAAATACCCAGGATCTGTTCAACAAGTATGTGAAGAACGCGAAAATATGATCCTGATGAGGGCAAATCCCAGACCTATACTAGACCTAACTTGCGCTTTCCTCTAAAATATTGATCGAAACTAGGTTTAATTGACTGTTTCAGAGTGGTACCACAGTACTACGTGATCCAATCCAGAAAAAGCGCAGGATCTAGCCATGAAGTATGAGAAATATGCGAAAGTATGTGTCTGATGAGGGCAAATCCCAGGCCTAACCTATACAGAACATGCGTTATCCTCTAAAATATTGATCGAAACCAGGTTTAATCGACTGTTACAGTGTGGTACCACATTACTACGTGATCCAAACCACAAAAAACCCAGGATCCGTTCAACAAGTATGTGACGAATGCGAAAGTATGTGTCTGATGAGGGCAAATCCCAGGCCTAACCTAGATCTAACATGCGTTATCCTCAAAAATATTGATCGAAACCAGGTTTAATGGACTGTTTCAGTGTGCTACCACATTACTACGTGATCCAAACCAGAAAAAACCCAGGATCTGTTCAACAAGTGTGTGGAGAATGCGAAAGTATGTGTCTGATGAGGGCAAATCCCAGGCCTAACCTAGACATAACATGCGTTGTCCTCTAAAATATTGATCGAAACCAGGTTTAATGGACTGTTTCAGTGTGGTACCACAATACTACGGGAGCCAAACCAGAAAAAGCCCAGAATCTGGCCACCAAGTTTGAGAAATATGCGAAAGTATAAGCCAGATCAGGGCAAATCCCAGACCTATCCCAGACCTATCCCAGACCTAACTTGCGTTGTCCTCTAAAATATTGATCGAAACCAGGTTTAATCGACTGTTTCAGTGTGGTACCACATTACTATGTGATCCAAACCAGAAAAAAACCCAGGATCTGTACAACAAGTATGTGAAGAATGCGAAAGTATGAGCCTGACGAAGGCAAATCCCGGACATATCCCAGACATAACTTGCGTTATCCTCTAAAATATTGATCGAAACCAGGTTTAATCGACTATTTCACTGTGGTACCACATTACTACGTGATCCAAACCAGAAAAAAACCCAGGATCTGTACAACAAGTATGTGAAGAATGCGAAAGTATGAGCCTGACGAAGGCAAATCCCGGACATATCCCAGACATAACTTGCGTTATCCTCTAAAATATTGATCGAAACCAGGTTTAATCGACTATTTCACTGTGGTACCACATTACTACGTGATCCAAACCAGAAAAATACCCAGGATCTGTTCAACAAGTATGTGAAGAACGCGGAAATATGACCCTGATGAGGGCAAATCCCGGGCCTAACCTAGACCTAACATGAGTCATCCTCAAAAATATTGATCGAAACCAGGTTTAATGGACTGTTTCAGTGTGGTACCACAATACTACGGGATCCAAACCAGAAAAAGCCCAGAATCTGGCCACCAAGTATGAGAAATATGCGAAAGTACGAGCCTGATCAGGGCAAATCGCAGACCTATCCCAGACCTAACTTGCGTTGCCCTCTAAAATATTGGTCGAAACCAGGTTTAATCGACTGTTTCAGTGTGGTACCACATTACTATGTGATCCAAACCAGAAAAAAACCCAGGATCTGTACAACAAGTATGTGAAGAATGCGAAAGTATGAGTCTGACGATGGCATATCCCGGACATATCCCAGACATAACTTGCGTTATCCTCTAAAATATTGATCGAAACCAGGTTTAATCGACTATTTCAGTGTGGTACCACATTACTACGTGATCCAAACCAGAAAAATACGCAGGATCTGTTCAACAAGTATGTGAAGAACGCGAAAATATGACCCTGATGAGGGCAAATCCCAGACCTATACCAGACCTAACTTGCGTTGTCCTCTAAAATATTGATGGAAACCAGGTTTAATTGACTGTTTCAGTGTGGTACCACATTACTACGTGATCCAATCCAGAAAAAAACCCACGATCTGTACAACAAGTATGTGAAGAATGCGAAAGTATGAGCCTGACGAGGGCAAATCCCGGACCTATCCCAGACATAACTTGCGTTATCCTTTAAAATATTCATCGAAACCAGGTTTAATCGACTATTTCAGTGTGGTACCACATTACTACGTGATCCAAAGCAGAAAAATACCCAGGATCTGTTCAACAAGTATGTGAAGAACGCGGAAATATGACCCTGATGGGGGCAAATCCCAGACCTATCCCAGACATAACATGCGTTATCCTCTGAAATATTAATGGAAACCAGGTATAATTGACTGTTTCAGTGTGGTACCACATTACTACGTGATCCAATCCAGAAAAAGCCCTGGATCTAGCCATCATGTATGAGTAACATGCGAAAGTATGAGCCTGATGAGGGCAAATCATAGACCTATGCCAGACCCAACATGCGTTATCCCCTAAAACATTTATCAAGACCAGGTTTAATTGAATGTTTCAGTGTGGTACCACATTACTACGTGGTCCAAACCACAAGAAACCCAGGATCCGTTCAACAAGTATGTGAAAAACGCGAAACTATGAGCCTGATGAGGGCAAATCCCAGACCTATCCCAGACCCGACACGCGTTATCCCCTAAAACATTTATCAAGACCAGGTTTAATTGAATGTTTCAGTGTGGTACCACATTACTACGTGGTCCAAACCACAAGAAACCCAGGATCCGTTCAACAAGTATGTGACGAATGCGAAAGTATGTGTCTGATGAGGGCAAATCCCAGGCCTAACCTAGATCTAACATGCGTTATCCTCAAAAATATTGATCGAAACCAGGTTTAACGGACTTTTTCAGTGTGGTACCACATCACTACGTGATCCAAACCAGAAAAATACCCAGGATCCGTTCAACAAGTATGTGAAGAATGCGAAAGTATGTGTCTGATGAGGGAAAATCCCATTCCTAACCTAGACCAAACATGCGTTATCCTGTAAAATATTGATCGAAGCCAGATTTAGTGGACTGCTTCAGTGTGCTACCACATTACTGCGTGATCCAAACCAGAAAAAACCCGGGATCCGTTCAACAAGTGTGTGAAGAATGCGAAAGTATATGTCTGATGAGGGCAAATCCCAGGCCTAACCTAGACAGAATATGCGTTATCCTCAAAAATATTGATCGAAACCAGGTTTAATGGACGGTTTCAGAGTGCTACCACATTACTACGTGATCCAAACCAGAAAAAACCCAGGATCTGTTCAACAAGTATGTGGAGAATGCGAAAGTATGTGTCTGATGAGGGCAAATCCCAGGCCTAACCTAGACATAACATGCGTCGTCCTCTAAAGTATTGATCGATACCAGGTTTAATGGACTGTTTCAGTGTGGTACCACAATACTACGGGATCCAAACCAGAAAAAGCCCAGAATCTGGCCACCAAGTTTGAGAAATATGCGAAAGTATAAGCCAGATCAGGGCAAATCCCGGACCTATCCCAGAACTATCCCAGACCTAACTTGCGTTGTCCTCTAAAATATTGATCGAAACCAGGTTTAATCGACTGTTTCAGTGTGGTACCAGATTACTATGTGATCCAAACCAGAAAAAAACCCAGGATCTGTACAACAAGTATGTGAAGAATGCGAAAGTATGAGCCTGACGAAGGCAAATCCCGGACATATCCCAGACATAACTTGCGTTATCCTCTAAAATATTGATCGAAACCAGGTTTAATCGACTATTTCACTGTGGTACCACATTACTACGTGATCCAAACCTGAAAAAACCCAGCATCTGTTCAACAAGTATGCGACGAATGCGAAAGTATGTGTCTGATATGGGCAAATCCCAGGCCTAACCTAGATCTAACATGCGTTATCCTCAAAAATATTGATCGAAAACAGGTTTAATGGACTTTTTCAGTGTGGTACCACATCACTACGTGATCCAAACCAGAAAAATACCCAGGATGCGTTCAACAAGTATGTGAAGAATGCGAAAGTATGAGCCAGACGAGGGCAAATCCCGGACCTATCCCAGACCTAACATGCGTTATCCTATAAAATATTGATCGAAACCAGGTTTAATGGACTGTTTCAGTGTGCTACCACATTACTACGTGATCCAAACCACAAGAAACCCAGGATCCGTTCAACAAGTATGTGAAGAATGCGAAAGTATGTGTCTGATGAGGGCAAATCCCAGGCCTAACCTAGACAGAACATGCGTTATCCTCTAAAATATTGATCGAAACCAGGTTTAATGGACTGTTTCAGTGTGGTACCACATTACTACGTGATCCAATCCAGAAAAAAACCCAGGATCTGTACAACAAGTGTGTGAAGAATGCGAAGGTATGTGCCTGACGAGGGCAAATCCCGGACCTATACCAGACATAACTTGCGTTATCCTCTAAAATATTGATCGAAACCAGGTTTAATCGACTATTTCAGTGTGGTACCACATTACTACGTGATCCAAACCAGAAAAATACCCAGGATCTGTTCAACAAGTATGTGAAGATCGCGGAAATATGTCCCTGATGAGGGCAAATCCCGGGCCTAACCTAGACCTAACATGAGTTGTCCTCTAAAATATTGATCGAAACCAGATTAAATGGACTGTTTCAGTGTGGTACCACATTACTACGTGATCCAAACCAGAAAAAACCCAGGGTCTGTTCAACAAGTATGTGAAAAACGCGAAACTATGATCCTGATGAGGGCAAATCCCAGACCTATCCCAGACCTAACATGCGTTATCCTCTAAAATATTTATCAAGACCAGGTTTAATTGAATGTTTCAGTGTGGTACCACATTACTACGTGATCCAAACCACAAAAAACACAGGATCCGTTCAACAAGTATGTGGCGAATGCGAAAGTATGTGTCTGATGAGGGCAAATCCCAGGCCTAACCTAGATCTAACTTGCGTTATCCTCTAAAATATTGATCGAAACCAGGTTTAATCGACTATTTCAGTGTGGTACCACATTACTACGTGATCCAAAGCAGAAAAATACCCAGGATCTGTTCAACAAGTATGTGAAGAACGCGGAAATATGACCCTGATGAGGGCAAATCCCGGGCCTAACCTAGACCTAACATGAGTTATTATCAAAAATATTGATCGCAACCAGGTTTAATCTACTGTTTCAGTGTGGTACCACATTACTACCTGATCCAAACCAGAAAAATACCCAGGACCTGTTCAACAAGTATGTGAAGAACGCGAAAATATGACCTTGATGAGGGCAAATCCCAGACCTATACCAGACCTAACTTGCGTTGTCCTCTAAAATAATAATGGAAACCAGGTATAATTGACTGTTTCAGTGTGGTACCACATTACTACGTGATCCAATCCAGAAAAAGCCCTGGATCTAGCCATCAAGTATGAGTAACATGCGAAAGTATGAGCCTGATGAGGGCAAATCATAGACCTATCCCAGACCCAACATGCGTTATCCCCTAAAACATTTATCAAGACCAGGTTTAATTGAATGTTTCAGTGTGGTACCACATTACTACGTGGTCCAAACCACAAGAAACCCAGGATCCGTTCAACAAGTATGTGAAAAACGCGAAACTATGAGCCTGATGAGGGCAAATCCCAGACCTATCCCAGACCCGACACGCGTTATCCCCTAAAACATTTATCAAGACCAGGTTTAATTGAATGTTTCAGTGTGGTACCACATTACTACGTGGACCAAACCACAAGAAACCCAAGATCCGTTCAACAAGTATGTGACGAATGCGAAAGTATGTGTCTGATGAGGGCAAATCCCAGGCCTAACCTAGATCTAACATGCGTTATCCTCAAAAATATTGATCGAAACCAGGTTTAACGGACTTTTTCAGTGTGGTACCACATCACTACGTGATCCAAACCAGAAAAATACCCAGGATCCGTTCAACAAGTATGTGAAGAATGCGAAAGTATGTGTCTGATGAGGGAAAATCCCAGGCCTAACCTAGACCAAACATGCGTTATCCTGTAAAATATTGATCGAAGCCAGATTTAGTGGACTGCTTCAGTGTGCTACCACATTACTGCGTGATCCAAACCAGAAAAAACCCGGGATCCGTTCAACAAGTGTGTGAAGAATGCGAAAGTATATGTCTGATGAGGGCAAATCCCAGGCCTAACCTAGACAGAACATGCGTTATCCTCAAAAATATTGATCGAAACCAGGTTTAATGGACTGTTTCAGTGTGCTACCACATTACTACGTGATCCAAACCAGAAAAAACCCAGGATCTGTTCAACAAGTATGTGGAGAATGCGAAAGTATGTGTCTGATGAGGGCAAATCCCAGGCCTAACCTAGACATAACATGCGTTGTCCTCTAAAGTATTGATCGAAACCAGGTTTAATGGACTGTTTCAGTGTGGTACCACAATACTACGGGATCCAAACCAGAAAAAGCCCAGAATCTGGCCACCAAGTTTGAGAAATATGCGAAAGTATAAGCGAGATCAGGGCAAATCCCGGACCTATCCCAGACCTATCCCAGACCTAACTTGCGTTGTCCTCTAAAATATTGATCGAAACCAGGTTTAATCGACTGTTTCAGTGTGGTACCACATTACTATGTGATCCAAACCAGAAAAAAACCCAGGATCTGTACAACAAGTATGTGAAGAATGCGAAAGTATGAGCCTGACGAAGGCAAATCCCGGACATATCCCAGACATAACTTGCGTTATCCTCTAAAATATTGATCGAAACCAGGTTTAATCGACTATTTCACTGTGGTACCACATTACTACGTGATCCAAACCAGAAAAATACCCAGGATCTGTTCAACAAGTATGTGAAGAACGCGGAAATGTGACCCTGATGAGGGCAAATCCCGGGCCTAACCTAGACCTAACATGAGTCATCCTCAAAAATATTGATCGAAAACAGGTTTAATGGACTTTTTCAGTGTGGTACCACATCACTACGTGATCCAAACCAGAAAAATACCCAGGATCTGTACAACAAGTATGTGAAGAATGCGAAAGTATGAGTCTGACGATGGCATATCCCGGACATATCCCAGACATAACTTGCGTTATCCTCTAAAATATTGATCGAAACCAGGTTTAATCGACTATTTCAGTGTGGTACCACATTACTACGTGATCCAAACCAGAAAAATACGCAGGATCTGTTCTACAAGTATGAGAAATATGCGAAAGTACGAGCCTGATCAGGGCAAATCGCAGACCTATCCCAGACCTAACTTGCGTTGCCCTCTAAAATATTGGTCGAAACCAGGTTTAATCGACTGTTTCAGTGTGGTACCACATTACTATGTGATCCAAACCAGAAAAAAACCCAGGATCTGTACAACAAGTATGTGAAGAATGCGAAAGTATGAGTCTGACGATGGCATATCCCGGACATATCCCAGACATAACTTGCGTTATCCTCTAAAATATTGATCGAAACCAGGTTTAATCGACTATTTCAGTGTGGTACCACATTACTACGTGATCCAAACCAGAAAAATACGCAGGATCTGTTCAACAAGTATGTGAAGATCGCGAAAATATGATCCTGATGAGGGCAAATCCCAGACCTATACCAGACCTAACTTGCGTTGTCCTCTAAAATATTGATGGAAACCAGGTTTAATTGACTGTTTCAGTGTGGTACCACATTACTACGTGATCCAATCCAGAAAAAAACCCACGATCTGTACAACAAGTATGTGAAGAATGCGAAAGTATGAGCCTGACGAGGGCAAATCCCGGACCTATCCCAGACATAACTTGCGTTATCCTCTAAAATATTGATCGAAACCAGGTTTAATCGACTATTTCAGTGTGGTACCACATTACTACGTGATCCAAAGCAGAAAAATACCCAGGATCTGTTCAACAAGTATGTGAAGAACGCGGAAATATGACCCTGATGAGGGCAAATCCCGGGCCTAACCTAGACCTAACATGAGTTATTATCAAAAATATTGATCGCAACCAGGTTTAATCTACTGTTTCAGTGTGGTACCACATTACTACCTGATCCAAACCAGAAAAATACCCAGGACCTGTTCAACAAGTATGTGAAGAACGCGAAAATATGACCTTGATGAGGGCAAATCCCAGACCTATACCAGACCTAACTTGCGTTGTCCTCTAAAATATTAATGGAAACCAGGTATAATTGACTGTTTCAGTGTGGTACCACATTACTACGTGATCCAATCCAGAAAAAGCCCTGGATCTAGCCATCATGTATGAGTAACATGCGAAAGTATGAGCCTGATGAGGGCAAATCATAGACCTATGCCAGACCCAACATGCGTTATCCCCTAAAACATTTATCAAGACCAGGTTTAATTGAATGTTTCAGTGTGGTACCACATTACTACGTGGTCCAAACCACAAGAAACCCAGGATCCGTTCAACAAGTATGTGACGAATGCGAAAGTATGTGTCTGATGAGGGCAAATCCCAGGCCTAACCTAGATCTAACATGCGTTATCCTCAAAAATATTGATCGAAACCAGGTTTAACGGACTTTTTCAGTGTGGTACCACATCACTACGTGATCCAAACCAGAAAAATACCCAGGATCCGTTCAACAAGTATGTGAAGAATGCGAAAGTATGTGTCTGATGAGGGAAAATCCCATTCCGAACCTAGACCAAACATGCGTTATCCTGTAAAATATTGATCGAAGCCAGATTTAGTGGACTGCTTCAGTGTGCTACCACATTACTGCGTGATCCAAACCAGAAAAAACCCGGGATCCGTTCAACAAGTGTGTGAAGAATGCGAAAGTATATGTCTGATGAGGGCAAATCCCAGGCCTAACCTAGACAGAATATGCGTTATCCTCAAAAATATTGATCGAAACCAGGCTTAATGGACGGTTTCAGTGTGCTACCACATTACTACGTGATCCAAACCAGAAAAAACCCAGGATCTGTTCAACAAGTATGTGGAGAATGCGAAAGTATGTGTCTGATGAGGGCAAATCCCAGGCCTAACCTAGACATAACATGCGTTGTCCTCTAAAGTATTGATCGATACCAGGTTTAATGGACTGTTTCAGTGTGGTACCACAATACTACGGGATCCAAACCAGAAAAAGCCCAGAATCTGGCCACCAAGTTTGAGAAATATGCGAAAGTATAAGCCAGATCAGGGCAAATCCCGGACCTATCCCAGACCTATCCCAGACCTAACTTGCGTTGTCCTCTAAAATATTGATCGAAACCAGGTTTAATCGACTGTTTCAGTGTGGTACCACATTACTATGTGATCCAAACCAGAAAAAAACCCAGGATCTGTACAACAAGTATGTGAAGAATGCGAAAGTATGAGCCTGACGAAGGCAAATCCCGGACATATCCCAGACATAACTTGCGTTATCCTCTAAAATATTGATCGAAACCAGGTTTAATCGACTATTTCACTGTGGTACCACATTACTACGTGATCCAAACCAGAAAAATACCCAGGATCTGTTCAACAAGTATGTGAAGAACGCGGAAATATGACCCTGATGAGGGCAAATCCCGGGCCTAACCTAGACCTAACATGAGTCATCCTCAAAAATATTGATCGAAACCAGGTTTAATGGACTGTTTCAGTGTGGTACCACAATACTACGGGATCCAAACCAGAAAAAGCCCAGAATCTGGCCACCAAGTATGAGAAATATGCGAAAGTACGAGCCTGATCAGGGCAAATCGCAGACCTATCCCAGACCTAACTTGCGTTGCCCTCTAAAATATTGGTCGAAACCAGGTTTAATCGACTGTTTCAGTGTGGTACCACATTACTATGTGATCCAAACCAGAAAAAAACCCAGGATCTGTACAACAAGTATGTGAAGAATGCGAAAGTATGACCCTGATGAGGGCAAATCCCAGACCTATACCAGACCTAACTTGCGTTGTCCTCTAAAATATTGATGGAAACCAGGTTTAATTGACTGTTTCAGTGTGGTACCACATTACTACGTGATCCAATCCAGAAAAAAACCCACGATCTGTACAACAAGTATGTGAAGAATGCGAAAATATGACCCTGATGAGGGCAAATCCCAGACCTATACCAGACCTAACTTGCGTTGTCCTCTAAAATATTAATGGAAACCAGGTATAATTGACTGTTTCAGTGTGGTACCACATTACTACGTGATCCAATCCAGAAAAAGCCCTGGATCTAGCCATCATGTATGAGTAACATGCGAAAGTATGAGCCTGATGAGGGCAAATCATAGACCTATGCCAGACCCAACATGCGTTATCCCCTAAAACATTTATCAAGACCAGGTTTAATTGAATGTTTCAGTGTGGTACCACATTACTACGTGGTCCAAACCACAAGAAACCCAGGATCCGTTCAACAAGTATGTGAAAAACGCGAAACTATGAGCCTGATGAGGGCAAATCCCAGACCTATCCCAGACCCGACACGCGTTATCCCCTAAAACATTTATCAAGACCAGGTTTAATTGAATGTTTCAGTGTGGTACCACATTACTACGTGGTCCAAACCACAAGAAACCCAGGATCCGTTCAACAAGTATGTGACGAATGCGAAAGTATGTGTCTGATGAGGGCAAATCCCAGGCCTAACCTAGATCTAACATGCGTTATCCTCAAAAATATTGATCGAAACCAGGTTTAACGGACTTTTTCAGTGTGGTACCACATCACTACGTGATCCAAACCAGAAAAATAGCCAGGATCCGTTCAACAAGTATGTGAAGAATGCGAAAGTATGTGTCTGATGAGGGAAAATCCCATTCCTAACCTAGACCAAACATGCGTTATCCTGTAAAATATTGATCGAAGCCAGATTTAGTGGACTGCTTCAGTGTGCTACCACATTACTGCGTGATCCAAACCAGAAAAAACCCGGGATCCGTTCAACAAGTGTGTGAAGAATGCGAAAGTATATGTCTGATGAGGGCAAATCCCAGGCCTAACCTAGACAGAATATGCGTTATCCTCAAAAATATTGATCGAAACCAGGTTTAATGGACGGTTTCAGTGTGCTACCACATTACTACGTGATCCAAACCAGAAAAAACCCAGGATCTGTTCAACAAGTATGTGGAGAATGCGAAAGTATGTGTCTGATGAGGGCAAATCCCAGGCCTAACCTAGACATAACATGCGTTGTCCTCTAAAGTATTGATCGATACCAGGTTTAATGGACTGTTTCAGTGTGGTACCACGATACTACGGGATCCAAACCAGAAAAAGCCCAGAATCTGGCCACCAAGTTTGAGAAATATGCGAAAGTATAAGCCAGATCAGGGCAAATCCCGGACCTATCCCAGACCTATCCCAGACCTAACTTGCGTTGTCCTCTAAAATATTGATCGAAACCAGGTTTAATCGACTGTTTCAGTGTGGTACCACATTACTATGTGATCCAAACCAGAAAAAAACCCAGGATCTGTACAACAAGTATGTGAAGAATGCGAAAGTATGAGCCTGACGAAGGCAAATCCCGGACATATCCCAGACATAACTTGCGTTATCCTCTAAAATATTGATCGAAACCAGGTTTAATCGACTATTTCACTGTGGTACCACATTACTACGTGATCCAAACCAGAAAAATACCCAGGATCTGTTCAACAAGTATGTGAAGAACGCGGAAATATGACCCTGATGAGGGCAAATCCCGGGCCTAACCTAGACCTAACATGAGTCATCCTCAAAAATATTGATCGAAACCAGGTTTAATGGACTGTTTCAGTGTGGTACCACAATACTACGGGATCCAAACCAGAAAAAGCCCAGAATCTGGCCACCAAGTATGAGAAATATGCGAAAGTACGAGCCTGATCAGGGCAAATCGCAGACCTATCCCAGACCTAACTTGCGTTGCCCTCTAAAATATTGGTCGAAACCAGGTTTAATCGACTGTTTCAGTGTGGTACCACATTACTATGTGATCCAAACCAGAAAAAAACCCAGGATCTGTACAACAAGTATGTGAAGAATGCGAAAGTATGACCCTGATGAGGGCAAATCCCAGACCTATACCAGACCTAACTTGCGTTGTCCTCTAAAATATTGATGGAAACCAGGTTTAATTGACTGTTTCAGTGTGGTACCACATTACTACGTGATCCAATCCAGAAAAAAACCCACGATCTGTACAACAAGTATGTGAAGAATGCGAAAATATGACCCTGATGAGGGCAAATCCCAGACCTATACCAGACCTAACTTGCGTTGTCCTCTAAAATATTAATGGAAACCAGGTATAATTGACTGTTTCAGTGTGGTACCACATTACTACGTGATCCAATCCAGAAAAAGCCCTGGATCTAGCCATCATGTATGAGTAACATGCGAAAGTATGAGCCTGATGAGGGCAAATCATAGACCTATGCCAGACCCAACATGCGTTATCCCCTAAAACATTTATCAAGACCAGGTTTAATTGAATGTTTCAGTGTGGTACCACATTACTACGTGGTCCAAACCACAAGAAACCCAGGATCCGTTCAACAAGTATGTGAAAAACGCGAAACTATGAGCCTGATGAGGGCAAATCCCAGACCTATCCCAGACCCGACACGCGTTATCCCCTAAAACATTTATCAAGACCAGGTTTAATTGAATGTTTCAGTGTGGTACCACATTACTACGTGGTCCAAACCACAAGAAACCCAGGATCCGTTCAACAAGTATGTGACGAATGCGAAAGTATGTGTCTGATGAGGGCAAATCCCAGGCCTAACCTAGATCTAACATGCGTTATCCTCAAAAATATTGATCGAAACCAGGTTTAACGGACTTTTTCAGTGTGGTACCACATCACTACGTGATCCAAACCAGAAAAATACCCAGGATCCGTTCAACAAGTATGTGAAGAATGCGAAAGTATGTGTCTGATGAGGGAAAATCCCATTCCTAACCTAGACCAAACATGCGTTATCCTGTAAAATATTGATCGAAGCCAGATTTAGTGGACTGCTTCAGTGTGCTACCACATTACTGCGTGATCCAAACCAGAAAAAACCCGGGATCCGTTCAACAAGTGTGTGAAGAATGCGAAAGTATATGTCTGATGAGGGCAAATCCCAGGCCTAACCTAGACAGAATATGCGTTATCCTCAAAAATATTGATCGAAACCAGGTTTAATGGACGGTTTCAGTGTGCTACCACATTACTACGTGATCCAAACCAGAAAAAACCCAGGATCTGTTCAACAAGTATGTGGAGAATGCGAAAGTATGTGTCTGATGAGGGCAAATCCCAGGCCTAACCTAGACATAACATGCGTTGTCCTCTAAAGTATTGATCGATACCAGGTTTAATGGACTGTTTCAGTGTGGTACCACGATACTACGGGATCCAAACCAGAAAAAGCCCAGAATCTGGCCACCAAGTATGAGAAATATGCGAAAGTACGAGCCTGATCAGGGCAAATCGCAGACCTATCCCAGACCTAACTTGCGTTGCCCTCTAAAATATTGGTCGAAACCAGGTTTAATCGACTGTTTCAGTGTGGTACCACATTACTATGTGATCCAAACCAGAAAAAAACCCAGGATCTGTACAACAAGTATGTGAAGAATGCGAAAGTATGAGCCTGACGAAGGCAAATCCCGGACATATCCCAGACATAACTTGCGTTATTCTCTAAAATATTGATCGAAACCAGGTTTAATCGACTATTTCACTGTGGTACCACATTACTACGTGATCCAAACCAGAAAAATACCCAGGATCTGTTCAACAAGTATGTGAAGAACGCGGAAATATGACCCTGATGAGGGCAAATCCCGGGCCTAACCTAGACCTAACATGAGTTATTATCAAAAATATTGATCGCAACCAGGTTTAATCTACTGTTTCAGTGTGGTACCACATTACTACCTGATCCAAACCAGAAAAATACCCAGGACCTGTTCAACAAGTATGTGAAGAACGCGAAAATATGACCTTGATGAGGGCAAATCCCAGACCTATACCAGACCTAACTTGCGTTGTCCTCTAAAATATTAATGGAAACCAGGTATAATTGACTGTTTCAGTGTGGTACCACATTACTACGTGATCCAATCCAGAAAAAGCCCTGGATCTAGCCATCAAGTATGAGTAACATGCGAAAGTATGAGCCTGATGAGGGCAAATCATAGACCTATCCCAGACCCAACATGCGTTATCCCCTAAAACATTTATCAAGACCAGGTTTAATTGAATGTTTCAGTGTGGTACCACATTACTACGTGGTCCAAACCACAAGAAACCCAGGATCCGTTCAACAAGTATGTGAAAAACGCGAAACTATGAGCCTGATGAGGGCAAATCCCAGACCTATCCCAGACCCGACACGCGTTATCCCCTAAAACATTTATCAAGACCAGGTTTAATTGAATGTTTCAGTGTGGTACCACATTACTACGTGGTCCAAACCACAAGAAACCCAGGATCCGTTCAACAAGTATGTGACGAATGCGAAAGTATGTGTCTGATGAGGGCAAATCCCAGGCCTAACCTAGATCTAACATGCGTTATCCTCAAAAATATTGATCGAAACCAGGTTTAACGGACTTTTTCAGTGTGGTACCACATCACTACGTGATCCAAACCAGAAAAATACCCAGGATCCGTTCAACAAGTATGTGAAGAATGCGAAAGTATGTGTCTGATGAGGGAAAATCCCAGGCCTAACCTAGACCAAACATGCGTTATCCTGTAAAATATTGATCGAAACCAGGTTTAATGGACTGTTTCAGTGTGCTACCACATTACTACGTGATCCAAACCAGAAAAAACCCAGGATCTGTTCAACAAGTATGTGGAGAATGCGAAAGTATGTGTCTGATGAGGGCAAATCCCAGGCCTAACCTAGACATAACATGCGTTGTCCTCTAAAGTATTGATCGAAACCAGGTTTAATGGACTGTTTCAGTGTGGTACCACAATACTACGGGATCCAAACCAGAAAAAGCCCAGAATCTGGCCACCAAGTTTGAGAAATATGCGAAAGTATAAGCGAGATCAGGGCAAATCCCGGACCTATCCCAGACCTATCCCAGACCTAACTTGCGTTGTCCTCTAAAATATTGATCGAAACCAGGTTTAATCGACTGTTTCAGTGTGGTACCACATTACTATGTGATCCAAACCAGAAAAAAACCCAGGATCTGTACAACAAGTATGTGAAGAATGCGAAAGTATGAGCCTGACGAAGGCAAATCCCGGACATATCCCAGACATAACTTGCGTTATCCTCTAAAATATTGATCGAAACCAGGTTTAATCGACTATTTCACTGTGGTACCACATTACTACGTGATCCAAACCAGAAAAATACCCAGGATCTGTTCAACAAGTATGTGAAGAACGCGGAAATGTGACCCTGATGAGGGCAAATCCCGGGCCTAACCTAGACCTAACATGAGTCATCCTCAAAAATATTGATCGAAACCAGGTTTAATGGACTGTTTCAGTGTGGTACCACAATACTACGGGATCCAAACCAGAAAAATACCCAGGATCTGTTCAACAAGTATGTGAAGAACGCGAAAATATGACCCTGATGAGGGCAAATCCCAGACCTATACCAGACCTAACTTGCGTTATCCTCTAAAATATTGATCGAAACCAGGTTTAATCGACTATTTCAGTGTGGTACCACATTACTACGTGATCCAAACCTGAAAAAACCCAGCATCTGTTCAACAAGTATGCGACGAATGCGAAAGTATGTGTCTGATATGGGCAAATCCCAGGCCTAACCTAGATCTAACATGCGTTATCCTCAAAAATATTGATCGAAAACAGGTTTAATGGACTTTTTCAGTGTGGTACCACATCACTACGTGATCCAAACCAGAAAAATACCCAGGATGCGTTCAACAAGTATGTGAAGAATGCGAAAGTATGAGCCAGACGAGGGCAAATCCCGGACCTATCCCAGACCTAACATGCGTTATCCTATAAAATATTGATCGAAACCAGGTTTAATGGACTGTTTCAGTGTGCTACCACATTACTACGTGATCCAAACCACAAGAAACCCAGGATCCGTTCAACAAGTATGTGAAGAATGCGAAAGTATGTGTCTGATGAGGGCAAATCCCAGGCCTAACCTAGACAGAACATGCGTTATCCTCTAAAATATTGATCGAAACCAGGTTTAATGGACTGTTTCAGTGTGGTACCACATTACTACGTGATCCAATCCAGAAAAAAACCCAGGATCTGTACAACAAGTGTGTGAAGAATGCGAAAGTATGTGCCTGACGAGGGCAAATCCCGGACCTATACCAGACATAACTTGCGTTATCCTCTAAAATATTGATCGAAACCAGGTTTAATCGACTATTTCAGTGTGGTACCACATTACTACGTGATCCAAACCAGAAAAATACCCAGGATCTGTTCAACAAGTATGTGAAGAACGCGGAAATATGTCCCTGATGAGGGCAAATCCCGGGCCTAACCTAGACCTAACATGAGTTGTCCTCTAAAATATTGATCGAAACCAGATTAAATGGACTGTTTCAGTGTGGTACCACATTATTACGTGATCCAAACCAGAAAAAACCCAGGGTCTGTTCAACAAGTATGTCAAAAACGCGAAACTATGATCCTGATGAGGGCAAATCCCAGACCTATCCCAGACCTAACATGCGTTATCCTCTAAAATATTTATCAAGACCAGGTTTAATTGAATGTTTCAGTGTGGTACCACATTACTACGTGATCAAAACCACAAAAAACACAGGATCCGTTCAACAAGTATGTGGCGAATGCGAAAGTATGTGTCTGATGAGGGCAAATCCCAGGCCTAACCTAGATCTAACATGCGTTATCCTCAAAAATATTGATGGAAACCAGGTTTAATTGACTGTTTCAGTGTGGTACCACATTACTACGTGATCCAATCCAGAAAAAAACCCAGGATCTGTACAACAAGTATGTGAAGAATGCGAAAGTATGAGCCTGACGAGGGCAAATCCCAGACCTATCCCAGACATAACTTACGTTATCCTCTAAAATATTGATCGAAACCAGGTTTAATCGACTATTTCAGTGTGGTACCACATTACTACGTGATCAAAACCAGAAAAATACCCAGGATCTGTTCAACAAGTATGTGGAGAATGCGAAAGTATGTGTCTGATGAGGGCAAATCCCAGGCCTAACCTAGACATAGCATGCGTTATCCTTTAAAATATTCATCGAAACCACGTTAAATGGACTGTTTTAGTGTGGTACCACATTACTACAGGATCCAAACTAGAAAAAGTCCAGAATCTGGCCATCAAGTATGAGAAATATGCGAAAGTACGAGCCGGATGAGAGCAAATCCCGAGACCTATCCCAGACCCAACATGCGTTATCCTCTAAAACATTTATCAAGACCAGGTTTAATTGAATGTTTCAGTGTGGTACCACATTACTACGTGATCCAAACCACAAAAAACCCAGGATCCGTTCAACAAGTATGTGAGGAATGCGAAAGTATGTGTCTGATGAGGGAAAATCCCAGGCCTAACCTAGACCTAACATGCGTTATCCCCTAAAATATTGATCCAAACCAGGTTTAATGGACTGTTTCAGTGTGCTACCACATTACTACGTGATCCAAACCTGAAAAAACCCAGCATCTGTTCAACAAGTATGCGACGAATGCGAAAGTATGTGTCTGATATGGGCAAATCCCAGGCCTAACCTAGATCTAACATGCGTTATCCTCAAAAATATTGATCGAAAACAGGTTTAATGGACTTTTTCAGTGTGGTACCACATCACTACGTGATCCAAACCAGAAAAATACCCAGGATGCGTTCAACAAGTATGTGAAGAATGCGAAAGTATGAGCCAGACGAGGGCAAATCCCGGACCTATCCCAGACCTAACATGCGTTATCCTATAAAATATTGATCGAAACCAGGTTTAATGGACTGTTTCAGTGTGCTACCACATTACTACGTGATCCAAACCACAAGAAACCCAGGATCCGTTCAACAAGTATGTGAAGAATGCGAAAGTATGTGTCTGATGAGGGCAAATCCCAGGCCTAACCTAGACAGAACATGCGTTATCCTCTAAAATATTGATCGAAACCAGGTTTAATGGACTGTTTCAGTGTGGTACCACATTACTACGTGATCCAATCCAGAAAAAAACCCAGGATCTGTACAACAAGTGTGTGAAGAATGCGAAAGTATGTGCCTGACGAGGGCAAATCCCGGACCTATACCAGACATAACTTGCGTTATCCTCTAAAATATTGATCGAAACCAGGTTTAATCGACTATTTCAGTGTGGTACCACATTACTACGTGATCCAAACCAGAAAAATACCCAGGATCTGTTCAACAAGTATGTGAAGAACGCGGAAATATGTCCCTGATGAGGGCAAATCCCGGGCCTAACCTAGACCTAACATGAGTTGTCCTCTAAAATATTGATCGAAACCAGATTAAATGGACTGTTTCAGTGTGGTACCACATTACTACGTGATCCAAACCAGAAAAAACCCAGGGTCTGTTCAACAAGTATGTCAAAAACGCGAAACTATGATCCTGATGAGGGCAAATCCCAGACCTATCCCAGACCTAACATGCGTTATCCTCTAAAATATTTATCAAGACCAGGTTTAATTGAATGTTTCAGTGTGGTACCACATTACTACGTGATCCAAACCACAAAAAACACAGGATCCGTTCAACAAGTATGTGGCGAATGCGAAAGTATGTGTCTGATGAGGGCAAATCCCAGGCCTAACCTAGATCTAACATGCGTTATCCTCAAAAATATTGATGGAAACCAGGTTTAATTGACTGTTTCAGTGTGGTACCACATTACTACGTGATCCAATCCAGAAAAAAACCCAGGATCTGTACAACAAGTATGTGAAGAATGCGAAAGTATGAGCCTGACGAGGGCAAATCCCAGACCTATCCCAGACATAACTTACGTTATCCTCTAAAATATTGATCGAAACCAGGTTTAATCGACTATTTCAGTGTGGTACCACATTACTACGTGATCAAAACCAGAAAAATACCCAGGATCTGTTCAACAAGTATGTGGAGAATGCGAAAGTATGTGTCTGATGAGGGCAAATCCCAGGCCTAACCTAGACATAGCATGCGTTATCCTTTAAAATATTCATCGAAACCACGTTAAATGGACTGTTTTAGTGTGGTACCACATTACTACAGGATCCAAACTAGAAAAAGTCCAGAATCTGGCCATCAAGTATGAGAAATATGCGAAAGTACGAGCCGGATGAGAGCAAATCCCGAGACCTATCCCAGACCCAACATGCGTTATCCTCTAAAACATTTATCAAGACCAGGTTTAATTGAATGTTTCAGTGTGGTACCACATTACTACGTGATCCAAACCACAAAAAACCCAGGATCCGTTCAACAAGTATGTGAGGAATGCGAAAGTATGTGTCTGATGAGGGAAAATCCCAGGCCTAACCTAGACCTAACATGCGTTATCCCCTAAAATATTGATCCAAACCAGGTTTAATGGACTGTTTCAGTGTGCTACCACATTACTACGTGATCCAAACCTGAAAAAACCCAGCATCTGTTCAACAAGTATGCGACGAATGCGAAAGTATGTGTCTGATATGGGCAAATCCCAGGCCTAACCTAGATCTAACATGCGTTATCCTCAAAAATATTGATCGAAAACAGGTTTAATGGACTTTTTCAGTGTGGTACCACATCACTACGTGATCCAAACCAGAAAAATACCCAGGATGCGTTCAACAAGTATGTGAAGAATGCGAAAGTATGAGCCAGACGAGGGCAAATCCCGGACCTATCCCAGACCTAACATGCGTTATCCTATAAAATATTGATCGAAACCAGGTTTAATGGACTGTTTCAGTGTGCTACCACATTACTACGTGATCCAAACCACAAGAAACCCAGGATCCGTTCAACAAGTATGTGAAGAATGCGAAAGTATGTGTCTGATGAGGGCAAATCCCAGGCCTAACCTAGACAGAACATGCGTTATCCTCTAAAATATTGATCGAAACCAGGTTTAATGGACTGTTTCAGTGTGGTACCACATTACTACGTGATCCAATCCAGAAAAAAACCCAGGATCTGTACAACAAGTGTGTGAAGAATGCGAAAGTATGTGCCTGACGAGGGCAAATCCCGGACCTATCCCAGACATAACATGCGTTATCCTCTGAAATATTTATCAAGACCTGGTCTAATTGATTGTTTCAGTGTGGTACCACATTACTACGTGATCCAAACCACAAAAAACCCAGGATCCGTTCAACAAGTATGTGAAGAATGCGAAAATATGACCCTGATGAGGGCAAATCCCAGACCTATCCCAGACCTAACTTGCGTTGTCCTCTAAAATATTGATGGAATCCAGGTTTAATTGACTGTTTCAGTGTGGTACCACATTACTACGTGATCCGATCCAGAAAAAACCCTGGGTCTAGCCATCATGTATGAGTAACATGCGAAAGTATGAGCCTGATGAGGGCAAATCATAGACCTTACCCAGACCAAACATGCGTTATCCTCTAAAATATTCATCGAAACCAGGTTAAATGGACTGTCTCAGTGTGGTACCACATTACTACGTGATCCAAACCAGAAAAATACCCAGGATCCGTTCAACAAGTATGTGAAGAATGCGAAAGTATGTGTCTGATGAGGGAAAATCCCAGGCCTAACCTAGACCAAACATGCGTTATCCTCTAATATATTTATCAAGACCAGATTTAATTGAATGTTTCAGTGTGGTACCACATTACTACGTGATCCAAACCTGAAAAAACCCAGGATCTGTTGAACAAGTATGTGGAGAATGCGAAAGTATGTGTCTGATGAGGGCAAATCCCAGGCCTAACCTAGACATAACATGCGTTGTCCTCTAAAATATTGATCGAAACCAGGTTTAATGGACTGTTTCAGCGTGGTACCACAATACTACGGGATCCAAACCAGAAAAATACCCAGGATCTGTTCAACAAGTATGTGAAGAACGCGGAAATATGACCCTGATGAGGGAAAACTCCGGGCCTAACCTAGACCTAACATGAGTTATCCTCAAAAATATTGACCGAAACCAGGTTTAATCGACTGTTTCAGTGTGGTACCACATTACTACCTGATCCAAACCAGAAAAATACCCAGGATCTGTTCAACAAGTATGTGAAGAACGCGAAAATATGATCCTGATGAGGGCAAATCCCAGACCTATACTAGACCTAACTTGCGCTTTCCTCTAAAATATTGATCGAAACTAGGTTTAATTGACTGTTTCAGAGTGGTACCACAGTACTACGTGATCCAATCCAGAAAAAGCCCAGGATCTAGCCATGAAGTATGAGAAATATGCGAAAGTATGTGTCTGATGAGGGCAAATCCCAGGCCTAACCTATACAGAACATGTGTTATCCTCTAAAATATTGATCGAAACCAGGTTTAATCGACTGTTACAGTGTGGTACCACATTAATACGTGATCCAAACCACAAAAAACCCAGGATCCGTTCAACAAGTATGTGACGAATGCGAAAGTATGTGTCTGATGAGGGCAAATCCCAGGCCTAACCTAGATCTAACATACGTTATCCTCAAAAATATTGATCGAAACCAGGTTTAATGGACTGTTTCAGTGTGCTACCACATTACTACGTGATCCAAACCAGAAAAAACCCAGGATCTGTTCAACAAGTGTGGGGAGAATGCGAAAGTATGTGTCTGATAAGGGCAAATCCCAGGCCTAACCTAGACATAACATGCGTTGTCCTCTAAAATATTGATTGAAACCAGGTTTAATGGACTGTTTCAGTGTGGTACCACAATACTACGGGAGCCAAACCAGAAAAAGCCCAGAATCTGGCCACCAAGTTTGAGAAATATGCGAAAGTATAAGCCAGATCAGGGCAAATCCCAGACCTATCCCAGACCTATCCCAGACCTAACTTGCGTTGTCCTCTAAAATATTGATCGAAACCAGGTTTAATCGACTGTTTCAGTGTGGTACCACATTACTATGTGATCCAAACCAGAAAAAAACCCAGGATCTGTACAACAAGTATGTGAAGAATGCGAAAGTGTGAGCCTGACGAAGGCAAATCCCGGACATATCCCAGACATAACTTGCGTTATCCTCTAAAATATTGATCGAAACCAGGTTCAATCGACTATTTCACTGTGGTACCACATTACTACGTGATCCAAACCAGAAAAATACCCAGGATCTGTTCAACAAGTATGTGAAGAACGCGGAAATATGACCCTGATGAGGGCAAATCCCGGGCCTAACCTAGACCTAACATGAGTCATCCTCAAAAATATTGATCGAAACCAGGTTTAATGGACTGTTTCAGTGTGGTACCACAATACTACGGGATCCAAACCAGAAAAAGCCCAGAATTTGGCCACCAAGTATGAGAAATATGCGAAAGTACGAGCCTGATCAGGGCAAATCCCAGACCTATCCCAGACCTATCCCAGACCTAACTTGCGTTGCCCTCTAAAATATTGGTCGAAACCAGGTTTAATCGACTGTTTCAGTGTGGTACCACATTACTATGTGATCCAAACCAGAAAAAAACCCAGGATCTGTACAACAAGTATGTGAAGAATGCGAAAGTATGAGTCTGACGATGGCATATCCCGGACATATCCCAGACATAACTTGCGTTATCCTCTAAAATATTGATCGAAACCAGGTTTAATCGACTATTTCAGTGTGGTACCACATTACTACGTGATCCAAACCAGAAAAATACGCAGGATCTGTTCAACAAGTATGTGAAGAACGCGAAAATATGACCCTGATGAGGGCAAATCCCAGACCTATACCAGACCTAACTTGCGTTGTCCTCTAAAATATTGATGGAAACCAGGTTTATTTGACTGTTTCAGTGTGGCACCACATTACTACGTGATCCAATCCAGAAAAAAACCCACGATCTGTACAACAAGTATGTGAAGAATGCGAAAGTATGAGCCTGACGAGGGCAAATCCCGGACCTATCCCAGACATAACTTGCGTTATCCTCTAAAATATTGATCGAAACCAGGTTTAATCGACTATTTCAGTGTGGTACCACATTACTACGTGATCCAAAGCAGAAAAATACCCAGGATCTGTTCAACAAGTATGTGAAGAACGCGGAAATATGACCCTGATGAGGGCAAATCCCGGGCCTAACCTAGACCTAACATGAGTTATTATCAAAAATATTGATCGCAACCAGGTTTAATCTACTGTTTCAGTGTGGTACCACATTACTACCTGATCCAAACCAGAAAAATACCCAGGACCTGTTCAACAAGTATGTGAAGAACGCGAAAATATGACCTTGATGAGGGCAAATCCCAGACCTATACCAGACCTAACTTGCGTTGTCCTCTAAAATATTAATGGAAACCAGGTATAATTGACTGTTTCAGTGTGGTACCACATTACTACGTGATCCAATCCAGAAAAAGCCCTGGATCTAGCCATCAAGTATGAGTAACATGCGAAAGTATGAGCCTGATGAGGGCAAATCATAGACCTATCCCAGACCCAACATGCGTTATCCCCTAAAACATTTATCAAGACCAGGTTTAATTGAATGTTTCAGTGTGGTACCACATTACTACGTGGTCCAAACCACAAGAAACCCAGGATCCGTTCAACAAGTATGTGAAAAACGCGAAACTATGAGCCTGATGAGGGCAAATCCCAGACCTATCCCAGACCCGACACGCGTTATCCCCTAAAACATTTATCAAGACCAGGTTTAATTGAATGTTTCAGTGTGGTACCACATTACTACGTGGTCCAAACCACAAGAAACCCAGGATCCGTTCAACAAGTATGTGACGAATGCGAAAGTATGTGTCTGATGAGGGCAAATCCCGGGCCTAACCTAGACCTAACATGAGTCATCCTCAAAAATATTGATCGAAACCAGGTTTAATGGACTGTTTCAGTGTGGTACCACAATACTACGGGATCCAAACCAGAAAAAGCCCAGAATTTGGCCACCAAGTATGAGAAATATGCGAAAGTACGAGCCTGATCAGGGCAAATCCCAGACCTATCCCAGACCTATCCCAGACCTAACTTGCGTTGCCCTCTAAAATATTGGTCGAAACCAGGTTTAATCGACTGTTTCAGTGTGGTACCACATTACTATGTGATCCAAACCAGAAAAAAACCCAGGATCTGTACAACAAGTATGTGAAGAATGCGAAAGTATGAGTCTGACGATGGCATATCCCGGACATATCCCAGACATAACTTGCGTTATCCTCTAAAATATTGATCGAAACCAGGTTTAATCGACTATTTCAGTGTGGTACCACATTACTACGTGATCCAAACCAGAAAAATACGCAGGATCTGTTCAACAAGTATGTGAAGAACGCGAAAATATGACCCTGATGAGGGCAAATCCCAGACCTATACCAGACCTAACTTGCGTTGTCCTCTAAAATATTGATGGAAACCAGGTTTATTTGACTGTTTCAGTGTGGTACCACATTACTACGTGATCCAATCCAGAAAAAAACCCACGATCTGTACAACAAGTATGTGAAGAATGCGAAAGTATGAGCCTGACGAGGGCAAATCCCGGACCTATCCCAGACATAACTTGCGTTATCCTCTAAAATATTGATCGAAAACAGGTTTAATCGACTATTTCAGTGTGGTACCACATTACTACGTGATCCAAAGCAGAAAAATACCCAGGATCTGTTCAACAAGTATGTGAAGAACGCGGAAATATGACCCTGATGAGGGCAAATCCCGGGCCTAACCTAGACCTAACATGAGTTATTATCAAAAATATTGATCGCAACCAGGTTTAATCTACTGTTTCAGTGTGGTACCACATTACTACCTGATCCAAACCAGAAAAATACCCAGGACCTGTTCAACAAGTATGTGAAGAACGCGAAAATATGACCTTGATGAGGGCAAATCCCAGACCTATACCAGACCTAACTTGCGTTGTCCTCTAAAATAATAATGGAAACCAGGTATAATTGACTGTTTCAGTGTGGTACCACATTACTACGTGATCCAATCCAGAAAAAGCCCTGGATCTAGCCATCAAGTATGAGTAACATGCGAAAGTATGAGCCTGATGAGGGCAAATCATAGACCTATCCCAGACCCAACATGCGTTATCCCCTAAAACATTTATCAAGACCAGGTTTAATTGAATGTTTCAGTGTGGTACCACATTACTACGTGGTCCAAACCACAAGAAACCCAGGATCCGTTCAACAAGTATGTGAAAAACGCGAAACTATGAGCCTGATGAGGGCAAATCCCAGACCTATCCCAGACCCGACACGCGTTATCCCCTAAAACATTTATCAAGACCAGGTTTAATTGAATGTTTCAGTGTGGTACCACATTACTACGTGGACCAAACCACAAGAAACCCAAGATCCGTTCAACAAGTATGTGACGAATGCGAAAGTATGTGTCTGATGAGGGCAAATCCCAGGCCTAACCTAGATCTAACATGCGTTATCCTCAAAAATATTGATCGAAACCAGGTTTAACGGACTTTTTCAGTGTGGTACCACATCACTACGTGATCCAAACCAGAAAAATACCCAGGATCCGTTCAACAAGTATGTGAAGAATGCGAAAGTATGTGTCTGATGAGGGAAAATCCCAGGCCTAACCTAGACCAAACATGCGTTATCCTGTAAAATATTGATCGAAGCCAGATTTAGTGGACTGCTTCAGTGTGCTACCACATTACTGCGTGATCCAAACCAGAAAAAACCCGGGATCCGTTCAACAAGTGTGTGAAGAATGCGAAAGTATATGTCTGATGAGGGCAAATCCCAGGCCTAACCTAGACAGAACATGCGTTATCCTCAAAAATATTGATCGAAACCAGGTTTAATGGACTGTTTCAGTGTGCTACCACATTACTACGTGATCCAAACCAGAAAAAACCCAGGATCTGTTCAACAAGTATGTGGAGAATGCGAAAGTATGTGTCTGATGAGGGCAAATCCCAGGCCTAACCTAGACATAACATGCGTTGTTCTCTAAAGTATTGATCGAAACCAGGTTTAATGGACTGTTTCAGTGTGGTACCACAATACTACGGGATCCAAACCAGAAAAAGCCCATTATCTGGCCACCAAGTATGAGAAATATGCGAAAGTATAAGCCAGATCAGGGCAAATCCCGGACCTATCCCAGACCTATCCCAGACCTAACTTGCGTTGTCCTCTAAAATATTGATCGAAACCAGGTTTAATCGACTGTTTCAGTGTGGTACCACATTACTATGTGATCCAAACCAGAAAAAAACCCAGGATCTGTACAACAAGTATGTGAAGAATGCGAAAGTATGAGCCTGACGAAGGCAAATCCCGGACATATCCCAGACATAACTTGCGTTATCCTCTAAAATATTGATCGAAACCAGGTTTAATCGACTATTTCACTGTGGTACCACATTACTACGTGATCCAAACCAGAAAAATACCCAGGATCTGTTCAACAAGTATGTGAAGAACGCGGAAATGTGACCCTGATGAGGGCAAATCCCGGGCCTAACCTAGACCTAACATGAGTCATCCTCAAAAATATTGATCGAAACCAGGTTTAATCGACTATTTCAGTGTGGTACCACATTACTACGTGATCCAAACCAGAAAAATACGCAGGATCTGTTCAACAAGTATGTGAAGAACGCGAAAATATGACCCTGATGAGGGCAAATCCCAGACCTATACCAGACCTAACTTGCGTTGTCCTCTAAAATATTGATGGAAACCAGGTTTAATTGACTGTTTCAGTGTGGTACCACATTACTACGTGATCCAATCCAGAAAAAAACCCACGATCTGTACAACAAGTATGTGAAGAATGCGAAAGTATGAGCCTGACGAGGGCAAATCCCGGACCTATCCCAGACATAACTTGCGTTATCCTCTAAAATATTGATCGAAATCAGGTTTAATCGACTATTTCAGTGTGGTACCACATTACTACGTGATGCAAAGCAGAAAAATACCCAGGATCTGTTCAACAAGTATGTGAAGAACGCGGAAATATGACCCTGATGAGGGCAAATCCCGGGCCTAACCTAGACCTAACATGAGTTATTATCAAAAATATTGATCGCAACCAGGTTTAATCTACTGTTTCAGTGTGGTACCACATTACTACCTGATCCAAACCAGAAAAATACCCAGGACCTGTTCAACAAGTATGTGAAGAACGCGAAAATATGACCCTGATAAGGGCAAATCCCAGACCTTTACCAGACCTAACTTGCGTTGTCCTCTAAAATATTAATGGAAACCAGGTATAATTGACTGTTTCAGTGTGGTACCACATTACTACGTGATCCAATCCAGAAAAAGCCCTGGATCTAGCCATCAAGTATGAGTAACATGCGAAAGTATGTGTCTGATGAGGGCAAATCCCAGGCCTAACCTAGACATAACATGCGTTGTCCTCTAAAATATTGATCGAAACCAGGCTTAATGGACTGTTTCAGCGTGGTACCACAATACTACGGGATCCAAACCAGAAAAATACCCAGGATCTGTTCAACAAGTATGTGAAGAACGCGGAAATATGACCCTGATGAGGGAAAACTCCGGGCCTAACCTAGACCTAACATGAGTTATCCTCAAAAATATTGACCGAAACCAGGTTTAATCGACTGTTTCAGTGTGGTACCACATTACTACCTGATCCAAACCAGAAAAATACCCAGGATCTGTTCAACAAGTATGTGAAGAACGCGAAAATATGATCCTGATGAGCGCAAATCCCAGACCTATACTAGACCTAACTTGCGCTTTCCTCTAAAATATTGATCGAAACTAGGTTTAATTGACTGTTTCAGAGTGGTACCACAGTACTACGTGATCCAATCCAGAAAAAGCCCAGGATCTAGCAATGAAGTATGAGAAATATGCGAAAGTATGTGTCTGATGAGGGCAAATCCCAGGCCTAACCTAGACAGAACATGCGTTATCCTCTAAAATATTGATCGAAACCAGGTTTAATCGACTGTTACAGTGTGGTACCACATTACTACGTGATCCAAACCACAAAAAACCCAGGATCCGTTCAACAAGTATGTGACGAATGCGAAAGTATGTGTCTGATGAGGGCAAATCCCAGGCCTAACCTAGATCTAACTTGCGTTATCCTCAAAAATATTGATCGAAACCAGGTTTAATGGACTGTTTCAGTGTGCTACCACATTACTACGTGATCCAAACCAGAAAAAACCCAGGATCTGTTGAACAAGTATGTGGAGAATGCGAAAGTATGTGTCTGATGAGGGCAAATCCCAGGCCTAACCTAGACATAACATGCGTTGTCCTCTAAAATATTGATCGAAACCAGGTTTAATGGACTGTTTCAGTGTGGTACCACAATACTACGGGATCCAAACCAGAAAAAGCCCAGAATCTGGCCACCAAGTTTGAGAAATATGCGAAAGTATAAGCCAGATCAGGGCAAATCCCAGACCTATCCCAGACCTATCCCAGACCTAACTTGCGTTGTCCTCTAAAATATTGATCGAAACCAGGTTTAATCGACTGTTTCAGTGTGGTACCACATTACTATGTGATCCAAACCAGAAAAAAACCCAGGATCTGTACAACAAGTATGTGAAGAATGCGAAAGTATGAGCCTGACGAAGGCAAATCCCGGACATATCCCAGACATAACTTGCGTTATCCTCTAAAATATTGATCGAAACCAGGTTTAATCGACTATTTCACTGTGGTACCACATTACTACGTGATCCAAACCAGAAAAATACCCAGGATCTGTTCAACAAGTATGTGAAGAACGCGGAAATATGACCCTGATGAGGGCAAATCCCGGGCCTAACCTAGACCTAACATGAGTCATCCTCAAAAATATTGATCGAAACCAGGTTTAATGGACTGCTTCAGTGTGGTACCACAATACTACGGGATCCAAACCAGAAAAAGCCCAGAATCTGGCCACCAAGTATGAGAAATATGCGAAAGTACGAGCCTGATCAGGGCAAATCCCAGACCTATCCCAGACCTAACTTGCGTTGCCCTCTAAAATATTGGTCGAAACCAGGTTTAATCGACTGTTTCAGTGTGGTACCACATTACTATGTGATCCAAACCAGAAAAAAACCCAGGATCTGTACAACAAGTATGTGAAGAATGCGAAAGTATGAGCCTGACGAAGGCAAATCCCGGACATATCCCAGACATAACTTGCGTTATCCTCTAAAATATTGATCGAAACCAGGTTTAATCGACTATTTCACTGTGGTACCACATTACTACGTGATCCAAACCAGAAAAATACCCAGGATCTGTTCAACAAGTATGTGAAGAACGCGGAAATATGACCCTGATGAGGGCAAATCCCGGGCCTAACCTAGACCTAACATGAGTCATCCTCAAAAATATTGATCGAAACCAGGTTTAATTGACTGTTTCAGTGTGGTACCACATTACTACGTGATCCAATCCAGAAAAAAACCCACGATCTGTACAACAAGTATGTGAAGAATGCGAAAGTATGAGCCTGACGAGGGCAAATCCCGGACCTATCCCAGACATAACTTGCGTTATCCTCTTAAATATTGATCGAAACCAGGTTTAATCGACTATTTCAGAGTGGTACCACATTACTACGTGATCCAAAGCAGAAAAATACCCAGGTTCTGTTCAACAAGTATGTGAAGAACGCGGAAATATGACCCTGATGAGGGCAAATCCCGGGCCTAACCTAGACCTAACATGAGTTATTATCAAAAATATTGATCGCAACCAGGTTTAATCTACTGTTTCAGTGTGGTACCACATTACTACCTGATCCAAACCAGAAAAATACCCAGGACCTGTTCAACAAGTATGTGAAGAACGCGAAAATATGACCTTGATGAGGGCAAATCCCAGACCTATGCCAGACCTAACTTGCGTTGTCCTCTAAAATATTAATGGAAACCAGGTATAATTGACTGTTTCAGTGTGGTACCACATTACTACGTGATCCAATCCAGAAAAAGCCCTGGATCTAGCCATCAAGTATGAGTAACATGCGAAAGTATGAGCCTGATGAGGGCAAATCATAGACCTATCCCAGACCCAACATGCGTTATCCCCTAAAACATTTATCAAGACCAGGTTTAATTGAATGTTTCAGTGTGGTACCACATTACTACGTGGTCCAAACCACAAGAAACCCAGGATCCGTTCAACAAGTATGTGAAAAACGCGAAACTATGAGCCTGATGAGGGCAAATCCCAGACCTATCCCAGACCCAACACGCGTTATCCCCTAAAACATTTATCAAGACCAGGTTTAATTGAATGTTTCAGTGTGGTACCACATTACTACGTGGTCCAAACCACAAGAAACCCAGGATCCGTTCAACAAGTATGGGACGAATGCGAAAGTATGTGTCTGATGAGGGCAAATCCCAGGCCTAACCTAGATCTAACATGCGTTATCCTCAAAAATATTGATCGAAACCAGGTTTAACGGACTTTTTCAGTGTGGTACCACATCACTACGTGATCCAAACCAGAAAAATACCCAGGATCCGTTCAACAAGTATGTGAAGAATGCGAAAGTATGTGTCTGATGAGGGAAAATCCCAGGCCTAATCTAGACCAAACATGCGTTATCCTGTAAAATATTGATCGAAGCCAGATTTAGTGGACTGCTTCAGTGTGCTACCACATTACTGCGTGATCCAAACCAGAAAAAACCCGGGATCCGTTCAACAAGTGTGTGAAGAATGCGAAAGTATATGTCTGATGAGGGCAAATCCCAGGCCTAACCTAGACAGAACATGCGTTATCCTCAAAAATATTGATCGAAACCAGGTTTAATGGACTGTTTCAGTGTGCTACCACATTACTACGTGATCCAAACCAGAAAAAACCCAGGATCTGTTCAACAAGTATGTGGAGAATGCGAAAGTATGTGTCTGATGAGGGCAAATCCCAGGCCTAACCTAGACATAACATGCGTTGTCCTCTAAAGTATTGATCGAAACCAGGTTTAATGGACTGTTTCAGTGTGGTACCACAATACTACGGGATCCAAACCAGAAAAAGCCCAGAATCTGGCCACCAAGTTTGAGAAATATGCGAAAGTATAAGCCAGATCAGGGCAAATCCCAGACCTATCCCAGACCTATCCCAGACCTAACTTGCGTTGTCCTCTAAAATATTGATCGAAACCAGGTTTAATCGACTGTTTCAGTGTGGTACCACATTACTATGTGATCCAAACCAGAAAAAAACCCAGGATCTGTACAACAAGTATGTGAAGAATGCGAAAGTATGAGTCTGACGATGGCATATCCCGGACATATCCCAGACATAACTTCCGTTATCCTCTAAAATATTGATCGAAACCAGGTTTAATCGACTATTTCACTGTGGTACCACATTACTACGTGATCCAAACCAGAAAAATACCCAGGATCTGTTCAACAAGTATGTGAAGAACGCGGAAATATGACCCTGATGAGGGCAAATCCCGGGCCTAACCTAGACCTAACATGAGTCATCCTCAAAAATATTGATCGAAACCAGGTTTAATGGACTGTTTCAGTGTGGTACCACAATACTACGGGATCCAAACCAGAAAAATCCCAGAATTTGGCCACCAAGTATGAGAAATATGCGAAAGTACGAGCCTGATCAGGGCAAATCCCAGACCTATCCCAGACCTAACTTGCGTTGCCCTCTAAAATATTGGTCGAAACCAGGTTTAATCGACTGTTTCAGTGTGGTACCACATTACTATGTGATCCAAACCAGAAAAAAACCCAGGATCTGTACAACAAGTATGTGAAGAATGCGAAAGTATGAGTCTGACGATGGCATATCCCGGACATATCCCAGACATAACTTGCGTTATCCTCTAAAATATTGATCGAAACCAGGTTTAATCGACTATTTCAGTGTGGTACCACATTACTACGTGATCCAAACTAGAAAAATACGCAGGATCTGTTCAACAAGTATGTGAAGAACGCGAAAATATGACCCTGATGAGGGCAAATCCCAGACCTATACCAGACCTAACTTGCGTTGTCCTCTAAAATATTGATGGAAACCAGGTTTATTTGACTGTTTCAGTGTGGTACCACATTACTACGTGATCCAATCCAGAAAAAAACCCACGATCTGTACAACAAGTATGTGAAGAATGCGAAAGTATGAGCCTGACGAGGGCAAATCCCGGACCTATCCCAGACATAACTTGCGTTATCCTCTAAAATATTGATCGAAACCAGGTTTAATCGACTATTTCAGTGTGGTACCACATTACTACGTGATCCAAAGCAGAAAAATACCCAGGATCTGTTCAACAAGTATGTGAAGAACGCGGAAATATGACCCTGATGAGGGCAAATCCCGGGCCTAACCTAGACCTAACATGAGTTATTATCAAAAATATTGATCGCAACCAGGTTTAATCTACTGTTTCAGTGTGGTACCACATTACTACCTGATCCAAACCAGAAAAATACCCAGGACCTGTTCAACAAGTATGTGAAGAACGCGAAAATATGACCTTGATGAGGGCAAATCCCAGACCTATACCAGACCTAACTTGCGTTGTCCTCTAAAATATTAATGGAAACCAGGTATAATTGACTGTTTCGGTGTGGTACCACATTACTACGTGATCCAATCCAGAAAAAGCCCTGGATCTAGCCATCAAGTATGAGTAACATGCGAAAGTATGAGCCTGATGAGGGCAAATCATAGACCTATCCCAGACCCAACATGCGTTATCCCCTAAAACATTTATCAAGACCAGGTTTAATTGAATGTTTCTGTGTGGTACCACATTACTACGTGGTCCAAACCACAAGAAACCCAGGATCCGTTCAACAAGTATGTGAAAAACGCGAAACTATGAGCCTGATGAGGGCAAATCCCAGACCTATCCCAGACCCGACACGCGTTATCCCCTAAAACATTTATCAAGACCAGGTTTAATTGAATGTTTCAGTGTGGTACCACATTACTACGTGGTCCAAACCACAAGAAACCCAGGATCCGTTCAACAAGTATGTGACGAATGCGAAAGTATGTGTCTGATGAGGGCAAATCCCAGGCCTAACCTAGATCTAACATGCGTTATCCTCAAAAATATTGATCGAAACCAGGTTTAACGGACTTTTTCAGTGTGGTACCACATCACTACGTGATCCAAACCAGAAAAATACCCAGGATCCGTTCAACAAGTATGTGAAGAATGCGAAAGTATGTGTCTGATGAGGGAAAATCCCAGGCCTAACCTAGACCAAACATGCGTTATCCTGTAAAATATTGATCGAAGCCAGATTTAGTGGACTGCTTCAGTGTGCTACCACATTACTGCGTGATCCAAACCAGAAAAAACCCGGGATCCGTTCAACAAGTGTGTGAAGAATGCGAAAGTATATGTCTGATGAGGGCAAATCCCGGACCTATCCCAGACCTATCCCAGACCTAACTTGCGTTGTCCTCTAAAATATTGATCGAAACCAGGTTTAATCGACTGTTTCAGTGTGGTACCACATTACTATGTGATCCAAACCAGAAAAAAACCCAGGATCTGTACAAGAAGTATGTGAAGAATGCGAAAGTATGGGCCTGACGAAGGCAAATCCCGGACATATCCCAGACATAACTTGCGTTATCCTCTAAAATATTGATCGAAACCAGGTTTAATCGACTATTTCACTGTGGTACCACATTACTACGTGATCCAAACCAGAAAAATACCCAGGATCTGTTCAACAAGTATGTGAAGAACGCGGAAATGTGACCCTGATGAGGGCAAATCCCGGGCCTAACCTAGACCTAACATGAGTCATCCTCAAAAATATTGAGCGAAACCAGGTTTAATGGACTGTTTCAGTGTGGTACCACAATACTACGGGATCCAAACCAGAAAAAGCCCAGAATCTGGCCACCAAGTATGAGAAATATGCGAAAGTACGAGCCTGATCAGGGCAAATCCCAGACCTATCCCAGACCTTACTTGAGTTGCCCTCTAAAATATTGGTCGAAACCAGGTTTAATCGACTGTTTCAGTGTGGTACCACATTACTATGTGATACAAACCAGAAAAAAACCCAGGATCTGTACAACAAGTATGTGAAGAATGCGAAAGTATGAGCCTGACGATGGTATATCCCGGACATATCCCAGACATAACTTGCGTTATCCTCTAAAATATTGATCGAAACCAGGTTTAATCGACTATTTCAGTGTGGTACCACATTACTACCTGATCCAAACCAGAAAAATACCCAGGACCTATTCAACAAGTTTGTGAAGAACGCGAAAATATGACCCTGATGAGGGCAAATCCCAGACCTTTACCAGACCTAACTTGCGTTGTCCTCTAAAATATTAATGGAAACCAGGTATAATTGACTGTTTCAGTGTGGTACCACATTACTACGTGATCCAATCCAGAAAAAGCCCTGGATCTAGCCATCAAGTATGAGTAACATGCGAAAGTATGTGTCTGATGAGGGCAAATCCCAGGCCTAACCTAGACATAACATGCGTTGTCCTCTAAAATATTGATCGAAACCAGGTTTAATGGACTGTTTCAGCGTGGTACCACAATACTACGGGATCCAAACCAGAAAAATACCCAGGATCTGTTCAACAAGTATGTGAAGAACGCGGAAATATGACCCTGATGAGGGAAAACTCCGGGCCTAACCTAGACCTAACATGAGTTATCCTCAAAAATATTGACCGAAACCAGGTTTAATCGACTGTTTCAGTGTGGTACCACATTACTACCTGATCCAAACCAGAAAAATACCCAGGATCTGTTCAACAAGTATGTGAAGAACGCGAAAATATGATCCTGATGAGGGCAAATCCCAGACCTATACTAGACCTAACTTGCGCTTTCCTCTAAAATATTGATCGAAACTAGGTTTAATTGACTGTTTCAGAGTGGTACCACAGTACTACGTGATCCAATCCAGAAAAAGCCCAGGATCTAGCAATGAAGTATGAGAAATATGCGAAAGTATGTGTCTGATGAGGGCAAATCCCAGGCCTAACCTAGACAGAACATGCGTTATCCTCTAAAATATTGATCGAAACCAGGTTTAATCGACTGTTACAGTGTGGTACCACATTACTACGTGATCCAAACCACAAAAAACCCAGGATCCGTTCAACAAGTATGTGACGAATGCGAAAGTATGTGTCTGATGAGGGCAAATCCCAGGCCTAACCTAGATCTAACTTGCGTTATCCTCAAAAATATTGATCGAAACCAGGTTTAATGGACTGTTTCAGTGTGCTACCACATTACTACGTGATCCAAACCAGAAAAAACCCAGGATCTGTTGAACAAGTATGTGGAGAATGCGAAAGTATGTGTCTGATGAGGGCAAATCCCAGGCCTAACCTAGACATAACATGCGTTGTCCTCTAAAATATTGATCGAAACCAGGTTTAATGGACTGTTTCAGTGTGGTACCACAATACTACGGGATCCAAACCAGAAAAAGCCCAGAATCTGGCCACCAAGTTTGAGAAATATGCGAAAGTATAAGCCAGATCAGGGCAAATCCCAGACCTATCCCAGACCTATCCCAGACCTAACTTGCGTTGTCCTCTAAAATATTGATCGAAACCAGGTTTAATCGACTGTTTCAGTGTGGTACCACATTACTATGTGATCCAAACCAGAAAAAAACCCAGGATCTGTACAACAAGTATGTGAAGAATGCGAAAGTATGAGCCTGACGAAGGCAAATCCCGGACATATCCCAGACATAACTTGCGTTATCCTCTAAAATATTGATCGAAACCAGGTTTAATCGACTATTTCACTGTGGTACCACATTACTACGTGATCCAAACCAGAAAAATACCCAGGATCTGTTCAACAAGTATGTGAAGAACGCGGAAATATGACCCTGATGAGGGCAAATCCCGGGCCTAACCTAGACCTAACATGAGTCATCCTCAAAAATATTGATCGAAACCAGGTTTAATGGACTGTTTCAGTGTGGTACCACAATACTACGGGATCCAAACCAGAAAAAGCCCAGAATCTGGCCACCAAGTATGAGAAATATGCGAAAGTACGAGCCTGATCAGGGCAAATCCCAGACCTATCCCAGACCTAACTTGCGTTGCCCTCTAAAATATTGGTCGAAACCAGGTTTAATCGACTGTTTCAGTGTGGTACCACATTACTATGTGATCCAAACCAGAAAAAAACCCTGGATCTGTACAACAAGTATGTGAAGAATGCGAAAGTATGAGCCTGACGAAGGCAAATCCCGGACATATCCCAGACATAACTTGCGTTATCCTCTAAAATATTGATCGAAACCAGGTTTAATCGACTATTTCACTGTGGTACCACATTACTACGTGATCCAAACCAGAAAAATACCCAGGATCTGTTCAACAAGTATGTGAAGAACGCGGAAATATGACCCTGATGAGGGCAAATCCCGGGCCTAACCTAGACCTAACATGAGTCATCCTCAAAAATATTGATCGAAACCAGGTTTAATTGACTGTTTCAGTGTGGTACCACATTACTACGTGATCCAATCCAGAAAAAAACCCACGATCTGTACAACAAGTATGTGAAGAATGCGAAAGTATGAGCCTGACGAGGGCAAATCCCGGACCTATCCCAGACATAACTTGCGTTATCCTCTTAAATATTGATCGAAACCAGGTTTAATCGACTATTTCAGTGTGGTACCACATTACTACGTGATCCAAAGCAGAAAAATACCCAGGTTCTGTTCAACAAGTATGTGAAGAACGCGGAAATATGACCCTGATGAGGGCAAATTCCGGGCCTAACCTAGACCTAACATGAGTTATTATCAAAAATATTGATCGCAACCAGGTTTAATCTACTGTTTCAGTGTGGTACCACATTACTACCTGATCCAAACCAGAAAAATACCCAGGACCTGTTCAACAAGTATGTGAAGAACGCGAAAATATGACCTTGATGAGGGCAAATCCCAGACCTATACCAGACCTAACTTGCGTTGTCCTCTAAAATATTAATGGAAACCAGGTATAATTGACTGTTTCAGTGTGGTACCACATTACTACGTGATCCAATCCAGAAAAAGCCCTGGATCTAGCCATCAAGTATGAGTAACATGCGAAAGTATGAGCCTGATGAGGGCAAATCATAGACCTATCCCAGACCCAACATGCGTTATCCCCTAAAACATTTATCAAGACCAGGTTTAATTGAATGTTTCAGTGTGGTACCACATTACTACGTGGTCCAAACCACAAGAAACCCAGGATCCGTTCAACAAGTATGTGAAAAACGCGAAACTATGAGCCTGATGAGGGCAAATCCCAGACCTATCCCAGACCCAACACGCGTTATCCCCTTAAACATTTATCAAGACCAGGTTTAATTGAATGTTTCAGTGTGGTACCACATTACTACGTGGTCCAAACCACAAGAAACCCAGGATCCGTTCAACAAGTATGTGACGAATGCGAAAGTATGTGTCTGATGAGGGCAAATCCCAGGCCTAACCTAGATCTAACATGCGTTATCCTCAAAAATATTGATCGAAACCAGGTTTAACGGACTTTTTCAGTGTGGTACCACATCACTACGTGATCCAAACCAGAAAAATACCCAGGATCCGTTCAACAAGTATGTGAAGAATGCGAAAGTATGTGTCTGATGAGGGAAAATCCCAGGCCTAACCTAGACCAAACATGCGTTATCCTGTAAAATATTGATCGAAGCCAGATTTAGTGGACTGCTTCAGTGTGCTACCACATTACTGCGTGATCCAAACCAGAAAAAACCCGGGATCCGTTCAACAAGTGTGTGAAGAATGCGAAAGTATATGTCTGATGAGGGCAAATCCCAGGCCTAACCTAGACAGAACATGCGTTATCCTCAAAAATATTGATCGAAACCAGGTTTAATGGACTGTTTCAGTGTGCTACCACATTACTACGTGATCCAAACCAGAAAAAACCCAGGATCTGTTCAACAAGTAGGTGGAGAATGCGAAAGTATGTGTCTGATGAGGGCAAATCCCAGGCCTAACCTAGCCATAACATGCGTTGTCCTCTAAAGTATTGATCGAAACCAGGTTTAATGGACTGTTTCAGTGTGGTACCACAATACTACGGGATCCAAACCAGAAAAAGCCCAGAATCTGGCCACCAAGTATGAGAAATATGCGAAAGTACGAGCCTGATCAGGGCAAATCCCAGACCTATCCCAGACCTAACTTGAGTTGCCCTCTAAAATATTGGTCGAAACCAGGTTTAATCGACTGTTTCAGTGTGGTACCACATTACTATGTGATCCAAACCAGAAAAAAACCCAGGATCTGTACAACAAGTATGTGAAGAATGCGAAAGTATGAGCCTGACGGTAGCATATCCCGGACATATCCCAGACATAACTTGCGTTATCCTCTAAAATATTGATCGAAACCAGGTTTAATCGACTATTTCAGTGTGGTACCACATTACTACGTGATCCAAACCAGAAAAATACGCAGGATCTGTTCAACAAGTATGTGAAGAACGCGAAAATATGACCCTGATGAGGGCAAATCCCGGGCCTAACCTAGACCTAACATGAGTCATCCTCAAAAATATTGATCGAAACCAGGTTTAATTGACTGTTTCAGTGTGGTACCACATTACCACGTGATCCAATCCAGAAAAAAACCCACGATCTGTACAACAAGTATGTGAAGAATGCGAAAGTATGAGCCTGACGAGGGCAAATCCCGGACCTATCCCAGACATAACTTGCGTTATCCTCTAAAATATTGATCGAAATCAGGTTTAATCGACTATTTCAGTGTGGTACCACATTACTACGTGATCCAAAGCAGAAAAATACACAGGATCTGTTCAACAAGTATGTGAAGAACGCGGAAATATGACCCTGATGAGGGCAAATCCCGGGCCTAACCTAGACCTAACATGAGTTTTTATCAAAAATATTGATCGCAACCAGGTTTAATCTACTGTTTCAGTGTGGTACCACATTACTACCTGAACCAAACCAGAAAAACACCCAGGACCTGTTCAACAAGTATGTGAAGAACGCGAAAATATGACCCTGATGAGGGCAAATCCCAGACCTATACCAGACCTAACTTGCGTTGTCCTCTAAAATATTAATGGAAGCCAGGTATAATTGACTGTTTCACTGTGGTACCACATTACTACGTGATCCAATCCAGAAAAAGCCCTGGATCTAGCCATCAAGTATGAGTAACATGCGAAAGTATGAGCCTGATCAGGGCAAATCATAGACCTATCCCAGACCCAACATGCGTTATCCCCTAAAACATTTATCAAGACCAGGTTTAATTGAATGTTTCAGTGTGGTACCACATTACTACGGTGTCCAAACCACAAGAAACCCAGGATCCGTTCAACAAGTATGTGAAAAACGCGAAACTATGAGCCTGATGAGGGCAAATCCCAGACCTATCCCAGACCCAACATGCGTTATCCCCTAAAACATTTATCAAGACCAGGTTTAATTGAATGTTTCAGTGTGGTACCACATTACTACGTGGTCCAAACCACAAGAAACCCAGGATCCGTTCAACAAGTATGTGACGAATGCGAAAGTATGTGTCTGATGAGGGCAAATCCCAGGCCTAACCTAGATCTAACATGCGTTATCCTCAAAAATATTGATCGAAACCAGGTTTAACGGACTTTTTCAGTGTGGTACCACATCACTACGTGATCCAAACCAGAAAAATACCCAGGATCCGTTCAACAAGTATGTGAAGAATGCGAAAGTATGTGTCTGATGAGGAAAAATCCCAGGCCTAACCTAGACCAAACATGCGTTATCCTGTAAAATATTGATCGAAGCCAGATTTAGTGGACTGCTTCAGTGTGCTACCACATTACTGCGTGATCCAAACCAGAAAAAACCCGGGATCCGTTCAACAAGTGTGTGAAGAATGCGAAAGTATATGTCTGATGAGGGCAAATCCCAGGCCTAACCTAGACAGAACATGCGTTATCCTCTAAAATATTGATCGAAACCAGGTTTAATGGACTGTTTCAGTGTGCTACCACATTACTACGTGATCCAAACCAGAAAAAACCCAGGATCCATTCAACAAGTATGTGGAGAATGCGAAAGTATGTGTCTGATGAGGGCAAATCCCAGGCCTAACCTAGACCTAACATGCGCTACCATCAAGAATACTGATCGGTACCAGGTTTAATCGACTTTTTCAGTGTGGTATCACATTACTATGTGACCCAATCCAGAAAAATACCCAGGATCTGTACAACAAGTATGTGAAGAATGCGAAAGTATGAGCCTGACGAGGGCAAATCCCGGAACTATCCCAGACATAACTTGCGTTATCCTCTAAAATATTGGTCGAAACCAGGTTTAATCGACTATTTCAGTGTGGTACCACATTACTACGTGATCCAAATCAGAAAAATACCCAGGATCTGTTCAACAAGTGTGTGAAGAATGCGAAAGTATGACCCTGATGAGGGCAAATCCCAGACCTATCCCGGACCTAACTTGCGTTGTCCTCTAAAATATTGATGGAAACCAGGTTTAATGGACTGTTTCAGTGTGGTACCACATTACTACGTGATCCAATCCAGAAAAAAACCCAGGATCTGTACAACAAGTGTGTGAAGAATGCGAAAGTATGAGCCTGACGAGGGCAAATCCCGGACCTATCCCAGACATAACTTGCGTTATCCTCTAAAATATTGATCGAAACCAGGTTTAATCGACTATTTCAGTGTGGTACCACATTACTACGTGATCCAAAGCAGAAAAATACCCAGGATCTGTTCAACAAGTATGTGAAGAACGCGGAAATATGACCCTGATGAGGGCAAATCCCGGGCCTAACCTAAACCTAACATGAGTTATCCTCAAAAATATTGATCGAAACCAGGTTTAATCGACTGTTTCAGTGTGGTACCACATTACTACCTGATCCAAACCAGAAAAATACCCAGGATCTGTTCAACAAGTATGTGAAGAACGCGAAAATATGACCCAGATGAGGGCAAATCACAGACCTATACCAGACCTAACTTGCGTTGTCCTCTAAAATATTGATGGAAACCAGGTTTAATTGACTGTTTCAGTGTGGTACCACATTACTTCGTGATGCAATCCAGAAAAAGCCCTGGATCTAGCCATCAAGTATGAGTAATGTGCGAATGTATGAGCCTGATGAGGGCAAATCCTAGACCTAACATGCGTTATCCTCTAAAATATTTATCAAGACCAGGTTTAATTGAATGCTTCAGTGTGGTACCACTTTACTACGTGATCTAAACCTGAAAAAACCCAGGATCTGTTCAACTAGTATGTGGAGAATGCGAAAGTATGTGTCTGATGAGGGCAAATCCCTGGCCTAACCTAGACATAACATGCGTTATCCTCTAAAATATTGATCGAAACCAGGTTAAATGGACTGTTTCAGTGTGGTACCACATTACTACGTGATCCAAACCAGAAAAAACCCAGGATCTGTTCAACAAGTATGTGAAAAACGCGAAACTATGAGCCTGATGAGGGCAAATCCTAGATCTATCCCAGACCTAACATGCGTTATCCTCTAAAATATTCATCAAGATCAGGTTTAATTGAATGTTTCAGTGTGGTACCACATTACTACGTGATCCAAACCACAAAAAACCCAGGATCCGTTCAACAAGTATGTGACGAATGCGAAAGTATGTGTCTGATGAGGGCAAATCCCAGGCCTAACGTAGATCTAACATGCGTTATCCTCAAAAATATTGATGGAAACCAGGTTTAATTGACTGTTTCAGTGTGGTACCACATTACAACATGATCCAATCCAGAAAAAAACCCAGGATCTGTACAACAAGTATGTGAAGAATGCGGAAGTATGAGCCTGACCAGGGCAAATCCCGGACCTATACCAGACCTAACTTGCGTTATCCTCTAAAATATTCATGGAAACCAGGTTTAATTGAATGTTTCAGTGTGGTACCACATTACTACGTGATCCAAACCAGAAAAAACCCAGGATCTGTTCAACAAGTATGTGAAAAACGCGAAACTATGAGCCTGATGAGGGCAAATCCCAGACCTAACCTAGACCTAACATGAGTTATTCTCTAAAATGATGATCGAAACCAGGTTTAATGGACTGTTTCAGTGTGCTACCACGTTACTACGTGATCCAAATCAGAAAAAACCCAGGATCTGTTCAACAAGTATGTGAAAAACGCGAAACTATGAGCCTGATGAGGGCAAATCCCAGACCTAACCTAGACCTAACATGAGTTATTCTCTAAAATGATGATCGAAACCAGGTTTAATGGACTGTTTCAGTGTGCTACCACATTACTACGTCATCCAAACCAGAAAAAACCCAGGATCTGTACAACAAGTATGTGAAGAATGCGGAAGTATGAGCCTGACCAGGGCAAATCCCGGACCTATACCAGACCTAACTTGCGTTATCCTCTAAAATATTGATCGAAACTAGGTTTAATTTACTGTTGCAGAGTGGTACCACATTACTACGTGATCCAATCCGGAAAAAACCCGGGATCTAGCCATGAAGTATGAGAAATATGCGAAATTATGAGCCTGATTAGGGCAAATCCCAGAAATAACCCAGATCTAACATGCGTTATCCTCTAAAATATTTATCAAGACCAGGTTTAATTGAATGCTTCAGTGTGGTACCACAATACTACGGGATCCAAACCAGAAAAAGCCCTGAATCTGGCCACCACGTATGAGAAATATGCGAAAGTACGAGCCTGATCAGGGCAAATCCCAGACCTAACTTGCGTTGTCCTCTACAATATTGATCGAAACCAGGTTTAATCGACTGTTTCAGTGTGGTACCACTTTACTACGTGATCCAAACCAGAAAAAACCCAGGATCTGTTCAACAAGTATGTGAAAAACGCGAAACTATGAGCCTGATGAGGGCAAATCCCAGACCTATCCCAGACATAACATGCGTTATCCTCTAAAATATTTATCAAGACCAGGTCTAATTGAATGTTTCAGTGTGGTACCACATTACTACGTGATCCGATCCAGAAAAAACCCTGGATCTAGCCATCAAGTATGAGTAACATGCGACAGTATGAGCCTGATGAGGGCAAATCCTAGACCTAACCCGGACCTAACATGCGTTATCCTCTAAAATATTTATCAAGACCAGGTCTAATTGAATGTTTCAGTGTGGTACCACATTACTACGTGATCCAAACCACAAAAAACCCAGGATCCGTTCAACAAGTATGTGAAGAATGCGAAACTATGAGCCTGATGAGGGCAAATCCCAGACCTATCCCAGACCTAACATGCGTTATCCTCTAAAATATTTATCAAGACCAGGTCTAATTGAATGTTTCAGTGTGGTACCACATTACTACGTGATCCAAACCACAAAAAACCCAGGATCCGTTCAACAAGTATGTGAAGAATGCGAAAATATGTACCTGATGAGGGCAAATCCCAGACCTATCCCAGACCAAACTTGCGTTGTAATCTAAAATATTGATCGAAACCAGGTTTAATGGACTGTTTCAGTGTGCTACCACATTACTACGTGATCCAAACCAGAAAAAACCCAGGATCCGTTCAACAAGTATGTGACGAATGCGAAAGCATGTGTCTGATGAGGGCAAATCCCAGACCTATCCCAGACCTAACTTGCGTTGTCCTCTAAAATATTGATGGAATCCAGGTTTAATTGACTGTCTCAGTGTGATACCACATTACTACGTGATCCAATCCAGAAAAAGCCCTGGATCTAGCCATCAAGAATGAGTAACATGCGAAAGTATGAGCCTGATGAGGGCAAATCCGAGACCTAACCCAGACCTAACATGCGTTATCCTCTAAAATATTTATCAAGACCAACTTTAATTGAATGTTTCAGTGTGGTACCACATTACTACGTGATCCGAACCTGAAAAAACCCAGGATCTGTTCAACAAGTATGTGGAGAATGCGAAAGTATGTGTCTGATGAGGGCAATTCCCAGGCCTAACCTAGACATAACATGCGTTGTCCTCTAAAATATCGATCGAAACCAGGTTTAATCGACTATTTCAGTGTGGTACCACATTACTCCGTGATCCAAACCAGAAAAATACCCAGGATCTGTTCAACAAGTACGTGAAGAACGCGGAAATATGACCCTGATGAGGGCAAATCCAGGGCCTAACCTAGACCTAACATGCGTTATCCTCAAAAATATTGATCGAAACCAGGCTTAATCGAATGTTTCAGTGTGGTGCCACATTACTACATGATCCAAACCAGAAAAATACCCAGGATCTGTTCAACAAGTATGTGAAGAACGCGAAAATATGACCCTGATGAGGGCAAATCCCAGACTTATACCAGACCTAACTTGCGTTGACCTCTAAAATATTGATGGAAACCTGGTTTAATTGACTGTTTCAGTGTGGTACTACATTACTACGTGATCCAATCCTGAAAAAGACCTGGATCTAGCCATCAAGTATGAGTAATATGCGAAAGTATGAGCCTGATGAGGGCAAATCCGAGACCTAACCCAGACCTAACATGCGTTATCCTCTAAAATATTTATCAAGACCAACTTTAATTGAATGTTTCAGTGTGGTACCACATTACTACGTGATCCGAACCTGAAAAAACCCAGGATCTGTTCAACAAGTATGTGGAGAATGCGAAAGTATGTGTCTGATGAGGGCAATTCCCAGGCCTAACCTAGACATAACATGCGTTGTCCTCTAAAATATCGATCGAAACCAGGTTTAATCGACTATTTCAGTGTGGTACCACATTACTCCGTGATCCAAACCAGAAAAATACCCAGGATCTGTTCAACAAGTACGTGAAGAACGCGGAAATATGACCCTGATGAGGGCAAATCCAGGGCCTAACCTAGACCTAACATGCGTTATCCTCAAAAATATTGATCGAAACCAGGCTTAATCGAATGTTTCAGTGTGGTGCCACATTACTACATGATCCAAACCAGAAAAATACCCAGGATCTGTTCAACAAGTATGTGAAGAACGCGAAAATATGACCCTGATGAGGGCAAATCCCAGACTTATACCAGACCTAACTTGCGTTGACCTCTAAAATATTGATGGAAACCTGGTTTAATTGACTGTTTCAGTGTGGTACTACATTACTACGTGATCCAATCCTGAAAAAGACCTGGATCTAGCCATCAAGTATGAGTAATATGCGAAAGTATGAGCCTGATGAGGGCAAATCATAGACCTAACCCAGGCCTAACATGCGTTATCCTCTAAAATATTTATCAAGACCAGGTTTAATTGTATGTTTCAGTGTGGTACCACATTACTACGTGATCCAAACCTGAAAAAACCCAGGATCTGTTCAACAAGTATGTGGAGAATGCGAAAGTATGTGTCTGATGAGGGCAAATCCCAGGCCTAACCTTGACATAACATGCGTTATCCTCCAAAATATTGATCGAAACCAGGTTAAATGGACTGTTTTAGTGTGGTACCACATTACTACAGGATCCATACTAGAAAAAGTCCAGAATCTGGCCATCAAGTATGAGAAATATGCGAAAGTACGAGCCGGATGAGAGCAAATCCCAGACCTATCCCAGACCCAACATGCGTTATCCTCTAAAACATTTATCAAGACCAGGTTTAATTGAATGTTTCAGTGTGCTACCACATTACTACGTGATCCAAACCAGAAAAAACCCAGGATCCGTTCAACAAGTATGTGAAGAATGCGAAAGTATGTGTCTGATGAGGGAAAATCCCAGGCCTAACCTAGACCTAGTATGCGTTACCCTCAAAAATATTTATCAAGACCAGGTTTTATTGAATGTTTCTGTGTGGTACCACATTACTACGTGATCCAAACCAGAAAAAACCCAGGATCTGTTCAACATGTATGTGGAAAATGCGAAAGTATGTGTCTGATGAGGGCAAATCCCAGGCCTAACCTAGACCTAGCATGCGCTGCCCTCAAAAATACTGGTCGAAACCAGTTTTAATCGACTGTTTGAGTGTGGTATCACATTACTATTTGATCCAAACCAGAAAAAAACCCAGGATCTGTACAACAAGTGTGTGAAGAATGCGAAAGTATGAGCCTGACGAGGGCAAATCCCGGAACTATCCCAGACATAACTTGCGTTATCCTCTAAAATATTGATCGAAACAACGTTTAATCGACTATTTCAGTGTGGTACCACATTACTACCTGATCCAATCCTGAAAAAACCCTGGATCTGATCAACAAGTTTGTGAAGAACGCGAAAATATGGCCCTGATGAGGGCAAATCCCAGACCTATCCCAGACCTAACTTGCGTTGTCCTCTAAAATACTGATCGAAACCAGGTTTAATGGACTGTTTCAGTGTGGTACCACAATACTACGGGATCCAAACCAGAAAAAGCACAGAATCTGGCCACCAAGTATGAGAAATATGCGAAAGTACGAGCCTGATCAGGGCAAATCCCAGACCTATCCCAGACCAAACTTGCGTTGTAATCTAAAATATTGATCGAAACCAGGTTTAATCGACAGTTTCAGTGTGGTACCACATTACTACGTGATCCAATCCAGAAAAAAACCCAGGATCTGTACAACAAGTGTGTGAAGAATGCGAAAGTATGAGCCTGACGAGGGCAGATCCCGGACCTATCCCAGACATAACTTGCGTTACCCTCTAAAATATTGATCGAAACCAGGTTTAATCGACTGTTTCAGTGTGGTACCACATTACTACCTGACCCAAACCAGAAAAATACCCAGGATCTGTTCAACAAGTATGTGAAGAACGCGAAAATATGGCCCTGATGAGGGCAAATCCCAGACCTATCCCAGACCTAACTTGCGTTGTCCTCTAAAATATTGATCGAAACCAGGTTTAATGGACTGTTTCAGTGTGGTATTGCAAATACCAGAACTATCCCAGACATAACCAGCGTTATCCCCTAAAATAATAATCGCAACCAGGTTTAATTGACTGCTTCGGTGTGGTACCGCATTGCTACGTGAACCAAACCAGAAAAAGGCCAGGATCTTGCCAACAAGTATGCGAAAAATGCGAAAGTATGAGCCAGATGATTGCAAATACCAGAACTAACCCAGATATAACCAGCGTTATCCTCTAAAATATTAATCGCAACCAGGTTTAATTGACTGTTTCGGTGTGGAACTTCATTACTACGGGATCCAAACCAGAAAAAACCCAGGATCTGGCAAAGAAGTATGCGAAAAACGCGAATGTATGAGCCAGATGATTGCAAATACCAGAACTAACCCAGACGTAACCTGCGCTATCCTCTAAAATATTAATCGGGACCTGGTTTAATTGACTGTTTCAGTGTGGTACCACATTACTACGTGATCCAAACCAAAAAAAGCCCAGGATCTTGCCAACAAGTATGCGAAAAATGCGAAAGTATGAGCCAGATGATTGCAAATACCAGAACTAACCCAGATATAACCAGCGTTATCTTCTTAAATATTAATCGGAACCAGGTTTAATTGACTGTTTCAGTGTGGTACCTCATTACTATGTGGTCCAAGCCAGAAAAAGGTCAGGATCTGCCCAACCAGTAAGCGAAAAATGCGAAAGTACGAGCTAGATGAGGACAAATACCAGACCTAACCCAGACATAACCGGCGTTATCCTCTGAAATATTAATCGGAACTAGGTTTAATTGACTGTTTCGGTGTGGTACCGCATTACTACGTGATCCAAACCAGAAAAAGGCCAGGATCCTGCCTACAAGTATGCGAAGAATGCGAAAGAACGAGCCAGATGAGGGCAAATACCAGACCTAACCCAGACATAACCGGCGTTATCCTCTAAAATATTAATCGGAACTAGGTTTAATTGACTGTTTCAGTGTGGTACCACATTACTACGTGATCCAAGCCAGAAAAAGGTCAGGATCTGCCCAACCAGTAAGCGAAAAATGCGAGAGTACGAGCTAGATGAGGACAAATACCAGACCTAACCCAGACATAACCGGCGTTATCCTCTGAAATATTAATCGGAACTAGGTTTAATTGACTGTTTCGGTGTGGTACCGCATTACTACGTGATCCAAACCAGAAAAAGGCCAGGATCCTGCCTACAAGTATGCGAAGAATGCGAAAGAACGAGCCAGATGATTGCAAATACCAGAACTAACCCAGATATAACCAGCGTTATCCTCTAAAGTACTAATCGCAACCAGGTTTAATTGACTGTTTCGGTGTGGAACTTCATTACTACGGGATCCAAACCAGAAAAAACCCAGGATCTGGCAAAGAAGTATGCGAAAAACGCGAATGTATGAGCCAGATGATTGCAAATACCAGAACTAACCCAGACGTAACCTGCGCTATCCTCTAAAATACTATTCGGAACCAGCTTTTATTGACTGTTTCAGTGTGGTACCACATTACTACGTGATCCACACCAAAAAAAGCCAGGATCTGGCCAACAAGTATGTGAAAAACGCGAAAGTATGAGCCAGATGATTGCAAATACCAGAACTAACCCAGACGTAACCTGCGTTATCCTCCAAAATACTATTCGGAACTAGATTCTATTGACTGTTTCAGTGTGATACCACATTACTACGTGGTCGAAGCCAGAAAAAGGCCAGGATCTGGCCAACAAGTATGCGAGAAATGCGAAAATACGAACCAGATGACGGCAAATCCCAGACCTACCCGAGACATAACCGGCGTTATCCTCTAAAATATTAATCGCAACCAGGTTTAATTGACTGTTTCGGTGTGGAACTTCATTACTACGGGATCCAAACCAGAAAAAACGCAGGATCTGGCAAAGAAGTATGCGAAAAACGCGAATGTATGAGCCAGATGATTGCAAATACCAGAACTAACCCAGACGTAACCTGCGCTATCCTCTAAAATACTATTCGGAACCAGCTTTTATTGACTGTTTCAGTGTGGTACCACATTACTACGTGATCCAAACCAAAAAAAGCCCATGATCTTGCCAACAAGTATGCGAAAAATGCGAAAGTACGAGCCAGATGATTGCAAATACCAGAACTAGCCCAAGCATAACCAGCGTTATCCTCCAAAATATTCATCGCAACCAGGTTTAATTGACTGCTTCGGTGTGGAACGACATTACGACGGGATCCAAACCACAAAAAACCCAAGATCTGGCCAACTAGTACGCGAAAATTGCGAAAGAATGAGCCAGATGATTACAAATAACAGAACTAACCCAGACATAACCGGCGTTATCCTCTAAAATATTAATCGGGACCAGGTTTAATTGACTGTTTCAGTGTGGTACCACATTACTACGTGATCCAAACCAAAAAAAGCCGAGGAACTGGCCAACAAGTACGCGAAAAACGCGAAAGTATGAGCCAGATGATTGCAAATACCAGAACTAACCCAGACGTAACCTGCGTTATCCTCTAAAATATTAATCAGAACCAGGTTTAATTGACTGACTCAGTGAGGTATCTCATTACTACGTGGTCCAAGCCAGAAAAAGGCCAGGATCTGGCCAACAAGTAAGCGAAAAATGCGAAAGTACGAGCCAGATGAGGGCAAATACCAGACCTAACCCAGACATAACCGGCGTTATCCTCTAGAATATTAATCGCAACCAGGTTTACTTGACTGTTTCGGTGTGGTACCGCATTACCACGTGATCCAATCGAGAAAAAGGCCAGGATCTGGCCAACAAGTTTGCGAAAAATGCGAAAGAACGAGCCAGATGAGGGCAAATACCAGACCTAACCCAGACATAACCGGCGTTATCCTCTAAAATACTAACCGGAACCAGGTTTAATTGACAGTTTCAGTGTGGTACCGCATTACTACGTGATCCAAACCAGAAAAAGGCCAGGATCTGGCCAACAAGTATGCGAAAGGTGCGAAAGTACGAGCCAGATGAGGGCAAATACCAGAACTAACCCAAACATAACCAGCGTTATCCTCCAAAATATTCATCGGAACCAGGTTTAATTGACTGTTTCGGTGTGGAACTTCATCACTACGGGATCCAAACCAGAAAAAACCCAGGATCTGGCCAACAAGTATGCGAAAAACGCGAAAGTATGAGCCAGATGATTGCAAATACCAGAACTAACCCAGACGTAACCTGCGTTATCCTCTAAAATACTATTCGGAACCAGCTTTTATTGACTGTTTCAGTGTGGTACCACATTACTACTTGATCCAAACCAAAAAAAGCCCACGATCTTGCCAACAAGTATGCGAAAAATGCGAAAGTACGAGCCAGATGATTGCAAATACCAGAATTAACCCAAACATAACCAGCGGTATCCTCCAAAACATTCATCGCAACCAGGTTTAATTGACTGCTTCGGTGTGGAACGACATTACGACGGGATCCAAACCACAAAAAACCCAAGATCTGGCCAACAAGTACGCGAAAATTGCGAAAATATGAGCCAGATGATTGCAAATAACAGAACTAACCCAGACATAACCAGCGGTATCCTCTAAAATATTAATCGGAACCAGGTTTAATTGACTGTTTCAGTGTGGAACTTCATTACTACGTGATCCAAACCAGAAAAAAGCCCAGGATCTGGCCAACAAGTAGGCGAAAAACTCGAAAATACGAGCTAGATGACGGCAAATCCCAGACCTACCCGAGACATAACCGGCGTTATCCTCTAAAATATTAATCGCAACCAGGTTTAATTGACTGTTTCAGTGTGATACCACATTACTACGTGGTCCAAGCCAGGAAAAGGCCAGGATCTGGCCAACAAGTATGCGAGAAATGCGAAAATACGAGCCAGATGACGGCAAATCCTAGACCTACCCGTGACATAACTGGCGTTATCCGGTAAAATATTAATCGCAACCAGGTTCAGTTGACTGTTTCGGTGTGGAACTTCATTACTACGGGATCCAAACCAGAAAAAACCCAGGATCTGGCAAACAAGTATGCGAAAAACGCGAAAGTATGAGCCAGATGATTGCAAATACCAGAACTAACCCAGACGTAACCTGCGCTATCGTCTAAAATACTATTCGGAACCAGCTTTTATTGACTGTCTCAGTGTGGTACCACATTACTACGAGATCCAAACCAAAAAAAGCCCAGGATCTTGCCAACAAGTAAGCGAAAAATGCGAAGGTACGAGCCATATGAGGGCAAATCCCTGACCTAACCGGGCCATAACCGGCGTTATCCTCTAAAATATTAATCGGGACCAGGTTTAATTGACTGTTTCGGTGTGGTACCGCATTACTACGTGATCCAAACCCAGAAAAAGGCCAGGATCCTGCCTACATGTATGCGAAAAATGCGAAAGTACGAGCCAGATGAGGGCAAATACCAGAACTAACCCAGACATAACCGGCGTTATCCTCTAAAATATTAATCGGGACCAGGTTTAATTGACTGTTTCGGTGTGGTACCGCATTACTACGTGATCCAAACCCAGAAAAAGGCCAGGATCCTGCCTACATGTATGCGAAAAATGCGAAAGTACGAGCCAGATGAGGGCAAATACCAGAACTAACCCAGACGTAACCTGCGTTATCCTCTAAAATACTACTCGGAACCAGCTTTTATTGACTGTTTCAGTGTGGTACCACATTACTACGTGATCCAAACCAAAAAAAGCCCAGGATCTGGCCAACATGTATGCGAAAAATGCGAATACGAGCCAGGTGACGGCAAATCCCAGACCCACGCGAGACATAACCGGCGTGATCCTCTAAAATATTAATCGCAACCAGGTTTAATTGACTGTTTCGGTGTGGAACTTCATTACTACGGGATCCAAACCACAAAAAACCCAAGATCTGGCCAACAAGTACGCGAAAATTGCGAAAATATGAGCCAGATGATTGCAAATAACAGAACTAACCCAGACATAACCAGCGGTATCCTCTAAAATATTAATCGGAACCAGGTTTAATTGACTGTTTCAGTGTGGAACTTCATTACTACGTGATCCAAACCAGAAAAAAGCCCAGGATCTGGCCAACAAGTAGGCGAAAAACGCGAAAATACGAGCTAGATGACGGCAAATCCCAGACCTACCCGAGACATAACCGGCGTTATCCTCTAAAATATTAATCGCAACCAGGTTTAATTGACTGTTTCAGTGTGATACCACATTACTACGTGGTCCAAGCCAGGAAAAGGCCAGGATCTGGCCAACAAGTATGCGAGAAATGCGAAAATACGAGCCAGATGACGGCAAATCCTAGACCTACCCGTGACATAACTGGCGTTATCCGGTAAAATATTAATCGCAACCAGGTTCAGTTGACTGTTTCGGTGTGGAACTTCATTACTACGGGATCCAAACCAGAAAAAACCCAGGATCTGGCAAACAAGTATGCGAAAAACGCGAAAGTATGAGCCAGATGATTGCAAATACCAGAACTAACCCAGACGTAACCTGCGCTATCGTCTAAAATACTATTCGGAACCAGCTTTTATTGACTGTCTCAGTGTGGTACCACATTACTACGAGATCCAAACCAAAAAAAGCCCAGGATCTTGCCAACAAGTAAGCGAAAAATGCGAAGGTACGAGCCATATGAGGGCAAATCCCTGACCTAACCGGGCCATAACCGGCGTTATCCTCTAAAATATTAATCGGGACCAGGTTTAATTGACTGTTTCGGTGTGGTACCGCATTACTACGTGATCCAAACCCAGAAAAAGGCCAGGATCCTGCCTACATGTATGCGAAAAATGCGAAAGTACGAGCCAGATGAGGGCAAATACCAGAATTAACCCAGACATAACCGGCGTTATCCTCTAAAATATTAATCGGGACCAGGTTTAATTGACTGTTTCGGTGTGGTACCGCATTACTACGTGATCCAAACCCAGAAAAAGGCCAGGATCCTGCCTACATGTATGCGAAAAATGCGAAAGTACGAGCCAGATGAGGGCAAATACCAGAACTAACCCAGACGTAACCTGCGTTATCCTCTAAAATACTACTCGGAACCAGCTTTTATTGACTGTTTCAGTGTGGTACCACATTACTACGTGATCCAAACCAAAAAAAGCCCAGGATCTGGCCAACATGTATGCGAAAAATGCGAATACGAGCCAGGTGACGGCAAATCCCAGACCCACGCGAGACATAACCGGCGTGATCCTCTAAAATATTAATCGCAACCAGGTTTAATTGACTGTTTCGGTGTGGAACTTCATTACTACGGGATCCAAACCAGAAAAAACCCAAGATCTGGCCAACAAGTATGCGAAAAACGCGAAAGTATGAGCCAGATGAGGGCAAATCCCAGACCTAACCGAGGCATCACCGGCGTTATCCTCTAAAATATTAATCGCAACCAGGTGTAGTTAGCAATTTCGGTGTGGTACCGCATTACTAAGTGAGCCACACCAGAAAAAGGCGAAGATTTAGCCAACAAGTATGCGAAAAATGCGAAAGTACGAGCCAGATGAGGGCAAATTCCAGACCTAACCCAGACATAACCGGCGTTATCCTCTAAAATATTAATCGCCACCAGGTTTAATTGACTGTTTCAGTGTGGTACCACATTACTACGTGGTCCAAGCCAGAAAAAGGCCAGGGTCTGGCCAACAAGTATGCGAAAAATGCGAAAGTATGAGCCAGATGATTGCAAATACCAGAACTAACCCAGACGTAACCTGCGTTATCCTCTAAAATACTATTCGGAACCAGCTTTTATTGACTGTTTCAGTGTGGTACCACATTACTACGTGATCCACACCAAAAAAAGCCCAGGATCTGGCCAACATGTATGCGAAAAATGCGAATACGAGCCAGGTGACGGCAAATCCCAGACCCACGCGAGACATAACCGGCGTTATCCTCTAAATATTAATCGCAACAAGGTTTAATTGACTGTTTCGGTGTGGAACTTCATTACTACGGGATCCAAACCAGAAAAAACCCAAAATCTGGCCAACAAGTATGCGAAAAACGCGAAAATATGAGCCAGATGATTGCAAATACCAGAACTAACCCAGACGTAACCTGCGCTATCGTCTAAAATACTATTCGGAACCAGCTTTTATTGACTGTCTCAGTGTGGTACCACATTACTACGAGATCCAAACCAAAAAAAGCCCAGGATCTTGCCAACAAGTAAGCGAAAAATGCGAAGGTACGAGCCATATGAGGGCAAATCCCTGACCTAACCGGGCCATAACCGGCGTTATCCTCTAAAATATTAATCGGGACCAGGTTTAATTGACTGTTTCGGTGTGGTACCGCATTAGTACGTGATCCAAACCCAGAAAAAGGCCAGGATCCTGCCTACATGTATGCGAAAAATGCGAAAGTACGAGCCAGATGAGGGCAAATACCAGAATTAACCCAGACATAACCTGCGTTATCCTCTAAAATATTAATCGGGACCAGGTTTAATTGACTGTTTCGGTGTGGTACCGCATTACTACGTGATCCAAACCCAGAAAAAGGCCAGGATCCTGCCTACATGTATGCGAAAAATGCGAAAGTACGAGCCAGATGAGGGCAAATACCAGAACTAACCCAGACGTAACCTGCGTTATCCTCTAAAATACTACTCGGAACCAGCTTTTATTGACTGTTTCAGTGTGGTACCACATTACTACGTGATCCAAACCAAAAAAAGCCCAGGATCTGGCCAACATGTATGCGAAAAATGCGAATACGAGCCAGGTGACGGCAAATCCCAGACCCACGCGAGACATAACCGGCGTGATCCTCTAAAATATTAATCGCAACCAGGTTTAATTGACTGTTTCGGTGTGGAACTTCATTACTACGGGATCCAAACCAGAAAAAACCCAAGATCTGGCCAACAAGTATGCGAAAAACGCGAAAGTATGAGCCAGATGAGGGCAAATCCCAGACCTAACCGAGGCATCACCGGCGTTATCCTCTAAAATATTAATCGCAACCAGGTGTAGTTAGCAATTTCGGTGTGGTACCGCATTACTAAGTGAGCCAAACCAGAAAAAGGCGAAGATTTAGCCAACAAGTATGCGAAAAATGCGAAAGTACGAGCCAGATGAGGGCAAATTCCAGACCTAACCCAGACATAACCGGCGTTATCCTCTAAAATATTAATCGCCACCAGGTTTAATTGACTGTTTCAGTGTGGTACCACATTACTACGTGGTCCAAGCCAGAAAAAGGCCAGGGTCTGGCCAACAAGTATGCGAAAAATGCGAAAGTATGAGCCAGATGTGGGCAAATTCCAGACCTAGCCCAGACATAACCGGCGTTATCCTCTAAAATATTAATCGCAACCAGGTTTAATTGTCTGTTTCGTTGTGGATCCACATTACTACGGGATCCAAACCAGAAAAAGCCCAGGATCTGGCCAACAAGTATGCGAGAAATGCGAAAGTATGAGCCAGATGAGGGCAAATCCCAGACCTAACCGAGACATAACCGGCGTTATCCTCTAAATATTAATCGCAACCAGGTTTACTTGACTGTTTCGGTGTGGTACCGCATTACCACGTGATCCAATCCAGAAAAAGGCCAGGATCTGGCCAACAAGTTTACGAAAAATGCGAAAGTACGAGCCAGATGAGGGCAAATACCAGACCTAACCCAGTCATAACCGGCGTTATCCTATAAAATACTAACTGAAACCAGGTTTAATTGACTGTTTCAGTGTGGTACCGCAATACTACGTGATCCAAACCAGCAAAAGGCCAGGATCTGGCCAACAAGTATGCCAAAGTTGCGAAAGTACGAGCCAGATGAGGGCAAATACCTGAACTAACCCAGACGTAACCTGCGTTATCCTCTAAAATACTATTCGGAACCAGCTTTTATTGACTGTTTCAGTGTGGTACCACATTACTACGTGATCCAAACCAAAAAAAGCCCAGGATCTTGCCAACAAGTATGCGAAAAATGCGAAAGTACGAGGCAGATGATTGCAAATACCAGAGCTAACCCAGACGTTACCTGCGTTATCCTCTAAAATACTATTCGGAACCAGCTTTTATTGACTGTTTCAGTGTGGTACCACATTACTACGTGATCCAAAACAGAAAAAGCCCAGTATCTGGCCAACAAGTATGCGAAAAATGCGAAAGTACGAGCCAGATGTGGGCAAATTCCAGACCTAGCCCAGACATAACCGGCGTTATCCTCTAAAATATTAATCGCAACCAGGTTTACTTGACTGTTCCGGTGTGGTACCGCATTACTACGTGATCCAAACCAGAAAAAGGCCAGGATCTGGCAAACAAGTATGTGAAAAATGCGAAAGTTCGAGCCAGATGAGGGCAAATACCAGACCTAACCCAGACATAACCGGTGTTCCCCTCTAAAATATTAATCGGAACCAGGTTTAATTGACTGTTTCAGTGTGGTACCACATTACTACGTGATCCAAACTAAAAAAAGCCCATAATCTTGCCAACAAGTATGCGAAAAATGCGAAAGTACGAGCCAGATGAGGGCAAATACCAGACCTAACCCAGACATAACCGGCGTTATCCCCTAAAATATTCATCCCAACCAGGTTTAATTGACTGTTTCGGTGTGGAACCACATTACTACGGGATCCAAACCAGAAAAAGCCCAGAATCTGGCCAAGAAGCATGCGAAAAACGCGATAGTATGAGCCAGATAATTGCAAATACCAGAACTAACCCAGACATAACCAGCGTTATCCTCTAAAATACTAATCGGAACCAGGTTTAATTGACTGTTTCAGTGTGGTACCGCATTACTACGTGATCCAAACCAGAAAAAGGCCAGCATTTGGCCAACAAGTATGCGAAAAATGCGAAAGTACGAGCCAGATGAGGGCAAATACCAGACCTAACCCAGACATAACCGGCATTATCCTCTAAAATATTAATCGGAACCAGCTTTTATTGACTGTTTCAGTGTGGTACCACATTACTACGTGATCCAAAACAGAAAAAGCCCAGTATCTGGCTAACAAGTATGCGAAAAATGCGAAAGTACGAGCCAGATGTGGGCAAATTCCAGACCTAGCCCAGACATAACCGGCGTTATCCTCTAAAATATTAATCGCAACCAGGTTTAATTGTCTGTTTCGTTGTGGATCCACATTACTACGGGATCCAAACCAGAAAAAGGCCAGGATCTGGCCAACAAGTATGCGAAAAATGCGAAAGTACGAGCCAGATGATGGCAAATCCCAGACCTAACCGAGACATAACCGGCGTTATCCTCTAAAATATTAATCGCAACCAGGTTTAATTGAGTGTTTCAGTGTGGTACCACATTACTACGAGATCCAGATCAAAAAAAGCCCAGGATCTTGCCAACAAGTATGCGAAAAATGCGAAAATACGAGCCAGATAACGGCAAATCCCAGAACTACCCGAGATATAACCGGCGTTATCCACTAAAATATTAATCGCAACCAGGTTTAATTGACTGTTTCGGTGTGGAACTTCATTACTACGGGATCCAAACCGGAAAAAGGCCAGGATCTGGCAAACAAGTATACGAAATCGCGAAAGTATGAGCCAGATGGTTGCAAATACCAGAACTAACCCAGACATAACCAGCGTCATCCTCTAAAATACTATTCGGAACCAGCTTCTATTGACTGTTTCTGTGTGGTACCATATTACTACGTGATCCAAACCTGAAAAAACCCTGGATCTGGCCAAGAAGTATGCGAAAAACGCGATAGTATGAGCCAGATAATTGCAAATACCAGAACTAACCCAGACATAACCAGCGTTATCCTCTAAAATACTATTCGGAACCAGCTTTTATTGACTGTTTCAGTGTGGTACCACATTACTACGTGATCCAAACCAAAAAAAGCCCAGGATCCTGCCAACAAGTATGCGAAAAATGCGAAAGTACGAGCCAGATAATTGCAAATAACAGAACTAACCCAGACATAACCAGCGTTATCCTCTAAAATAATAATTGCAACCAGGTTTAATTGACTGCTTCGGTGTGGTACCGCATTACTGCGTGATCCAAACTAAAAAAAGCCCATAATCTTGCCAACAAGTATGCGAAAAATGCGAAAGTACGAGCCAGATGATTGCAAATACCAGAACTAACCCAAACATAACCAGCGTTATCCTCCAAAATATTCATCGCAACCAGGTTTGATTGACTGCTTCGGTGTGGAACCAGATTTCGACGGGATCCAAACCACAGAAAACCCAAGATATGGCCAACAAGTACGCGAAAATTGCAAAAGTATGAGCCAGATGATTGCAAGTACCAGAACTAACCCAGTCATAACCAGCGTTATCCTTTAAAACATTAATCGGCACCAGCTCTTATTCACCGTTTCAGGGTGGTACCACATTACAACGTGACCCAAACCAGAAAAAGCCCAGGAACTGGCCAACAAGTATGCGAGAAATGCGAAAGTATGAGCCAGATGAGGGCAAATCCCAGACCTAACCGAGACATAACCGGCGTTATCCTCTAAATATTAATCGCAACCAGGTTTACTTGACTGTTTCGGTGTGGTACCGCATTACCACGTGATCCAATCCAGAAAAAGGCCAGGATCTGGCCAACAAGTTTGCGAAAAATGCGAAAGTACGAGCCAGATGAGGGCAAATACCAGACCTAACCCAGACATAACCGGCGTTATCCTATAAAATACTAACTGAAACCAGGTTTAATTGACTGTTTCAGTGTGGTACCGCATTACTACGTGATCCAAACCAGAAAAAGGCCAGGATCTGGTCAACAAGTATGCGAAAAACGCGAAAGTATGAGCCAGATGATTGCAAATACCAGAACTAACCCAGACGTAACCTGCGTTATCCTCTAAAATACTATTCGGAACCAGCTTTTATTGACTGTTTCAGTGTGGTACCACATTACTACGTGATCCAAACCAAAAAAAGCCCAGGATCCTGCCAACAAGTATGCGAAAAATGCGAAAGTACGAGCCAGATAATTGCAAATAACAGAACTAACCCAGCCATAACCAGCGTTATCCTCTAAAATAATAATTGCAACCAGGTTTAATTGACTGCTTCGGTGTGGTACCGCATTACTACGTGATCCCAACCAGAGAAAGCCCAGGATCTTGCCAACAAGTAGACGAAAAATGCGAATGTACGAGCCAGATGAGGGCAAATCCCAGACCTAACCGAGACATAACCGGCGTTATCCTCTAAATATTAATCGCAACCAGGTTTACTTGACTGTTTCGGTGTGGTACCGCATTACCACGTGATCCAATCCAGAAAAAGGCCAGGATCTGGCCAACAAGTTTGCGAAATATGCGAAAGAACGAGCAAGATGAGGGCAAATACCAGACCTAACCCAGACATAACCGGCGTTATCCTCTAAAATACTAACTGAAACCAGGTTTAATTGACTGTTTCAGTGTGGTGCCGCATTACTACGTGATCCAAACCAGAAAAAGGCCAGCATTTGGCCAACAAGTATGCGAAAAATGCGAAAGTACGAGCCAGATGAGGGCAAATACCAGACCTAATCCAGACATAACCGGCATTATCCTCTAAAATATTAATCGGAACCAGGTTTAATTGACCGTTTCAGTGTGGTACGACATTACTACGTGATCCAAACCAAAAAAAACCCAGGATCTTGCCAACAAGTATGCGAAAAATGCGAAAGTACGAGGCAGATGATGGCAAATCCCAGAACTAACCCAGACGTAACCTGCGTTATCCTCTAAAATACTATTCGGAACCAGCTTTTATTGACTGTTTCAGTGTGGTACCACATTACTACGTGATCCAAACGAAAAAAAGCCCAGGATCTGGCCAACATGTATGCGAAAAATGCGAATACGAGCCAGGTGACGGCAAATCCCAGACCCACGCGAGACATAACCGGCGTTATCCTCTAAAATAATAATCGCAACCAGGTTTAATTGACTGTTTCGGTGTGGAACTTCATTACTACGGGATCCAAACCAGAAAAAACCAAAGATCTGGTCAACAAGTATGCGAAAAACGCGAAAGTATGAGCCAGATGATTGCAAATACCAGAACTAACCCAGACGTAACCTGCGTTATCCTCTAAAATACTATTCGGAACCAGCTTTTATTGACTGTTTCAGTGTGGTACCACATTACTACGTGATCCAAACCAAAAAAAGCCCAGGATCTTGCCAACAAATATGCGAAAAATGCGAAAGTACGAGCCAGATAATTGCAAATAACAGAACTAACCCAGACATAACCAGCGTTATCCTCTAAAATAATAATTGCAACCAGGTTTAATTGACTGCTTCGGTGTGGTACCGCATTACTACGTGATCCCAACCAGAGAAAGCCCAGGATCTTGCCAACAAGTAGGCGAAAAATGCGAATGTACGAGCCAGATGAGGGCAAATCCCAGACCTAACCGAGACATAACCGGCGTAATCCTCTAAATATTAATCGCAACCAGGTTTACTTGACTGTTTCGGTGTGGTACCGCATTACCACGTGATCCAAACCAGAAAAAGGCCAGGATTTGGCCAACAAGTATGCGAAAAATGCGAAAGTACGAGCCAGATGAGGGCAAATACTAGACCTAACCCAGACATAACCGGCATTATCCTCCAAAATATAAATCGGAACCAGGTTTAATTGACAGTTTCAGTGTGGTACCACATTACTACGTGATCCAAACCAAAAAAAACCCAGGATCTTGCCAACAAGTATGCGAAAAATGCGAAAGTACGAGGCAGATGATTGCAAATACCAGAACTAACCCAGACGTTACCTGCGTTATCCTCTAAAATACTATTCGGAACCAGCTTTTATTGACTGTTTCAGTGTGGTACCACATTACTACGTGATCCAAAACAGAAAAAGCCCAGTATCCGGCCAACAAGTATGCGAAAAATGCGAAAGTACGAGCCAGATGTGGGCAAATTCCAGACTTAGCCCAGACATAACCGGCGTTATCCTTTAAAATATTAATCGCAACCAGGTTTAATTGTCTGTTTCGTTGTGGATCCACATTACTACGGGATCCAAACCAGAAAAAGGCCAGGATCTGGACAACAAGTATGCGAAAAATGCGAAAGTACGAGCCAGATGATGGCAAATCCCAGACCTAACCGAGGCATAACCGGCGTTATCCTCTAAAATATTAATCGCAACCAGGTTTAATTGACTGTTTCAGTGTGGTACCACATTACTACGAGATCCAGACCAAAAAAAGCCCAGGATCTTGCCAACAAGTATGCGAAAAATGCGAAAATACGAGCCAGATAACGGCAAATCCCAGAACTACCCGAGACATAACCGGCGTTATCCACTAAAATATTAATCGCAACCAGGTTTAATTGACTGTTTCGGTGTGGAACTTCATTACTACGGGATCCAAACCAGAAAAAGGCCAGGATCTGGCAAACAAGTATACGAAATCGCGAAAGTATGAGCCAGATAATTGCAAATACCAGAACTAACCCAGACATAACCAGCGTCATCCTCTAAAATACTATTCGGAACCAGCTTCTATTGACTGTTTCTGTGTGGTACCATATTACTACGTGATCCAAACCTGAAAAAACCCTGGATCTGGCCAAGAAGTATGCGAAAAACGCGATAGTATGAGCCAGATAATTGCAAATACCAGAACTATCCCAGCCATAACCAGCGTTATCCTCTAAAATAATAATCGGAACCAGCTTTTATTGACTGATTCAGTGTGGTACCACATTACTACGTGATCCAAACCAGAAAAAGCCCAGGATCCGGCCAACAAGTATGCGAGAAATGCGAAAGTATGAGCCAGATGAGGGCAAATCCCAGACCTAACCGAGACATAACCGGCGTTATCCTCTAAAATATTAATCGCAACCAGGTTTACTTGACTGTTCCGGTGTGGTACCGCATTACTACGTGATCCAAACCAGAAAAAGGCCAGGATCTGGCCAACAAGTATGCGAAAAATGCGAAAGTACGAGCCAGATGAGGGCAAATACCAGACCTAACCCAGACATAACCGGCGTTATCCACTAAAATATTAATCGGAACCAGGTTTAATTGACTGTTTCAGTGTCGCACCAAATTACTACGTGGTCCAAGCCAGCAAAAGGCCAGGATCTGGCCAACAAGTATGCGAAAAATGCGAAAGTACGAGCCAGATGAGGGCAAATACCAGACCTAACCCAGACATAACCGGCGTTATCCTCTAAAATATTAATCGGAACTAGGTTTAATTGCCGGTTTCGGTGTGGTACCGCATTACTACGTGATCCAAACCAGAAAAAGGCCAGGATCCTGCCTACAAGTATGCGAAAAATGCGAAAGTACGAGCCAGATGAGGGCAAGTACCAGACCTAACCCAGACATAACCGGCGTTATCCTCTAAAATATTAATCGGGACCAGGTTTAATTGACTGTTTCAGTGTGGTACCTCATTACTATGTGGCCCAAGCCAGAAAAAGGCCAGGATCCTGCCTACAAGTATGCGAAAAATGCGAAAGTACGAGCCAGATGAGGGCAAGTACCAGACCTAACCCAGACATAACCGGCATTATCCTCTAAAATATTATTCGCCGCCAGGTTTAATTGACTGTTTCAGTGTGGTACCTCATTACTATGTGGTCCAAGCCAGAAAAAGGTCAGGATCTGCCCAACAAGTAAGCGAAAACTGCGAAAGTACGAGCCAGATGAGGACAAATACCAGACCTAACCCAGACATAACCGGCGTTATCCTCTAAAATATTAATCGGAACTAGGTTTAATTGCCGGTTTCGGTGTGGTACCGCATTACTACGTGATCCAAACCAGAAAAAGGCCAGGATCCTGCCTACAAGTATGCGAAAAATGCGAAAGTACGAGCCAGATGAGGGCAAGTACCAGACCTAACCCAGACATAACCGGCGTTATCCTCTAAAATATTAATCGGGACCAGGTTTAATTGACTGTTTCAGTGTGGCACCACATTACTTCGTGGTCCAAGCCAGAGAAAGGCCAGGATCTGGCCAACAAGTAAGCGAAAAATGCGAAAGTACGAGCCAGATGATGGCAAATCCCAGAACTAACCCAGACGTAACCTGCGTTATCCTCTAAAATACTATTCGGAACCAGCTTTTATTGACTGTTTCAGTGTGGTACCACATTACTACGTGATCCAAACGAAAAAAAGCCCAGGATCTGGCCAACATGTATGCGAAAAATGCGAATACGAGCCAGGTGACGGCAAATCCCAGACCCACGCGAGACATAACCGGCGTTATCCTCTAAAATAATAATCGCAACCAGGTTTAATTGACTGTTTCGGTGTGGAACTTCATTACTACGGGATCCAAACCAGAAAAAACCAAAGATCTGGTCAACAAGTATGCGAAAAACGCGAAAGTATGAGCCAGATGATTGCAAATACCAGAGCTAACCCAGACGTAACCTGCGTTATCCTCTAAAATACTATTAGGAACCAGCTTTTATTGACTGTTTCAGTGTGGTACCACATTACTACGTGATCCAAACCAAAAAAAGCCCAGGATCTTGCCAACAAGTATGCGAAAAATGCGAAAGTACGAGCCAGATAATTGCAAATAACAGAACTAACCCAGACATAACCAGCGTTATCCTCTAAAATAATAATTGCAACCAGGTTTAATTGACTGCTTCGGTGTGGTACCGCATTACTACGTGATCCCAACCAGAGAAAGCCCAGGATCTTGCCAACAAGTAGGCGAAAAATGCGAATGTACGAGCCAGATGAGGGCAAATCCCAGACCTAACCGAGACATAACCGGCGTAATCCTCTAAATATTAATCGCAACCAGGTTTACTTGACTGTTTCGGTGTGGTACCGCATTACCACGTGATCCAATCCAGAAAAAGGCCAGGATCTGGCCAACAAGTTTGCGAAAAATGCGAAAGACCGAGCCAGATGAGGGCAAATACCAGACCTAACCCAGACATAACCGGCGTTATCCTCTAAAATACTAACTGAAACCAGGTTTAATTGACTGTTTCAGTGTGGTACCGCATTACTACGTGATCCAAACCAGAAAAAGGCCAGCATTTGGCCAACAAGTATGCGAAAAATGCGAAAGTACGAGCCAGATGAGGGCAAATACCAGACCTAATCCAGACATAACCGGCATTATCCTCTAAAATATTAATCGGAACCAGGTTTAATTGACCGTTTCAGTGTGGTACCACATTACTACGTGATCCAAACCAAAAAAAACCCAGGATCTTGCCAACAAGTATGCGAAAAATGCGAAAGTACGAGGCAGATGATTGCAAATACCAGAACTAACCCAGACGTTACCTGCGTTATCCTCTAAAATACTATTCGGAACCAGCTTTTATTGACTGTTTCAGTGTGGTACCACATTACTACGTGAACCAAAACAGAAAAAGCCCAGTATCTGGCCAACAAGTATGCGAAAAATGCGAAAGTACGAGCCAGATGTGGGCAAATTCCAGACTTAGCCCAGACATAACCGGCGTTATCCTCTAAAATATTAATCGCAACCAGGTTTAATTGTCTGTTTCGTTGTGGATCCACATTACTACGGGATCCAAACCAGAGAAAGGCCAGGATCTGGACAACAAGTATGCGAAAAATGCGAAAGTACGAGCCAGATGATGGCAAATCCCAGACCTAACCGAGGCATAACCGGCGTTATCCTCTAAAATATTAATCGCAACCAGGTTTAATTGACTGTTTCAGTGTGGTACCACATTACTACGAGATCCAGACCAAAAAAAGCCCAGGATCTTGCCAACAAGTATGCGAAAAATGCGAAAATACGAGCCAGATAACGGCAAATCCCAGAACTACCCGAGACATAACCGGCGTTATCCTCTAAAATAATAATCGCAACCAGGTTTAATTGACTGTTTCGGTGTGGAACTTCATTACTACGGGATCCAAACCAGAAAAAACCAAAGATCTGGTCAACAAGTATGCGAAAAACGCGAAAGTATGAGCCAGATGATTGCAAATACCAGAACTAACCCAGACGTAACCTGCGTTATCCTCTAAAATACTATTCGGAACCAGCTTTTATTGACTGTTTCAGTGTGGTACCACATTACTACGTGATCCAAACCAAAAAAAGCCCAGGATCTTGCCAACAAATATGCGAAAAATGCGAAAGTACGAGCCAGATAATTGCAAATAACAGAACTAACCCAGACATAACCAGCGTTATCCTCTAAAATAATAATTGCAACCAGGTTTAATTGACTGCTTCGGTGTGGTACCGCATTACTACGTGATCCCAACCAGAGAAAGCCCAGGATCTTGCCAACAAGTAGGCGAAAAATGCGAATGTACGAGCCAGATGAGGGCAAATCCCAGACCTAACCGAGACATAACCGGCGTAATCCTCTAAATATTAATCGCAACCAGGTTTACTTGACTGTTTCGGTGTGGTACCGCATTACCACGTGATCCAAACCAGAAAAAGGCCAGGATTTGGCCAACAAGTATGCGAAAAATGCGAAAGTACGAGCCAGATGAGGGCAAATACTAGACCTAACCCAGACATAACCGGCATTATCCTCCAAAATATAAATCGGAACCAGGTTTAATTGACAGTTTCAGTGTGGTACCACATTACTACGTGATCCAAACCAAAAAAAACCCAGGATCTTGCCAACAAGTATGCGAAAAATGCGAAAGTACGAGGCAGATGATTGCAAATACCAGAACTAACCCAGACGTTACCTGCGTTATCCTCTAAAATACTATTCGGAACCAGCTTTTATTGACTGTTTCAGTGTGGTACCACATTACTACGTGATCCAAAACAGAAAAAGCCCAGTATCCGGCCAACAAGTATGCGAAAAATGCGAAAGTACGAGCCAGATGTGGGCAAATTCCAGACTTAGCCCAGACATAACCGGCGTTATCCTTTAAAATATTAATCGCAACCAGGTTTAATTGTCTGTTTCGTTGTGGATCCACATTACTACGGGATCCAAACCAGAAAAAGGCCAGGATCTGGACAACAAGTATGCGAAAAATGCGAAAGTACGAGCCAGATGATGGCAAATCCCAGACCTAACCGAGGCATAACCGGCGTTATCCTCTAAAATATTAATCGCAACCAGGTTTAATTGACTGTTTCAGTGTGGTACCACATTACTACGAGATCCAGACCAAAAAAAGCCCAGGATCTTGCCAACAAGTATGCGAAAAATGCGAAAATACGAGCCAGATAACGGCAAATCCCAGAACTACCCGAGACATAACCGGCGTTATCCACTAAAATATTAATCGCAACCAGGTTTAATTGACTGTTTCGGTGTGGAACTTCATTACTACGGGATCCAAACCAGAAAAAGGCCAGGATCTGGCAAACAAGTATACGAAATCGCGAAAGTATGAGCCAGATAATTGCAAATACCAGAACTAACCCAGACATAACCAGCGTCATCCTCTAAAATACTATTCGGAACCAGCTTCTATTGACTGTTTCTGTGTGGTACCATATTACTACGTGATCCAAACCTGAAAAAACCCTGGATCTGGCCAAGAAGTATGCGAAAAACGCGATAGTATGAGCCAGATAATTGCAAATACCAGAACTATCCCAGCCATAACCAGCGTTATCCTCTAAAATAATAATCGGAACCAGCTTTTATTGACTGATTCAGTGTGGTACCACATTACTACGTGATCCAAACCAGAAAAAGCCCAGGATCCGGCCAACAAGTATGCGAGAAATGCGAAAGTATGAGCCAGATGAGGGCAAATCCCAGACCTAACCGAGACATAACCGGCGTTATCCTCTAAAATATTAATCGCAACCAGGTTTACTTGACTGTTCCGGTGTGGTACCGCATTACTACGTGATCCAAACCAGAAAAAGGCCAGGATCTGGCCAACAAGTATGCGAAAAATGCGAAAGTACGAGCCAGATGAGGGCAAATACCAGACCTAACCCAGACATAACCGGCGTTATCCACTAAAATATTAATCGGAACCAGGTTTAATTGACTGTTTCAGTGTCGCACCAAATTACTACGTGGTCCAAGCCAGCAAAAGGCCAGGATCTGGCCAACAAGTATGCGAAAAATGCGAAAGTACGAGCCAGATGAGGGCAAATACCAGACCTAACCCAGACATAACCGGCGTTATCCTCTAAAATATTAATCGGAACTAGGTTTAATTGCCGGTTTCGGTGTGGTACCGCATTACTACGTGATCCAAACCAGAAAAAGGCCAGGATCCTGCCTACAAGTATGCGAAAAATGCGAAAGTACGAGCCAGATGAGGGCAAGTACCAGACCTAACCCAGACATAACCGGCGTTATCCTCTAAAATATTAATCGGGACCAGGTTTAATTGACTGTTTCAGTGTGGTACCTCATTACTATGTGGCCCAAGCCAGAAAAAGGCCAGGATCCTGCCTACAAGTATGCGAAAAATGCGAAAGTACGAGCCAGATGAGGGCAAGTACCAGACCTAACCCAGACATAACCGGCATTATCCTCTAAAATATTAATCGCCGCCAGGTTTAATTGACTGTTTCAGTGTGGTACCTCATTACTATGTGGTCCAAGCCAGAAAAAGGTCAGGATCTGCCCAACAAGTAAGCGAAAACTGCGAAAGTACGAGCCAGATGAGGACAAATACCAGACCTAACCCAGACATAACCGGCGTTATCCTCTAAAATATTAATCGGAACTAGGTTTAATTGCCGGTTTCGGTGTGGTACCGCATTACTACGTGATCCAAACCAGAAAAAGGCCAGGATCCTGCCTACAAGTATGCGAAAAATGCGAAAGTACGAGCCAGATGAGGGCAAGTACCAGACCTAACCCAGACATAACCGGCGTTATCCTCTAAAATATTAATCGGGACCAGGTTTAATTGACTGTTTCAGTGTGGCACCACATTACTTCGTGGTCCAAGCCAGAGAAAGGCCAGGATCTGGCCAACAAGTAAGCGAAAAATGCGAAAGTACGAGCCAGATGATGGCAAATCCCAGAACTAACCCAGACGTAACCTGCGTTATCCTCTAAAATACTATTCGGAACCAGCTTTTATTGACTGTTTCAGTGTGGTACCACATTACTACGTGATCCAAACGAAAAAAAGCCCAGGATCTGGCCAACATGTATGCGAAAAATGCGAATACGAGCCAGGTGACGGCAAATCCCAGACCCACGCGAGACATAACCGGCGTTATCCTCTAAAATAATAATCGCAACCAGGTTTAATTGACTGTTTCGGTGTGGAACTTCATTACTACGGGATCCAAACCAGAAAAAGGCCAGGATCTGGACAACAAGTATGCGAAAAATGCGAAAGTACGAGCCAGATGATGGCAAATCCCAGACCTAACCGAGGCATAACCGGCGTTATCCTCTAAAATATTAATCGCAACCAGGTTTAATTGACTGTTTCAGTGTGGTACCACATTACTACGAGATCCAGACCAAAAAAAGCCCAGGATCTTGCCAACAAGTATGCGAAAAATGCGAAAATACGAGCCAGATAACGGCAAATCCCAGAACTACCCGAGACATAACCGGCGTTATCCACTAAAATATTAATCGCAACCAGGTTTAATTGACTGTTTCGGTGTGGAACTTCATTACTACGGGATCCAAACCAGAAAAAGGCCAGGATCTGGCAAACAAGTATACGAAATCGCGAAAGTATGAGCCAGATAATTGCAAATACCAGAACTAACCCAGACATAACCAGCGTCATCCTCTAAAATACTATTCGGAACCAGCTTCTATTGACTGTTTCTGTGTGGTACCATATTACTACGTGATCCAAACCTGAAAAAACCCTGGATCTGGCCAAGAAGTATGCGAAAAACGCGATAGTATGAGCCAGATAATTGCAAATACCAGAACTATCCCAGCCATAACCAGCGTTATCCTCTAAAATAATAATCGGAACCAGCTTTTATTGACTGATTCAGTGTGGTACCACATTACTACGTGATCCAAACCAGAAAAAGCCCAGGATCCGGCCAACAAGTATGCGAGAAATGCGAAAGTATGAGCCAGATGAGGGCAAATCCCAGACCTAACCGAGACATAACCGGCGTTATCCTCTAAAATATTAATCGCAACCAGGTTTACTTGACTGTTCCGGTGTGGTACCGCATTACTACGTGATCCAAACCAGAAAAAGGCCAGGATCTGGCCAACAAGTATGCGAAAAATGCGAAAGTACGAGCCAGATGAGGGCAAATACCAGACCTAACCCAGACATAACCGGCGTTATCCACTAAAATATTAATCGGAACCAGGTTTAATTGACTGTTTCAGTGTCGCACCAAATTACTACGTGGTCCAAGCCAGCAAAAGGCCAGGATCTGGCCAACAAGTATGCGAAAAATGCGAAAGTACGAGCCAGATGAGGGCAAATACCAGACCTAACCCAGACATAACCGGCGTTATCCTCTAAAATATTAATCGGAACTAGGTTTAATTGCCGGTTTCGGTGTGGTACCGCATTACTACGTGATCCAAACCAGAAAAAGGCCAGGATCCTGCCTACAAGTATGCGAAAAATGCGAAAGTACGAGCCAGATGAGGGCAAGTACCAGACCTAACCCAGACATAACCGGCGTTATCCTCTAAAATATTAATCGGGACCAGGTTTAATTGACTGTTTCAGTGTGGTACCTCATTACTATGTGGCCCAAGCCAGAAAAAGGCCAGGATCCTGCCTACAAGTATGCGAAAAATGCGAAAGTACGAGCCAGATGAGGGCAAGTACCAGACCTAACCCAGACATAACCGGCATTATCCTCTAAAATATTAATCGCCGCCAGGTTTAATTGACTGTTTCAGTGTGGTACCTCATTACTATGTGGTCCAAGCCAGAAAAAGGTCAGGATCTGCCCAACAAGTAAGCGAAAACTGCGAAAGTACGAGCCAGATGAGGACAAATACCAGACCTAACCCAGACATAACCGGCGTTATCCTCTAAAATATTAATCGGAACTAGGTTTAATTGCCGGTTTCGGTGTGGTACCGCATTACTACGTGATCCAAACCAGAAAAAGGCCAGGATCCTGCCTACAAGTATGCGAAAAATGCGAAAGTACGAGCCAGATGAGGGCAAGTACCAGACCTAACCCAGACATAACCGGCGTTATCCTCTAAAATATTAATCGGGACCAGGTTTAATTGACTGTTTCAGTGTGGCACCACATTACTTCGTGGTCCAAGCCAGAGAAAGGCCAGGATCTGGCCAACAAGTAAGCGAAAAATGCGAAAGTACGAGCCAGATGATGGCAAATCCCAGAACTAACCCAGACGTAACCTGCGTTATCCTCTAAAATACTATTCGGAACCAGCTTTTATTGACTGTTTCAGTGTGGTACCACATTACTACGTGATCCAAACGAAAAAAAGCCCAGGATCTGGCCAACATGTATGCGAAAAATGCGAATACGAGCCAGGTGACGGCAAATCCCAGACCCACGCGAGACATAACCGGCGTTATCCTCTAAAATAATAATCGCAACCAGGTTTAATTGACTGTTTCGGTGTGGAACTTCATTACTACGGGATCCAAACCAGAAAAAACCAAAGATCTGGTCAACAAGTATGCGAAAAACGCGAAAGTATGAGCCAGATGATTGCAAATACCAGAGCTAACCCAGACGTAACCTGCGTTATCCTCTAAAATACTATTAGGAACCAGCTTTTATTGACTGTTTCAGTGTGGTACCACATTACTACGTGATCCAAACCAAAAAAAGCCCAGGATCTTGCCAACAAGTATGCGAAAAATGCGAAAGTACGAGCCAGATAATTGCAAATAACAGAACTAACCCAGACATAACCAGCGTTATCCTCTAAAATAATAATTGCAACCAGGTTTAATTGACTGCTTCGGTGTGGTACCGCATTACTACGTGATCCCAACCAGAGAAAGCCCAGGATCTTGCCAACAAGTAGGCGAAAAATGCGAATGTACGAGCCAGATGAGGGCAAATCCCAGACCTAACCGAGACATAACCGGCGTAATCCTCTAAATATTAATCGCAACCAGGTTTACTTGACTGTTTCGGTGTGGTACCGCATTACCACGTGATCCAATCCAGAAAAAGGCCAGGATCTGGCCAACAAGTTTGCGAAAAATGCGAAAGACCGAGCCAGATGAGGGCAAATACCAGACCTAACCCAGACATAACCGGCGTTATCCTCTAAAATACTAACTGAAACCAGGTTTAATTGACTGTTTCAGTGTGGTACCGCATTACTACGTGATCCAAACCAGAAAAAGGCCAGCATTTGGCCAACAAGTATGCGAAAAATGCGAAAGTACGAGCCAGATGAGGGCAAATACCAGACCTAACCCAGACATAACCGGCATTATCCTCTAAAATATTAATCGGAACCAGGTTTAATTGACCGTTTCAGTGTGGTACCACATTACTACGTGATCCAAACCAAAAAAAACCCAGGATCTTGCCAACAAGTATGCGAAAAATGCGAAAGTACGAGGCAGATGATTGCAAATACCAGAACTAACCCAGACGTTACCTGCGTTATCCTCTAAAATACTATTCGGAACCAGCTTTTATTGACTGTTTCAGTGTGGTACCACATTACTACGTGAACCAAAACAGAAAAAGCCCAGTATCTGGCCAACAAGTATGCGAAAAATGCGAAAGTACGAGCCAGATGTGGGCAAATTCCAGACTTAGCCCAGACATAACCGGCGTTATCCTCTAAAATATTAATCGCAACCAGGTTTAATTGTCTGTTTCGTTGTGGATCCACATTACTACGGGATCCAAACCAGAGAAAGGCCAGGATCTGGACAACAAGTATGCGAAAAATGCGAAAGTACGAGCCAGATGATGGCAAATCCCAGACCTAACCGAGGCATAACCGGCGTTATCCTCTAAAATATTAATCGCAACCAGGTTTAATTGACTGTTTCAGTGTGGTACCACATTACTACGAGATCCAGACCAAAAAAAGCCCAGGATCTTGCCAACAAGTATGCGAAAAATGCGAAAATACGAGCCAGATAACGGCAAATCCCAGAACTACCCGAGACATAACCGGCGTTATCCACTAAAATATTAATCGCAACCAGGTTTAATTGACTGTTTCGGTGTGGAACTTCATTACTACGGGATCCAAACCAGAAAAAGGCCAGGATCTGGCAAACAAGTATACGAAATCGCGAAAGTATGAGCCAGATAATTGCAAATACCAGAACTAACCCAGACATAACCAGCGTCATCCTCTAAAATACTATTCGGAACCAGATTCTATTGACTGTTTCTGTGTGGTACCATATTACTACGTGATCCAAACCTGAAAAAACCCTGGATCTGGCCAAGAAGTATGCGAAAAACGCGATAGTATGAGCCAGATAATTGCAAATACCAGAACTAACCCAGCCATAACCAGCGTTATCCTCTAAAATAATAATCGGAACCAGCTTTTATTGACTGATTCAGTGTGGTACCACATTACTACGTGATCCAAACCAGAAAAAGCCCAGGATCCGGCCAACAAGTATGCGAGAAATGCGAAAGTATGAGCCAGATGAGGGCAAATCCCAGACCTAACCGAGACATAACCGGCGTTATCCTCTAAAATATTAATCGCAACCAGGTTTACTTGACTGTTCCGGTGTGGTACCGCATTACTACGTGATCCAAACCAGAAAAAGGCCAGGATCTGGCCAACAAGTATGCGAAAAATGCGAAAGTACGAGCCAGATGAGGGCAAATACCAGACCTAACCCAGACATAACCGGCGTTATCCACTAAAATATTAATCGGAACCAGGTTTAATTGACTGTTTCAGTGTCGCACCAAATTACTACGTGGTCCAAGCCAGCAAAAGGCCAGGATCTGGCCAACAAGTATGCGAAAAATGCGAAAGTACGAGCCAGATGAGGGCAAATACCAGACCTAACCCAGACATAACCGGCGTTATCCTCTAAAATATTAATCGGAACTAGGTTTAATTGCCGGTTTCGGTGTGGTACCGCATTACTACGTGATCCAAACCAGAAAAAGGCCAGGATCCTGCCTACAAGTATGCGAAAAATGCGAAAGTACGAGCCAGATGAGGGCAAGTACCAGACCTAACCCAGACATAACCGGCATTATCCTCTAAAATATTAATCGCCGCCAGGTTCAATTGACTGTTTCAGTGTGGTACCTCATTACTATGTGGTCCAAGCCAGAAAAAGGTCAGGATCTGCCCAACAAGTAAGCGAAAACTGCGAAAGTACGAGCCAGATGAGGACAAATACCAGACCTAACCCAGACATAACCGGCGTTATCCTCTAAAATATTAATCGGAACTAGGTTTAATTGCCGGTTTCGGTGTGGTACCGCATTACTACGTGATCCAAACCAGAAAAAGGCCAGGATCCTGCCTACAAGTATGCGAAAAATGCGAAAGTACGAGCCAGATGAGGGCAAGTACCAGACCTAACCCAGACATAACCGGCGTTATCCTCTAAAATATTAATCGGGACCAGGTTTAATTGACTGTTTCAGTGTGGCACCACATTACTTCGTGGTCCAAGCCAGAAAAAGGCCAGGATCTGGCCAACAAGTAAGCGAAAAATGCGAAAGTACGAGCCAGATGATGGCAAATCCCAGAACTAACCCAGACGTAACCTGCGTTATCCTCTAAAATACTATTCGGAACCAGCTTTTATTGACTGTTTCAGTGTGGTACCACATTACTACGTGATCCAAACGAAAAAAAGCCCAGGATCTGGCCAACATGTATGCGAAAAATGCGAATACGAGCCAGGTGACGGCAAATCCCAGACCCACGCGAGACATAACCGGCGTTATCCTCTAAAATAATAATCGCAACCAGGTTTAATTGACTGTTTCGGTGTGGAACTTCATTACTACGGGATCCAAACCAGAAAAAACCAAAGATCTGGTCAACAAGTATGCGAAAAACGCGAAAGTATGAGCCAGATGATTGCAAATACCAGAACTAACCCAGACGTAACCTGCGTTATCCTCTAAAATACTATTCGGAACCAGCTTTTATTGACTGTTTCAGTGTGGTACCACATTACTACGTGATCCAAACCAAAAAAAGCCCAGGATCTTGCCAACAAGTATGCGAAAAATGCGAAAGTACGAGCCAGATAATTGCAAATAACAGAACTAACCCAGACATAACCAGCGTTATCCTCTAAAATAATAATTGCAACCAGGTTTAATTGACTGCTTCGGTGTGGTACCGCATTACTACGTGATCCCAACCAGAGAAAGCCCAGGATCTTGCCAACAAGTAGGCGAAAAATGCTAATGTACGAGCCAGATGAGGGCAAATCCCAGACCTAACCGAGACATAACCGGCGTAATCCTCTAAATATTAATCGCAACCAGGTTTACTTGACTGTTTCGGTGTGGTACCGCATTACCACGTGATCCAATCCAGAAAAAGGCCAGGATCTGGCCAACAAGTTTGCGAAAAATGCGAAAGACCGAGCCAGATGAGGGCAAATACCAGACCTAACCCAGACATAACCGGCGTTATCCTCTAAAATACTAACTGAAACCAGGTTTAATTGACTGTTTCAGTGTGGTACCGCATTACTACGTGATCCAAACCAGAAAAAGGCCAGCATTTGGCCAACAAGTATGCGAAAAATGCGAAAGTACGAGCCAGATGAGGGCAAACACCAGACCTAACCCAGACAAAACCGGCATTATCCTCTAAAATATTAATCGGAACCAGGTTTAATTGACCGTTTCAGTGTGGTACCACATTACTACGTGATCCAAACCAAAAAAAACCCAGGATCTTGCCAACAAGTATGCGAAAAATGCGAAAGTACGAGGCAGATGATTGCAAATACCAGAACTAACCCAGACGTTACCTGCGTTATCCTCTAAAATACTATTCGGAACCAGCTTTTATTGACTGTTTCAGTGTGGTACCACATTACTACGTGATCCAAAACAGAAAAAGCCCAGTATCTGGCCAACAAGTATGCGAAAATGCGAAAGTACGAGCCAGATGTGGGCAAATTCCAGACTTAGCCCAGACATAACCGGCGTTATCCTCTAAAATATTAATCGCAACCAGGTTTAATTGTCTGTTTCGTTGTGGATCCACATTACTACGGGATCCAAACCAGAAAAAGGCCAGGATCAGGACAACAAGTATGCGAAAAATGCGAAAGTACGAGCCAGATGATGGCAAATCCCAGACCTAACCGAGGCATAACCGGCGTTATCCTCTAAAATATTAATCGCAACCAGGTTTAATTGACTGTTTCGGTGTGGAACTTCATTACTACGAGATCCAGACCAAAAAAAGCCCAGGATCTTGCCAACAAGTATGCGAAAAATGCGAAAATACGAGCCAGATAACGGCAAATCCCAGAACTAACCCAGATATAACCAGCGTCATCCTCTAAAATACTATTCGGAACCAGATTCTATTGACTGTTTCGGTGTGGAACTTCATTACTACGGGATCCAAACCTGAAAAAACCCTGGATCTGGCCAAGAAGTATGCGAAAAGCGCGATAGTATGAGCCAGATGATTGCAAATACCAGAACTAGCCCAAACATAACCAGCGTTATCCTCCAAAATATTCATCGCAACCAGGTTTAATTGACTGCATCGGTGTGGAACGACATTACGACGGGATCCAAACCACAAAAAACCCAAGATCTGGCCAACTAGTACGCGATAATTGCGAAAAAATGAACCAGATGATTACAAATAACAGAACTAACCCAGACATAACCGGCGTTATCCTCTAAAATATTAATCGGAACCAGGTTTAATTGACTGTTTCAGTGTGGTACCTCATTACTACGTGGTCCAAGCCAGAAAAAGGCCTGGATCTGGCCAACAAGTATGCGATAAATGCGAAAGTATGAGCCAGATGATTGCAAATACCAGAACTAACCCAGATATAACCAGCGTTATCTTCTAAAATATTAATCGGAACCAGGTTTAATTGACTGTTTCAGTGTGGAACTTCATTACTACGGGATCCAAACCAGAAAAAAACCCAGGATCTGGCCAACAAGTATGTGAAAAACGCGAAAGTATGAGCCAGAAGATTGCAAATACCAGAACTAACCCAGACGTAACCTGCGTTATCCTCCAAAATACTATTCGGAACTAGATTCTATTGACTGTTTCAGTGTGATACCACATTACTACGTGGTCGAAGCCAGAAAAAGGCCAGCATCTGGCCAACAAGTATGCGAAAAATGCGAAAATACGAGCTAGATGACGGCAAATCCCAGACCTACCCGAGACATAACCGGCGTTATCCTCTAAGATATTAATCGGAACTAGGTTTAATTGACTGTTTCGGTGTGGTACCACATTACTTCGTGGTCCAAGCCAGAAAAAGGCCAGGATCTGGCCAACAAGTAAGCGAAAAATGCGAAGGTACGAGCCAGATGGAGGCAAATACCAGAACTAACCCACACGTAACCTGCGTTATCCTCTAAAATACTATTCGGAACCAGCTTTTATTGACTGTTTCAGTGTGGTACCACATTACTACGTGATCCACACCAAAAAAAGCCCAGGATCTTGCCAACAAGTATGCGAAAAATGCGAAAGTACGAGCCAGATGATTGCAAATACCAGAACTAACCCAAACATAACCAGCGTTATCCTCCAAAATATTCATCGCAACCAGGTTTAATTGACTGCTTCGGTGTGGAACGACATTACGAAGGGATCCAAACCACTAAAAACCCAAGATCTGGCCAACAAGTACGCGAAAATTGCGAAAGTATGAGCCAGATGATTGCAAATAACAGAACTAACCCAGACATAACCAGCGTTATCCTCTAAAATATTAATCGGAACCAGGTTTAATTGACTGTTTCAGTGTGGAACTTCATTACTACGGGATCCAAACCAGAAAAAAACCCAGGATCTGGCCAACAAGTATGTGAAAAACGCGAAAGTATGAGCCAGAAGATTGCAAATACCAGAACTAACCCAGACGTAACCTGCGTTATCCTCCAAAATACTATTCGGAACTAGATTCTATTGACTGTTTCAGTGTGATACCACATTACTACGTGGTCGAAGCCAGAAAAAGGCCAGCATCTGGCCAACAAGTATGCGAAAAATGCGAAAATACGAGTTAGATGACGGCAAATCCCAGACCTACCCGAGACATAACCGGCGTTATCCTCTAAGATATTAATCGCAACCAGGTTTAATTGACTGTTTCAGTGTGATACCACGTTACTACGTGGTCCAAGCCAGGAAAAGGCCATGATCTGGCCAACAAGTATGCGAGAAATGCGAAAATACGAGCCAGATGACGGCAAATCCCAGACCTACCCGAGACATAACCGGCGTTATCCTCTAAAATATTAATCGCAACCAGGTTTAATTGACTGTTTCGGTTTGGAACTTCATTACTACGGGATCCAAACCAGAAAAAACCCAGGATCCGGCAAAGATGTATGCGAAAAACGCGAATGTATGAGCCAGATGATTGCAAATACCAGAACTAACCCAGACGTAACCTGCGCTATCCTCTAAAATACTATTCGGAACCAGCTTTTATTGACTGTTTCAGTGTGGTACCACATTACTACGTGATCCAAACTAAAAAAAGCCCATAATCTTGCCAACAAGTATGCGAAAAATGCGAAAGTACGAGTCAGATGATTGCAAATACCAGAACTAACCCAAACATAACCAGCGTTATCCTCCAAAATATTCATCGCAACCAGGTTTGATTGACTGCTTCGGTGTGGAACCAGATTTCGACGGGATCCAAGCCACAGAAAACCCAAGATATGGCCAACAAGTACGAGAAAATTGCGAAAGTATGAGCCAGATGATTGCAAATACCAGAACTAACCCAGACATAACCAGCGTTATCCTCTAAAATATTAATCGCCACCAGCTCTTATTCACCGTTTCAGGGTGGTACCACATTACAACGTGATCCAAACCAGAAAAAGGCCAGGATCTGGCCAATAAGTATGCGAAAAATGCGAAAATACGAGCCAGATGAGGGCAAATACCAGACCTAACCCAGACATAACCGGCGTTATCCCCTAAAATATTCATTCCAACCAGGTTTAATTGACTGTTTCGGTGTGGAACCACATCACTACGGGATCCAAACCTGAAAAAACCCTGGATCTGGCCTAGAAGCATGCGAAAAACGCGATAGTATGAGCCAGATAATTGCAAATACCAGAACTAACCCAGACATAACCAGCGTTATCCTCTAAAATACTAATCGGAACCAGCTTTTATTGACTGTTTCAGTGTGGTACCACATTACTACGTGATCCAAACCAGAAAAAGCCCAGGATCTGGCCAACAAGTATGCGAGAAATGCGAAAGTATGAGCCAGATGAGGGCAAATCCCAGACCTAACCGAGACATAACCGGCGTTATCCTCCAAATATTAATCGGAACCAGGTTTACTTGACTGTTGCGGTGTGGTACCGCATTACCACGTGATCCAATCCAGAAAAAGGCCGGGATCTGGCCAACAAGTTTGCGAAAAATGCGAAAGTACGAGCCAGATGAGGGCAAATACCAGACCTAACCCAGACATAACCGGCGTTATCCTCTAAAATACTAACTGAAACCAGGTTTAATTGACTGTTTCAGTGTGGTACCGCATTACTACGTGATCCAAATCAGAAAAAGGCCAGGATTTGGCCAACAAGTATGCGAAAAATGCGAAAGTACGAGCCAGATGAGGGCAAATACTAGACCTAACCCAGACATAACCGGCATTATCCTCCAAAATATAAATCGGAACCAGGTTTAATTGACAGTTTCAGTGTGGTACCACATTACTACGTGATCCAAACCAAAAAAAACCCAGGATCTTGCCAACAAGTATGCGAAAAATGCGAAAGTACGAGGCAGATGATTGCAAATACCAGAACTAACCCAGACGTTACCTGCGTTATCCTCTAAAATACTATTCGGAACCAGCTTTTATTGACTGTTTCAGTGTGGTACCACATTACTACGTGATCCAAAACAGAAAAAGCCCAGTATCCGGCCAACAAGTATGCGAAAAATGCGAAAGTACGAGCCAGATGTGGGCAAGTTCCAGACCTAGCCCAGACATAACCGGCGTTATCCTCTAAAATATTAATCGCAACCAGGTTTAATTGTCCGTTTCGTTGTGGATCCACATTACTACGGGATCCATACCAGAAAAAGGCCAGGATCTGGCCAATAAGTATGCGAAAAATGCGAAAGTACGAGCCAGATGATGGCAAATCCCAGACCTAACCGAGACATAACCGGCGTTATCCTCTAAAATATTAATCGCAACCAGGTTTAATTGGCTGTTTCAGTGTGGTACCACTTTACTACGAGATCCAAACCAAAAAAAGCCCAGGATCTTGCCAACAAGTATGCGAAAAATGCGAAAATACGAGCCAGATAACGGCAAATTCCAGAACTACCCGAGACATAACCGGCGTTATCCACTAAAATATTAATCGCAACCAGGTTTAATTGACTGTTTCGGTGTGGAACTTCATTACTACGGGATCCAAGCCAGAAAAAGGCCAGGATCTGGCAAACAAGTATACGAAATCGCGAAAGTATGAGCCAGATTGTTGCAAATACCAGAACTAACCCAGACATAACCAGCGTCATCCTCTAAAATAGTATTCGGAACCAGCTTCTATTGACTGTTTCTGTGTGGTACCATATTACTACGTGATCCAAACCTGAAAATACTCTGGATCTGGCCAAGAAGTATGCGAAAAACGCGATAGTATGAGCCAGATAATTGCAAATACCCGAACTAACCCAGACATAACCAGCGTTATCCTCTAAAATACTCATCGGAACCAGCTTTTATTGACTGTTTCAGTGTGGTACCACATTACTACGTGATCCAAACCAGAAAAAGCCCAGGATCCGGCAAACAAGTATGCGAGAAATGCGAAAGTACGAGCCAGATGTGGGCAAATTCCAGACCTAGCCCAGACATAACCGGCGTTATCCCCTAAAATATTCATCCCAACCAGGTTTAATTGACTGTTTCGGTGTGGAACCACATTACTACGGGATCCAAACCTGAAAAAACCCTGGATCTGGCCATGAAGTATGCGAAAAACGCGATAGTATGAGCCAGATAATTGCAAATACCAGAACTAACCCAGACATAACCAGCGTTATCCTCTAAAGTACTAATCGGAACCAGCTTTTATTGACTGTTTCAGTGTGGTACCACATTACTACGTGATCCAAACCAGAAAAAGGCCAGGATCTGGCCAACAAGTATGCCAAAGTTGCGAAAGTACGAGCCAGATGAGGGCAAATACCAGAACTAACCCAGACGTTACCTGCGTTATCCTCTAAAATACTATTCGGAACCAGCTTTTATTGACTGTTTCAGTGTGGTACCACATTACTACGTGATCCAAAACAGAAAAAGCCCAGTATCTGGCCAACAAGTATGCGAAAAATGCGAAAGTACGAGCCAGACGTGGGCAAATCCCAGACCTAACCCAGACATAACCGGCGTTATCCTCTAAAATATTAATCGCAACCAGGTTTAATTGTCTGTTTCGTTGTGGATCCACATTACTCCGGGATCCAAACTAGAAAAAGGCCAGGATCTGGCCAACAAGTATGCGAAAAATGCGAAAGTACGAGCCAGATGAGGACAATTACCAGATCTAACCCAGACATAACCGGCGTTATCCTGCAGAATACCTTTCGGAACCAGATTCTATTGACCGCTTCAGTGTGGTACCACATTACTACGTGATCCAAAACAGAAAAAGCCCAGGATCTGGCCAACAAGTATGCGAAAAACGCGAAAGTATGAGCCAGATGATTGCAAATCCCAGACCTAACCGAGACATAACCGGCGTTATCCTCTAAAATATTAATCGCAACCAGGTTTAATTGACTGTTTCAGTGTGGTACCACATTACTACGTGATCCAAACCAGAAAAAGCCCAGGATCTGGCCAACAAGTTTGCGAAAAATGCGAAAGTACGAGCCAGATGAGGGCAAATACCAGACCTAACCCAGACATAACCGGCGTTATCCTCTAAAATATTAATCGGAACCAGGTTTAATTGACTGTTTCAGTGTGGTACCACATTACTACGTGATCCAAACCAAAAAAAGCCCAGGATCTGGCCAACACGTATGCGAGAAATGCGAAAGTATGAGCCAGATGAGGGCAAATCCCAGACCTAACCGAGACATAACCTGCGTTATCCTCCGGAATACCTTTCGGAACCAGATTCTATTGACCGCTTCAGTGTGGTACCACATTACAACGTGGTCCAAGCCAGAAAAAGGCCAGGATCTGGCCAACAAGTATGCGAAAAATGCGAAAATACGAGCTAGATGACGGCAAATCCCAGACCTACCCGAGACATTATCGGCGTTATCCTCTAAAATATTAATCGCAACCAGGTTTAATTGACTGTTTCTGTGTGATACCACATTACTACGTGGTCCAAGCCAGAAAAAGGCCAGGATCTGGCAAACAAGTATACGAAATCGCGAAAGTATGAGGCAGATGGTTGCAAATACCAGAACTAACCCAGACATAACCAGCGACATCCTCTAAAATACTATTCGGAACCAGCTTCTATTGACTGTTTCTGTGTGGTACCATATTACTACGTGATCCAAACCTGAAAAAACCCTGGATCTGGCCAAGAAGTATGCGAAAATCGCGATAGTACGAGCCAGATAATTGCAAATACCAGAACTAACCCAGAACATAACCAGCGTTATCCTCTAAAATACTAATAGGAACCAGCTTTTATTGACTGTTTCAGTCTGGTACGACATTACTACGTGATCCAAACCAGAAAAAGCCCAGGATCTGGCCAACAAGTTTGCGAAAAATGCGAAAGTACGAGCCAGATGAGGGCAAATACCAGACCTAACCCAGACATAACCGGCGTTATCCTCTAAAATATTAATCGGAACCGGGTTTAATTGACTGTTTCAGTGTGAATCCACATTACTACGTGATCCAAACCAGAGAAGGCCCAGTATCTGGCCAACAAGCATGCGAAAAATGCGAAAGTACGAGCCAGATGATGGCAAATCCCAGACCTAACCGAGACATAACCGGCGTTATCCTCTAAAATATTAATCGCAACCAGGTTTAATTGACTGTTTCAGTGTGGTACCACATTACTACGTGATCCAAACCAAAAAAAGCCCAGGATCTTGCCAACAAGTATGCGAAAAATTCGAAAATACGAGCCAGATGACGGCAAATCCCAGAACTACCCGAGACATAACCGGCGTTATCCTCTAAAATATTAATTGCAACCAGGTTTAATTGACTGTTTCGGTGTGGAACTTCATTACTACGGGATGCAAACCAGAAAAAGCCCAGGATCTGGCCAACAAGTATGCGAAAAATGCGAAAGTATGAGCCAGATGATTGCAAATACCAGAACTAACCAAGACGTAACCTGCGTTATCCTCCGGAATACCTTTCGGAACCAGATTCTATTGACCGCTTCAGTGTGGTACCACATTACAACGTGGTCCAAACCAGAAAAAGCCCAGGATCTGGCCAACACGTATGCGAGAAATGCGAAAGTATGAGCCAGATGAGGGCAAATCCCAGACCTAACCGAGACATAACCTGCGTTATCCTCCGGAATACCTTTCGGAACCAGATTCTATTGACCGCCTCAGTGTGGTACCACATTACAACGTGGTCCAAACCAGAAAAAGCCCAGTATCTGGCCAACAAGTATGCGAAAAATGCGAAAGTACGAGCCAGATGATGGCAAATCCCAGACCTAACCGAGACATAACCAGCGTTATCCTCCAAAATATTCATTACAACCAGGTTTAATTGACTGCATCGGTGTGGAACCATATTACGACGGGATCCAAACCACAAAAAACCCAAGATCTGGCCAACAAGTACGCGAAAATTACGAAAGCACGAGACAGATGAGGGCAAATCCCTGACCTAACCGAGACATAACCGGCGTTATCCTCTAAAATATTAATCGGAACCAGGTTTAATTGACTGTTTCAGTGTGGTACCACATTACTACGTGATCCAAACCAAAAAAAACCCAGGATCTTGCCAACAAGTATGCGAAAAATGCGAAAGTATGAGCCAGATGGTTGCAAATACCAGAACTAACCCAGACGTAACCTGCGTTATCCTCTAAAATATTAATCGCAACCAGGTGTAATTGACTGTTTCGGTGTGGAACTTCATTACTACGGGATCCAAACCAGAAAAAACCCAGGATCTGGCCAACAAGTATGCGAAAAACGCGAAAGTATGAGCCAGATGATTGCAAATACCAGAACTAACCAAGACGTAACCTGCGTTATCCTCCGGAATACCTTTCGGAACCAGATTCTATTGACGGCTTCAGTGTGGTACCACATTACAACGTGGTCCAAGCCAGAAAAAGGCCAGGATCTGGCCAACAAGTATGCGAAAAATGCGAGAATACGAGCCAGATGACGGCAAATCCCAGACCTACCCGAGACATAACCGGCGTTATCCTCTAAAATATTAATCGCAACCAGGTTTAATTGAGTGTTTCAGTGTGATACCACATTACTACGTGGTCCAAGCCAGAAAAAGGCCAGGATCTGGCAAACAAGTATACGAAATCGCGAAAGTATGAGGCAGATGGTTGCAAATACCGGAACTAACCCAGACATAACCAGCGTCATCCTCTAAAATACTATTCGGAACCAGCTTCTATTGACTGTTTCTGTGTGGTATCATATTACTACGAGATCCAAACCTGAAAAAACCCTGGATCTGGCCAAGAAGTATGCGAAAAACGCGATAGTATTAGCCAGATAATTGCATATACCAGAACTAACCCAGACATAACCAGCGTTATCCTCTAAAATACTAATAGGAACCAGCTTTTATTGACTGGTTCAGTCTGGTACGACATTACTACGTGATCCAAACCAGAAAAAGCCCAGGATCTGGCCAACAAGTATGCGAGAAATGCGAAAGTATGAGCCAGATGAGGGCAAATCCCAGACCTAACCGAGACATAACCGGCGTTATCCTCTAAAATATTAATCGCAACCTGGTTTACTTGACTGTTTCGGTGTGGTACCGCATTACCACGTGATCCAATCCAGAAAAAGGCCAGGATCTGGCAACAAGTTTGCGAAAAATGCGAAAGTACGAGCCAGATGAGGGCAAATACCAGACCTAACCCAGACATAACCGGCGTTATCCTCTAAAATACTAACCGGAACCAGGTATAATTGACTGTTTCAGTGTGGTACCGCATTACTACGTGATCCAAACCAGAAAAAGGCCAGGGTCTGGCCAACAAGTATGCCTAAGATGCGAAAGTACGAGCCAGATGAGGGCAAATACCAGACCTAACCCAGACATAACCGGCGTATCCTCTAAAATATTAATCGGAACCAGGTTTAATTGACTGTTTCAGTGTGGGTCCACATTACTACGTGATCCAAACCAGAAAAAGCCCAGTATCTGGCCAACAATTATGCGAAAAATGCGAAAGTACGAGCCAGATGATGGCAAATCCCAGACCTAACCGAGACATAACCGGCGTTATCCTCTAAAATATTAATCGCAACCAGGGTTAATTGACTGTTTCAGTGTGGTACCACATTACTACGTGATCCAAACCAAAAAAAGCCCAGGATCTTGCCAACAAGTATGCGAAAAATTCGAAAATACGAGCCAGATGACGGCAAATCCCAGAACTACCCGAGACATAACCTGCGTTATCCTCTAAAATATTAATTGCAACCAGGTTTAATTGACTGTTTCGGTGTGAAACTTCATTACTCCGGGATCCAAACCAGAAAAAGCCCAGGATCTGGCCAACAAGTATGCGAAAAATGCGAAAGTACGAGCCAGATGATGGCAAATCCCAGACCTAACCGGGACGTAACCGGCGTTATCCTCTAAAATACTAATCGGAACCAGCTTTTATTGACTGCTTCAGTTTGGTACCACATTACTACGTGATCCAAACCAGAAAAAGCCCAGGATCTGGCCAACAAGTATGCGAGAAATGCGAAAGTATCAGCCAGATGAGGGCAAATCCCAGACCTAACCGAGACGTAACCGGCGTTATCCTCTAAAATATTAATCGCAACCAGGTTTACTTGACTGTTTCGGTGTGGTACCGCATTACCACGTGATCCAAACCAAAAAAAGCCCAGGATCTTGCCAACAAGTATGCCAAAGATGCGACAGTACGAGCCAGGTGAGGGCAAATACCAGACCTAACCCAGACTTAACCGGCGTTATCCTCTAAAATATTAATCGGAACCAGGTTTAATTGACTGTTTCAGTGTGGTACCACATTACTACGTGATCCAAACCAAAAAAAACCCAGGATCTTGCCTACAAGTATGCGAAAAATGCGAAAGTACGAGCCAGATGATTGCAAATACCAGAACTAACCCAAACATAACCAGCGTTATCCTCCAAAATATTCATTACAACCAGGTTTAATTGACTGCATCGGTGTGGAACCACATTACGACGGGATCCAAACCAGAAAAAACCCAGGATCTGGCCAACAAGTATACGAAGTCGCGAAAGTATGAGGCAGATGGTTGCAAATACCGGAACTAACCCAGACATAACCAGCGTCATCCTCTAAAATACTATTCGGAACCAGCTTCTATTGACTGTTTCTGTGTGGTATCATATTACTACGAGATCCAAACCTGAAAAAACCCTGGATCTGGCCAAGAAGTATGCGAAAAACGCGATAGTATTAGCCAGATAATAGCATATACCAGAACTAACCCAGACATAACCAGCGTTATCCTCTAAAATACTAATAGGAACCAGCTTTTATTGACTGTTTCAGTCTGGTACGATATTACTACGTGATCCAAACCAGAAAAAGCCCAGGATCTGGCCAACAAGTATGCGAGAAATGCGAAAGTATGAGCCAGTTGGGGGCAAATCCCAGACCTAACCTAGACATAACCGGCGTTATCCTCTAAAATATTAATCGCAACCTGGTTTACTTGACTGTTTCGGTGTGGTACCGCATTACCACGTGATCCAATCCAGAAAAAGGCCAGGATCTGGCCAACAAGTTTGCGAAAAATGCGAAAGTACGAGCCAGATGAGGGCAAATACCAGACCTAACCCAGACATAACCGGCGTTATCCTCCAAAATACTAACCGGAACCAGGTATAATTGACTGTTTCAGTGTGGTACCGCATTACTACGTGATCCAAACCAGAAAAAGGCCAGGATCTGGCCAACAAGTATGCCTAAGATGCGAAAGTACGAGCCAGATGAGGGCAAATACCAGACCTAACCCAGACATAACCGGCGTATCCTCTAAAATATTAATCGGAACCAGGTTTAATTGACTGTTTCAGTGTGGATCCACATTACTACGTGATCCAAACCAGAAAAAGCCCAGTATCTGGCCAACAAGTATGCGAAAAATGCGAAAGTACGAGCCAGATGATGGCAAATCCCAGACCTAACCGAGACATAACCGGCGTTATCCTCTAAAATATTAATCGCAACCAGGTTTAATTGACTGTTTCAGTGTGGTACCACATTACTACGTGATCCAAACCAAAAAAAGCCCAGGATCTTGCCAACAAGTATGCGAAAAATTCGAAAATACGAGCCAGATGACGGCAAATCCCAGAACTACCCGAGACATAACCTGCGTTATCCTCTAAAATATTAATTGCAACCAGGTTTAATTGACTGTTTCGGTGTGGAACTTCATTACTCCGGGATCCAAACCAGAAAAAGCCCAGGATCTGGCCAACAAGTATGCGAAAAATGCGAAAGTACGAGCCAGATGATTGCAAATCCCAGACCTAACCGGGACGTAACCGGCGCTATCCTCTAAAATACTAATCGGAACCAGCTTTTATTGACTGCTTCAGTTTGGTACCACATTACTACGTGATCCAAACCAGAAAAAGCCCAGGATCTGGCCAACAAGTATGCGAGAAATGCGAAAGTATGAGCCAGATGAGGGCAAATCCCAGACCTAACCGAGACGTAACCGGCGTTATCCTCTAAAATATTAATCGCAACCAGGTTTACTCGACTGTTTCGGTGTGGTACCGCATTACCACGTGATCCAAACCAAAAAAAGCCCAGGATCTTGCCAACAAGTATGCCAAAGATGCGAAAGTACGAGCCAGGTGAGGGCAAATACCAGACCTAACCCAGACTTAACCGGCGTTATCCTCTAAAATATTAATCGGAACCAGGTTTAATTGACTCTTTCAGTGTGGTACCACATTACTACGTGATCCAAACCAAAAAAAACCCAGGATCTTGCCTACAAGTATGCGAAAAATGCGAAAGTACGAGCCAGATGATTGCAAATACCAGAACTAACCCAAACATAACCAGCGTTATCCTCCAAAATATTCATTACAACCAGGTTTAGTTGACTGCATCGGTGTGGAACCACATTACGACGGGATCCAAACCACAAAAAACCCAAGATCTGGCCAACAAGTACGCGAAAATTACGAAAGCACGAGACAGATGAGGGCAAATCCCTGACCTAACCGAGACATAACGGGCGTTATCCTCTAAAATATTAATCGCAACCAGGTTTAATTGTCTGTTTCGGTGTGGATCCACATTACTACGGGATCCAAACCAGAAAAAGGCCAAGATCTGACCAACAAGTATGCGAAAAATGCGAAAGTACGAGCCAGATGATGGCAAATCCCAGACCTAACCGAGACATAACCGGCGTTATCCTCTAAAATATTAATCGCAACCAGGTTTAATTGACTGTTTCGGTGTGGAACTTCATTACTACGGGATCCAAACCAGGAAAAACCCAGGATCCGGCCAACAAGTATGCGAAAAATGCGAAAATACGAGCCAGATGACGGCAAATCCCAGACCTACCCGAGACATAACCGGCGTTATCCTCTAAAATATTAATCGCAACCAGGTTTAATTGACTGTTTCAGTGTTATACCACATTACTACGTGGTCCAAGCCAGAAAAATGCCAGGATCTGGCAAACAAGTATACGAAATCGCGAAAGTATGAGCCAGATGGTTGCAAATACCAGAACTAACCCAGACGTAACCTGCGTTATCCTCTAAAATATTAATCGCAACCAGGTTTAATTGACTGTTTCGGTGTGGAACTTCATTACTATGGGATCCAAACCAGAAAAAACCCAGGATCTGGCCAACAAGTATGCGAAAAACGCGAAAGTATGAGCCAGATGATTGCAAATACCAGAACTAACCAAGACGTAACCTGCGTTATCCTCCGGAATACCTTTCGGAACCAGATTCTATTGACGGCTTCAGTGTGGTACCACATTACAACGTGGTCCAAGCCAGAAAAAGGCCAGGATCTGGCCAACAAGTATGCGAAAAATGCGAGAATACGAGCCAGATGACGGCAAATCCCAGACCTACCCGAGACATAACCGGCGTTATCCTCTAAAATATTAATCGCAACCAGGTTTAATTGACTGTTTCAGTGTGATATCACATTACTACGTGGTCCAAGCCAGAAAAAGGCCGGGATCTGGCAAACAAGTATACGAAATCGCGAAAGTATGAGGCAGATGGTTGCAAATACCGAACTAACCCAGACATAACCAGCGTCATCCTCTAAAATACTATTCGGAACCAGCTTCTATTGACTGTTTCTGTGTGGTACCATATTACTACGAGATCCAAACCTGAAAAAACCCTGGATCTGGCCAAGAAGTATGCGAAAAACGCGATAGTATGATCCAGATAATTGCAAATACCAGAACTAACCCAGACATAACCAGCGTTATCCTCTAAAATACTAATAGGAACCAGCTTTTAGTGACTGTTTCAGTGTGGTACCACATTACTACGTGATCCAAACCAGAAAAAGGCCAGGATCTGGCCAACAAGTATGCGAGAAATGCGAAAGTATGAGCCAGATGAGGGCAAATCCCAGACCTAACCGAGACATAACCGGCGTTATCCTCTAAAATACTAACCGGAACCAGGTTTAATTGACTGCTTCAGTGTGGTACCGCATTACTACGTGATCCAAACCAGAAAAAGGCCAAGATCTGACCAACAAGTATGCGAAAAATGCGAAAGTACGAGCCAGATGATGGCAAATCCCAGACCTAACCGAGACATAACCGGCGTTATCCTCTAAAATATTAATCGCAACCAGGTTTAATTGACTGTTTCGGTGTGGAACTTCATTACTACGGGATCCAAACCAGGAAAAACCCAGGATCCGGCCAACAAGTATGCGAAAAATGCGAAAATACGAGCCAGATGACGGCAAATCCCAGACCTACCCGAGACATAACCGGCGTTATCCTCTAAAATATTAATCGCAACCAGGTTTAATTGACTGTTTCAGTGTTATACCACATTACTACGTGGTCCAAGCCAGAAAAATGCCAGGATCTGGCAAACAAGTATACGAAATCGCGAAAGTATGAGCCAGATGGTTGCAAATACCAGAACTAACCCAGACGTAACCTGCGTTATCCTCTAAAATATTAATCGCAACCAGGTTTAATTGACTGTTTCGGTGTGGAACTTCATTACTATGGGATCCAAACCAGAAAAAACCCAGGATCTGGCCAACAAGTATGCGAAAAACGCGAAAGTATGAGCCAGATGATTGCAAATACCAGAACTAACCAAGACGTAACCTGCGTTATCCTCCGGAATACCTTTCGGAACCAGATTCTATTGACGGCTTCAGTGTGGTACCACATTACAACGTGGTCCAAGCCAGAAAAAGGCCAGGATCTGGCCAACAAGTATGCGAAAAATGCGAGAATACGAGCCAGATGACGGCAAATCCCAGACCTACCCGAGACATAACCGGCGTTATCCTCTAAAATATTAATCGCAACCAGGTTTAATTGACTGTTTCAGTGTGATATCACATTACTACGTGGTCCAAGCCAGAAAAAGGCCGGGATCTGGCAAACAAGTATACGAAATCGCGAAAGTATGAGGCAGATGGTTGCAAATACCGAACTAACCCAGACATAACCAGCGTCATCCTCTAAAATACTATTCGGAACCAGCTTCTATTGACTGTTTCTGTGTGGTACCATATTACTACGAGATCCAAACCTGAAAAAACCCTGGATCTGGCCAAGAAGTATGCGAAAAACGCGATAGTATGATCCAGATAATTGCAAATACCAGAACTAACCCAGACATAACCAGCGTTATCCTCTAAAATACTAATAGGAACCAGCTTTTAGTGACTGTTTCAGTGTGGTACCACATTACTACGTGATCCAAACCAGAAAAAGGCCAGGATCTGGCCAACAAGTATGCGAGAAATGCGAAAGTATGAGCCAGATGAGGGCAAATCCCAGACCTAACCGAGACATAACCGGCGTTATCCTCTAAAATACTAACCGGAACCAGGTTTAATTGACTGCTTCAGTGTGGTACCGCATTACTACGTGATCCAATCCAGAAAAAGGCCAGGATCTGGCCAACAAGTTTGCGAAAAATGCGAAAGTACGAGGCAGATGACGGCAAATACCAGACCTAACCCAGACATAACCGGCGTTATCCTCTAAAATACTAACCGGAACAAGGTTTAATTAACTGTTTCAGTGTGGTACCGCATTACTACGTGATCCAAACCAGAAATAGGCCAGGATCTGGCCAACAAGTATGCCAAAGATGCGAAAGTACGAGACAGATGAGGGCAAATACCAGACCTAACCCAGACATAACCGTTGTTATCCTCTAAAATATTAATCGGAACCAGGTTTAATTGACTGTTTCAGTGTGGATCCACATTACTACGTGATCCAAACCAGAAAAAGCCAAGTATCTGGTCAACAAGTATGCGAAAAATGCGAAAGTACGAGCCAGATGATAGCAAATCCCAGACCTAACCGAGACATAACCGGCGTTATCCTCTAAAATATTAATCGCAACCAGGTTTAATTGACTGTTTCAGTGTGGTACCACATTACTACGTGATCCAAACCAAAAAAAGCCCAGGATCTTGCCAACAAGTATGCGAAAAATTCGAAAATACGAGACAGATGACGGCAAATCCCAGAACTACCCGAGACATAACCGGCGTTATCCTCTAAAATATTAATCGCAACCAGGTTTAATTGACTGTTTCGGTGTGGAACTTCATTACCACGGGATCCAAACCAGAAAAAACCCAGGATCTGGCCAACAAGTATGCGAAAAATGCGAAAATACGAGCCACATGACAGCAAATCCCAGAACTACCCGAGTCATAACCAGCGTCATCCTCTGAAATACTATTCGGAACCAGCTTCTATTGACTGTTTCAGTGTGGTACCACATTACGACGTGATCCAAACCAAAAAAAACCCAGGATCTGGCCAACAAGTATGCGAGAAATGCGAAAGTATGAGCCAGATGAGGGCAAATCCCAGACCTAACCGAGACATAACCGGCGTTATACTCTAGAATATTAATCGCAACCAGGTTTACTTGACTGTTTCGGTGTGGTACCGCATTACCACGTGATCCAAACCAAAAAAAGCCCAGGATCTTGCCAACAAGTATGCCAAAGATGCGAAAGTACGAGCCAGGTGAGGGCAAATACCAGACCTAACCCAGACTTAACCGGCGTTATCCTCTAAAATATTAATCGGAACCAGGTTTAATTGACTGTTTCAGTGGGGTACCACATTACTACGTGATCCAAACCAAAAAAAGCCCAGGATCTTGCCAACAAGTATGCGAAAAATTCGAAAATACGAGCCAGATGACGGCAAATCCCAGAACTACCCGAGACATAACCTGCGTTATCCTCTAAAATATTAATTGCAAGCAGGTTTAATTGACTGCTTCGGTGTGGAACTTCATTACTCCGGGATCCAAACCAGAAAAAGCCCAGGATCTGGCCAACAAGTATGCGAAAAATGCGAAAGTACGAGCCAGATGATGGCAAATCCCAGACCTAACCGGGACGTAACCGGCGTTATCCTCTAAAATACTAATCGGAACCAGCTTTTAGTGACTGTTTCAGTGTGGTACCACATTACTACGTGATCCAAACCAGAAAAAGGCAAGGATCTGGCCAACAAGTATGCGAGAAATGCGAAAGTACGAGCCAGATGATGGCAAATACCAGACCTAACCCAGACATAACCGGCGTTATCCTCTAAAATACTAACCGGAACCAGGTTTAATTAACTGTTTCAGTGTGGTACCGCATTACTACGTGATCCAAACCAGAAATAGGCCAGGATCTGGCCAACAAGTATGCCAAAGATGCGAAAGTACGAGACAGATGAGGGCAAATACCAGACCTAACCCAGACATAACCGGCGTTATCCTCTAAAATATTAATCGGAACCAGGTTTAATTGACTGTTTCAGTGTGGGTCCACATTACTACGTGATCCAAACCAGAAAAAGCCAAGTATCTGGCCAACAAGTATGCGAAAAATGCGAAAGTACGAGCCAGATGATAGCAAATCCCAGACCTAACCGAGACATAACCGGCGTTATCCTCTAAAATATTAATCGCAACCAGGTTTAATTGACTGTTTCAGTGTAGTACCACATTACTACGTGATCCAAACCAAAAAAAGCCCAGGATCTTGCCAACAAGTATGCCAAGGATGCGAAAGTACGAGACAGATGAGGGCAAATACCAGACCTAACCCAGACATAACCGGCGTTATCCTCCAAAATATTAATCGCAACCAGGTTTAATTGACTGTTTCGGTGTGGAACTTCATTACCACGGGATCCAAACCAGAAAAAACCCAGGATCTGGCCAAGAAGTATGCGAAAAATGCGAAAATACGAGCCACATGACAGCAAATCCCAGAACTACCCGAGTCATAACCAGCGTCATCCTCTAAAATACTATTCGGAACCAGCTTCTATTGACTGTTTCAGTGTGGTACCACATTACGACGTGATCCAAACCAAAAAAAACCCAGGATCTGGCCAACAAGTATGCGAGAAATGCGAAAGTATGAGCCAGATGAGGGCAAATCCCAGACCTAACCGAGACATAACCGGCGTTATCCTCTAGAATATTAATCGCAACCAGGTTTACTTGACTGTTTCGGTGTGGTACCGCATTACCACGTGATCCAAACCAAAAAAAGCCCCGGATCTTGCCAACAAGTATGCCAAAGTTGCGAAAGTACGAGCCAGATGAGGGCAAATCCCAGAACTACCCGAGACATAACCTGCGTTATCCTCTAAAATATTAATCGCAACCAGGTTTAATTGACTGTTTCAGTGTGGTACCACATTACTACGTGATCCAAACCAAAAAAAGCCCAGGATCTTGCCAACAAGTATGCGAAAAACTCGAAAATACGAGCCAGATGACGGCAAATCCCAGAACTACCCGAGACATAACCTGCGTTATCCTCTAAAATATTAATTGCAACCAGGTTTAATTGACTGTTTCGGTGTGGAACTTCATTACTCCGGGATCCAAACCAGAAAAAGCCCAGGATCTGGCCAACAAGTATGCGAAAAATGCGAAAGTACGAGCCAGATGATGGCAAATCCCAGACCTAACCGGGACGTAACCGGCGTTATCCTCTAAAATACTAATCGGAACTAGCTTTTATTGACTGCTTCAGTTTGGTACCACATTACTACGTGATCCAAACCAGAAAAAGCCCAGGATCTGGCCAACTAGTATGCGAGAAATGCGAAAGTATGAGCCAGATGAGGGCAAATCCCAGACATAACCGAGACGTAACCGGCGTTATCCTCTAAAATATTAATCGCAACCAGGTTTACTTGACTGTTTCGGTGTGGTACCGCATTACCACGTGATCCAAACCAAAAAAAGCCCGGGATCTTGCCAACAAGTATGCCAAAGATGCGAAAGTACGAGCCAGGTGAGGGCAAATACCAGACCTAACCCAGACTTAACCGGCGTTATCCTCTAAAATATTAATCGGAACCAGGTTTAATTGACTGTTTCAGTGTGGTACCACATTACTACGTGATCCAAACCAAAAAAAGCCCAGGATCTTGCCAAGAAGTATGCGAAAAATTCGAAAGTATGAGCCAGATGAGGGCAAATCCCAGACCTAACCGAGACGTAACCGGCGTTATCCTCTAAAATATTAATCGCAACAAGGTTTACTTGACTGTTTCGGTGTGGTACCGCATTACCACGTGATCCAAACCAAAAAAAGCCCAGGATCTTGCCAACTAGTATGCCAAAGATGCGAAAGTACGAGCCAGGTGAGGGCAAATACCAGACCTAACCCAGACTTAACCGGCGTTATCCTCTAAAATATTAATCGGAACCAGGTTTAATTGACTGTTTCAGTGTGGTACCACATTACTACGTGATCCAAACCAAAAAAAACCCAGGATCTTGCCTACAAGTATGCGAAAAATGCGAAAGTACGAGCCAGATGATTGCAAATACCAGAACTAACCCAAACATAACCAGCGTTATCCTCCAAAATATTCATTACAACCAGGTTTAATTGACTGCATCGGTGTGGAACCACATTACGACGGGATCCAAACCACAAAAAACCCAAGATCTGGCCAACAAGTACGCGAAAATTACGAAAGCACGAGACAGATGAGGGCAAATCCCTGACCTAACCGAGACATAACCGGCGTTATCCTCTAAAATATTAATCGCAACCAGGTTTAATTGTCTGTTTCGGTGTGGATCCACATTACTACGAGATCCAAACCTGAAAAAGGCCAGGATCTGGCAAACAAGTATGCGAAAAATGCGAAAATACGAGCCAGATGACGGCAAATCCCAGACCTACCCGAGACATAACCGGCGTTATCCTCTAAAATATTAATCGCAACCAGGTTTAATTGACTGTTTCAGTGTTATACCACATTACTACGTGGTCCAAGCCAGGAAAATGCCAGGATCTGGCAAACAAGTATACGAAATCGCGAAAGTATGAGCCAGATGGTTGCAAATACCAGAACTAACCCAGACGTAACCTGCGTTATCCTCTAAAATATTAATCGCAACCAGGTTTAATTGACTGTTTCGGTGTGGAACTTCATTACTATGGGATCCAAACCAGAAAAACCCCAGGATCTGGCAAACAAGTATACGAAATCGCGAAAGTATGAGCCAGATGGTTGCAAATACCAGAACTAACCCAGACGTAACCTGCGTTATCCTCTAAAATATTAATCGCAACCAGGTTTAATTGACTGTTTCAGTGTGATATCACATTACTACGTGGTCCAAGCCAGAAAAAGGCCAGGATCTGGCAAACAAGTATACGAAATCGCGAAAGTATGAGGCAGATGGTTGCAAATACCGGAACTAACCCAGACATAACCAGCGTCATCCTCTAAAATACTATTCGGAACCAGCTTCTATTGACTGTTTCTGTGTGGTACCATATTACTACGAGATCCAAACCTGAAAAAACCCTGGATCTGGCCAAGAAGTATGCGAAAAACGCGATAGTATGATCCAGATAATTGCAAATACCAGAACTAACCCAGACATACCCAGCGTTATCCTCTAAAATACTAATAGGAACCAGCTTTTAGTGACTGTTTCAGTGTGGTACCACATTACTACGTGATCCAAACCAGAAAAAGGCCAGGATCTGGCCAACAAGTATGCGAGAAATGCGAAAGTATGAGCCAGATGAGGGCAAATCCCAGACCTAACCGAGACATAACCGGCGTTATCCTCTAAAATACTAACCGGAACCAGGTTTAATTGACTGCTTCATTGTGGTACCGCATTACTACGTGATCCAATCCAGAAAAAGGCCAGGATCTGGCCAACAAGTTTGCGAAAAATGCGAAAGTACGAGCCAGATGATGGCAAATACCAGACCTAACCCAGACATAACCGGCGTTATCCTCTAAAATACTAACCGGAACCAGGTTTAATTAACTGTTTCAGTGTGGTACCGCATTACGACGTGATCCAAACCAGAAATAGGCCAGGATCTGGCCAACAAGTATGCCAAAGATGCGAAAGTACGAGACAGATGAGGGCAAATAACAGACCTAACCCAGACATAACCGTTGTTATCCTCTAAAATATTAATCGGAACCAGGTTTAATTGACTGTTTCAGTGTGGATCCACATTACTACGTGATCCAAACCAGAAAAAGCCAAGTATCTGGCCAACAAGTATGCGAAAAATGCGAAAGTACGAGCCAGATGATAGCAAATCCCAGACCTAACCGAGACATAACCGGCGTTATCCTCTAAAATATTAATCGCAACCAGGTTTAATTGACTGTTTCAGTGTGGTACCACATTACTACGTGATCCAAACCAAAAAAAGCCCAGGATCTTGCCAACAAGTATGCGAAAAATTCGAAAATACGAGACAGATGACGGCAAATCCCAGAACTACCCGAGACATAACCGGCGTTATCCTCTAAAATATTAATCGCAACCAGGTTTAATTGACTGTTTCGGTGTGGAACTTCATTACCACGGGATCCAAACCAGAGAAAACCCAGGATCTGGCCAACAAGTATGCGAAAAATGCGAAAATACGAGCCACATAACAGCAAATCCCAGAACTACCCGAGAATAACCAGCGTCATCCTCTAAAATACTATTCGGAACCAGCTTCTATTGACTGTTTCAGTGTGGTACCACATTACGACGTGATCCAAACCAAAAAAAACCCAGGATCTGGCCAACAAGTATGCGAGAAATGCGAAAGTATGAGCCAGATGAGGGCAAATCCCAGACCTAACCGAGACATAACCGGCGTTATCCTCTAGAATATTAATCGCAACCAGGTTTACTTGACTGTTTCGGTGTGGTACCGCATTACCACGTGATCCAAACCAAAAAAGCCCCGGATCTTGCCAACAAGTATGCCAAAGTTGCGAAAGTACGAGCCAGATGAGGGCAAATACCAGACCTAACCCAGACATAACCGGCGTTATCCTCTAAAATACTAACCGGAACCAGGTATAATTGACTGTTTCAGTGTGGTACCGCATTACTACGTGATCCGAACCAGAAAAAGGCCAGGATCTGGCCAACAAGTATGCCTAAGATGCGAAAGTACGAGCCAGATGAGGGCAAATACCAGACCTAACCCAGACGTAACCGGCGTTATCCTCTAAAATATTAATCGGAACCAGGTTTAATTGACTGTTTCAGTGTGGATCCACATTACTACGTGATCCAAACCAGAAAAAGCCCAGTATCTGGCCAACAAGTATGCGAAAAATGCGAAAGTACGAGCCAGATGATGGCAAATCCCAGACCTAACCGAGACATAACCGGCGTTATCCTCTAAAATATTAATCGCAACCAGGTTTAATTGACTGTTTCGGTGTGGAACTTCATTACTCCGGGATCCAAACCAGAAAAAGCCCAGGATCTGGCCAACAAGTATGCGAAAAATGCGAAAGCACGAGCCAGATGATGGCAAATCCCAGACCTAACCGGGACGTAACCGGCGTTATCCTCTAAAATACTAACCGGAACCAGGTTTAATTAACTGTTTCAGTGTGGTACCGCATTACTACGTGATCCAAACCAGAAATAGGCCAGGATCTGTGCCAACAAGTATGCCAAAGATGCGAAATTACGAGACAGATGAGGGCAAATACCAGACCTAACCCAGACATAACCGGCGTTATCCTCTAAAATATTAATCGGAACCAGGTTTAATTGACTGTTTCAGTGTGGATCCACATTACTACGTGATCCAAACCAGAAAAAGCCAAGTATCTGGCCAACAAGTATGCGAAAAATGCGAAAGTACGAGCCAGATGATAGCAAATCCCAGACCTAACCGAGACATAACCGGCTTTATCCTCTAAAATATTAATCGCAACCAGGTTTAATTGACTGTTTCAGTGTGGTACCACATTACTACGTGATGCAAACCAAAAAAAGCCCAGGATCTTGCCAACAAGTATGCGAAAAATTCGAAAATACGAGACAGATGACGGCAAATCCCAGAACTACCCGAGATATAACCGGCGTTATCCTCTAAAATATTAATCGCAACCAGGATTAATTGACTGTTTCGGTGTGGAACTTCATTACCACGGGATCCAAACCAGAAAAAACCCAGGATCTGGCCAACAAGTATGCGAAAAATGCGAAAATACGAGCCACATGACAGCAAATCCCAGAACTACCCGAGTCATAACCAGCGTCATCCTCTAAAATACTATTCGGAACCAGCTTCTATTGACTGTTTCAGTGTGGTACCACATTACGACGTGATCCAAACCAAAAAAAACCCAGGATCTGGCCAACAAGTATGCGAGAAATGCGAAAGTATGAGCCAGATGAGGGCAAATCCCAGACCTAACCGAGACATAACCGGCGTTATCCTCTAGAATATTAATGGCAACCAGGTTTACTTGACTGTTTCGGTGTGGTACCGCATTACCACGTGATCCAAACCAGAAAAAGGCCAGGATCTGGCCAACAAGTATGCCTAAGATGCGAAAGTACGAGCCAGATGAGGGCAAATACCAGACCTAACCCAGACATAACCGGCGTTATCCTCTAAAATATTAATCGGAACCAGGTTTAATTGACTGTTTCAGTGTGGATCCACATTACTACGTGATCCAAACCAGAAAAAGGCCAGGATCTGGCCAACAAGTATGCCTAAGATGCGAAAGTACGAGCCAGATGAGGGCAAATACCAGACCTAACCCAGACATAACCGGCGTTATCCTCTAAAATATTAATCGGAACCAGGTTTAATTGACTGTTTCAGTGTGGATCCACATTACTACGTGATCCAAACCAGAAAAAGCCCAGTATCTGGCCAACAAGTATGCGAAAAATGCGAAAGTACGAGCCAGATGATGGCAAATCCCAGACCTAACCGAGACATAACCGGCGTTATCCTCTAAAATATTAATCGCAACCAGGTTTAATTGACTGTTTCAGTGTGGTACCACATTACTACGTGATCCAAACCAAAAAAAGCCCAGGATCTTGCCAACAAGTATGCGAAAAATTCGAAAATACGAGCCAGATGACGGCAAATCCCAGAACTACCCGAGACATAACCTGCGTTATCCTCTAAAATATTAATTGCAACCAGGTTTAATTGACTGTTTCAGTGTGGTACCACATTACTACGTGATCCAAACCAAAAAAAACCCAGGATCTGGCCAACAAGTATGCGAAAAATGCGAAAGTACGAGCCAGATGATGGCAAATCCCAGACCTAACCGGGACGTAACCAGCGTTATCCTCCAAAATATTCATTACAACCAAGTTTAATTGACTGCATCGGTGTGGAACCACATTACGACGGGATCCAAACCAGAAAAAACCCAGGATCTGGCCAACAAGTATACGAAGTCGCGAAAGTATGAGGCAGATGGTTGCAAATACCGGAACTAACCCAGACATAACCAGCGTCATCCTCTAAAATACAATTCGGAACCAGCTTCTATTGACAGTTTCTGTGTGGTACCATATTACTACGAGATCCAAACCTGAAAAAACCCTGGATCTGGCCAAGAAGTATGCGAAAAACGCGATAGTATGATCCAGATAATTGCAAATACCAGAACTAACCGAGACATAACCAGCGTTATCCTCTAAAATACTAATAGGAACCAGCTTTTAGTGACTGTTTCAGTGTGGTACCACATTACTACGTGATCCAAACCAGAAAAAGGCCAGGATCTGGCCAACAAGTATGCGAGAAATGCGAAAGTATGAGCCAGATGAGGGCAAATCCCAGACCTAACCGAGACATAACCGGCGTTATCCTCTAAAATACTAACCGGAACCAGGTTTAATTGACTGCTTCAGTGTGGTACCGCATTACTACGTGATCCAATCCAGAAAAAGGCCAGGATCATGCCAACAAGTTTGCGAAAAATGCGAAAGTACGAGCCAGATGATGGCAAATACCAGACCTAACCCAGACATAACCGGCGTTATCCTCTAAAATACTAACCGGAACCAGGTTTAATTAACTGTTTCAGTGTGGTACCGCATTACGACGTGATCCAAACCAGAAATAGGCCAGGATCTGGCCAACAAGTATGCCAAAGATGCGAAAGTACGAGACAGATGAGGGCAAATAACAGACCTAACCCAGACATAACCGTTGTTATCCTCTAAAATATTAATCGGAACCAGGTTTAATTGACTGTTTCAGTGTGGATCCACATTACTACGTGATCCAAACCAGAAAAAGCCAAGTATCTGGCCAACAAGTATGCGAAAAATGCGAAAGTACGAGCCAGATGATAGCAAATCCCAGACCTAACCGAGACATAACCGGCGTTATCCTCTAAAATATTAATCGCAACCAGGTTTAATTGACTGTTTCAGTGTGGTACCACATTACTACGTGATCCAAACCAAAAAAAGCCCAGGATCTTGCCAACAAGTATGCGAAAAATTCGAAAATACGAGACAGATGACGGCAAATCCCAGAACTACCCGAGACATAACCGGCGTTATCCTCTAAAATATTAATCGCAATCAGGTTTAATTGACTGTTTCGGTGTGGAACTTCATTACCACGGGATCCAAACCAGAAAAAACCCAGGATCTGGCCAACAAGTATGCGAAAAATGCGAAAATACGAGCCACATGACAGCAAATCCCAGAACTACCCGAGTCATAACCAGCGTCATCCTCTAAAATACTATTCGGAACCAGCTTCTATTGACTGTTTCAGTGTGGTACCACATTACGACGTGATCCAAACCAAAAAAAACCCAGGATCTGGCCAACAAGTATGCGAGAAATGCGAAAGTATGAGCCAGATGAGGGCAAATCCCAGACCTAACCGAGACATAACCGGCGTTATCCTCTAGAATATTAATCGCAACCAGGTTTACTTGACTGTTTCGGTGTGGTACCGCATTACCACGTGATCCAAACCAAAAAAAGCCCCGGATCTTGCCAACAAGTATACGAAGTCGCGAAAGTATGAGGCAGATGGTTGCAAATACCGGAACTAACCCAGACATAACCAGCGTCATCTTCTAAAATACTATTCGGAACCAGCTTCTATTGACTGTTTCTGTGTGGTATCATATTACTACGAGATCCAAACCTGAAAAAACCCTGGATCTGGCCAAGAAGTATGCGAAAAACGCGATAGTATTAGCCAGATAATTGCATATACCAGAACTAACCCAGACATAACCAGCGTTATCCTCTAAAATACTAATAGGAACCAGCTTTTATTGACTGTTTCAGTCTGGTACGATATTACTACGTGATCCAAACCAGAAAAAGCCCAGGATCTGGCCAACAAGTATGCGAGAAATGCGAAAGTATGAGCCAGTTGGGGGCAAATCCCAGACCTAACCTAGACATAACCGGCGTTATCCTCTAAAATATTAATCGCAACCTGGTTTACTTGACTGTTTCGGTGTGGTACCGCATTACCACGTGATCCAATCCAGAAAAAGGCCAGGATCTGGCCAACAAGTTTGCGAAAAATGCGAAAGTACGAGCCAGATGAGGGCAAATACCAGACCTAACCCAGACATAACCGGCGTTATCCTCTAAAATACTAACCGGAACCAGGTATAATTGACTGTTTCAGTGTGGTACCGCATTACTACGTGATCCAAACCAGAAAAAGGCCAGGATCTGGCCAACAAGTATGCCTAAGATGCGAAAGTACGAGCCAGATGAGGGCAAATACCAGACCTAACTCAGACATAACCGGCGTATCCTCTAAAATATTAATCGGAACCAGGTTTAATTGACTGTTTCAGTGTGGATCCACATTACTACGTGATCCAAACCAGAAAAAGCCCAGTATCTGGCCAACAAGTATGCGAAAAATGCGAAAGTACGAGCCAGATGATGGCAAATCCCAGACCTAACCGAGACATAACCGGCGTTATCCTCTAAAATATTAATCGCAACCAGGTTTAATTGACTGTTTCAGTGTGGTACCACATTACTACGTGATCCAAACCAAAAAAAGCCCAGGATCTTGCCAACAAGTATGCGAAAAATTCGAAAATACGAGCCAGATGACGGCAAATCCCAGAACTACCCGAGACATAACCTGCGTTATCCTCTAAAATATTAATTGCAACCAGGTTTAATTGACTGTTTCGGTGTGGAACTTCATTACTCCGGGATCCAAACCAGAAAAAGCCCAGGATCTGGCCAACAAGTATGCGAAAAATGCGAATGTACGAGCCAGATGATGGCAAATCCCAGACCTAACCGGGACGTAACCGGCGTTATCCTCTAAAATACTAATCGGGACCAGCTTTTATTGACTGCTTCAGTTTGGTACCACATTACTACGTGATCCAAACCAGAAAAAGCCCAGGATCTGGCCAACAAGTATGCGAGAAATGCGAAAGTATGAGCCAGATGAGGACAAATCCCAGACCTAACCGAGACGTAACCGGCGTTATCCTCTAAAATATTAATCGCAACCAGGTTTGCTTGACTGTTTCGGTGTGGTACCGCATTACCACGTGATTCAAACCAAAAAAAGCCCAGGATCTTGCCAACAAGTATGCGAAAGATGCGAAAGTACGAGCCAGGTGAGGGCAAATACCAGACCTAACCCAGACTTAACCGGCGTTATCCTCTAAAATATTAATCGGAACCAGGTTTAATTGACTGTTTCAGTGTGGTACCACATTACTACGTGATCCAAACCAAAAAAAACCCAGGATCTTGCCAACAAGTATGCGAAAAATGCGAAAGTACGAGCCAGATGATTGCAAATACCAGAACTAACCCAAACATAACCAGCGTTATCCTCCAAAATATTCATTACAACCAGGTTTAATTGACTGCATCGGTGTGGAACCACATTACGACGGGATCCAAACCACAAAAAACCCAAGATCTGGCCAACAAGTACGCGAAAATTACGAAAGCACGAGACAGATGAGGGCAAATCCCTGACCTAACCGAGACATAACCGGCGTTATCCTCTAAAATATTAATCGCAACCAGGTTTAATTGTCTGTTTCGGTGTGGATCCACATTACTACGGGATCCAAACCAGAAAAAGGCCAAGATCTGACCAACAAGTATGCGAAAAATGCGAAAGTACGAGCCAGATGATGGCAAATCCCAGAGCTAACCGAGACATAACCGGCGTTATCCTCTAAAATATTAATCGCAACCAGGTTTAATTGACTGTTTCGGTGTGGAACTTCATTACTACGGGATCCAAACCAGGAAAAACCCAGGATCCGGCCAACAAGTATGCGAAAAATGCGAAAATACGAGCCAGATGACGGCAAATCCCAGACCTACCCGAGACATAACCGGCGTTATCCTCTAAAATATTAATCGCAACCAGGTTTAATTGACTGTTTCAGTGTTATACCACATTACTACGTGGTCCAAGCCAGGAAAATGCCAGGATCTGGCAAACAAGTATACGAAATCGCGAAAGTATGAGCCAGATGGTTGCAAATACCAGAACTAACCCAGACGTAACCTGCGTTATCCTCTAAAATATTAATCGCAACCAGGTTTAATTGACTGTTTCGGTGTGGAACTTCATTACTATGGGATCCAAACCAGAAAAAACCCAGGATCTGGCCAACAAGTATGCGAAAAACGGAAAGTATGAGCCAGATGATTGCAAATACCAGAACTAACCAAGACGTAACCTGCGTTATCCTCCGGAATACCTTTCGGAACCAGATTCTATTGACGGCTTCAGTGTGGTACCACATTACAACGTGGTCCAAGCCAGAAAAAGGCCAGGATCTGGCCAACAAGTATGCGAAAAATGCGAGAATACGAGCCAGATGACGGCAAATCCCAGACCTACCCGAGACATAGCCGGCGTTATCCTCTAAAATATTAATCGCAACCAGGTTTAATTGACTGTTTCAGTGTGATATCACATTACTACGTGGTCCAAGCCAGAAAAAGGCCAGGATCTGGCAAACAAGTATACGAAATCGCGAAAGTATGAGGCAGATGGTTGCAAATACCGGAACTAACCCAGACATAACCAGCGTCATCCTCTAAAATACAATTCGGAACCAGCTTCTATTGACTGTTTCTGTGTGGTACCATATTACTACGAGATCCAAACCTGAAAAAACCCTGGATCTGGCCAAGAAGTATGCGAAAAACGCGATAGTATGATCCAGATAATTGCAAATACCAGAACTAACCGAGACATAACCAGCGTTATCCTCTAAAATACTAATAGGAACCAGCTTTTAGTGACTGTTTCAGTGTGGTACCACATTACTACGTGATCCAAACCAGAAAAAGGCCAGGATCTGGCCAACAAGTATGCGAGAAATGCGAAAGTATGAGCCAGATGAGGGCAAATCCCAGACCTAACCGAGACATAACCGGCGTTATCCTCTAAAATACTAACCGGAACCAGGTTTAATTGACTGCTTCAGTGTGGTACCGCATTACTACGTGATCCAATCCAGAAAAAGGCCAGGATCTGGCCAACAAGTATGCGAAAAATGCGAAAGTACGAGCCAGATGATAGCAAATCCCAGACCTAACCGAGACATAACCGGCGTTATCCTCTAAAATATTAATCGCAACCAGGTTTAATTGACTGTTTCAGTGTGGTACCACATTACTACGTGATCCAAACCAAAAAAAGCCCAGGATCTTGCCAACAAGTATGCGAAAAATTCGAAAATACGAGACAGATGACGGCAAATCCCAGAACTACCCGAGACATAACCGGCGTTATCCTCTAAAATATTAATCGCAACCAGGTTTAATTGACTGTTTCGGTGTGGAACTTCATTACCACGGGATCCAAACCAGAAAAAACCCAGGATCTGGCCAACAAGTATGCGAAAAATGCGAAAATACGAGCCACATGACAGCAAATCCCAGAACTACCCGAGTCATAACCAGCGTCATCCTCTAAAATACTATTCGGAACCAGCTTCTATTGACTGTTTCAGTGTGGTACCACATTACGACGTGATCCAAACCAAAAAAAACCCAGGATCTGGCCAACAAGTATGCGAGAAATGCGAAAGTATGAGCCAGATGAGGGCAAATCCCAGACCTAACCGAGACATAACCGGCGTTATCCTCTAGAATATTAATCGCAACCAGGTTTACTTGACTGTTTCGGTGTGGTACCGCATTACCACGTGATCCAAACCAAAAAAAGCCCCGGATCTTGCCAACAAGTATGCCGAAGTTGCGAAAGTACGAGCCAGATGAGGGCAAATACCAGACCTAACCCAGACATAACCGGCGTTATCCTCTAAAATACTAACCGGAACCAGGTGTAATTGACTGTTTCAGTGTGGTACCGCATTACTACGTGATCCGAACCAGAAAAAGGCCAGGATCTGGCCAACAAGTATGCCTAAGATGCGAAAGTACGAGCCAGATGAGGGCAAATACCAGACCTAACCCAGACATAACCGGCGTTATCCTCTAAAATATTAATCGGAACCAGGTTTAATTGACTGTTTCAGTGTGGATCCACATTACTACGTGATCCAAACCAGAAAAAGCCCAGTATCTGGCCAACAAGTATGCGAAAAATGCGAAAGTACGAGCCAGATGATGGCAAATCCCAGACCTAACCGAGACATAACCGGCGTTATCCTCTAAAATATTAATCGCAACCAGGTTTAATTGACCGTTTCAGTGTGGTACCACATTACTACGTGATCCAAACCAAAAAAAGCCCAGGATCTTGCCAACAAGTATGCGAAAAATGCGAAAGTACGAGCCAGATGATGGCAAATCCCAGACCTAACCGAGACATAACCGGCGTTATCCTCTAAAATATTAATCGCAACCAGGTTTAATTGACTGTTTCAGTGTGGTACCACATTACTACGTGATGCAAACCAAAAAAAGGCCAGGATCTTGCCAACAAGTATGCGAAAAATTCGAAAATACGAGACAGATGACGGCAAATCCCAGAACTACCCGAGATATAACCGGCGTTATCCTCTAAAATATTAATCGCAACCAGGATTAATTGACTGTTTCGGTGTGGAACTTCATTACCACGGGATCCAAACCAGAAAAAACCCAGGATCTGGCCAACAAGTATGCGAAAAATGCGAAAATACGAGCCACATGACAGCAAATCCCAGAACTACCCGAGTCATAACCAGCGTCATCCTCTAAAATACTATTCGGAACCAGCTTCTATTGACTGTTTCAGTGTGGTACCACATTACGACGTGATCCAAACCAAAAAAAACCCAGGATCTGGCCAACAAGTATGCGAGAAATGCGAAAGTATGAGCCAGATGAGGGCAAATCCCAGACCTAACCGAGACATAACCGGCGTTATCCTCTAGAATATTAATCGCAACCAGGTTTACTTGACTGTTTCGGTGTGGTACCGCATTACCACGTGATCCAAACCAGAAAAAGGCCAGGATCTGGCCAACAAGTATGCCTAAGATGCGAAAGTACGAGCCAGATGAGGGCAAATACCAGACCTAACACAGACATAACCGGCGTTATCCTCTAAAATATTAATCGGAACCAGGTTTAATTGACTGTTTCAGTGTGGATCCACATTACTACGTGATCCAAACCAGAAAAAGGCCAGGATCTGGCCAACAAGTATGCCTAAGATGCGAAAGTACGAGCCAGATGAGGGCAAATACCAGACCTAACCCAGACATAACCGGCGTTATCCTCTAAAATATTAATCGGAACCAGGTTTAATTGACTGTTTCAGTGTGGATCCACATTACTACGTGATCCAAACCAGAAAAAGCCCAGTATCTGGCCAACAAGTATGCGAAAAATGCGAAAGTACGAGCCAGATGATGGCAAATCCCAGACCTAACCGAGACATAACCGGCGTTATCCTCTAAAATATTAATCGCAACCAGGTTTAATTGACTGTTTCAGTGTGGTACCACATTACTACGTGATCCAAACCAAAAAAAGCCCAGGATCTTGCCAACAAGTATGCGAAAAATTCGAAAATACGAGCCAGATGACGGCAAATCCCAGAACTACCCGAGACATAACCTGCGTTATCCTCTAAAATATTAATTGCAACCAGGTTTAATTGACTGTTTCGGTGTGGAACTTCATTACTCCGGGATCCAAACCAGAAAAAGCCCAGGATCTGGCCAACAAGTATGCGAAAAATGCGAAAGTACGAGCCAGATGATGGCAAATCCCAGACCTAACCGGGACGTAACCGGCGTTATCCTCTAAAATACTAATCGGAACTAGCTTTTATTGACTGCTTCAGTTTGGTACCACATTACTACGTGATCCAAACCAGAAAAAGCCCAGGATCTGGCCAACAAGTATGCGAGAAATGCGAAAGTATGAGCCAGATGAGGGCAAATCCCAGACCTAACCGAGACGTAACCGGCGTTATCCTCTAAAATATTAATCGCAACCAGGTTTACTTGACTGTTTCGGTGTGGTACCACATTACGACGTGATCCAAACCAAAAAAAACCCAGGATCTGGCCAACAAGTATGCGAGAAATGCGAAAGTATGAGCCAGATGAGGGCAAATCCCAGACCTAACCGAGACATAACCGGCGTTATCCTCTAGAATATTAATCGCAACCAGGTTTACTTGACTGTTTCGGTGTGGTACCGCATTACCACGTGATCCAAACCAAAAAAAGCCCCGGATCTTGCCAACAAGTATGCCAAAGTTGCGAAAGTACGAGCCAGATGAGGGCAAATCCCAGAACTACCCGAGACATAACCTGCGTTATCCTCTAAAATATTAATCGCAACCAGGTTTAATTGACTGTTTCAGTGTGGTACCACATTACTACGTGATCCAAACCAAAAAAAGCCCAGGATCTTGCCAACAAGTATGCGAAAAATTCGAAAATACGAGCCAGATGACGGCAAATCCCAGAACTACCCGAGACATAACCTGCGTTATCCTCTAAAATATTAATTGCAACCAGGTTTAATTGACTGTTTCGGTGTGGAACTTCATTACTCCGGGATCCAAACCAGAAAAAGCCCAGGATCTGGCCAACAAGTATGCGAAAAATGCGAAAGTACGAGCCAGATGATGGCAAATCCCAGACCTAACCGGGACGTAACCGGCGTTATCCTCTAAAATACTAATCGGAACCAGCTTTTATTGACTGCTTCAGTTTGGTACCACATTACTACGTGATCCAAACCAGAAAAAGCCCAGGATCTGGCCAACAAGTATGCGAGAAATGCGAAAGTATGAGCCAGATGAGGGCAAATCCCAGACCTAACCGAGACGTAACCGGCGTTATCCTCTAAAATATTAATCGCAACCAGGTTTACTTGACTGTTTCGGTGTGGTACCGCATTACCACGTGATCCAAACCAAAAAAAGCCCAGGATCTTGCCAACGAGTATGCCAAAGATGCGAAAGTACGAGCCAGGTGAGGGCAAATACCAGACCTAACCCAGACTTAACCGGCGTTATCCTCTAAAATATTAATCGGAACCAGGTTTAATTGACTGTTTCAGTGTGGTACCACATTACTACGTGATCCAAACCAAAAAAAACCCAGGATCTTGCCTACAAGTATGCGAAAAATGCGAAAGTACGAGCCAGATGATTGCAAATACCAGAACTAACCCAAACATAACCAGCGTTATCCTCCAAAATATTCATTACAACCAGGTTTAATTGACTGCATCGGTGTGGAACCACATTACGACGGGATCCAAACCACAAAAAACCCAAGATCTGGCCAACAAGTACGCGAAAATTACGAAAGCACGAGACAGATGAGGGCAAATCCCTGACCTAACCGAGACATAACCGGCGTTATCCTCTAAAATATTAATCGCAACCAGGTTTAATTGTCTGTTTCGGTGTGGATCCACATTACTACGGGATCCAAACCAGAAAAAGGCCAAGATCTGACCAACAAGTATGCGAAAAATGCGAAAGTACGAGCCAGATGATGGCAAATCCCAGACCTAACCGAGACATAACCGGCGTTATCCTCTAAAATATTAATCGCAACCAGGTTTAATTGACTGTTTCGGTGTGGAACTTCATTACTACGGGATCCAAACCAGGAAAAACCCAGGATCCGGCCAACAAGTATGCGAAAAATGCGAAAATACGAGCCAGATGACGGCAAATCCCAGACCTACCCGAGACATAACCGGCGTTATCCTCTAAAATATTAATCGCAACCAGGTTTAATTGACTGTTTCAGTGTTATACCACATTACTACGTGGTCCAAGCCAGGAAAATGCCAGGATCTGGCAAACAAGTATACGAAATCGCGAAAGTATGAGCCAGATGGTTGCAAATACCAGAACTAACCCTGACGTAACCTGCGTTATCCTCTAAAATATTAATCGCAACCAGGTTTAATTGACTGTTTCGGTGTGGAACTTCATTACTATGGGATCCAAACCAGAAAAAACCCAGGATCTGGCCAACAAGTATGCGAAAAACGGAAAGTATGAGCCAGATGATTGCAAATACCAGAACTAACCAAGACGTAACCTGCGTTATCCTCCGGAATACCTTTCGGAACCAGATTCTATTGACGGCTTCAGTGTGGTACCACATTACAACGTGGTCCAAGCCAGAAAAAGGCCAGGATCTGGCCAACAAGTATGCGAAAAATGCGAGAATACGAGCCAGATGACGGCAAATCCCAGACCTACCCGAGACATAACCGGCGTTATCCTCTAAAATATTAATCGCAACCAGGTTTAATTGACTGTTTCAGTGTGATATCACATTACTACGTGGTCCAAGCCAGAAAAAGGCCAGGATCTGGCAAACAAGTATACGAAATCGCGAAAGTATGAGGCAGATGGTTGCAAATACCGGAACTAACCCAGACATAACCAGCGTCATCCTCTAAAATACTATTCGGAACCAGCTTCTATTGACTGTTTCTGTGTGGTACCATATTACTACGAGATCCAAACCTGAAAAAACCCTGGATCTGGCCAAGAAGTATGCGAAAAACGCGATAGTATGATCCAGATAATTGCAAATACCAGAACTAACCCAGACATAACCAGCGTTATCCTCTAAAATACTAATAGGAACCAGCTTTTAGTGACTGTTTCAGTGTGGTACCACATTACTACGTGATCCAAACCAGAAAAAGGCCAGGATCTGGCCAACAAGTATGCGAGAAATGCGAAAGTATGAGCCAGATGAGGGCAAATCCCAGACCTAACCGAGACATAACCGGCGTTATCCTCTAAAATACCAACCGGAACCAGGTTTAATTGACTGCTTCAGTGTGGTACCGCATTACTACGTGATCCAATCCAGAAAAAGGCCAGGATCTGGCCAACAAGTTTGCGAAAAATGCGAAAGTACGAGCCAGATGATGGCAAATACCAGACCTAACCCAGACAAACCGGCGTTATCCTCTAAAATACTAACCGGAACCAGGTTTAATTAACTGTTTCAGTGTGGTACCGCATTACGACGTGATCCAAACCAGAAATAGGCCAGGATCTGGCCAACAAGTATGCCAAAGATGCGAAAGTACGAGACAGATGAGGGCAAATACCAGACCTAACCCAGACATAACCGTTGTTATCCTCTAAAATATTAATCGGAACCAGGTTTAATTGACTGTTTCAGTGTGGATCCACATTACTACGTGATCCAAACCAGAAAAAGCCAAGTATCTGGCCAACAAGTATGCGAAAAATGCGAAAGTACGAGCCAGATCATAGCAAATCCCAGACCTAACCGAGACATAACCGGCGTTATCCTCTAAAATATTAATCGCAACCAGGTTTAATTGACTGTTTCAGTGTGGTACCACATCACTACGTGATCCAAACCAAAAAAAGCCCAGGATCTTGCCAACAAGTATGCGAAAAATTCGAAAATACGAGACAGATGACGGCAAATCCCAGAACTACCCAAGACATAACAGGCGTTATCCTCTAAAATATTAATCGCAACCAGGTTTAATTGACTGTTTCGGTGTGGAACTTCATTACCACGGGATCCAAACCAGAAAAAACCCAGGATCTGGCCAACAAGTATGCGAAAAATGCGAAAATACGAGCCACATGACAGCAAATCCCAGAACTACCCGAGTCATAACCAGCGTCATCCTCTAAAATACTATTCGGAACCAGCTTCTATTGACTGTTTCAGTGTGGTACCACATTACGACGTGATCCAAACCAAAAAAAGCCCAGGATCTGGCCAACAAGTATGCGAGAAATGCGAAAGTATGAGCCAGATGAGGGCAAATCCCAGACCTAACCGAGACATAACCGGCGTTATCCTCTAGAATATTAATCGCAACCAGGTTTACTTGACTGTTTCGGTGTGGTACCGCATTACCACGTGATCCAAACCAAAAAAAGCCCCGGATCTTGCCAACAAGTATGCCGAAGTTGCGAAAGTACGAGCCAGATGAGGGCAAATACCAGACCTAACCCAGACATAACCGGCGTTATCCTCTAAAATACTAACCGGAACCAGGTGTAATTGACTGTTTCAGTGTGGTACCGCATTACTACGTGATCCGAACCAGAAAAAGGCCAGGATCTGGCCAACAAGTATGCCTAAGATGCGAAAGTACGAGCCAGATGAGGGCAAATACCAGACCTAACCCAGACATAACCGGCGTTATCCTCTAAAATATTAATCGGAACCAGGTTTAATTGACTGTTTCAGTGTGGATCCACATTACTACGTGATCCAAACCAGAAAAAGCCCAGTATCTGGCCAACAAGTATGCGAAAAATGCGAAAGTACGAGCCAGATGATGGCAAATCCCAGACCTAACCGAGACATAACCGGCGTTATCCTCTAAAATATTAATCGCAACCAGGTTTAATTGACCGTTTCAGTGTGGTACCACATTACTACGTGATCCAAACCAAAAAAAGCCCAGGATCTTGCCAACAAGTATGCGAAAAATTCGAAAATACGAGCCAGATGACGGCAAATCCCAGAACTACCCGAGACATAACCTGCGTTATCCTCTAAAATATTAATTGCAACCAGGTTTAATTGACTGTTTCGGTGTGGAACTTCATTACTCCGGGATCCAAACCAGAAAAAGCCCAGGATCTGGCCAACAAGTATGCGAAAAATGCGAAAGCACGAGCCAGATGATGGCAAATCCCAGACCTAACCGGGACGTAACCGGCGTTATCCTCTAAAATACTAATCGGAACCAGCTTTTAGTGACTGTTTCAGTGTGGTACCACATTACTACGTGATCCAAACCAGAAAAAGGCCAGGATCTGGCCAACAAGTATGCGAGAAATGCGAAAGTATGAGCCAGATGAGGGCAAATCCCAGACCTAACCGAGACATAACCGGCGTTATCCTCTAAAATACTAACCGGAACCAGGTTTAATTGACTGCTTCAGTGTGATACCGCATTACTACGTGATCCAATCCAGAAAAAGGCCAGGATCTGGCCAACAAATTTGCGAAAAATGCGAAAGTACGAGCCAGATGATGGCAAATACCAGACCTAACCCAGACATAACCGGCGTTATCCTCTAAAATACTAACCGGAACCAGGTTTAATTAACTGTTTCAGTGTGGTACCGCATTACTACGTGATCCAAACCAGAAATAGGCCAGGATCTGTGCCAACAAGTATGCCAAAGATGCGAAAGTACGAGACAGATGAGGGCAAATACCAGACCTAACCCAGACATAACCGGCGTTATCCTCTAAAATATTAATCGGAACCAGGTTTAATTGACTGTTTCAGTGTGGATCCACATTACTACGTGATCCAAACCAGAAAAAGCCAAGTATCTGGCCAACAAGTATGCGAAAAATGCGAAAGTACGAGCCAGATGATAGCAAATCCCAGACCTAACCGAGACATAACCGGCGTTATCCTCTAAAATATTAATCGCAACCAGGTTTAATTGACTGTTTCAGTGTGGTACCACATTACTACGTGATGCAAACCAAAAAAAGCCCAGGATCTTGCCAACAAGTATGCGAAAAATTCGAAAATACGAGACAGATGACGGCAAATCCCAGAACTACCCGAGACATAACCGGCGTTATCCTCTAAAATATTAATCGCAACCAGGATTAATTGACTGTTTCGGTGTGGAACTTCATTACCACGGGATCCAAACCAGAAAAAACCCAGGATCTGGCCAACAAGTATGCGAAAAATGCGAAAATACGAGCCACATGACAGCAAATCCCAGAACTACCCGAGTCATAACCAGCGTCATCCTCTAAAATACTATTCGGAACCAGCTTCTATTGACTGTTTCAGTGTGGTACCACATTACGACGTGATCCAAACCAAAAAAAACCCAGTATCTGGCCAACAAGTATGCGAGAAATGCGAAAGTACGAGCCAGATGATGGCAAATCCCAGACCTAACCGAGACGTAACCGGCGTTATCCTCTAAAATATTAATCGCAACCAGGTTTACTTGACTGTTTCGGTGTGGTACCGCATTACCACGTGATCCAAACCAAAAAAAGCCCAGGATCTTGCCAACAAGTATGCCAAAGATGCGAAAGTACGAGCCAGGTGAGGGCAAATACCAGACCTAACCCAGACTTAACCGGCGTTATCCTCTAAAATATTAATCGAAACCAGGTTTAATTGACTGTTTCAGTGTGATATCACATTACCACGTGATCCAAACCAAAAAAAACCCAGGATCTTGCCTACAAGTATGCGAAAAATGCGAAAGTACGAGCCAGATGATTGCAAATACCAGAACTAACCCAAACATAACCACCGTTATCCTCCAAAATATTCATTACAACCAGGTTTAATTGACTGCATCGGTGTGGAACCACATTACGACGGGATCCAAACCACAAAAAACCCAAGATCTGGCCAACAAGTACGCGAAAATTACGAAAGCACGAGACAGATGAGGGCAAATCCCTGACCTAACCGAGACATAACCGGCGTTATCCTCTAAAATATTAATCGCAACCAGGTTTAATTGTCTGTTTCGGTGTGGATCCACATTACTACGGGATCCAAACCAGAAAAAGGCCAAGATCTGACCAACAAGTATGCGAAAAATGCGAAAGTACGAGCCAGATGATGGCAAATCCCAGACCTAACCGAGACATAACCGGCGTTATCCTCCGGAATACCTTTCGGAACCAGATTCTATTGACGGCTTCAGTGTGGTACCACATTACAACGTGGTCCAAGCCAGAAAAAGGCCAGGATCTGGCCAAAAAGTATGCGAAAAATGCGAGAATACGAGCCAGATGACGGCAAATCCCAGACCTACCCGAGACATAACCGGCGTTATCCTCTAAAATATTAATCGGAACCAGGTTTAATTGACTGTTTCAGTGTGATATCACATTACCACGTGATCCAAACCAAAAAAAAACCCAGGATCTGGCCAACAAGTATGCGAAAAACGCGAAAGTATGAGCCAGATGATTGCAAATACCAGAACTAACCAAGACGTAACCTGCGTTATCCTCCGGAATACCTTTCGGAACCAGATTCTATTGACGGCTTCAGTGTGGTACCACATTACAACGTGGTCCAAGCCAGAAAAAGGCCAGGATCTGGCCAAAAAGTATGCGAAAAATGCGAGAATACGAGCCAGATGACGGCAAATCCCAGACCTACCCGAGACATAACCGGCGTTATCCTCTAAAATATTAATCGGAACCAGGTTTAATTGACTGTTTCAGTGTGATATCACATTACCACGTGATCCAAACCAAAAAAAACCCAGGATCTTGCCTACAAGTATGCGAAAAATGCGAAAGTACGAGCCAGATGATTGCAAATACCAGAACTAACCCAAACATAACCAGCGTTATCCTCCAAAATATTCATTACAACCAGGTTTAATTGACTGCATCGGTGTGGAACCACATTACGACGGGATCCAAACCACAAAAAACCCAAGATCTGGCCAACAAGTACGCGAAAATTACGAAAGCACGAGACAGATTAGGGCAAATCCCTGACCTAACCGAGACATAACCGGCGTTATCCTCTAAAATATTAATCGCAACCAGGTTTAATTGTCTGTTTCGGTGTGGATCCACATTACTACGGGATCCAAACCAGAAAAAGGCCAAGATCTGACCAACAAGTATGCGAAAAATGCGAAAGTACGAGCCAGATGATGGCAAATCCCAGACCTAACCGAGACATAACCGGCGTTATCCTCTAAAATATTAATCGCAACCAGGTTTAATTGACTGTTTCGGTGTGGAACTTCATTACTACGGGATCCAAACCAGGAAAAACCCAGGATCCGGCCAACAAGTATGCGAAAAATGCGAAAATACGAGCCAGATGACGGCAAATCCCAGACCTACCCGAGACATAACCGGCGTTATCCTCTAAAATATTAATCGCAACCAGGTTTAATTGACTGTTTCAGTGTTATACCACATTACTACGTGGTCCAAGCCAGAAAAATGCCAGGATCTGGCAAACAAGTATACGAAATCGCGAAAGTATGAGCCAGGTGGTTGCAAATACCAGAACTAACCCAGACGTAACCTGCGTTATCCTCTAAAATATTAATCGCAACCAGGTTTAATTGACTGTTTCGGTGTGGAACTTCATTACTATGGGATCCAAACCAGAAAAAACCCAGGATCTGGCCAACAAGTATGCGAAAAACGCGAAAGTATGAGCCAGATGATTGCAAATACCAGAACTAACCAAGACGTAACCGGCGTTATCCTCTAAAATGCTAACCGGAACCAGGTTTAATTAACTGTTTCAGTGTGGTACCGCATTACTACGTGATCCAAACCAGAAATAGGCCAGGATCTGGCCAACAAGTATGCCAAAGATGCGAAAGTACGAGACAGATGAGGGCAAATACCAGACCTAACCGAGACATAACCGGCGTTATCCTCTAAAATATTAATCGGAACCAGGTTTAATTGACTGTTTCAGTGTGGATCCACGTTACGACGTGATCCAAACCAGAAAAAGCCAAGTATCTGGCCAACAAGTATGCGAAAAATGCGAAAGTACGAGCCAGATGATAGCAAATCCCAGACCTAACCGAGACATAACCGGCGTTATCCTCTAAAATATTAATCGCAACCAGGTTTAATTGACTGTTTCAGTGTGGTACCACATTACTACGTGATCCAAACCAAAAAAAGCCCAGGATCTTGCCAACAAGTATGCGAAAAATTCGAAAATACGAGACAGATGACGGCAAATCCCAGAACTACCCGAGACATAACCGGCGTTATCCTCTAAAATATTAATCGCAACCGGGTTTAATTGACTGTTTCGGTGTGGAACTTCATTACCACGGGATCCAAACCAGAAAAAACCCAGGATCTGGCCAACAAGTATGCGAAAAATGCGAAAATACGAGCCACATGACAGCAAATCCCAGAACTACCCGAGTCATAACCAGCGTCATCCTCGAAAATACTATTCGGAACCAGCTTCTATTGACTGTTTCAGTGTGGTACCACATTACGACGTGATCCAAACCAAAAAAAAACCCAGGATCTGGCCAACAAGTATGCGAGAAATGCGAAAGTATGAGCCAGATGAGGGCAAATCCCAGACATAACCGAGACATAACCGGCGTTATCCTCTAGAATATTAATCGCAACCAGGTTTAATTGAGTGTTTCAGTGTGGTACCACATTACTACGTGATCCAAACCAAAAAAAACCAAGGATCTTGCCAACAAGTATGCGAAAAATGCGAAAGTACGAGCCAGATGATTGCAAATACCAGAACTAACCCAAACATAACCAGCGTTATCCTCCAAAATATTGATTGCAACCAGGTTTAATTGACTGCATCGGTGTGGAACCTCATTACGACGGGATCCAAACCACAAAAAACCCAAGATCTGGCCAACAAGTACGCGAAAATTACGAAAGCACGAGACAGATGAGGGCAAATCCCTGACCTAACCGAGACATAACCGGCGTTATCGTCTAAAATATTAACCGCAACCACGTTTAATTGACTGTTTCGGTGAGGAACCTCGTTACTACGGGATCCAAACCAGAAAAAACCCAGGATCTGGCCAACAAGTATGCGAAAAACGCGAAAGTATGAGCCAGATGATTGCAAATACCAGAACTAACCCAGACGTTACCTGCGTTATCCTCTAAAATACTATTCGGAAACAGCTTTTATTGACTGCTTCAGTGTGGTACCACATTACTACGTGATCCAAACCAGAGAAAGCCCAGTATCTGGCCTACAAGTATGCGAAAAATGCGAAAGTACGAGCCAGATGAGGGCAAATTCCAGACCTAGCCCAGAGATAACCGGCGTTATCCTCTAAAATATTAATCGCAACCAGGTTTAATTGTCTGTTTCGGTGTGGATCCACATTACTACGGGATCCAAACCAGAAAAAGGCCAAGATCTCACCAACAAGTATGCGAAAAATGCGAAAGTACGAGACAGATGAGGGCAAATACCAGAACTAACCCAAACATAACCAGCGTTATCCTCCAAAATATTGATTGCAACCAGGTTTAATTGACTGCATCGGTGTGGAACCTCATTACGACGGGATCCAAACCACAAAAAACCCAAGATCTGGCCAACAAGTACGCGAAAATTACGAAAGCACGAGACAGATGAGGGCAAATCCCTGACCTAACCGAGACATAACCGGCGTTATCCTCTAAAATATTAATCGCAACCAGGTTTAATTGACTGTTTCGGTGTGGAACCACATTACTACGGGATCCAAACCAGGAAAAACCCAGGATCTGGCCAACAAGTATGCGAAAAATGCGAAAATACGATCCAGATGACGGCAAATCCCAGACCTACCCGAGACATAACCGGGGTTATCCTCTAAAATATTAATCGCAACCAGGTTTAATTGACTGTTTCAGTGTCATACCACATTACTACGTGGTCCAAGCCAGAAAAAGGCCAGGATCTGGCAAACAAGTATACGAAATCGCGGAAGTGTGAGCCAGATGGTTGCAAATACCAGAACTAACCCTGACGTAACCTGCGTTATCCTCTAAAATATTAATCGCAACCAGGTTTAATTGACTGTTTCGGTGTGGAACTTCATTACTACGGGATCCAAACCAGAAAAAACCCAGGATCTGGCCAACAAGTATGCCAAAGATGCGAAAGTACGAGCCAGATGAGGGCAAATACCAGACCTAACCCAGACATAACCGGCGTAATCCTCTCAAATATTAATCGGAACCAGGTTTAATTGACTGTTTCAGTGTGGTACTACATTACTACGTGATCCAAACCAAAAAAAACCCAGGATCTTGCCAACAAGAATGCGAAAAATGCGAAAGTACGAGGCAGATGATTGCAAATACCAGAACTAACACAAACATAACCAGCGTTATCCTCCAAAATATTCATTGCAACCAGGTTTAATTGACTGCATCGGTGTGGAACCACATTACGACGGGATCCCAACCACAAAAAACCCAAGATCTGGCCAACAAGTACGCGAAAATTACGAAAGCACGAGACAGATGAGGGCAAATGCCTGACCTAACCGAGACATAACCTGCGTTATCCTCTAAAATATTAACCGCAACCACGTTTAATTGACTGTTTCGGTGTGGAACCTCGTTACTACGGGATCCAAACCAGAAAACACCCAGGATCTGGCCAACAAGTATGCGAAAAACGCGAAAGTATGAGCCAGATGATAGCAAATACCAGAACTAACCCAGACGTAACCTGCGTTATCCTCTAAAATACTATTCGGAACTAGATTCTATTGACTGTTTCAGTGTGATACCACATTACTACGAGGTCGAAGCCAGAAAAAGGCCAGGATCTGGCCAACAAGTATGCGAAAAATGCGAAAATACGAGCTAGATGACGGCAAATCCCAGACCTACCCGAGACACAACCGGCGTTATCCTCTAAAATATTAATCGCAACCGGGTTTAATTGACTGTTTCAGTGTAATACCACATTACTACGTGGTCCAAGCCAGGAAAAGGCCAGGATCTGGCCAACAAGTATGCGAGAAATGCGAAAATACGAGCCAGATGACGGCAAATCCCAGACCTACCCGAGACATAACCGGCGTTATCCTCTAAAACATTAATCGCAACCAGGTTTAATTGGCTGTTTCGGTGTGGAACTTCATTACTACGGGATCCAAACCAGAAAAAACCCAGGATCTGGCCAACAAGTAAGCGAAAAACGCGAAAGTATGAGCCAGATGATTGCAAATACCAGAACTAACCCAGACGTAACCTGCGTTATTCTCCAAAATATTAATCGCAACCAGGTTTAATTGACTGCTTCAGTGTGGAACGACATTACGACGGGATCCAAACCACAAAAAACCCAAGATCTGGCCAACAAGTTCGCGAAAATTACGAAAGCACGACACAGATGAGGGCAAATCTCTGACCTAATCGAGACATAACCGGCGTTATCCTCTAAAATATTAATCGCAACCAGGTTTAATTGACTGTTTTAGCGTGATACCACATTACTACGTGATCCAAACCAAAAAAAGCCCAGGATCTTGCCAACAAGTATGCGAAAAATGCGAAAGTACGAGCCAGATGATTGCAAATACCAGAACTAACCCAAACATAACCAGCGTTATCCTCCAAAATATTCATCGCGACCAGGTTTAATTGACTGTTTCGGTGTGGAACCACATTACTACGGGATCCACACCTGAAAAAACCCTGGATCTGGCCAAGAAGTATGCGAAAAACGCGATAGTATGAGCCAGATAATTGCAAATACCAGAACTAACCCAGACATAACCAGCGTTATCCTCTAAAATACTAATCGGAACCAGCTTTTATTGACTGTTTCAGTGTGGTACCACATTACAACGTGATCCAAGCTAGAAAAAGGCCAGGATCTGTCCAACAAGTATGCGATAAATGCGAAAGTACGAGCCAGATGAGGGTAAATCTCTGACCTAACCGAGACATAACCGGCGATATCCTCCAAAATATTAATCGCTACCAGGTTTAATTGACTGTTTCGGTGTGGTACCGCATTACTACGTGATCCAAACCAGAAAAAGGCCAGGATCTTGCCTACAAGTGTGCAAAAATGCGAAGGTACGAGCCAGATGAGGGCAAATACCAGACCTAACCCAGACATAACTGGCGTTATCCTCTAAAATATTAACCGGGACCAGGTTTAATTGACTGTTTCAGTGTGGTACCACATTACGACGTGATCCAAACCAAAAAAAGCCCAGGATCTTGCCAACGAGTATGCAAAAAATGCGAAAGTACGAGCCAGATGATTGCAAATACCAGAACTAACCCAAACATAACCAGCGTTATCCTCCAAAATATTAATCGCAACCAGGTTTAATTGACTCCATCCGTGTGGAACCACATTACGACGGGATCCAGACCACAAAAAACCCAAGATCTGGCCAACAAGTTCGCGAAAATTACGAAAGCACGACACAGATGAGGGCAAATCCCCGACCTAATCGAGACATAACCGGCGTTATCCCCTAAAATATTAGCCGCAACCGCGTTGAATTGACTGTTTCGGTGTGGAACCTCGTTACTACGGGATCCAAACCAGAAAAAACCCAGGATCTGGCCAACAAGTATGCGAAAACGCGAAAGTATGAGCCAGATGATTGCAAATACCAGAACTGACCCAGACGTAACCTGCGTTATCCTCTAAAATACTATTCGGAACCAGCTTTTATTGACTGTTTCATTGTGGTACCACATTACTACGTGATTCAAACCAGAAAAAGCCCAGGATCTGGCCAACACGTATGCGAAAAATGCGAAAATACCAGCCAGATGACGGCAAATCGCAGAACTACCCGAGACATAACCGGCGTTATCCTCTAAAATATTAATCGCAACCAGGTTTAATTGACTGTTTCGGTGTGGATCCACATTACTACGTGATCCAAGCCAGAAAAAGGCCAGGATATTGCCAACAAGTAAGCGAGAAATGCGAAAATACGAGCCAGATGTCGGCAACTCCCAGAACTACCCGAGTCATAACCGGCGTTATCCTCTAAAATATTAATCGCAAGCAGGTTTAATTGACTGTTTCGGTGTGGAACTTCATTACTACGGGATCCAAACCAAAAAAAGCTCAGGATCTTGCCAACAAGTATGCGAAAAATGCGAAAGTACGAGCCAGATGATTGCAAATACCAGAACTAACCCAAACATAACCAGCGTTATCCTCCAAAATATTAATCGCAACCAGGTTTAATTGACTCCATCCGTGTGGAACCACATTACGACGGGATCCAGACCACAAAAAACCCAAGATCTGGCCAACAAGTTCGCGAAAATTACGAAAGCACGACACAGATGAGGGCAAATCCCCGACCTAATCGAGACATAACCGGCGTTATCCCCTAAAATATTAGCCGCAACCGCGTTGAATTGACTGTTTCGGTGTGGAACCTCGCTACTACGGGATCCAAACCAGAAAAAACCCAGGATCTGGCCAACAAGTATGCGAAAAATGCGAAAATACCAGCCAGATGACGGCAAATCGCAGAACTACCCGAGACATAACCGGCGTTATCCTCTAAAATATTAATCGCAACCAGGTTTAATTGACTGTTTCGGTGTGGATCCACATTACTACGTGATCCAAGCCAGAAAAAGGCCAGGATATTGCCAACAAGTAAGCGAGAAATGCGAAAATACGAGCCAGATGTCGGCAACTCCCAGAACTACCCGAGTCATAACCGGCGTTATCCTCTAAAATATTAATCGCAACCAGGTTTAATTGACTGTTTCGGTGTGGAACTTCATTACTACGGGATCCAAACCAGAAAAAACCCAGGATCTGGCCAACAAGTATGCGAAAATCGCGAAGGTACGAGCCAGATGAGGGCAAATACCAGACCTAACCAAGACAGAACAGGCGTTATCCTCTAAAATATTAATCAGAACCAGGTTTAATTGACTGTCTCAGTGTGATACCACATTACTACGTGGTCCAAGCCAGAAAAAGGCCAGGATCTGGCCAACAAGTATGCGAAAAATGCGAAAGTACGAACCAGATGAGGGCAAATACCAGACCTAACCCAGACATAACCGGCGTTATCCTCTAAAATATTAATCGGAACCAGGTTTAATTGATTGTTTCAGTGTGGTACCACATTACTACGTGATCCAAACCAAAAAAAGCTCAGGATCTTGCCAACAAGTATGCGAAAAATGCGAAAGTACGAGCCAGATGATTGCAAATACCAGAACTAACCCAATCATAACCAGGGTTATCCTCCAAAATATTCATAGCAACCAGGTATAATTGACTGCTTCGGTGTGGAACCACATTACGACGGGATCCAAACCACAAAAAACCCAAGATCTGGCCAACAAGTACGCGAAAATTGCGAAAGTATGAGCCAGACGATTGCAAATACCAGAACTAACCCAGATATAACCAGCGTTATCTCCTAAAATATTAATCGGAACCAGGTTTAATTGACTGTTCCCGTGTGGAACCGCATTACTACGTGATCCAAACCAGAAAAACGCCAGGATCTGGCCAACAAGTATGCGAAAAATGCGAAAGTACGAACCAGATGAGGGCAAATACCAGACCTAACCCAGACATAACCGGCGTTATCCTCTAAAATATTAATCGGAACCAGGTTTAATTGACTGTTTCAGTGTGGTACCACATTACTACGTGATCCAAACTAAAAAAAGCCCAGAATCTTGCAAGCAAGTATGCGAAAAATGCGAAAGTACGAGCCACATGATTGCAAATACCAGAACTAACCCAAACATAACCAGCGTCATCCTCCAAAATATTCATCCGAACCAGGTTCGATTGACTGCTTCGGTGTGGAACCAGATTACGACGGGATCCAAACCACAAAAAACCCAAGATCTGGCCAACAAGTACGCGAAAATTGCAAAAGTATGAGCCAGATGATTGCAAATACCAGAACTAACCCAGACATAACCAGCGTTATCCTCTAAAATATTAATCGGAACCAGGTTTAATTGACTGTTTCAGTGTGGTACCACATTACTACGAGATCCAAACCAAAAAAAGCCGAGGAACTTGCCAACAAGTAAGCGAGAAATGCGAAAGTACAAGCCAGATGAGGGCAAATACCAGACCTAACCCAGACATAACCGGCGTTATCCTCTAAAATATTCATCGCGACCAGGTTTAATTGACTGTTTCGGTGTGGAACCACATTACTACGGGATCCAAACCTGAAAAAACCCTGGATCTGGCCAAGAAGTATGCGAAAAACGCGATAGTATGAGCCAGATAATTGCAAATACCAGAACTAACCAAGACATAACCAGCGTTATCCTCTAAAATCCTAATCGGAGCCAGCTTTTATTGACTGTTTCAGTGTGGTACCACATTACAACGTGATCCAAACCAGAAAAAGCCCAGGATCTGGCCAACAAGTACGCGAGAAATGCGAAAGTATGAGCCAGATGAGGACAAATCCCAGACCTAACCGAGAGATAACCGGCGTTATCCTCTAAAATATTAATCGCAACCAGGCTTACTTGACTGTTTCGGTGTGGTACCGCATTACGACGTGATCCAATCCAGAAAAGGGCCAGGATCTGGACAACAAGTTTGCGAAAAATGCGAAAGTACGAGCCAGATGAGGGCACATACCAGACCTAACCTAGACATAACCGGCGTTATCCTCTAAAATACTAACCGGAACCAGGTTTGATTGACTGTTTCAGTGTGGTACCGCATTACTACGTGGTCCAAGCCAGAAAGAGGCCAGGATCTGGCCAACAAGTAAGCGAAAAATGCGAAAGTATGTGCCAGATGATTGCAAATACCAGATCTAACCCAGACGTAACCGGCGTTATCCTCTAAAATATTAATCGTAAGCAGGTTTACTTGACTGTTTCGGTGTGGTACCGCATTACTACGTGATCCAAACCAAAAATAGGCCAAGATCTGCCCAACAAGTATGCGAAAAATGCGAAAGTACGAGCCAGATGAGGGCAAATACCAGACCTAACCCAGACATAACCGGCGTTATCCTCTAAAATATTCATCGCGACCAGGTTTAATTGACTGTTTCGGTGTGGAACCACATTACTACGGGATCCAAACCTGAAAAAACCCTGGATCTGGCCAAGAAGTATGCGAAAATCGCGATAGTATGAGCCAGATAATTGCAAATACCAGAACTAACCCAGACATAACCAGAGTTATCCTCTAAAATACTAATCGGAACCAGCTTTTATTGACTGTTTCAGTGTGGTACCACACTACACCGTGATCCAAACCAGAAAAAGCCCAGGATCTGGCCAACAAGTACGCGAGAAATGCGAAAGTATGAGCCAGATGAGGACAAATCCCAGACCTAACCGAGAGATAACCGGCGTTATCCTCTAAAATATTAATCGCAACCAGGTTTACTTGACTGTTTCGGTGTGGTACCGCATTACCACGTGATCCAATCCAGAGAAAAGCCTGGATCTGGCCAACAAGTTTGCGAAAAATGCGAAAGTACGAGCCAGATGAGGGCACATACCAGACCTAACCCAGACATAACCGGCGTTATCCTCTAAAATATTAATCGCAACCAGGTTTAATTGTCTGTTTCAGTGTGATACCATATTACTACGTGGTCACAGCCAGGAAAAGGCCAGGATCTGGTCAACAAGTATGCGAAAAAAGCGTAAATACGAGCCAGATGACGGCAAATTAGACCTAACCGAGACATAACCGGCGTTATCCTCTAAAATATTAATCGTAAGCAGGTTTACTTGACTGTTTCGGTATGGTACCGCATTACTACGTGATCCAAACCAAAAATAGGCCAGGATCTGTCCAACAAGTATGCGAACAATGCGAAAGTACGAGCCAGATGAGGGCTAATACCAGACCTAACCCAGACATAACCGGCGTTATCCTCTAAAATATTCATCGCGACCAGGTTTAATTGAGTGTTTCGTTGTGGAACCACATTACTACGGGATCCAAACCTGAAAAAACCCTGGATCTGGCCAAGAAGTATGCGAAAAATGCGAAAGTACGGGCCAGATGAGGGCAAATCCCAGACCTAACCGAGACATAACCGGCGTTACCCTCTAAAATATTAATCGCTACCAGGTTTAATTGACTGTTTCGGTGTGGTACCGCATTACTACGTGATCCAAACCAGAAAAAGGCCAGGATCTTGCCTACATGTATGCGAAAAATGCGAAAGTACGAGCCAGATGAGGGCAAATACCAGACATAACCCAGACATAACCGGCGTTATCCTCTAAAATATTAATCGGAACTAGATTCTATTGACTGTTTCAGTGTGGTACCAAATTACTACGTGATCCAAACCAGAAAAACGCCAGGATCTGGCCAACAAGTATGCGAAAAATGCGAAAGTACGGGCCAGATGAGGGCAAATCCCAGACCTAACCGAGACATAACCGGCGTTATCCTCTAAAATATTAATCGCTACCAGGTTTAATTGACTGTTTCGGTGTGGTACCGCATTACTACGTGATCCAAACCAGAAAAAGGCCAGGATCTTGCCTACATGTATGCGAAAAATGCGAAAGTACGAACCAGATGAGGGCAAATACCAGACCTAACCCAGACATAACCGGCGTTATCCTCTAAAATATTAATCGGAACCAGGTTTTATTGACTGTTTCAGTGTGGTACCTCATTACTACGTGATCCAAACTAAAAAAAGCCCAGAATCTTGCCAACAAGTGTGCGAAAATTGCGAAAGTATGAGCCAGATGATTGCAAATACCAGAACTAACCCAGACATAACCAGCGTTATCCTCTAAAATATTAATCGGAACCAGGTTTAATTGACTGGTTCAGTGTGGTACCTCATTCCTACGTGGTCCAAGCCAGAAAAAGGCCAGGATCTTGCCTATATGTATGCGAAAAATGCGAAAGTACGAGCCAGATGAGGGCACATACCAGACCTAACCCAGACATAACCGGCGTTATCCTCTAAAATATTAATCGCAACCAGGATTAATTGACTGTTTCAGTGTGATACCACATTACTACGTGGTCAAAGCCAGGAAAAGGCCAGGATCTGGTCAACAAGTATGCGAAAAAAACGAATATACGAGCCAGATGACGGCAAATCCCAGACCTAACCCAGCCATAACCGGCGTTATCCTCTAAAATATTAATCGGAACTAGATTCTATTGACTGTTTCAGTGTGGTACCACATTACAACGTGGTCCAAGCCAGAAAAAGGCCAGGATCTGGCCAACAAGTATGCGAAAAATGCGAAAATACGAGCCAGAAGACGGCAAATCCCAGACCTACCCGTGACATAACCGGCGTTGTCCTCTAAAATATTAATCGCAAACAGGTTTAATTGACTGTTTCAGTGTGACACCACATTACTACGTGGTCCTAGCCAGAAAAAGGCCAGGATCTGGTCAACAAGTATGCGAAAAACGCGAAAGTATGAGCCAGATGGTTGCAAATACCAGACCTAACCCAGACATAACCAGCGTTATCCTCTAAAATATTAATCGGTACCAGGTTTTATCGACTGTTTCAGTGTGGTACCTCATTACTACGTGGTCCAAGCCAGAAAAAGGCCAGGATCTGGCCAACAAGTAAGCGAAAAATGCGAACGTACGAGCCAGATGAGGGCAAATCCCTGACCTAACCGAGCCATAACCGGCGTTGGCGTCTAAAATATTAATCGCAACCAGGTTTAATTGACTGCTTCGGTGTGGAACCACATTACGACGGGATCCAAACCAGAAAAAACCCAGGATCTGACCAACAAGTATGCGAAAAATACGAAAGCACGAGCAAGATGAGGGCAAATACCAGACCTAACCCAGACATAACCGGCGTTATCCTCTAAAATATTAATCGGAACCAGGTTTAATTGACTGTTTCAGTGTGGTACCACATTACTACGTGATCCAAACTAAAAAAAGCCCAGAATCTTGCCAACAAGTATGCGAAAAATGCGAAAGTACGAGCCAGATGATTGCAAATACCAGAACTAACCCAAACATAACTAGCGTCATCCTCCAAAATATTCATCCGAACCAGGTTCGATTGACTGCTTCGGTGTGGAACCAGATTACGACGGGATCCAAACCACAAAAAACCCAAGATCTGGCCAACAAGTACGCGAAAATTGCAAAAGTATGAGCCAGATGATTGCAAATACCAGAACTAACCCAGACATAACCGGCGTTGTCCTCTAAAATATTAATCGCAAACAGGTTTAATTGACTGTTTCAGTGTGACACCACATTACTACGTGGTCCTAGCCAGAAAAAGGCCAGGATCTGGTCAACAAGTATGCGAAAAACGCGAAAGTATGAGCCAGATGGTTGCAAATACCAGACCTAACCCAGACATAACCAGCGTTATCCTCTAAAATATTAATCGGTACCAGGTTTTATCGACTGTTTCAGTGTGGTACCTCATTACTACGTGGTCCAAGCCAGAAAAAGGCCAGGATCTGGCCAACAAGTAAGCGAAAAATGCGAACGTACGAGCCAGATGAGGGCAAATCCCTGACCTAACCGAGCCATAACCGGCGTTGGCGTCTAAAATATTAATCGCAACCAGGTTTAATTGACTGCTTCGGTGTGGAACCACATTACGACGGGATCCAAACCAGAAAAAACCCAGGATCTGACCAACAAGTATGCGAAAAATACGAAAGCACGAGCAAGATGAGGGCAAATACCAGACCTAACCCAGACATAACCGGCGTTATCCTCTAAAATATTAATCGGAACCAGGTTTAATTGACTGTTTCAGTGTGGTACCACATTACTACGTGATCCAAACTAAAAAAAGCCCAGAATCTTGCCAACAAGTATGCGAAAAATGCGAAAGTACGAGCCAGATGATTGCAAATACCAGAACTAACCCAAACATAACTAGCGTCATCCTCCAAAATATTCATCCGAACCAGGTTCGATTGACTGCTTCGGTGTGGAACCAGATTACGACGGGATCCAAACCACAAAAAACCCAAGATCTGGCCAACAAGTACGCGAAAATTGCAAAAGTATGAGCCAGATGATTGCAAATACCAGAACTAACCCAGACATAACCAGCGTTATCCTCTAAAATATTAATCGGAACCAGGTTTAATTGACTGTTTCAGTGTGGTACCACATTACTACGTGATCCAAACCAAAAAAAGCCGAGGATCTTGCCAACAAGTAAGCGAGAAATGCGAAAGTATGAGCCAGATGAGGACAAATCCCAGACCTAACCGAGAGATAACCGGCGTTATCCTCTAAAATATTAATCGCAACCAGGTTTAATTGACTGTTTCAGTGTGATACCACATTACTACGTGGTCCAAGCCAGAAAAAGGCCAGGATCTGGCCAACAAGTATGCGAAAAATGCGAAAGTACGAGCCAGATGAGGGCAAATCCCTGACCTAACCGAGCCATAACCGGCGTTGTCGTCTAAAATATTAATCGCAACCAGGTTTAATTGACTGCTTCGGTGTGGAACCACATTACGACGGGATCCAAACCAGAAAAAACCCAGGATCTGACCAACAAGTATGCGAAAAATTCGAAAGCACGAGCAAGATGACGGCAAATCCCAGACCGAACCCAGCCATAACCGGCGTTATCCTCTAAAAAATTAATCGGAACCAGGTTTGAATGACTGTTTCAGTGTGGTACCAAATTACTACGTGATACAAGCCAGAAAAAGGCCAGGATCTGGCAAACAAGTATGCGATAAATGCGAAAGTACGAGCCAGATGAGGGCAAATCCCTGACCTAACCGAGACATAACCGGCGTTATCCTCTAAAATATTAATCGCAACCAGGCTTACTTGACTGTTTCGGTGTGGTACCGCATTACGACGTGATCCAATCCAGAAAAAGGCCAGGATCTGGACAACAAGTTTGCGAAAAATGCGAAAGTACGAGCCAGATGAGGGCACATACCAGACCTAACCTAGACATAACCGGCGTTATCCTCTAAAATACTAACCGGAACCAGGTTTGATTGACTGTTTCAGTGTGGTACCGCATTACTACGTGATCCAAACCAGGAAAAGGCCAGGATCTGGCCAACAAGTATGCGAAAGATGCGAAAGTACGAGCCAGGTGAGGGCAAATACCAGACCTAACCCAGACATAACAGGCGTTATCCTCTAAAATATTAATCGGAACCAGGTTTAATTGACTGTTTCAGTGTGGTACCACATTACTACGTGATCCAAACCAAAAAAAACCCAGGATCTTGCCAACAAGTATGCGAAAATTGCGAAAGTATGAGCCAGATGATTGCAAATACCAGAACTAACCCAGACATAACCAGCGTTATCCTCTAAAATATTATTCGGAACCAGGTTTAATTGACTGTTTCAGTGTGGTACCTCATTACTACGTGGTCCAAGCCAGAAAGAGGCCAGGATCTGGCCAACAAGTAAGCGAAAAATGCGAAAGTATGTGCCAGATGATTGCAAATACCAGACCTAACACAGACGTAACCAGCATTATCCTCTAAAATACTATTCGGAAGCAGCTACTATTGACTGTTTCAGTGTGGTACCACATTACTACGTGATACAAACCTGAAAAAGCCCAGGATCTGGCCAACAAGTATGCGAAAGATGCGAAAGTACGAGCCAGGTGAGGGCAAATACCAGACCTAACCCAGACATAACCGGCGTTATCCTCTAAAATATTCATCGCGACCAGGTTTAATTGACTGTTTCGGTGTGGTACCGCATTACTACGTGATCCAAACCAGAAAAAGGCCAGGATCTTGCCTATATGTATGCGAAAAATGCGAAAGTACGAGCCAGATGAGGGCACATACCAGACTTAACCCTGACATAACCGGCGTTATCCTCTAAAATATTAATCGCAACCAGGTTTAATTGACTGTTTCAGTGTGATACCACATTACTACGTGGTCAAAGCCAGGAAAAGGCCAGGATCTGGTCAACAAGTATGCGAAAAAAACGAAAATACGAGCCAGACGACGGCAAATCCCAGACCTAACCGAGACATAACCGGCGTTATCCTCTAAAATATTAATCGTAAGCAGGTTTACTTGACTGTTTCGGTGTGGTACCTCATTACTACGTGATCCAAACCAAAAATAGGCCAAGATCTGCCCAACAAGTATGCGAAAAATGCGAAAGTACGAGCCAGATGAGGGCAAATACCAGACCTAACCCAGACATAACCGGCGTTATCCTCTAAAATATTCATCGCGACCAGGTTTAATTGACTGTTTCGGTGTGGAACCACATTACTACGGGATCCAAACCTGAAAAAACCCTGGATCTGGCCAAGAAGTATGCGAAAATCGCGATAGTATGAGCCAGATAATTGCAAATACCAGAACTAACCCAGACATAACCAGAGTTATCCTCTAAAATACTAATCGGAACCAGTTTTATTGACTGTTTCAGTGTGGTACCACACTACACCGTGATCCAAACCAGAAAAAGCCCAGGATCTGGCCAACAAGTTTGCGAAAAATGCGAAAGTACGAGCCAGATGAGGGCACATACCAGACCTAACCCAGACATAACCGGCGTTATCCTCTAAAATATTAATCGCAACCAGGTTTAATTGTCTGTTTCAGTGTGATACCATATTACTACGTGGTCACAGCCAGGAAAAGGCCAGGATCTGGTCAACAAGTATGCGAAAAAAGCGTAAATACGAGCCAGATGACGGCAAATCCCAGACCTAACCGAGACATAACCGGCGTTATCCTCTAAAATATTAATCGTAAGCAGGTTTACTTGACTGTTTCGGTATGGTACCGCATTACTACGTGATCCAAACCAAAAATAGGCCAGGATCTGTCCAACAAGTATGCGAACAATGCGAAAGTACGAGCCAGATGAGGGCTAATACCAGACCTAACCCAGACATAACCGGCGTTATCCTCTAAAATATTCATCGCGACCAGGTTTAATTGAGTGTTTCGGTGTGGAACCACATTACTACGGGATCCAAACCTGAAAAAACCCTGGATATGGCCAAGAAGTATGCGAAAAATGCGAAAGTACGGGCCAGATGAGGGCAAATCCCAGACCTAACCGAGACATAACCGGCGTTACCCTCTAAAATATTAATCGCTACCAGGTTTAATTGACTGTTTCGGTGTGGTACCGCATTACTACGTGATCCAAACCAGAAAAAGGCCAGGATCTTGCCTACATGTATGCGAAAAATGCGAAAGTACGAGCCAGATGAGGGCAAATACCAGACATAACCCAGACATAACCGGCGTTATCCTCTAAAATATTAATCGGAACTAGATTCTATTGACTGTTTCAGTGTGGTACCAAATTACTACGTGATCCAAACCAGAAAAACGCCAGGATCTGTCCAACAAGTATGCGAAAAATGCGAAAGTACGGGCCAGATGAGGGCAAATCCCAGACCTAACCGAGACATAACCGGCGTTATCCTCTAAAATATTAATCGCTACCAGGTTTAATTGACTGTTTCGGTGTGGTACCGCATTACTACGTGATCCAAACCAGAAAAAGGCCAGGATCTTGCCTATATGTATGCGAAAAATGCGAAAGTACGAGCCAGATGAGGGCATATACCAGACCTAACCCAGACATAACCGGCGTTATCCTCTAAAATATTAATCGGAACCAGGTTTTATTGACTGTTTCAGTGTGGTACCACATTACTACGTGATCCAAACTAAAAAAAGCCCAGAATCTTGTCAACAAGTGTGCGAAAATTGCGAAAGTATGAGCCAGATGATTGCAAATACCAGAACTAACCCAGACATAACCAGCGTTATCCTCTAAAATATTAATCGGAACCAGGTTTAATTGACTGGTTCAGTGTGGTACCTCATTACTACGTGGTCCAAGCCAGAAAAAGGCCAGGATCTTGCCTATATGTATGCGAAAAATGCGAAAGTACGAGCCAGATGAGGGCACATACCAGACCTAACCCAGACATAACCGGCGTTATCCTCTAAAATATTAATCGCAACCAGGTTTAATTGACTGTTTCAGTGTGATACCACATTACTACGTGGTCAAAGCCAGGAAAAGGCCAGGATCTGGTCAACAAGTATGCGAAAAAAACGAAAATACGAGCCAGATGACGGCAAATCCCAGACCTAACCCAGCCATAACCGGCGTTATCCTCTAAAATATTAATCGGAACTAGATTCTATTGACTGTTTCAGTGTGGTACCACATTACAACGTGGTCCAAGCCAGAAAAAGGCCAGGATCTGGCCAACAAGTATGCGAAAAATGCGAAAATACGAGCCAGAAGACGGCAAATCCCAGACCTACCCGTGACATAACCGGCGTTGTCCTCTAAAATATTAATCGCAAACAGGTTTAATTGACTGTTTCAGTGTGACACCACATTACTACGTGGTCCTAGCCAGAAAAAGGCCAGGATCTGGTCAACAAGTATGCGAAAAACGCGAAAGTATGAGCCAGATGGTTGCAAATACCAGACCTAACCCAGACATAACCAGCGTTATCCTCTAAAATATTAATCGGTACCAGGTTTTATCGACTGTTTCAGTGTGGTACCTCATTACTACGTGGTCCAAGCCAGAAAAAGGCCAGGATCTGGCCAAGAAGTAAGCGAAAAATGCGAAGGTACGAGCCAGATGAGGGCAAATACCAGACCTAACCCAGCCATAACCGGCGTTATCCTCTAAAATATTAATCGGAGCCAGGTTTAATTGACTGTTTCAGTGTGATACCACATTACTACGTGGTCCAAGCCAGAAAAAGGCCAGGATCTGGCCAACAAGTATGCGAAAAATGCGAAAGTACGAGCCAGATGAGGGCAAATCCCTGACCTAACCGAGCCATAACCGGCGTTGTCGTCTAAAATATTAATCGCAACCAGGTTTAATTGACTGCTTCGGTGTGGAACCACATTACGACGGGATCCAAACCAGAAAAAACCCAGGATCTGACCAACAAGTATGCGAAAAATACGAAAGCACGAGCAAGATGACGGCAAATCCCAGACCTAACCCAGCCATAACCGGCGTTATCCTCTAAAAAATTAATCGGAACCAGGTTTGATTGACTGTTTCAGTGTGGTACCAAATTACTACGTGATACAAGCCAGAAAAAGGCCAGGATCTGGCCAACAAGTATGCGATAAATGCGAAAGTACGAGCCAGATGAGGGCAAATCCCTGACCTACCCGAGACATAACCGGCGTTATCCTCTAAAATATTAATCGCTACCAGGTTTAATTGACTGTTTCGGTGTGGTACCGCATTACTACGTGATCCAAACCAGAAAAAGACCAGGATCTTGCCTACATGTATGCGAAAAATGCGAAAGTACGAGCCAGATGAGGGCAAATACCAGACATAACCCAGACATAACCGGCGTCATCCTCTAAAATATTATTCGGAACCAGGTTTAATTGACTGTTCCGGTGTGGTACCGCATTACTACGTGACCCAAACCAGAAAAACCCCAGGATCTGGCCAACAAGTATGCGAAAAATGCGAAATTACGGGCCAGATGAGGGCAAATCCCAGACCTAACCGAGACATAACCGGCGTTATCCTCTAAAATATTAATCGCTACCAGGTTTAATTGACTGTTTCGGTGTGGTACCGCATTACCACGTGATCCAAACCAGAAAAAGGCCAGGATCTGGCAAACAAGTATGCGAAAAATGCGAAAGTACGAACCAGATGAGGGCAAATACCAGACCTAACCCAGACATAACCGGCGTTATCCTCTAAAATATTAATCGGAACCAGGTTTAATTGACTGTTTCAGTGTGGTACCACATTACTACGTGATCCAAACTAAAAAAAGCCCAGAATCTTGCCAACAAGTATGCGAAAAATGCGAAAGTACGAGCCAGATGATTGCAAATACCAGAACTAACCCAAACATAACCAGCGTCATCCTCCAAAATATTCATCCGAACCAGGTTCGATTGACTGCTTCGGTGTGGAACCAGATTACGACGGGATTCAAACCACAAAAAACCCAAGATCTGGCCAACAAGTACGCGAAAATTGCAAAAGTATGAGCCAGATGATTGCAAATACCAGAACTAACCCAGACATAACCAGCGTTATCCTCTAAAATATTAATCGGAACCAGGTTTAATTGACTGTTTCAGTGTGGTACCACATTAGTACGTGATCCAAACCAAAAAAAGCCGAGGATCTTGCCAACAAGTAAGCGAGAAATGCGAAAGTATGAGCCAGATGAGGACAAATCCCAGACCTAACCGAGAGATAACCGGCGTTATCCTCTAAAATATTAATCGCAACCAGGTTTAATTGACTGTTTCAGTGTGATACCACATTACTACGTGGTCCAAGCCAGAAAAAGGCCACGATCTGGCCAACAAGTATGCGAAAAATGCGAAAGTACGAGCCAGATGAGGGCAAATCCCTGACCTAACCGAGCCATAACCGGCGTTGTCGTCTAAAATATTAATCGCAACCAGGTTTAATTGACTGCTTCGGTGTGGAACCACATTACGACGGGATCCAAACCAGAAAAAACCCAGGATCTGACCAACAAGTATGCGAAAAATACGAAAGCACGAGCAAGATGACGGCAAATCCCAGACCTAACCCAGCCATAACCGGCGTTATCCTCTAAAAAATTAATCGGAACCAGGTTTGATTGACTGTTTCAGTGTGGTACCAAATTACTACGTGATACAAGCCAGAAAAAGGCCAGGATCTGGCCAACAAGTAAGCGAGAAATGCGAAAGTATGAGCCAGATGAGGACAAATCCCAGACCTAACCGAGAGATAACCGGCGTTATCCTCTAAAATATTAATCGCAACCAGGTTTAATTGACTGTTTCAGTGTGATACCACATTACTACGTGGTCAAAGCCAGGAAAAGGCCAGGATCTGGTCAAAAAGTATGCGAAAAAAACGAAAATACGAGCCAGATGACGGCAAATCCCAGACCTAACCCAGCCATAACCAGCGTTATCCTCTAAAATATTAATCGGAACTAGATTCTATTGACTGTTTCAGTGTGGTACCACATTACAACGTGGTCCAAGCCAGAAAAAGGCCAGGATCTGGCCAACAAGTATGCGAAAAATGCGAAAATACGGGCCAGATGACGGCAAATCCCAGACCTACCCGTGACATAACCGGCGTTGTCCTCTAAAATATTAATCGCAACCAGGTTTAATTGACTGTTTCAGTGTGGTACCACATTACTACGTGGTCCTAGCCAGAAAAAGGCCAGGATCTGGTCAACAAGTATGCGAAAAACGCGAAAGTATGAGCCAGATGGTTGCAAATACCAGACCTAACCCAGACATAACCAGCGTTATCCTCTAAAATATTAATCGGTACCAGGTTTTATCGACTGTTTCAGTGTGGTACGTCATTACTACGTGGTCCAAGCCAGAAAAAGGCCAGGATCTGGCCAACAAGTAAGCGAAAAATGCGAAGGTACGAGCCAGATGAGGGCAAATACCAGACCAAACCCAGCCATAACCGGCGTTATCCTCTAAAATATTAATCGGAGCCAGGTTTAATTGACTGTTTCAGTGTGATACCACATTACTACGTGGTCCAAGCCAGAAAAAGGCCAGGATCTGGCCAACAAGTAAGCGAAAAATGCGAAGGTACGAGCCAGATGAGGGCACATACCAGACCTAACCCAGACATAACCGGCGTTATCCTCTAAAGTATTAATCGGAACCAGGTTTTATTGACTGTTTCAGTGTGGTACCACATTACTACGTGATCCAAACTAAAAAAAGCCCAGAATCTTGCCAACAAGTGTGCGAAAATTGCGAAAGTATGAGCCAGATGATTGCAAATACCAGAACTAACCCAGACATAACCAGCGTTATCCTCTAAAATATTAATCGGAACCAGGTTTAATTGACTGGTTCAGTGTGGTACCTCATTACTACGTGGTCCAAGCCAGAAAAAGGCCAGGATCTTGCCTATATGTATGCGAAAAATGCGAAAGTACGAGCCAGATGAGGGCACATACCAGACCTAACCCAGACATAACCGGCGTTATCCTCTAAAATATTAATCGCAACCAGGTTTAATTGACTGTTTCAGTGTGATACCACATTACTACGTGGTCAAAGCCAGGAAAAGGCCAGGATCTGGTCAACAAGTATGCGAAAAAAACGAAAATACGAGCCAGATGACGGCAAATCCCAGACCTAACCCAGCCATAACCGGCGTTATCCTCTAAAATATTAATCGGAACTAGATTCTATTGACTGTTTCAGTGTGGTACCACATTACAACGTGGTCCAAGCCAGAAAAAGGCCAGGATCTGGCCAACAAGTATGCGAAAAATGCGAAAATACGAGCCAGAAGACGGCAAATCCCAGACCTACCCGTGACATAACCGGCGTTGTCCTCTAAAATATTAATCGCAAACAGGTTTAATTGACTGTTTCAGTGTGACACCACATTACTACGTGGTCCTAGCCAGAAAAAGGCCAGGATCTGGTCAACAAGTATGCGAAAAACGCGAAAGTATGAGCCAGATGGTTGCAAATACCAGACCTAACCCAGACATAACCAGCGTTATCCTCTAAAATATTAATCGGTACCAGGTTTTATCGACTGTTTCAGTGTGGTACCTCATTACTACGTGGTCCAAGCCAGAAAAAGGCCAGGATCTGGCCAAGAAGTAAGCGAAAAATGCGAAGGTACGAGCCAGATGAGGGCAAATACCAGACCTAACCCAGCCATAACCGGCGTTATCCTCTAAAATATTAACCGGAGCCAGGTTTAATTGACTGTTTCAGTGTGATACCACATTACTACGTGGTCCAAGCCAGAAAAAGGCCAGGATCTGGCCAACAAGTATGCGAAAAATGCGAAAGTACGAGCCAGATGAGGGCAAATCCCTGACCTAACCGAGCCATAACCGGCGTTGTCGTCTAAAATATTAATCGCAACCAGGTTTAATTGACTGCTTCGGTGTGGAACCACATTACGACGGGATCCAAACCAGAAAAAACCCAGGATCTGACCAACAAGTATGCGAAAAATACGAAAGCACGAGCAAGATGACGGCAAATCCCAGACCTAACCCAGCCATAACCGGCGTTATCCTCTAAAAAATTAATCGGAACCAGGTTTGATTGACTGTTTCAGTGTGGTACCAAATTACTACGTGATACAAGCCAGAAAAAGGCCAGGATCTGGCCAACAAGTATGCGATAAATGCGAAAGTACGAGCCAGATGAGGGCAAATCCCTGACCTACCCGAGACATAACCGGCGTTATCCTCTAAAATATTAATCGCTACCAGGTTTAATTGACTGTTTCGGTGTGGTACCGCATTACTACGTGATCCAAACCAGAAAAAGACCAGGATCTTGCCTACATGTATGCGAAAAATGCGAAAGTACGAGCCAGATGAGGGCAAATACCAGACATAACCCAGACATAACCGGCGTCATCCTCTAAAATATTAATCGGAACCAGGTTTAATTGACTGTTCCGGTGTGGTACCAAATTACTACGTGATACAAGCCAGAAAAAGGCCAGGATCTGGCCAACAAGTATGCGATAAATGCGAAAGTACGAGCCAGATGAGGGCAAATCCCTGACCTAACCGAGACATAACCGGCGTTATCCTCTAAAATATTAATCGCTACCAGGTTTAATTGACTGTTTCAGTGTGGTACCACATTACTACGTGATCCAAACTAAAAAAAGCCCAGAATCTTGCCAACAAGTATGCGAAAAATGCGAAAGTACGAGCCAGATGATTGCAAATACCAGAACTAACCCAGACATAACCAGCGTTATCCTCTAAAATATTAATCGGAACCAGGTTTAATTGACTGTTTCAGTGTGGTACCACATTACTACGTGGTCCAAACCAAAAAAAGCCGAGGATCTTGCCAACAAGTAAGCGAGAAATGCGAAAGTATGAGCCAGATGAGGACAAATCCCAGACCTAACCGAGAGATAACCGGCGTTATCCTCTAAAATATTAATCGCAACCAGGTTTAATTGACTGTTTCAGTGTGATACCACATTACTACGTGGTCAAAGCCAGGAAAAGGCCAGGATCTGGTCAACAAGTATGCGAAAAAAACGAAAATACGAGCCAGATGACGGCAAATCCCAGACCTAACCCAGCCATAACCAGCGTTATCCTCTAAAATATTAATCGGAACTAGATTCTATTGACTGTTTCAGTGTGGTACCACATTACAACGTGGTCCAAGCCAGAAAAAGGCCAGGATCTGGCCAACAAGTATGCGAAAAATGCGAAAATACGGGCCAGATGACGGCAAATCCCAGACCTACCCGTGACATAACCGGCGTTGTCCTCTAAAATATTAATCGCAACCAGGTTTAATTGACTGCTTCAGTGTGGCACCACATTACTACGTGGTCCTAGCCAGAAAAAGGCCAGGATCTGGTCAACAAGTATGCGAAAAACGCGAAAGTATGAGCCAGATGGTTGCAAATACCAGACCTAACCCAGACATAACCAGCGTTATCCTCTAAAATATTAATCGGTACCAGGTTTTATCGACTGTTTCAGTGTGGTACCTCATTACTACGTGGTCCAAGCCAGAAAAAGGCCAGGATCTGGCCAACAAGTAAGCGAAAAATGCGAAGGTACGAGCCAGATGAGGGCAAATACCAGACCAAACCCAGCCATAACCGGCGTTATCCTCTAAAATATTAATCGGAGCCAGGTTTAATTGACTGTTTCAGTGTGATACCACATTACTACGTGGTCCAAGCCAGAAAAAGGCCAGGATCTGGCCAACAAGTATGCGAAAAATGCGAAAGTACGAGCCAGATGAGGGCAAATCCCTGACCTAACCGAGCCATAACCGGCGTTGTCGTCTAAAATATTAATCGCAACCAGGTTTAATTGACTGCTTCGGTGTGGAACCACATTACGACGGGATCCAAACCAGAAAAAACCCAGGACCTGACCAACAAGTATGCGAAAAATATGAAAGCACGAGCAAGATGACGGCAAATCCCAGACCTAACCCAGCCATAACCGGCGTTATCCTCTAAAAAATTAATCGGAACCAGGTTTGATTGACTGTTTCAGTGTGGTACCAAATTACTACGTGATACAAGCCAGAAAAAGGCCAGGATCTGGCCAACAAGTATGCGATAAATGCGAAAGTACGAGCCAGATGAGGGCAAATCCCTGACCTAACCGAGACATAACCGGCGTTATCCTCTAAAATATTAATCGCTACCAGGTTTAATTGACTGTTTCGGTGTGGTACCGCATTACTACGTGATCCAAACCAGAAAAAGGCCAGGATCTGGCCAACAAGTATGCGAAAAATGTGAAAGTACGAGCCAGATGAGGGCAAATACCAGACCTAACCCAGCCATAACCGGCGTTATCCTCTAAAATATTAATCGGAGCCAGGTTTAATTGACTGTTTCAGTGTGATACCACATTACTACGTGGTCCAAGCCAGAAAAAGGTCAGGATCTGGCCAACAAGTATGCGAAAAATGCGAAAGTACGAGCCAGATGAGGGCAAATCCCTGACCTAACCGAGCCATAACCGGCGTTGTCGTCTAAAATATTAATCGCAACCAGGTTTAATTGACTGCTTCGGTGTGGAACCACATTACGACGGGATCCAAACCAGAAAAACCCCAGGATCTGACCAACAAGTATGCGAAAAATACGAAAGCACGAGCAAGATGACGGCAAATCCCAGACCTAACCCAGCCATAGCCGGCGTTATCCTCTAAAAAATTAATCGGAACCAGGTTTGATTGACTGTTTCAGTGTGGTACCAAATTACTACGTGATACAAGCCAGAAAAAGGCCAGGATCTGGCCAACAAGTATGCGATAAATGCGAAAGTACGAGCCAGATGAGGGCAAATCCCTGACCTAACCGAGACATAACCGGCGTTATCCTCTAAAATATTAATCGCTACCAGGTTTAATTGACTGTTTCGGTGTGGTACCGCATTACTACGTGATCCAAACCAGAAAAAGACCAGGATCTTGCCTACATGTATGCGAAAAATGCGAAAGTACGAGCCAGATGAGGGCAAATACCAGACATAACCCAGACATAACCGGCGTCATCCCCTAAAATATTAATCGGAACCAGGTTTAATTGACTGTTCCGGTGTGGTACCAACTTACTACGTGATACAAGCCAGAAAAAGGCCAGGATCTGGCCAACAAGTATGCGATAAATGCGAAAGTACGAGCCAGATGAGGGCAAATCCCTGACCTAACCGAGCCATAACCGGTGTTGTCGTCTAAAATATTAATCGCAACCAGGTTTAATTGACTGTTCCGGTGTGGTACCGCATTACTACGTGACCCAAACCAGAAAAACGCCAGGATCTGGCCAACAAGTATGCGAAAAATGCGAAATTACGGGCCAGATGAGGGCAAATCCCAGACCTAACCGAGACATAACCGGCGTTATCCTCTAAAATATTAATCGCTACCAGGTTTAATTGACTGTTTCGGTGTGGTACCGCATTACCACGTGATCCAAACCAGAAAAAGGCCAGGATCTGGCAAACAAGTATGCGAAAAATGCGAAAGTACGAACCAGATGAGGGCAAATACCAGACCTAACCCAGACATAACCGGCGTTATCCTCTAAAATATTTATCGGAACCAGGTTTAATTGACTGTTTCAGTGTGGTACCACATTACTACGTGATCCAAACTAAAAAAAGCCCAGAATCTTGCCAACAAGTATGCGAAAAATGCGAAAGTACGAGCCAGATGATTGCAAATACCAGAACTAACCCAAACATAACCAGCGTCATCCTCCAAAATATTCATCCGAACCAGGTTCGATTGACTGCTTCGGTGTGGAACCAGATTACGACGGGATTCAAACCACAAAAAACCCAAGATCTGGCCAACAAGTACGCGAAAATTGCAAAAGTATGAGCCAGATGATTGCAAATACCAGAACTAACCCAGACATAACCAGCGTTATCCTCTAAAATATTAATCGGAACCAGGTTTAATTGACTGTTTCAGTGTGGTACCACATTACTACGTGATCCAAACCAAAAAAAGCCGAGGATCTTGCCAACAAGTAAGCGAGAAATGCGAAAGTATGAGCCAGATGAGGACAAATCCCAGACCTAACCGAGAGATAACCGGCGTTATCCTCTAAAATATTAATCGCAACCAGGTTTAATTGACTGTTTCAGTGTGATACCACATTACTACGTGGTCCAAGCCAGAAAAAGGCCAGGATCTGGCCAACAAGTATGCGAAAAATGCGAAAGTACGAGCCAGATGAGGGCAAATCCCTGACCTAACCGAGCCATAACCGGCGTTGTCGTCTAAAATATTAATCGCAACCAGGTTTAATTGACTGCTTCGGTGTGGAACCACATTACGACGGGATCCAAACCAGAAAAAACCCAGGATCTGACCAACAAGTATGCGAAAAATACGAAAGCACGAGCAAGATGACGGCAAATCCCAGACCTAACCCAGCCATAACCGGCGTTATCCTCTAAAAAATTAATCGGAACCAGGTTTGATTGACTGTTTCAGTGTGGTACCAAATTACTACGTGATACAAGCCAGAAAAAGGCCAGGATCTGGCCAACAAGTAAGCGAGAAATGCGAAAGTATGAGCCAGATGAGGACAAATCCCAGACCTAACCGAGAGATAACCGGCGTTATCCTCTAAAATATTAATCGCAACCAGGTTTAATTGACTGTTTCAGTGTGATACCACATTACTACGTGGTCAAAGCCAGGAAAAGGCCAGGATCTGGTCAACAAGTATGCGAAAAAAACGAAAATACGAGCCAGATGACGGCAAATCCCAGACCTAACCCAGCCATAACCAGCGTTATCCTCTAAAATATTAATCGGAACTAGATTCTATTGACTGTTTCAGTGTGGTACCACATTACAACGTGGTCCAAGCCAGAAAAAGGCCAGGATCTGGCCAACAAGTATGCGAAAAATGCGAAAATACGGGCCAGATGACGGCAAATCCCAGACCTACCCGTGACATAACCGGCGTTGTCCTCTAAAATATTAATCGCAACCAGGTTTAATTGACTGTTTCAGTGTGGTACCACATTACTACGTGGTCCTAGCCAGAAAAAGGCCAGGATCTGGTCAACAAGTATGCGAAAAACGCGAAAGTATGAGCCAGATGGTTGCAAATACCAGACCTAACCCAGACATAACCAGCGTTATCCTCTAAAATATTAATCGGTACCAGGTTTTATCGACTGTTTCAGTGTGGTACCTCATTACTACGTGGTCCAAGCCAGAAAAAGGCCAGGATCTGGCCAACAAGTAAGCGAAAAATGCGAAGGTACGAGCCAGATGAGGGCAAATACCAGACCAAACCCAGCCATAACCGGCGTTATCCTCTAAAATATTAATCGGAGCCAGGTTTAATTGACTGTTTCAGTGTGATACCACATTACTACGTGGTCCAAGCCAGAAAATGGCCAGGATCTGGCCAACAAGTAAGCGAAAAATGCGAAGGTACGAGCCAGATGAGGGCACATACCAGACCTAACCCAGACATAACCGGCGTTATCCTCTAAAATATTAATCGGAACCAGGGTTTATTGACTGTTTCAGTGTGGTACCACATTACTACATGATCCAAACTAAAAAAAGCCCAGAATCTTGCCAACAAGTGTGCGAAAATTGCGAAAGTATGAGCCAGATGATTGCAAATACCAGAACTAACCCAGACATAACCAGCGTTATCCTCTAAAATATTAATCGGAACCAGGTTTAATTGACTGGTTCAGTGTGGTACCTCATTACTACGTGGTCCAAGCCAGAAAAAGGCCAGGATCTTGCCTATATGTATGCGTAAAATGCGAAAGTACGAGCCAGATGAGGGCACATACCAGACCTAACCCAGACATAACCGGCGTTATCCTCTAAAATATTAATCGCAACCAGGTTTAATTGACTGTTTCAGTGTGATACCACATTACTACGTGGTCAAAGCCAGGAAAAGGCCAGGATCTGGTCAACAAGTATGCGAAAAAAACGAAAATACGAGCCAGATGACGGCAAATCCCAGACCTAACCCAGCCATAACCGGCGTTATCCTCTAAAATATTAATCGGAACCAGATTCTATTGACTGTTTCAGTGTGGTACCACATTACAACGTGGTCCAAGCCAGAAAAAGGCCAGGATCTGGCCAACAAGTATGCGAAAAATGCGAAAATACGAGCCAGAAGACGGCAAATCCCAGACCTACCCGTGACATAACCGGCGTTGTCCTCTAAAATATTAATCGCAAACAGGTTTAATTGACTGTTTCAGTGTGACACCACATTACTACGTGGTCCTAGCCAGAAAAAGGCCAGGATCTGGTCAACAAGTATGCGAAAAACGCGAAAGTATGAGCCAGATGGTTGCAAATACCAGACCTAACCCAGACATAACCAGCGTTATCCTCTAAAATATTAATCGGTACCAGGTTTTATCGACTGTTTCAGTGTGGTACCTCATTACTACGTGGTCCAAGCCAGAAAAAGGCCAGGATCTGGCCAAGAAGTAAGCGAAAAATGCGAAGGTACGAGCCAGATGAGGGCAAATACCAGACCTAACCCAGCCATAACCGGCGTTATCCTCTAAAATATTAACCGGAGCCAGGTTTAATTGACTGTTTCAGTGTGATACCACATTACTACGTGGTCCAAGCCAGAAAAAGGCCAGGATCTGGCCAACAAGTATGCGAAAAATGCGAAAGTACGAGCCAGATGAGGGCAAATCCCTGACCTAACCGAGCCATAACCGGCGTTGTCGTCTAAAATATTAATCGCAACCAGGTTTAATTGACTGCTTCGGTGTGGAACCACATTACGACGGGATCCAAACCAGAAAAAACCCAGGATCTGACCAACAAGTATGCGAAAAATACGAAAGCACGAGCAAGATGACGGCAAATCCCAGACCTAACCCAGCCATAACCGGCGTTATCCTCTAAAAAATTAATCGGAACCAGGTTTGATTGACTGTTTCAGTGTGGTACCAAATTACTACGTGATACAAGCCAGAAAAAGGCCAGGATCTGGCCAACAAGTATGCGATAAATGCGAAAGTACGAGCCAGATGAGGGCAAATCCCTGACCTAACCGAGACATAACCGGCGTTATCCTCTAAAATATTAATCGCTACCAGGTTTAATTGACTGTTTCAGTGTGGTACCACATTACTACGTGATCCAAACTAAAAAAAGCCCAGAATCTTGCCAACAAGTATGCGAAAAATGCGAAAGTTCGAGCCAGATGATTGCAAATACCAGAACTAACCCAGACATAACCAGCGTTATCCTCTAAAATATTAATCGGAACCAGGTTTAATTGACTGTTTCAGTGTGGTACCACATTACTACGTGGTCCAAACCAAAAAAAGCCGAGGATCTTGCCAACAAGTAAGCGAGAAATGCGAAAGTATGAGCCAGATGAGGACAAATCCCAGACCTAACCGAGAGATAACCGGCGTTATCCTCTAAAATATTAATCGCAACCAGGTTTAATTAACTGTTTCAGTGTGATACCACATTACTACGTGGTCAAAGCCAGGAAAAGGCCAGGATCTGGTCAACAAGTATGCGAAAAAAACGAAAATACGAGCCAGATGACGGCAAATCCCAGACCTAACCCAGCCATAACCAGCGTTATCCTCTAAAATATTAATCGGAACTAGATTCTATTGACTGTTTCAGTGTGGTACCACATTACAACGTGGTCCAAGCCAGAAAAAGGCCAGGATCTGGCCAACAAGTATGCGAAAAATGCGAAAATACGGGCCAGATGACGGCAAATCCCAGACCTACCCGTGACATAACCGGCGTTGTCCTCTAAAATATTAATCGCAACCAGGTTTAATTGACTGTTTCAGTGTGGCACCACATTAGTACGTGGTCCTAGCCAGAAAAAGGCCAGGATCTGGTCAACAAGTATGCGAAAAACGCGAAAGTATGAGCCAGATGGTTGCAAATACCAGACCTAACCCAGACATAACCAGCGTTATCCTCTAAAATATTAATCGGTACCAGGTTTTATCGACTGTTTCAGTGTGGTACCTCATTACTACGTGGTCCAAGCCAGAAAAAGGCCAGGATCTGGCCAACAAGTAAGCGAAAAATGCGAAGGTACGAGCCAGATGAGGGCAAATACCAGACCAAACCCAGCCATAACCGGCGTTATCCTCTAAAATATTAATCGGAGCCAGGTTTAATTGACTGTTTCAGTGTGATACCACATTACTACGTGGTCCAAGCCAGAAAAAGGCCAGGATTTGGCCAACAAGTATGCGAAAAATGCGAAAGTACGAGCCAGATGAGGGCAAATCCCTGACCTAACCGAGCCATAACCGGCGTTGTCGTCTAAAATATTAATCGCAACCAGGTTTAATTGACTGCTTCGGTGTGGAACCACATTACGACGGGATCCAAACCAGAAAAAACCCAGGACCTGACCAACAAGTATGCGAAAAATATGAAAGCACGAGCAAGATGACGGCAAATCCCAGACCTAACCCAGCCATAACCGGCGTTATCCTCTAAAAAATTAATCGGAACCAGGTTTGATTGACTGTTTCAGTGTGGTACCAAATTACTACGTGATACAAGCCAGAAAAAGGCCAGGATCTGGCCAACAAGTATGCGATAAATGCGAAAGTACGAGCCAGATGAGGGCAAATCCCTGACCTAACCGAGACATAACCGGCGTTATCCTCTAAAATATTAATCGCTACCAGGTTTAATTGACTGTTTCGGTGTGGTACCGCATTACTACGTGATCCAAACCAGAAAAAGGCCAGGATCTGGCCAACAAGTATGCGAAAAATGTGAAAGTACGAGCCAGATGAGGGCAAATACCAGACCTAACCCAGCCATAACCGGCGTTATCCTCTAAAATATTAATCGGAGCCAGGTTTAATTGACTGTTTCAGTGTGATACCACATTACTACGTGGTCCAAGCCAGAAAAAGGCCAGGATCTGGCCAACAAGTATGCGAAAAATGCGAAAGTACGAGCCAGATGAGGGCAAATCCCTGACCTAACCGAGCCATAACCGGCGTTGTCGTCTAAAATATTAATCGCAACCAGGTTTAATTGACTGCTTCGGTGTGGAACCACATTACGACGGGATCCAAACCAGAAAAACCCCAGGATCTGACCAACAAGTATGCGAAAAATACGAAAGCACGAGCAAGATGACGGCAAATCCCAGACCTAACCCAGCCATAGCCGGCGTTATCCTCTAAAAAATTAATCGGAACCAGGTTTGATTGACTGTTTCAGTGTGGTACCAAATTACTACGTGATACAAGCCAGAAAAAGGCCAGGATCTGGCCAACAAGTATGCGATAAATGCGAAAGTACGAGCCAGATGAGGGCAAATCCCTGACCTACCCGAGACATAACCGGCGTTATCCTCTAAAATATTAATCGCTACCAGGTTTAATTGACTGTTTCGGTGTGGTACCGCATTACTACGTGATCCAAACCAGAAAAAGACCAGGATCTTGCCTACATGTATGCGAAAAATGCGAAAGTACGAGCCAGATGAGGGCAAATACCAGACATAACCCAGACATAACCGGCGTCATCCCCTAAAATATTAATCGGAACCAGGTTTAATTGACTGTTCCGGTGTGGTACCAAATTACTACGTGATACAAGCCAGAAAAAGGCCAGGATCTGGCCAACAAGTATGCGATAAATGCGAAAGTACGAGCCAGATGAGGGCAAATCCCTGACCTAACCGAGACATAACCGGCGTTATCCTCTAAAATATTAATCGCTACCAGGTTTAATTGACTGTTTCAGTGTGGTACCACATTACTACGTGATCCAAACTAAAAAAAGCCCAGAATCTTGCCAACAAGTATGCGAAAAATGCGAAAGTACGAGCCAGATGATTGCAAATACCAGAACTAACCCAGACATAACCAGCGTTATCCTCTAAAATATTAATCGGAACCAGGTTTAATTGACTGTTTCAGTGTGGTACCACATTACTACGTGGTCCAAACCAAAAAAAGCCGAGGATCTTGCCAACAAGTAAGCGAGAAATGCGAAAGTATGAGCCAGATGAGGACAAATCCCAGACCTAACCGAGAGATAACCGGCGTTATCCTCTAAAATATTAATCGCAACCAGGTTTAATTGACTGTTTCAGTGTGATACCACATTACTACGTGGTCAAAGCCAGGAAAAGGCCAGGATCTGGTCAACAAGTATGCGAAAAAAACGAAAATACGAGCCAGATGACGGCAAATCCCAGACCTAACCCAGCCATAACCAGCGTTATCCTCTAAAATATTAATCGGAACTAGATTCTATTGACTGTTTCAGTGTGGTACCACATTACAACGTGGTCCAAGCCAGAAAAAGGCCAGGATCTGGCCAAAAAGTATGCGAAAAATGCGAAAATACGGGCCAGATGACGGCAAATCCCAGACCTACCCGTGACATAACCGGCGTTGTCCTCTAAAATATTAATCGCAACCAGGTTTAATTGACTGTTTCAGTGTGGCACCACATTACTACGTGGTCCTAGCCAGAAAAAGGCCAGGATCTGGTCAACAAGTATGCGAAAAACGCGAAAGTATGAGCCAGATGAGGGCAAATACCGGACCTAACCCAGACATAACCGGCGTTATCCTCTAAAATATTAATCGGAACCAGGTTTAATTGACTGTTTCAGTGTGGTACCACATTACTACGTGATCCAAACTAAAAAAAGCCCAGAATCTTGCCAACAAGTATGCGAAAAATGCGAAAGCACGAGCAAGATGACGGCAAATCCCAGACCTAACCCAGCCATAACCGGAGTTATCCTCTAAAAAATTAATCGGAACCAGGTTTGATTGACTGTTTCAGTGTGGTACCAAATTACTACGTGATACAAGCCAGAAAAAGGCCAGGATCTGGCCAACAAGTATGCGATAAATGCGAAAGTACGAGCCAGATGAGGGCAAATCCCTGACCTAACCGAGACATAACCGGCGTTATCCTCTAAAATATTAATCGCTACCAGGTTTAATTGACTGTTTCGGTGTGGTACCGCATTACTACGTGATCCAAACCAGAAAAACGCCAGGATCTGGGCAACAAGTATGCGAAAAATGCGAAAGTACGAGCCAGATGAGGGCAAATCCCAGACCTAACCGAGACATAACCGGCGTTATCCTCTAAAATATTAATCGCTACCAGGTTTAATTGACTGTTTCGGTGTGGTACCGCATTACTACGTGATCCAAAACAGAAAAAGGCCAGGATCTGGCCAACAAGTATGCGAAAAATGCGAAAGTACGAACCAGATGAGGGCAAATACCAGACCTAACCCAGACATAACCGGCGTTATCCTCTAAAATATTAATCGGAACCAGGTTTAATTGACTGTTTCAGTGTGGTACCACATTACTACGTGATCCAAACTAAAAAGAGCCCAGAATCTTGCCAACAAGTATGCGAAAAATGCGAAAGTACGAGCCAGATGATTGCAAATACCAGAACTAACCCAGACATAACCAGCGTTATCCTCTAAAATATTAATCGGAACCAGGTTTAATTGACTGTTTCAGTGTGGTACCACATTACTACGTGATCCAAACCAAAAAAAGCCGAGGATCTTGCCAACAAGTAAGCGAGAAATGCGAAAGTATGAGCCAGATGTGGACAAATCCCAGACCTAACCGAGAGATAACCGGCGTTATCCTCTAAAATATTAATCGCAACCAGGTTTAATTGACTGTTTCAGTGTGATACCACATTACTACGTGGTCAAAGCCAGGAAAAGGCCAGGATCTGGTCAACAAGTATGCGAAAAAAACGAAAATACGAGCCAGATGACGGCAAATCCCAGACCTAACCCAGCCATAACCGGCGTTATCCTCTAAAATATTAATCGGAACTAGATTCTATTGACTGTTTCAGTGTGGTACCACATTACAACGTGGTCCAAGCCAGAAAAAGGCCAGGATCTGGCCAACAAGTATGCGAAAAATGCGAAAATACGGGCCAGATGACGGCAAATCCCAGACCTACCCGTGACATAACCGGCGTTGTCCTCTAAAATATTAATCGCAACCAGGTTTAATTGACTGTTTCAGTGTGGTACCACATTACTACGTGGTCCTAGCCAGAAAAAGGCCAGGATCTGGTCAACAAATATGCGAAAAACGCGAAAGTATGAGCCAGATGGTTGCAAATACCAGACCTAACCCAGACATAACCAGCGTTATCCTCTAAAATATTAATCGGTACCAGGTTTTATCGACTGTTTCAGTGTGGTACCTCATTACTACGTGGTCCAAGCCAGAAAAAGGCCAGGATCTGGCCAACAAGTAAGCGAAAAATGCGAAGGTACGAGCCAGATGAGGGCAAATACCAGACCAAACCCAGCCATAACCGGCGTTATCCTCTAAAATATTAATCGGAGCCAGGTTTAATTGACTGTTTCAGTGTGATACCACATTACTACGTGGTCCAAGCCAGAAAAAGGCCAGGATCTGGCCAACAAGTATGCGAAAAATGCGAAAGTACGAGCCAGATGAGGGCAAATCCCTGACCTAACCGAGCCATAACCGGCGTTGTCGTCTAAAATATTAATCGCAACCAGGTTTAATTGACTGCTTCGGTGTGGAACCACATTACGACGGGATCCAAACCAGAAAAAACCCAGGACCTGACCAACAAGTATGCGAAAAATATGAAAGCACGAGCAAGATGACGGCAAATCCCAGACCTAACCCAGCCATAACCGGCGTTATCCTCTAAAAAATTAATCGGAACCAGGTTTGATTGACTGTTTCAGTGTGGTACCAAATTACTACGTGATACAAGCCAGAAAAAGGCCAGGATCTGGCCAACAAGTATGCGATAAATGCGAAAGTACGAGCCAGATGAGGGCAAATCCCTGACCTAACCGAGACATAACCGGCGTTATCCTCTAAAATATTAATCGCTACCAGGTTTAATTGACTGTTTCGGTGTGGTACCGCATTACTACGTGATCCAAACCAGAAAAAGGCCAGGATCTAGCCTACATGTATGCGAAAAATGCGAAAGTATGAGCCTGGTGAGGGCAAATCCCAGACCTATCCCAGACCTAACTTGCGTTATCCTCTAAAATATTGATCGAAACCAGGTTTAATTGACTGTTTCAGTGTGGTACCACATTACTACGTGATCCAATCCAGAAATAGCCCAGGATCTAGCCATGAAGTATGAGAAATATGCGAAAGTATGAGTCTGATGAGGGCAAATCCCAGACCTATCCCACACCTAACATGCGTTATCCTCTAAAATATTTATCAAGACCAAGTTTAATTGATTGTTTCAGTGTGGTCCCACATTACTACGTGATCCAAACCAGAAAAAACCCAGGATCCGTTCAACAAGTATGTGAAGAATGCGAAAGTATGGGTCTGATGAGTGAAAATCCCAGAACTAACCTAGACCTAACATGCGTTATCCTCTAAAATATTCATCAAGACCAGGTTTAATTGACTGTTCCGGTGTGGTACCGCATTACTACGTGATCCAAACCAGAAAAACGCCAGGATCTGGCCAACAAGTATGCGAAAAATGCGAAAGTACGGGCCAGATGAGGGCAAATCCCAGACCTAACCGAGACATAACCGGCGTTATCCTCTAAAATATTAATCGCTACCAGGTTTAATTGACTGTTTCGGTGTGGTACCGCATTACCACGTGATCCAAACCAGAAAAAGGCCAGGATCTGGCAAACAAGTATGCGAAAAATGTGAAAGTACGAACCAGATGAGGGCAAATACCAGACCTAACCCAGACATAACCGGCGTTATCCTCTAAAATATTAATCGGAACCAGGTTTAATTGACTGTTTCAGTGTGGTACCACATTACTACGTGATCCAAACTAAAAAAAGCCCAGAATCTTGCCTACAAGTATGCGAAAAATGCGAAAGTACGAGCCAGATGATTGCAAATACCAGAACTAACCCAAACATAACCAGCGTCATCCTCCAAAATATTCATCCGAACCAGGATCGATTGACTGCTTCGGTGAGGAACCAGATTACGACGGGATCCAAACCACAAAAAACCCAAGATCTGGCCAACAAGTACGCGAAAATTGCAAAAGTATGAGCCAGATGATTGCAAATACCAGAACTAACCCAGACATAACCAGCGTTATCCTCTAAAATATTAATCGGAACCAGGTTTAATTGACTGTTTCAGTGTGGTACCACATTACTATGTGATCCAAACCAGAAAATAACCCAGCATCTGTTCAACGAGTATGTGAAGTGTGCGAAAGTATGATTCTGATGAGGGCAAATCCCAGACCTATCCCAGACCTAACATGCGTTATCCTCTAACATATTGATCGAAACCAGGTTTAATCGACTGTTTCAGTGTGGAAACACATTACTACGTGATCCAAACCAGAAAAAAACCCAGGATCTTGTCATCGAGTATGTGAAGTGTGCGAAAGTATGAGTCTGATGAGGGCTAATCCCAGACCTATCCCAGACCTAACTTGCGTTATCCTCTAAAATATTGATCGAAACCAGGCTTAATTCACTGTTTTAGTGTGGTACCACATTACTACGTGATCCAAACCAGAAAAAACCCAGGATCTGTTCAACAAGTATGTGAAAAACGCGAAACTGTGAGCCTGATGAGGGCAAATCTTAGACCTAACCCAGACCTAAGATGCGTTATCCTCTAAAATATTGATCGAAACCAGGTTTAATTGACAGTTTCAGTGGTACCACATTACTACGTGATCCAATCCAGAAATAGCCCAGGATCTGTTCAACAAGTATGTGAAAAACGCGAAAGTATGAGCCTGGTGAGGGCAAATCCCAGACCTATCCCAGACCTAACTTGCGTTATCCTCTAAAATATTGATCGAAACCAGGTTTAATTGACTGTTTCAGTGTGGTACCACATTACTACGTGATCCAATCCAGAAATAGCCCAGGATCTAGCCATGAAGTATGAGAAATATGCGAAAGTATGAGTCTGATGAGGGCAAATCCCAGACCTATCCCACACCTAACATGCGTTATCCTCTAAAATATTTATCAAGACCAAGTTTAATTGATTGTTTCAGTGTGGTCCCACATTACTACGTGATCCAAACCAGAAAAAACCCAGGATCCGTTCAACAAGTATGTGAAGAATGCGAAAGTATGGGTCTGATGAGTGAAAATCCCAGAACTAACCTAGACCTAACATGCGTTATCCTCTAAAATATTCATTAAGACCAGGTTTAATTGACTGTTCCGGTGTGGTACCGCATTACTACGTGATCCAAACCAGAAAAACGCCAGGATCTGGCCAACAAGTATGCGAAAAATGCGAAAGTACGGGCCAGATGAGGGCAAATCCCAGACCTAACCGAGACATAACCGGCGTTATCCTCTAAAATATTAATCGCTACCAGGTTTAATTGACTGTTTCGGTGTGGTACCGCATTACCACGTGATCCAAACCAGAAAAAGGCCAGGATCTGGCAAACAAGTATGCGAAAAATGCGAAAGTACGAACCAGATGAGGGCAAATACCAGACCTAACCCAGACATAACCGGCGTTATCCTCTAAAATATTAATCGGAACCAGGTTTAGTTGACTGTTTCAGTGTGGTACCACATTACTACGTGATCCAAACTAAAAAAAGCCCAGAATCTTGCCAACAAGTATGCGAAAAATGCGAAAGTACGAGCCAGATGATTGCAAATACCAGAACTAACCCAAACATAACCAGCGTCATCCTCCAAAATATTCATCCGAACCAGGTTCGATTGACTGCTTCAGTGTGGAACCAGATTACGACGGGATCCAAACCACAAAAAACCCAAGATCTGGCCAACAAGTACGCGAAAATTGCAAAAGTATGAGCCAGATGATTGCAAATACCAGAACTAACCCAGACATAACCAGCGTTATCCTCTAAAATATTAATCGGAACCAGGTTTAATTGACTGTTTCAGTGTGGTACCACATTACTACGTGATCCAAACCAAAAAAAGCCGAGGATCTTGCCAACAAGTAAGCGAGAAATGCGAAAGTATGAGCCAGATGAGGACACATCCCAGACCTAACCGAGAGATAACCGGCGTTATCCTCTAAAATATTAATCGCAACCAGGTTTAATTGACTGTTTCAGTGTGATACCACATTACTACGTGGTCCAAGCCAGAAAAAGGCCAGGATCTGGCCAACAAGTATGCGAAAAATGCGAAAGTACGAGCCAGATGAGGGCAAATCCCTGACCTAACCGAGCCATAGCCGGCGTTGTCGTCTAAAATATTAATCGCAACCAGGTTTAATTGACTGCTTCGGTGTGGAACCACATTACGACGGGATCCAAACCAGAAAAAACCCAGGATCTGACCAACAATTATGCGAAAAATACGAAAGCACGAGCAAGATGACGGCAAATCCCAGACCTAACCCAGCCATAACCGGCGTTATCCTCTAAAAAATTAATCGGAATCAGGTTTGATTGACTGTTTCAGTGTGGTACCAAATTACTACGTGATACAAGCCAGAAAAAGGCCAGGATCTGGCCAACAAGTATGCGATAAGTGCGAAAGTACGAGCCAGATGAGGGCAAATCCCTGACCTAACCGAGACATAACCGGCGTTATCCTCTAAAATATTAATCGCTACCAGGTTTAATTGACTGTTTCGGTGTGGTACCGCATTACTACGTGATCCAAACCAGAAAAAGGCCAGGATCTTGCCTACATGTATGCGAAAAATGCGAAAGTACGAGCCAGATGAGGGCAAATACCAGACATAACCCAGACATAACCGGCGTTATCCTCTAAAATATTAATCGGAACCAGGTTTAATTGACTGTTCCGGTGTGGTACCGCATTACTACGTGATCCAAACCAGAAAAACGCCAGGATCTGGCCAACAAGTATGCGAAAAATGCGAAAGTACGGGCCAGATGAGGGCAAATCCCAGACCTAACCGAGACATAACCGGCGTTATCCTCTAAAATATTAATCGCTACCAGGTTTAATTGACTGTTTCGGTGTGGTACCGCATTACTACGTGATCCAAAACAGAAAAAGGCCAGGATCTGGCCAACAAGTATGCGAAAAATGCGAAAGTACGAACCAGATGAGGGCAAATACCAGACCTAACCCAGACATAACCGGCGTTATCCTCTAAAATATTAATCGGAACCAGGTTTAATTGACTGTTTCAGTGTGGTACCACATTACTACGTGATCCAAACTAAAAAGAGCCCAGAATCTTGCCAACAAGTATGCGAAAAATGCGAAAGTACGAGCCAGATGATTGCAAATACCAGAACTAACCCAGACATAACCAGCGTTATCCTCTAAAATATTAATCGGAACCAGGTTTAATTGACTGTTTCAGTGTGGTACCACATTACTACGTGATCCAAACCAAAAAAAGCCGAGGATCTTGCCAACAAGTAAGCGAGAAATGCGAAAGTATGAGCCAGATGAGGACAAATCCCAGACCTAACCGAGAGATAGCCGGCGTTATCCTCTAAAATATTAATCGCAACCAGGTTCAATTGACTGTTTCAGTGTGATACCACATTACTACGTGGTCAAAGCCAGGAAAAGGCCAGGATCTGGTCAACAAGTATGCGAAAAAAACGAAAATACGAGCCAGATGACGGCAAATCCCAGACCTAACCCAGCCATAACCGGCGTTATCCTCTAAAATATTAATCGGAACTAGATTCTATTGACTGTTTCAGTGTGGTACCACATTACAACGTGGTCCAAGCCAGAAAAAGGCCAGGATCTGGCCAACAAGTATGCGAAAAATGCGAAAATACGAGCCAGATGACGGCAAATCCCATACCTACCCGTGACATAACCGACGTTGTCCTCTAAAATATTAATCGCAACCAGGTTTAATTGACTGTTTCAGTGTGGTACCACATTACTACGTGGTCCTAGCCAGAAAAAGGCCAGGATCTGGTCAACAAATATGCGAAAAACGCGAAAGTATGAGCCAGATGGTTGCAAATACCAGACCTAACCCAGACATAACCAGCGTTATCCTCTAAAATATTAATCGGTACCAGGTTTTATCGACTGTTTCAGTGTGGTACCTCATTACTACGTGGTCCAAGCCAGAAAAAGGCCAGGATCTGGCCAACAAGTAAGCGAAAAATGCGAAGGTACGAGCCAGATGAGGGCAAATACCAGACCAAACCCAGCCATAACCGGCGTTATCCTCTAAAATATTAATCGGAGCCAAGGTTTAATTGACTGTTTCAGTGTGATACCACATTACTACGTGGTCCAAGCCAGAAAAAGGCCAGGATCTGGCCAACAAGTATGCGAAAAATGCGAAAGTACGAGCCAGATGAGGGCAAATCCCTGACCTAACCGAGCCATAACCGGCGTTGTCGTCTAAAATATTAATCGCAACCAGGTTTAATTGACTGCTTCGGTGTGGAACCACATTACGACGGGATCCAAACCAGAAAAAACCCAGGACCTGACCAACAAGTATGCGAAAAATATGAAAGCACGAGCAAGATGACGGCAAATCCCAGACCTAACCCAGCCATAACCGGCGTTATCCTCTAAAAAATTAATCGGAACCAGGTTTGATTGACTGTTTCAGTGTGGTACCAAATTACTACGTGATACAAGCCAGAAAAAGGCCAGGATCTGGCCAACAAGTATGCGATAAATGCGAAAGTACGAGCCAGATGAGGGCAAATCCCTGACCTAACCGAGACATAACCGGCGTTATCCTCTAAAATATTAATCGCTACCAGGTTTAATTGACTGTTTCGGTGTGGTACCGCATTACTACGTGATCCAAACCAGAAAAAGGCCAGGATCTAGCCTACATGTATGCGAAAAATGCGAAAGTACGAGCCAGATGAGGGCAAATACCAGACATAACCCAGACATAACCGGCGTTATCCTCTAAAATATTAATCGGGACCTGGTTTAATTGACTGTTTCAGTGTGGTACCACATTACTACGTGATCCAAACCAAAAAAAGCTCAGGATCTTGCCAACAAGTATGCGAAAAATGCGAAAGTACGAGCCAGATGATTGCAAATACCAGAACTAACCCAATCATAACCAGGGTTATCCTCCAAAATATTCATCGCAACCAGGTATAATTGACTGCTTCGGTGTGGAACCACATTACGACGGGATCCAAACCACAAAAAACCCAAGATCAGGCCAACAAGTACGCGAAAATTGCGAAAGTATGAGCCAGACGATTGCAAATACCAGAACTAACCCAGATATAACCAGCGTTATCTTCGAAAATATTAATCGGAACCAGGTTTAATTGACTGTTCCGGTGTGGTACCGCATTACTACGTGATCCAAACCAGAAAAACGCCAGGATCTGGCCAACAAGTATGCGAAAAATGCGAAAGTACGGGCCAGATGAGGGCAAATCCCAGACCTAACCGAGACATAACCGGCGTTATCCTCTAAAATATTAATCGCTACCAGGTTTAATTGACTGTTTCGGTGTGGTACCGCATTACTACGTGATCCAAACCAGAAAAAGGCCAGGATCTGGCCAACAAGTATGCGAAAAATGTGAAAGTAAGAACCAGATGAGGGCAAATACCAGACCTAACCCAGACATAACCGGCGTTATCCTCTAAAATATTAATCGGAACCAGGTTTAATTGACTGTTTCAGTGTGGTACCACATTACTACGTGATCCAAACTAAAAAAAGCCCAGAATCTTGCCTACAAGTATGCGAAAAATGCGAAAGTACGAGCCAGATGATTGCAAATACCAGAACTAACCCAAACATAACCAGCGTCATCCTCCAAAATATTCATCCGAACCAGGTTCAATTGACTGCTTCGGTGAGGAACCAGATTACGACGGGATCCAAACCACAAAAAACCCAAGATCTGGCCAACAAGTACGCGAAAATTGCAAAAGTATGAGCCAGATGATTGCAAATACCAGAACTAACCCAGACATAACCAGCGTTATCCTCTAAAATATTAATCGGAACCAGGTTTAATTGACTGTTTCAGTGTGGTACCACATTACTATGTGATCCAAACCAGAAAATAACCCAGCATCTGTTCAACGAGTATGTGAAGTGTGCGAAAGTATGATTCTGATGAGGGCAAATCCCAGACCTATCCCAGACCTAACTTGCGTTATCCTCTAACATATTGATCGAAACCAGGTTTAATCGACTGTTTCAGTGTGGAAACACATTACTACGTGATCCAAACCAGAAAAAAACCCAGGATCTTGTCATCGAGTATGTGAAGTGTGCGAAAGTATGAGTCTGATGAGGGCTAATCCCAGACCTATCCCAGACCTAACTTACGTTATCCTCTAAAATATTGATCGAAACCAGGTTTAATTCACTGTTTTAGTGTGGTACCACATTACTACGTGATCCAAACCAGAAAAAACCCAGGATCTGTTCAACAAGTATGTGAAAAACGCGAAACTGTGAGCCTGATGAGGGCAAATCTTAGACCTAACCCAGACCTAAGATGCGTTATCCTCTAAAATATTGATCGAAACCAGGTTTAATTGACAGTTTCAGTGGTACCACATTACTACGTGATCCAATCCAGAAATAGCCCAGGATCTGTTCAACAAGTATGTGAAAAACGCGAAAGTATGAGCCTGGTGAGGGCAAATCCCAGACCTATCCCAGACCTAACTTGCGTTATCCTCTAAAATATTGATCGAAACCAGGTTTAATTGACTGTTTCAGTGTGGTACCACATTACTACGTGATCCAATCCAGAAATAGCCCAGGATCTAGCCATGAAGTATGAGAAATATGCGAAAGTATGAGTCTGATGAGGGCAAATCCCAGACCTATCCCACACCTAACATGCGTTATCCTCTAAAATATTTATCAAGAGCAAGTTTAATTGATTGTTTCAGTGTGGTCCCACATTACTACGTGATCCAAACCAGAAAAAACCCAGGATCCGTTCAACAAGTATGTGAAGAATGCGAAAGTATGGGTCTGATGAGTGAAAATCCCAGAACTAACCTAGACCTAACATGCGTTATCCTCTAAAATATTCATCAAGACCAGGTTTAATTGACTGTTCCGGTGTGGTACCGCATTACTACGTGATCCAAACCAGAAAAACGCCAGGATCTGGCCAACAAGTATGCGAAAAATGCGAAAGTACGGGCCAGATGAGGGCAAATCCCAGACCTAACCGAGACATAACCGGCGTTATCCTCTAAAATATTAATCGCTACCAGGTTTAATTGACTGTTTCGGTGTGGTACCGCATTACCACGTGATCCAAACCAGAAAAAGGCCAGGATCTGGCAAACAAGTATGCGAAAAATGCGAAAGTACGAACCAGATGAGGGCAAATACCAGACCTAACCCAGACATAACCGGCGTTATCCTCTAAAATATTAATCGGAACCAGGTTTAATTGACTGTTTCAGTGTGGTACCACATTACTACGTGATCCAAACTAAAAAAAGCCCAGAATCTTGCCAACAAGTATGCGAAAAATGCGAAAGTACGAGCCAGATGATTGCAAATACCAGAACTAACCCAAACATAACCAGCGTCATCCTCCAAAATATTCATCCGAACCAGGTTCGATTGACTGCTTCAGTGTGGAACCAGATTACGACGGGATCCAAACCACAAAAAACCCAAGATCTGGCCAACAAGTACGCGAAAATTGCAAAAGTATGAGCCAGATGATTGCAAATACCAGAACTAACCCAGACATAACCAGCGTTATCCTCTAAAATATTAATCGGAACCAGGTTTAATTGACTGTTTCAGTGTGGTACCACATTACTACGTGATCCAAACCAAAAAAAGCCGAGGATCTTGCCAACAAGTAAGCGAGAAATGCGAAAGTATGAGCCAGATGAGGACACATCCCAGACCTAACCGAGAGATAACCGGCGTTATCCTCTAAAATATTAATCGCAACCAGGTTTAATTGACTGTTTCAGTGTGATACCACATTACTACGTGGTCCAAGCCAGAAAAAGGCCAGGATCTGGCCAACAAGTATGCGAAAAATGCGAAAGTACGAGCCAGATGAGGGCAAATCCCTGACCTAACCGAGCCATAGCCGGCGTTGTCGTCTAAAATATTAATCGCAACCAGGTTTAATTGACTGCTTCGGTGTGGAACCACATTACGACGGGATCCAAACCAGAAAAAACCCAGGATCTGACCAACAAGTATGCGAAAAATACGAAAGCACGAGCAAGATGACGGCAAATCCCAGACCTAACCCAGCCATAACCGGCGTTATCCTCTAAAAAATTAATCGGAATCAGGTTTGATTGACTGTTTCAGTGTGGTACCAAATTACTACGTGATACAAGCCAGAAAAAGGCCAGGATCTGGCCAACAAGTATGCGATAAATGCGAAAGTACGAGCCAGATGAGGGCAAATCCCTGACCTAACCGAGACATAACCGGCGTTATCCTCTAAAATATTAATCGCTACCAGGTTTAATTGACTGTTTCGGTGTGGTACCGCATTACTACGTGATCCAAACCAGAAAAAGGCCAGGATCTTGCCTACATGTATGCGAAAAATGCGAAAGTACGAGCCAGATGAGGGCAAATACCAGACATAACCCAGACATAACCGGCGTTATCCTCTAAAATATTAATCGGAACCAGGTTTAATTGACTGTTCCGCTGTGGTACCGCATTACTACGTGATCCAAACCAGAAAAACGCCAGGATCTGGCCAACAAGTATGCGAAAAATGCGAAAGTACGGGCCAGATGAGGGCAAATCCCAGACCTAACCGAGACATAACCGGCGTTATCCTCTAAAATATTAATCGCTACCAGGTTTAATTGACTGTTTCGGTGTGGTACCGCATTACTACGTGATCCAAAACAGAAAAAGGCCAGGATCTGGCCAACAAGTATGCGAAAAATGCGAAAGTACGAACCAGATGAGGGCAAATACCAGACCTAACCCAGACATAACCGGCGTTATCCTCTAAAATATTAATCGGAACCAGGTTTAATTGACTGTTTCAGTGTGGTACCACATTACTACGTGATCCAAACTAAAAAGAGCCCAGAATCTTGCCAACAAGTATGCGAAAAATGCGAAAGTACGAGCCAGATGATTGCAAATACCAGAACTAACCCAGGCATAACCAGCGTTATCCTCTAAAATATTAATCGGAACCAGGTTTAATTGACTGTTTCAGTGTGGTACCACATTACTACGTGATCCAAACCAAAAAAAGCCGAGGATCTTGCCAACAAGTAAGCGAGAAATGCGAAAGTATGAGCCAGATGAGGACAAATCCCAGACCTAACCGAGAGATAACCGGCGTTATCCTCTAAAATATTAATCGCAACCAGGTTTAATTGACTGTTTCAGTGTGATACCACATTACTACGTGGTCAAAGCCAGGAAAAGGCCAGGATCTGGTCAACAAGTATGCGAAAAAAACGAAAATACGAGCCAGATGACGGCAAATCCCAGACCTAACCCAGCCATAACCGGCGTTATCCTCTAAAATATTAATCGGAACTAGATTCTATTGACTGTTTCAGTGTGGTACCACATTACAACGTGGTCCAAGCCAGAAAAAGGCCAGGATCTGGCCAACAAGTAAGCGAAAAATGCGAAGGTACGAGCCAGATGAGGGCAAATACCAGACCAAACCCAGCCATAACCGGCGTTATCCTCTAAAATATTAATCGGAGCCAGGTTTAATTGACTGTTTCAGTGTGATACCACATTACTACGTGGTCCAAGCCAGAAAAAGGCCAGGATCTGGCCAACAAGTATGCGAAAAATGCGAAAGTACGAGCCAGATGAGGGCAAATCCCTGACCTAACCGAGGCATACCCGGCGTTGTCGTCTAAAATATTAATCGCAACCAGGTTTAATTGACTGCTTCGGTGTGGAACCACATTACGACGGGATCCAAACCAGAAAAAACCCAGGACCTGACCAACATGTATGCGAAAAATATGAAAGCACGAGCAAGATGACGGCAAATCCCAGACCTAACCCAGCCATAACCGGCGTTATCCTCTAAAAAATTAATCGGAACCAGGTTTGATTGACTGTTTCAGTGTGGTACCAAATTACTACGTGATACAAGCCAGAAAAAGGCCAGGATCTGGCCAACAAGTATGCGATAAATGCGAAAGTACGAGCCAGATGAGGGCAAATCCCTGACCTAACCGAGCCATAGCCGGCGTTGTCGTCTAAAATATTAATCGCAACCAGGTTTAATTGACTGCTTCGGTGTGGAACCACATTACGACGGGATCCAAACCAGAAAAAACCCAGGATCTGACCAACAAGTATGCGAAAAATACGAAAGCACGAGCAAGATGACGGCAAATCCCAGACCTAACCCAGCCATAACCGGCGTTATCCTCTAAAAAATTAATCGGAATCAGGTTTGATTGACTGTTTCAGTGTGGTACCAAATTACTACGTGATACAAGCCAGAAAAAGGCCAGGATCTGGCCAACAAGTATGCGATAAATGCGAAAGTACGAGCCAGATGAGGGCAAATCCCTGACCTAACCGAGACATAACCGGCGTTATCCTCTAAAATATTAATCGCTACCAGGTTTAATTGACTGTTTCGGTGTGGTACCGCATTACTACGTGATCCAAACCAGAAAAAGGCCAGGATCTAGCCTACATGTATGCGAAAAATGCGAAAGTACGAGCCAGATGAGGGCAAATACCAGACATAACCCAGACATAACCGGCGTTATCCTTTAAAATATTAATCGGGACCTGGTTTAATTGACTGTTTCAGTGTGGTACCACATTACTACGTGATCCAAACCAAAAAAAGCTCAGGATCTTGCCAACAAGTATGCGAAAAATGCGAAAGTACGAGCCAGATGAGGGCAAATACCAGACCTAACCCAGACATAACCGGCGTTATCCTCTAAAATATTAATCGCTACCAGGTTTAATTGACTGTTTCGGTGTGGTACCGCATTACTACGTGATCCAAACCAAAAAAAGGCCAGGATCTAGCCTACATGTATGCGAAAAATGCGAAAGTACGAGCCAGATGAGGGCAAATCCCAGACCTAACCGAGACATAACCGGCGTTATCCTCTAAAATATTAATCGCTACCAGGTTTAATTGACTGTTTCGGTGTGGTACCGCATTACTACGTGATCCAAACCAGAAAAAGGCCAGGATCTGGCCAACAAGTATGCGAAAAATGCGAAAGTACGAACCAGATGAGGGCAAATACCAGACCTAACCCAGACATAACCGGCGTTATCCTCTAAAATATTAATCGGAACCAGGTTTAATTGACTGTTTCAGTGTGGTACCACATTACTACGTGATCCAAACTAAAAAAAGCCCAGAATCTTGCCAACAAGTATGCGAAAAATGCGAAAGTACGAGCCAGATGATTGCAAATACCAGAACTAACCCAAACATAACCAGCGTCATCCTCCAAAATATTCATCCGAACCAGGTTCGATTGACTGCTTCGGTGAGGAACCAGATTACGACGGGATCCAAACCACAAAAAACCCAAGATCTGGCCAACAAGTACGCGAAAATTGCAAAAGTATGAGCCAGATGATTGCAAATACCAGAACTAACCCAGACATAACCAGCGTTATCCTCTAAAATATTAATCGGAACCAGGTTTAATTGACTGTTTCAGTGTGGTACCACATTACTATGTGATCCAAACCAGAAAATAACCCAGGATCTGTTCAACGAGTATGTGAAGTGTGCGAAAGTATGATTCTGATGAGGGCTAATCCCAGACCTATCCCAGACCTAACTTGCGTTATCCTCTAAAATATTGATCGAAACCAGGTTTAATCGACTGTTTCAGTGTGGAAACACATTACTACGTGATCCAAACCAGAAAAAAACCCAGGATCTGTTCAACAAGTATGTGAAAAACGCGAAACTGTGAGCCTGATGAGGGCAAATCTTAGACCTAACCCAGACCTAAGATGCGTTATCCTCTAAAATATTGATCGAAACCAGGTTTAATTGACAGTTTCAGTGTGGTACCACATTACTACGTGATCCAAACCAGAAAAAACCCAGGATCCGTTCAACAAGTATGTGAAGAATGCGAAAGTATGGGTCTGATGAGTGAAAATCCCAGAACTAACCTAGACCTAACATGCGTTATCCTCTAAAATATTGATCCAAACCAGGTTTAATGGACTGTTTCAGTGTGGTACCACATTACTACGTGATCCAAACCAGAAAATACCCAGGATCCGTTCAACAAGTATGTGAAGAATGCGAAAGTATGGGTCTGATGAGTGAAAATCCCAGACCTATCCCAGACCTAACTTGCGTTATCCTCTAAAATATTGATCGAAACCAGGTTTAATTGACTGTTTCAGTGTGGTACCACATTACTACGTGATCCAAACCAGAAAAAACCCAGGATCCGTTCAACAAGTATGTGAAGAATGCGAAAGTATGGGTCTGATGAGTGAAAATCCCAGAACTAACCTAGACCTAACATGCGTTATCCTCTAAAATATTGATCCAAACCAGGTTTAATGGACTGTTTCAGTGTGGAACCACACTACTACGTGATCCAAGCCAGAAAAAACCCAGGATCTGTTCAACAAGTATGTGAAAAACGCGAAAGTATGAGCCTGATGAGGGCAAATCCCAGACCTATCCCAGACCTAACTTGCGTTATCCTCTAAAATATTGATCGAAACCAGGTTTAATTGACAGTTTCAGTGTGGTACCACATTACTACGTGATCCAATCCAGAAATAGCCCAGGATCTAGCCATGAAGTATGAGAAATATGCGAAAGTATGAGCCTGACGAGGGCAAATCCTAGACGTAACCCAGACCTAACATGCGTTATCCTCTAAAATATTTATCAAGACCAGGTTTAATTGAATGTTTCAGTGTGGTACCACATTACTACGTGATCCAAACCGGAAAAAACCCAGGGTCCGTTCAACAAGTATGTGAAGAATGCGAATGTATGAGTCTGATCAGTGAAAATCTCAGGCCTTACCTAGACCTAACTTGCGTTGTCCTCTAAAATATTTATCAAGACCAGGTTTAATGGACGGTTTCAGTGTGGTACCACTTTACTACGTGATCCAATCCAGAAATAGCCCAGGATCTAGCCATGAAGTATGAGAAATATGCGAAAGTATGAGCCTGATGAGGGCAAATCCTAGACCTAACCCAGACCTAACATGCGTTATCCTCTAAAATATTTATCCAGACCAGGTTTCATTGAATGTTTCAGTGTGGTACCACTTTACTACGTGATCCAATCCAGAAATAGCCCAGGATCTAGCCATGAAGTATGAGAAATATGCGAAAGTATGAGCCTGATGAGGGCAAATCCTAGACCTAACCCAGACCTAACATGCGTTATCCTCTAAAATATTTATCAAGACCAGGTTTAATTGAATCTTTCAGTGTGGTACCACGTTACTACGTGAACCAAACCAGAAAAACCCCGGGATCCGTTCAACAAGTATGTGAAGAATGCGAAAGTATGAGTCTGATGAGTGAAAATCCCAAGCCTAACCTAGACCTAACATGTGTTATCCTCAAAAATATTGATCAAAACCTGGTTTAATCGAATGTCTCAGAGTGGTACCACATTACTACTGATCCCAGCTAGAAAATAACCCAGGATCTGTTCAACGAGTACGTGAAGTGTGCGAAAGTATGAGTCTGATGATGGCAAATCCCAGACCTATCCCAGACCTAACATGCGTTATCCTCTAAAATATTTATCAAGACCAGGTTTAATTGATTGTTTCAAGTGTGGACCCACATTACGACGTGTTCCAAACTAGAAAAAACCCTGGATCCGTCCAACAAGTATGTGAAGAATGCGAAAGAATGAGTCTGATGAGTGAAAATCCCATGCCTAACCTAGACCTAACATGCGTTATCCTCAAAAATATTGATCGAAACCTGGTTTAATCGACTGTTTCAGTGTGGTACCACATTACTATGTGATCCAAACCAGAAAATAACCCAGGATCTATTCAACGAGTATGTGAAGTGTGCGAAAGTATGATTCTGATGAGGGCAAATCCCAGACCTATCCCAGGCCTAACTTGCGTTATCCTCTAAAATATTTATCAAGACCAGGTTTAATTGATTGTTTCAGTGTGGTCCCACATTACTACGTGATCCAAACCAGAAAAACCCCAGGATCCGTTCAACAAGTATGTGAAGAATGCGAAAGTATGAGTCTGATGAGTGAAAATCCCAGGCCTGACCTAGACCTAACATGCGTTATCCTCTAAAATAATGAGCGAAACCAGGTTTAATGGACTGTTTCAGTGTGGTACCACACTACTACGGGATCCAAACCAGAAAAAACCCAGGATCTGTTCAACAAGTATGTGAAAAACCCGAAAGTATGAGCCTGATGAGGGCAAATCCCAGACCTATCCCAGACCTAACTCGCGTTGTCCTCTAAAATATTTATCAAGACCAGGTTTAATTGATTGTTTCAGTGTGGTCCCACATTACTACGTGATCCAAACCAGAAAAACCCCAGGATCCGTTCAACAAGTATGTGAAGAATGCGAAAGTATGAGTCTGATGAGTGAAAATCCCATGCCTAACCTAGACCTAACATGCGTTATCCTCAAAAATATTGATCGAAACCTGGTTTAATCGACTGTTTCAGTGTGGTACCACATTACTATGTGATCCAAACCAGAAAATAACCCAGGATCTGTTCAACGAGTATGTGAAGTTTGCGAAAGTATGATTCTGATGAGGGCAAATCCCAGACCTATCCCAGACCTAACTTGCGTTATCCTCTAAAATATTGATCGAAACCAGGTTTAGTCGACTGTTTCAGTGTGGAAACACATTACTACGTGATCCAAACCAGAAAAAAACCCAGGATCTGTTCAACAAGTATGTGAAAAACGCGAAACTGTGAGCCTGATGAGGGCAAATCTTAGACCTAACCCAGACCTAAGATGCGTTATCCTCTAAAATATTGATCGAAACCAGGTTTAATTGACAGTTTCAGTGTGGTACCACATTACTACGTGATCCAATCCAGAAATAGCCCAGGATCTGTTCAACAAGTATGTGAAAAACGCGAAAGTATGAGCCTGATGAGGGCAAATCCCAGACCTATCCCAGACCTAACTTGCGTTATCCTCTAAAATATTGATCGAAACCAGGTTTAATTGACTGTTTCAGTGTGGTACCACATTACTACGTGATCCAATCCAGAAATAGCCCAGGATCTAGCCATGAAGTATGAGAAATATGCGAAAGTATGAGCCTGACGAGGGCAAATCCTAGACCTAACCCAGACCTAACATGCGTTATCCTCTAAAATATTTATCAAGACCAGGTTTAATTGATTGTTTCAGTGTGGTCCCACATTACTACGTGATCCAAACCAGAAAAACCTCAGGATCCGTTCAACAAGTATGTGAAGAATGCGAAAGTATGAGTCTGATGAGTGAAAATCCCAGGCCTGACCTAGACCTAACATGCGTTATCCTCTAAAATAATGAGCGAAACCAGGTTTAATGGACTGTTTCAGTGTGGTACCACACTACTACGGGATCCAAACCAGAAAAAACCGAGAATCTGTTCAACAAGTATGTGAAAAACCCGAAAGTATGAGCCTGATGAGGGCAAATCCCAGACCTATCCCAGACCTAACTCGCTTTGTCCTCTAAAATATTGATGGAAACCAGGTTTAATTGACTGTTTCAGTGTTGTACTTCATTACTACGTGATGCAATCCAGAAAAAGCCCAGGATCTAGCCATCAAGTACGAGAAATATGCGAAAGAATGAGCCTGATGAGAGCAAATCCCAGACCTAACCTAGACCTAACATGAATTATTCTCTAAAATATTGGTCGGAACCAGGTTTAATTGACTGTTTCAGTGTGGTCCCACATTACTACGTGATCCAAACCAGAAAAAACCCAGGATCCGTTCAACAAGTATGTGAAAAACGCGAAAGTATGAGCCTGAATAGGGCAAATCCCAGACCTATCCCAGACCTAACTTGCGTTATCCTCTAAAATATTGATCGAAACCAGGTTTAATTGACTGTTTCAGTGCGGTACCACATTACTACGTGATCCAATCCAGAAATAGCCCAGGATCTAGCCATGAAGTATGAGAAATATGCGAAAGTATGAGTCAGATGAGGGCAAATCCCAGACCTATCCCAGACCTAACATGCGTTATCCTCTAAAATATTTATCAAGACCAGGTTTAATTGATTGTTTCAGTGTGGTCCCACATTACTACGAGATCCAAACCAGAAAAAACCCAGGATCCGTTCAACAAGTATGTAAAGAATGCGAAAGTATGGGTCTGATGAGTGAAAATCCCAGACCTAACCTAGACCTAACATGCGTTATCCCCTAAAATATTGATCCAAACCAGGTTTAATGGACTGTTTCAGTGTGGAACCACACTACTACGTGATCCAAGCCAGAAAAAACCCAGGACCTGTTCAACAAGTATGTGAAAAACGCGAAAGTATGAGCCTGGTGAGGGCAAATCCCAGACCTATCCCAGACCTAACTTGCGTTATCCTCTAAAATATTGATCGAAACCAGGTTTAATTGACTGTTTCAGTGTGATACTACATTACTACGTGATCCAATCCAGAAATAGCTCAGGATCTAGCCATGAAGTATGAGAAATATGCGAAAGTATGAGTCTGATGAGGGCAAATCCCAGACCTATCCCAGACCTAACATGCGTTATCCTCTAAAATATTTATCAAGACCAGGTTTAATGGACGGTTTCAGTGTGGTACCACATTACTGCGTGACCCAAACTAGAAAAAACCCAGGATCCGTTCAACAAGTATGTGAAGAATGCGAAAGTATGAGTCTGATGAGTGAAAAAACCAGGCCTGACCTAGACCTAACATGCGTTATCCTCTAAAATATTGAGCGAAACCAGGTTTAATGGACTGTTTCAGTGTGGTACCACACTACTACGGGATCCAAACCAGAAAAAAACCCAGGATCTGTTCAACTAGTATGTGAAAAACGCGAAAGTATGAGCCTGATGAGGGCAAACCCCAGACCTATCCCAGACCTAACTTGCGTTATCCTCTAAAATATTGATCGAAACCAGGTTTAATGGACGGTTTCAGTGTGGAAACACATTACTACGTGATCCAAACCAGAAAAAAACCCAGGATCTTGTCATCGAGTATGTGAAGTGTGCGAAAGTATGAGTCTGATGAGGGCTAATCCCAGACCTATCCCAGACCTAACTTGCGTTATCCTCTAAAATATTGATCGAAACCAGGTTTCATTGACTGTTTTAGTGTGGCACCACATTACTACGTGATCCAAACCAGAAAAAACCCAGGATCTGTTCAACAAGTATGCGAAAAACGCGAAACTGTGAGCCTGATGAGGGCAAATCTTAGACCTAACCCAGACCTATGATGCGTTATCCTCTAAAATATTTATCCAGACCAGGTTTCATTGAATGTTTCAGTGTGACACCACTTTACTACGTGATCCAATCCAGAAATAGCCCAGGATCTAGCCATGAAGTATGAGAAATATGCGATAGTAAGAGCCTGATGAGGGCAAATCCTAGACCTCGCCCAGACCTAACTTCCGTTATCGTCTAAAATATTGATCGAAACCAGGTTTAATTGACTGTTTCAGTGTGATACTACATTACTACGTGATCCAATCCAGAAATAGCTCAGGATCTAGCCATGAAGTATGAGAAATATGCGAAAGTATGAGTCTGATGAGGGCAAATCCCAGACCTATCCCAGACCTAACATGCGTTATCCTCTAAAATATTTATCAAGACCAGGTTTAATGGACGGTTTCAGTGTGGTACCACATTACTGCGTGACCCAAACTAGAAAAAACCCAGGATCTGTTCAACAAGTATGTGAAAAACGCGAATGTATGAGTCTGATGAGGGCAAATCCCAGACCTATCCCAGACCTAACTTTTTTTTTTTTTTTTTTTTTTTTTTTGTCGTGGGGAAAATCTTCGAAAGACTCCCTCCCACCTCCTTGGGGAGAGGTGGGAGGGGTGTGTGGGATTCCCCGCGCCCGTACAACGACAGGCGCGGGACCTACCCACTAAAAACCCCACGGTGACCCTTCGGCACGCTTTGGGAGGATACCGGGAATCGCTCGAAGCATTCTTCCGGTATCCTCCCCGTGCCCGCGCTTTCGCGCCCATCCCCCGGGGGGACAATCTGTCCCCCCAGTAGACACACTGCCTCATAGCGGCGGGACGGGGCCACTCCATCCCGCCGCTATCCGTCCCGGGGCCGCGTTTAGTGGCGGCTGCGAGCCCCAACTCGCAACCGCCCGCGACCCCGTTTCCACCCCTCGGCGGCCGGGCGTTCATGGCCGCACCAGACCGCCGAGGGTGCCTCCCCTTGCGTTGGACCGGTAGGGGGAGGCACTCCTACCCCCAACCGGTCCGACCCGGCGCCGCCTGGCGGGTGGAGGGTCCCCTCAGGACCCCCCTCCCAGCCTAGGTCATCCGCCACGCCGAGGCGGCCGCCCGCGACGCCTCGCGACCGGGCGACGACCTCGGGCCACCGCACGAGCGCGAGCTTCTGCGCGCCGCTGAAGCTCGCGCTCCCTCCCCGCGGCCTCCTTCTGCAACATTACGTTCTCGCAGAAGGAGGCCACGGCCCTCCACTTCTCCTCGCTGCCGAGCATGGCGTGCACCACGTCCGGCAGCGAGACATCCCGCCCGACAACGCCGACCAGGACACGGCGCTCCCCCTCCCACGCGGGGCATACCTCCAGGGTATGATCCGCCGTGTCCTGCTCAGCGTCGCAGTGGCAGCAACGCGCCGTCGGCTCCTTCCCTATCCGGCACAGGTATCTTCCGAAGCTGCCATGCCCGGAAAATACCTGTGCCAGCCGGTAGGTGAGGCTGCCATGGCCTCTGTCCAGCCACTCCTTCAGGAGCGGCCGAACAGCCCCGACAGTCCGGTGCCCCGCGGTTGGCAGAGCCAGCCGCTCCTGCCACGCGAGCAACACGGACTGCCGGGCCTGGCGCTTCAAATCGCCCCAAGCAGGTTCCTGCCCGCCCGGGACCGCCCCCACACCCGCGCGACGGTCGACGCGGTGCCGGTACATCACCGCGTGCGACCGCGCGAGCAGGTCCATGGGCGGCATCCCCGCTAGAACCGTCGCCGCCTCATGTGACATGGTCCGATACCCGCGGACGACCCTGAGCGCCATGCGCCTCTGCACCCGACGCAGCATAGTCATGCTGCGCCGGGAGGCAGCCAGGTCGTCCGCCCAGACGGGGGCCCCGTATAGGGCCACCGACTGGACCATTGCCACATAGAGGCGACGAACTCGGCCCGCCGGGCCCCCCAGGTTGGGCAGGATCCGGCCCAGAGCCGCAACCATCCTTTCCAACCGGGGGACCAGGCAGCGGAAATGCTTCTCGAAACGCCAGTGGCTATCGAGGATCAGCCCCAGATACCTGATCTGGGGCTTCACCTCGATGTCAGCCCCACCCACCCGAATCAGAGGGGGTGGCGGATCCTGCCGAGGTGAATGAAACGCAATCACCTCGGTCTTATGGACCGCCACCGTCATCCCCATCCCCCTGATCCGGTCGACGACGCGTTGCGACCCCTCCTCCGCGCGACGCATGGCCCTCCCCCAGTGCGCCCCGACGGCCAGCACCAGTGTGTCATCCGCATAACACACCGTGCTGACGCCGTCGGGGAGGCCGGCCCGCAACACCGAGTCGTACGCGATGTTCCACAGGAGTGGCCCGAGGACCGACTCCTGCGGAACACCGCAGTACACCTCCCTCCGCATATCACCATCCCGGCCCGGATACTCGATCCACCTGCCGCGGAGATAATCCCCGACGACCGCCCTGAGACAAGGGGGGACTCGATGATATTCGAGCCCCCTCCTTATCTCTTCCCAGGGGAGGGTGTTAAAGGCATTGGCAATATCCAAGGATATTGCCAATGCCACCCCTCCCCGGGAGACGGCCGCCTCCGAGAGGGCCCTCACACGACCTATCGCGTCGATAGTCGATCGGCCCCCCCGGAAACCGAACTGGCAGTCGGCCAGACCGGGATCACCCCGCGACAGGTGCTCGACGAGGCGGGCAGCAATCACACGCTCGAAGAGCTTGCCCACCTCGTCGAGGAGACAAATGGGCCGGTATGCGGAGGGAGACTCCGCGGGCCGACCCTCCTTCCGGAGGAGGACCATCCTCGCCACCTTCCAACTGGGGGGGAATCGCCCGTCCCTCAGGCAGCGGTCGAACAACCGCCTGAGGTCGGCCCCAAGGACGCCCTGGGTCAAGACCCAAACCCGGCCGGGCACACCATCCGGACCCGGGGCCGTGTTACGAACCCCGAGCCGTCTGATGGCCGCTGCCAGCTCCTCCTGCGTGACCCCCAGCTCGGCCGTCCACTCCACTGGGACAGCCGCCGCCGCCGGAGGACGCGGTCCCCTCTCCCCAATTGGGAAGAGTGTATTGACCACGTCCTCCAGCAGCCGGGGGTCAAGACCCTCGGTGACGGGGGGCGCCCACGGGCGGAGCTTATTCAGCACCACCTTATATGGGCGCCCCCATGGATCGTCATCAAGGGTCTGGAGGAGCTCCTTCCATGCCTGGGTCTTGGCCCGTTTGATGGCGACCTGCAGAGCAACCCGCGCCACGCGGTATGCTCCATACAGGTCATCAGCTGCCCTCGCTCGCGCCACGCCGTCGCCTGTACGTTGACGACGGCGCGCGCGGGTGTACTGGCGTCGGGCGCGGACAGTCGCGACTCGCAACTCCGCGATCGCGTCCGACCACCAGTACACCGCCTGTCGAGGTGAAGCCCGCCCGACCCGAGGCATCGCCGCGTCGCAAATACCCGCGACCAATGCTCCGAGCCGGGCGACCTCCTCCTCTATGCTCGGCAACTCGGCCGCTCCCTGCGGCCAAGTTGCAGCGAGGGCAGCTGCCATCAGGGCGTCCTTGTCCAGGCGCCGAAGCGCCCAGCGGCGTGGTGGGGTGCCACGCAGGCGGCCGTGTCGGGATGCACTCGCGGCGGCAGAGACCTCCATCCGGATGTACCGGTGATCGGAGAGTGTCTCTGCCCCCGCGACCACGTGCCAACCCGACACCATGCGCACGGCGTTGGGGGTCGCGAATCCAACATCCACGATGGACCCCCCATATCGCCGCACGCATGTGTGCTCCGACCCCCGGTTCAATACCCGGAGGTCGAGCCCCGCCGCCCAATCGCCCAGGATCCCGCCGCGAACGGAGGTCCTGGGGGATCCCCAAGCCACCGACTTGGCATTAAAATCCCCCAGGACCAGCACCGGCCGGGCCGCGTAGCGCTGCACGCATGCCGCGACCTCGGCCAAGTACAGCTCGAACGCAGCGTGACCGCTACGGGGCGAAATGTAGCACCCCACCACAGCGACTCCCCCCCAGTCCACGGCGACGAATCCCCGACCGCGCTCCAACAAGGAGAACGGTGGGGACCCGTCGCCCCCTCCCCATACCGTCGCCACCAAGCCGTCCGCGTCGCCCACCCAATGAGGGTGATCAGGGACGCGGTACGGCTCGGCGGCGACCGCCAGGCCAACCCCCCACTCCGCGAGGACTTGGGACATCAAGTCCTGTGCCGCGCGGCAGTGGTTGAGGTTGGCCTGGAGGAGGAGGCGGGGCGGCATTAATTAATGGCCGCGCCAGCCTCCTCCCGGCCGTCCGTCCCCGTAGCACCGTCCACCTCCATGGAGGACGATGCCACCGCCCTCGGCACCGGAGCCGGTGCAGCCCGCCTCTTCCTCTCCTTCCGGGAGGGGGGGGGAGCACTTCTTGCTCCCCACCCTGTGATCGGCTGGCCTCCCCATGTCCGCACACAGCGGGCAGTGGGGGGCCGCCGAGCACTGGCTCGCACGGTGCTCTTTGGCACCGCAGCGGTAACACTGACCGCTGCGGTCCACCGGCGAGGTGCACCACTGCCTCACGTGCCCCAATTCGAGGCAGCGGTGACACTGGGGCGGGCGCGGCGCGAGGATTTCCACTCGCGCCGAAACCCACCCCACCAACACCCTCCCGGATTCCGCCACCTTACGGGCGGCGGAGAGGGGGCACCGGGCCCACACCGACCCGAGGCCGGAGGGCGACCTGCGGATCTCTCCGATCCGCAGGTCCTCCACAGGACAGTCCCCCGCCCTCGCAAGGGCACGGGACACATCCTGTGCGCTGACCGAGTCGTCCAGCCCACAAACGCGCATCTCCGTGCGCTTCGTGGGCCGGGCGACCCCGACACCTCGCTCGCCCAGCTGCTCCCGGAGCCTCTGGGCGAGACGATCCGCCTTCGCGCCGCCTTCTGCACCGGGGATCTCCAGCAAGAGACCCCCAGTCACGGCCCTCTTCGCCCTCACGGAGGCGATGCCCAGCTCTTCCAGGGAGATATTCTCCCTGGCGAGCCGCATCGCCTCCGCGAGGGTCAGGTCGCCCCCCTGCGCAACGGTCAGCGTCACCGCTGCCGTTTTTGGGGGACGACCTGGTCGTGCCTTCCCGACCTTCGCGGCCTTTACCTTGGCCGCCGGCGGCGGAGGCGGAGGCCGCGGTTGCGAGGCCTTCCTCGCCGCCCGCTTCGCCTTCCGCCCCACCACCTCACTCCACGCCACCCCCCCTTGGGAGGGTGCTGTGGAGGACGCGACCACCGCGACCACGGGTACACCACCCCCCTTGGGGGTCGCGACCCGGGGCCCTGGTGCCGCAACGCTGGGCGGAGCCTTCACTCCGCCCTTCTTTGCCTTCCCCGACTGTACCGGAACAGGTCGGGGAGGCACCGCCTTCCTGCTGACCGCTCTTCCGGCGAGGAGCTCCTCCCGGAAGGCGGCCAGCTTGCCATCAATCATGTCCCCAATCCTCCTCAGAAGACCGTCTTCTGAGAAGGACGGGGACTTCTTCACGGGCGGAGTGCGGGTGGAGGGGCCCGCGGTGCCCCGCACCACTGCCGCCGCACTCCGCTTATTTACCTCCGCCGAGGGACGCGGCGGTGGAGGAGGAGGGAGGATGGGAGGGAGGGCCGCGCTGTTCCACAGCGCCTCTGCCCTCCTCCTCCCCTGTCGCTCCTCCTCCAACAGGAGCTGCAGACGGGCGTTCCGCCCTCTGAGCTCCCGCGCCGCCTCCCTCATTTCCTCCGCCGCGGCCTTCAGGGCCTCCGCGCCACCGCTTTTCTGCCCCTTAAAGGCGCAGGCAGCGGCGACTTTCTCCACCCGCCTCAGGGACGAGGAGATCCTCTCCGATATCTCCTCGGTCACCTCGTCCCTGAGGCAACTCAGCCTCACCGACGGGCTCATCGCCCCGCCCACCTCGACGACGGCCTGCCCCGTCCTCTTCCTCTTAGAGCCTATGTGGCTCGTGCTGGAGGAGAAGGACGAGACCGACGCCGTCTCGTCGTCCTCCTCCACCCTCCACGAAGCCGGACCTGGCGCTGAGTGGGGCGCGAGCGCCGCCACCCTAACCCCAACCCCGTCTCCGTCCTCCCCAACCGACAAAACCCGCCCCATCCCCATTTTATTTTCTGTGTCCATAATAGTCCCACGAGATGGTCGGAAATAAAGGTCCACCCGGGCAGAGCCGCCTTACCCGGGTAAGCCTAATACTCCGGGGGTTCGGCAGGTTCCCCGGAGGTGGTCGCTTGGGATTGGGCCTTCTCCCCCAACCATGCATCCCATCGCCGCGCACCATAGCTTAGGATTGGAGGGCGATTTTATAGAGTCGCCATACTCGTGGCCCAGGCGGTTAAGCCAAGACCCCCGTTCCTCCTGCCGTCACGTACCATTCACAAAACCAATAGGGAATTGTGAATGGGTCGTTGTGACGACCAACAGGAGGCTTACGGTGTGTGTATGACTCGGGTACCCCGGGTTCGTTAAGCCCGTACTGCAGCTGAAAGGCTGGCAGCCCCTGAGGGATCCCAGACCTAACTTGCGTTATCGTCTAAAATATTGATCGAAACCAGGTTTAATTGACTGTTTCAGTGTGGTACCACATTACTACGTGATCCAATCCAGAAATAGCCCAGGATCTAGCCATGAAGTATGAGAAATATGCGAAAGTATGAGTCTCATGAGGGCAAATCCCAGACCTATCCCAGACCTAACATGCGTTATCCTCTAAAATATTTATCAAGACCAGGTTTAATTGATTGTCTCAGTGTGGTCCCACATTACTACGTGATCCAAACCAGAAAAAACCCAGGATCCGTTCAACAAGTATGTGAAGAATGCGAAAGTATGGGTCTGATGAGTGAAAATCCCAGAACTAACCTAGACCTAACATGCGTTATCCTCTAAAATATTGATCCAAACCAGGTTTAATGGACTGTATTCAGTGTGGAACCACACTACTACGTGATCCAAGCCAGAAAAAACCCAGGACCTGTTCAACAAGTATGTGAAAAACGCGAAAGTATGAGCCTGATGAGGGCAAATCCCAAACCTATCCCAGACCTAACTTGCGTTACCCTCTAAAATATTGATCGAAACCAGGTTTAATTGACAGTTTCAGTGTGGTACCACACTACTACGTGATCCAATCCAGAAATAGCCCAGGATCTAGCCATGAAGTATGAGAAATATGCGATAGTAAGAGCCTGATGAGAGCAAATCCTAGACCTATCCCAGACCTAACTTGCGTTATCGTCTAAAATATTGATCGAAACCAGGTTTAATTGACTGTTTGAGCGTGGTCCCACATTACTACGTGATCCAAACCAGAAAATCCCCAGGATCCGTTCAACAAGTATGTGAAGAATGCGAAAGTATGAGCCTGATGAGGGCAAATCCCAGACCTATCCCAGACCTAACTTGCGTTGTCCTCTAAAATATTGATGGAAACCAGGTTTAATTGACTGTTTCAGTGTTGTACTTCATTACTACGTGATGCAATCCAGAAAAAGCCCAGGATCTAGCCATCAAGTATGAGAAATATGAGAAAGAATGAGCCTGATGAGGGCAAATCTTAGACCTAACCCAGACCTAAGATGCGTTATCCTCTAAAATATTTATCCAGACCAGGTTTCATTGAATGTTTCAGTGTGGTACCACTTTACTACGTGATCCAATCCAGAAATAGCCCAGGATCTAGCCATGAAGTATGAGAAATATGCGAAAGTATGAGCCTGATGAGGGCAAATCCTAGACCTAACCCAGACCTAACATGGGTTATCCTCTAAAATATTTATCAAGACCAGGTTTAATTGATTGTTTCACTGTGGACCCACATTACGACGTGTTCCAAACCAGAAAAAACCCTGGATCCGTTCAACAAGTATGTGAAGAATGCGAAAGTATGAGTCTGATGAGTGAAAATCCCATGCCTAACCTAGACCTAACATGCGTTATCCTCAAAAATATTGATCGAAACCTGGTTTAATCGACTGTTTCAGTGTGGAACCACATTACTACGTGATCCAATCCAGAAATAGCCCAGGATCTGTTCAACAAGTATGTGAAAAACGCGAAAGTATGAGCCTGATGAGGGCAAATCCCAGACCTATCCCAGACCTAACTTGCGTTATCCTCTAAAATATTGATCGTAACCAGGTTTAATTAACTGTTTCAGTGTGGTACCACATTACTACGTGATCCAATCCAGAAATAGCCCAGGATCTAGCCATGAAGTATGAGAAATATGCGAAAGTATGAGCCTGATGAGGGCAAATCCTAGACCTAACCCAGACCTAACATGCGTTATCCTCTAAAATATTTATCAAGACCAGGTTTAATTTAATGTTTCAGTGTGGTACCACGTTACTACGTGAACCAAACCAGAAAAACCCCAATATCCGTTCAACAAGTATGTGAAGAATGCGAAAGTATGAGTCTGATGAGTGAAAATCCCATGCCTAAACTAGACCTTACATGCGTTATCCTCAAAAATATTGATCGAAACCAGGTTTAATCGACTGTTTCAGCGTAGAAACACATTACTACGTGATCCAAACCAGAAAAAAACCCAGGATCTTGTCATCGAGTATGTGAAGTGTGCGAAAGTATGAGTCTGATGAGGGCTAATCCCAGACCTATCCCAGACCTAACTTGCGTTATCCTCTAAAATATTGATCGAAACCAGGTTTAATTGACTGTTTTAGTGTGGTACCACATTACTACGTGTTCCAAACCAGAAAAAACCCAGGATCTGTTCAACAAGTATGTGAAAAACGCGAAACTGTGAGCCTGATGAGGGCAAATCTTAGACCTAACCCAGACCTAAGATGCGTTATCCTCTAAAATATTTATCCAGACCAGGTTTCATTGAATGTTTCAGTGTGACACCACTTTACTACGTGATCCAATCCAGCAATAGCCCAGGATCTAGCCATGAAGTATGAGAAATATGCGATAGTAAGAGCCTGATGAGGGCAAATCCTAGACCTCGCCCAGACCTAACTTCCGTTATCGTCTAAAATATTGATCGAAACCAGGTTTAATTGACTGTTTCAGCGTGTTACCACATTACTACGTGATACAATGCAGAAACAGCCCAGGATCTTGCCATGAAGTATGAGAAATATGCGAAAGTATGAGCCTGATGGGGGCAAATCCTAGACGTAACCCAGACATAACATGCGTTATCCTCTAAAATATTGATCGCAACCAGGTTTAATGGACTGTTTCTGTGTGGTACCGCACAACTACGTGATCCAAACCAGAAAAAACCCAGGATCTGTTCAACAAGTATGTGAAAAACGCGAATGTATGAGTCTGATGAGGGCAAATCCCAGAACTATCCCAGACCTAACTTGCGTTATCGTCTAAAATATTGATCGAAACCAGGTTTAATTGACTGCTTCAGTGTGGTACCACATTACTACGTGATCCAATCCAGAAATAGCCCAGGATCTAGCCATGAAGTATGAGAAATATGCGAAAGTATGAGTCTCATGAGGGCAAATCCCAGACCTATCCCAGACCTAACATGCGTTATCCTCTAAAATATTTATCAAGACCAGGTTTAATTGATTGTCTCAGTGTGGTCCCACATTACTACGTGATCCAAACCAGAAAAAACCCAGGATCCGTTCAACAAGTATGTGAAGAATGCGAAAGTATGGGTCTGATGAGTGAAAATCCCAGAACTAACCTAGACCTAACATGCGTTATCCTCTAAAATATTGATCCAAACCAGGTTTAATGGACTGTTTCAGTGTGGAACCACACTACTACGTGATCCAAGCCAGAAAAAACCCAGGACCTGTTCAACAAGTATGTGAAAAACGCGAAAGTATGAGCCTGATGAGGGCAAATCCCAAACCTATCCCAGACCTAACTTGCGTTACCCTCTAAAATATTGATCGAAACCAGGTTTAATTGACAGTTTCAGTGTGGTACCACACTACTACGTGATCCAATCCAGAAATAGCCCAGGATCAAGCCATGAAGTATGAGAAATATGCGATAGTAAGAGCCTGATGAGAGCAAATCCTAGACCTATCCCAGACCTAACTTGCGTTATCGTCTAAAATATTGATCGAAACCAGGTTTAATTGACTGTTTGAGCGTGGTCCCACATTACTACGTGATCCAAACCAGAAAATCCCCAGGATCCGTTCAACAAGTATGTGAAGAATGCGAAAGTATGAGCCGGATGAGGGCAAATCCCAGACCTATCCCAGAACTAACTTGCGTTGTCCTCTAAAATATTGATGGAAACCAGGTTTAATTGACTGTTTCAGTGTTGTACTTCATTACTACGTGATGCAATCCAGAAAAAGCCCAGGATCTAGCCATCAAGTATGAGAAATATGAGAAAGAATGAGCCTGATGAGGGCAAATCTTAGACCTAACCCAGACCTAAGATGCGTTATCCTCTAAAATATTTATCCAGACCAGGTTTCATTGAATGTTTCAGTGTGGTACCACTTTACTACGTGATCCAATCCAGAAATAGCCCAGGATCTAGCCATGAAGTATGAGAAATATGCGAAAGTATGAGCCTGATGAGGGCAAATCCTAGACCTAACCCAGACCTAACATGGGTTATCCTCTAAAATATTTATCAAGACCAGGTTTAATTGATTGTTTCACTGTGGACCCACATTACGACGTGTTCCAAACCAGAAAAAACCCTGGATCCGTTCAACAAGTATGTGAAGAATGCGAAAGTATGAGTCTGATGAGTGAAAATCCCATGCCTAACCTAGACCTAACATGCGTTATCCTCAAAAATATTGATCGAAACCCGGTTTAATCGACTGTTTCAGTGTGGTACCACATTACTATGTGATCCAAACCAGAAAATAACCCAGGATCTGTTCAACGAGTATGTGAAGTGTGCGAAAGTACGATTCTGATGAGGGCAAATCCCAGACCTATCCCAGACCTAAGATGCGTTATCCTCTAAAATATTGATCGAAACCAGGTTTAATTGACAGTTTGAGTGTGGTACCACATTACTACGTGATCCAATCCAGAAATAGCCCAGGATCTGTTCAACAAGTATGTGAAAAACGCGAAAGTATGAGCCTGATGAGGGCAAATCCCAGACCTATCCCAGACCTAACTTGCGTTATCCTCTAAAATATTGATCGAAACCAGGTTTAATTAACTGTTTCAGTGTGGTACCACATTACTACGTGATCCAATCCAGAAATAGCCCAGGATCTAGCCATGAAGTATCAGAAATATGCGAAAGTATGAGTCTGATGAGGGCAAATCCCAGACCTATCCCAGACCTAACATGCGTTATCCTCTAAAATATTTATCAAGACCAGGTTTAATTGATTGCTTCAGTGTGGTCCCACATTACTACGTGATCCAAACCAGAAAAAACCCAGGATCCGTTCAACAAGTATGTGAAGAATGCGAAAGTATGGGTCTGATGAGTGAAAATCCCAGAACTAACCTAGACCTAACATGCGTTATCCTCTAAAATATTGATCCAAACCAGGTTTAATGGATTGTTTCAGTGTGGAACCACACTACTACGTGATCCAAGCCAGAAAAAACCCAGGATCTGTTCAACAAGTATGTGAAAAACGCGAAAGTATGAGCCTGATGAGGGCAAATCCCAGACCTATCCCAGACCTAACTAGCGTTATCCTCTAAAATATTGATCGAAACCAGGTTTAATTGACAGTTTCAGTGTGGTATCACATTACTACGTGATCCAATCCAGAAATAGCCCAGGATCTAGCCATGAAGTATGAGAAATATGCGAAAGTATGAGGCTGACGAGGGCAAATCCTAGACCTAACCCAGACCTAACATGCGTTATCCTCTAAAATATTTATCAAGACCAGGTTTAATTGATTGTTTCAGTGTGGTCCCACATTGCTAAGTGATCCAAACCAGAAAAACCTCAGAATCCGTTCAACAAGTATGTGAAGAATGCGAAAGTATGAGTCTGATGAGTGAAAATCCCAGAACTAACCTAGACCTAACATGCGTTATCCTCTAAAATAATGAGCGAAACCAGGTTTAATGGACTGTTTCAGTGTGGTACCACACTACTACGGGATCCAAACCAGAAAAAACCCAGGATCTGTTCAACAAGTATGTGAAAAACCCGAAAGTATGAGCCTGATGAGGGCAAATCCCAGACCTATCCCAGACCTAACTTGCGTTGTCCTCTAAAATATTGATGGAAACCAGGTTTAATTGACTGTTTCAGTGTTGTACTTCATTACTACGTGATGCAATCCAGAAAAAGCCCAGGATCTAGCCATCAAGTATGAGAAATATGCGAAAGAATGAGCCTGACGAGGGCAAATCCTAGACCTAACCCAGACCTAACATGCGTTATCCTCTAAAATATTTATCAAGACCAGGTTTAATTGATTGTTTCAGTGTGGTCCCACATTGCTACGTGATCCAAACCAGAAAAACCTCCGGATCCGTTCAACAAGTATGTGAAGAATGCGAAAGTATGAGTCTGATGAGTGAAAATCCCAGGCCTGACCTAGACCTAACATGCGTTATCCTCAAATATATTGATCGAAACCTGGTTTAATCGACTGTTTCAGTGTGGTACCACATTACTATGTGATCCAAACCAGAAAATAACCCAGGATCTGTTCAACGAGTATGTGAAGTGTGCGAAAGTATGTTTCTGATGAGGGCAAATCCCAGACCTATCCCAGACCTAACTTGCGTTATCCTCTAAAATATTGATCGAAACCAGGTTTAATCGACTGTTTCAGTGTAGAAACACATTACTACGTGATCCAAACCAGAAAAAAACCCAGGATCTTGTCATCGAGTATGTGAAGTGTGCGAAAGTATGAGTCTGATGAGGGCTAATCCCAGACCTATCCCAGACCTAACTTGCGTTATCCTCAAAAATATTGATCGAAACCTGGTTTAATCGACTGTTTCAGTGTGGAACCACATTACTACGTGATCCAATCCAGAAATAGCCCAGGATCTGTTCAACAAGTATGTGAAAAACGCGAAAGTATGAGCCTGATGAGGGCAAATCCCAGACCTATCCCAGACCTAACTTGCGTTATCCTCTAAAATATTGATCGAAACCAGGTTTAATTAACTGTTTCAGTGTGGTACCACATTACTACGTGATCCAATCCAGAAATAGCCCAGGATCTAGCCATGAAGTATGAAAAATATGCGAAAGTATGAGCCTGATGAGGGCAAATCCTAGACCTAACCCAGACCTAACATGCGTTATCCTCTAAAATATTTATCAAGACCAGGTTTAATTTAATGTTTCAGTGTGGTACCACGTTACTACGTGAACCAAACCAGAAAAACCCCAATATCCGTTCAACAAGTATGTGAAGAATGCGAAAGTATGAGTCTGATGAGTGAAAATCCCATGCCTAAACTAGACCTTACATGCGTTATCCTCAAAAATATTGATCGAAACCAGGTTTAATCGACTGTTTCAGCGTAGAAACACATTACTACGTGATCCAAACCAGAAAAAAACCCAGGATCTTGTCATCGAGTATGTGAAGTGTGCGAAAGTATGAGTCTGATGAGGGCTAATCCCAGACCTATCCCAGACCTAACTTGCGTTATCCTCTAAAATATTGATCGAAACCAGGTTTAATTGACTGTTTTAGTGTGGTACCACATTACTACGTGTTCCAAACCAGAAAAAACCCAGGATCTGTTCAACAAGTATGTGAAAAACGCGAAACTGTGAGCCTGATGAGGGCAAATCTTAGACCTAACCCAGACCTAAGATGCGTTATCCTCTAAAATATTTATCCAGACCAGGTTTCATTGAATGTTTCAGTGTGACACCACTTTACTACGTGATCCAATCCAGCAATAGCCCAGGATCTAGCCATGAAGTATGAGAAATATGCGATAGTAAGAGCCTGATGAGGGCAAATCCTAGACCTCGCCCAGACCTAACTTCCGTTATCGTCTAAAATATTGATCGAAACCAGGTTTAATTGACTGTTTCAGCGTGTTACCACATTACTACGTGATACAATGCAGAAACAGCCCAGGATCTTGCCATGAAGTATGAGAAATATGCGAAAGTATGAGCCTGATGGGGGCAAATCCTAGACGTAACCCAGACATAACATGCGTTATCCTCTAAAATATTGATCGCAACCAGGTTTAATGGACTGTTTCTGTGTGGTACCGCACAACTACGTGATCCAAACCAGAAAAAACCCAGGATCTGTTCAACAAGTATGTGAAAAACGCGAATGTATGAGTCTGATGAGGGCAAATCCCAGAACTATCCCAGACCTAACTTGCGTTATCGTCTAAAATATTGATCGAAACCAGGTTTAATTGACTGCTTCAGTGTGGTACCACATTACTACGTGATCCAATCCAGAAATAGCCCAGGATCTAGCCATGAAGTATGAGAAATATGCGAAAGTATGAGTCTCATGAGGGCAAATCCCAGACCTATCCCAGACCTAACATGCGTTATCCTCTAAAATATTTATCAAGACCAGGTTTAATTGATTGTCTCAGTGTGGTCCCACATTACTACGTGATCCAAACCAGAAAAAACCCAGGATCCGTTCAACAAGTATGTGAAGAATGCGAAAGTATGGGTCTGATGAGTGAAAATCCCAGAACTAACCTAGACCTAACATGCGTTATCCTCTAAAATATTGATCCAAACCAGGTTTAATGGACTGTTTCAGTGTGGAACCACACTACTACGTGATCCAAGCCAGAAAAAACCCAGGACCTGTTCAACAAGTATGTGAAAAACGCGAAAGTATGAGCCTGATGAGGGCAAATCCCAAACCTATCCCAGACCTAACTTGCGTTACCCTCTAAAATATTGATCGAAACCAGGTTTAATTGACAGTTTCAGTGTGGTACCACACTACTACGTGATCCAATCCAGAAATAGCCCAGGATCAAGCCATGAAGTATGAGAAATATGCGATAGTAAGAGCCTGATGAGAGCAAATCCTAGACCTATCCCAGACCTAACTTGCGTTATCGTCTAAAATATTGATCGAAACCAGGTTTAATTGACTGTTTGAGCGTGGTCCCACATTACTACGTGATCCAAACCAGAAAATCCCCAGGATCCGTTCAACAAGTATGTGAAGAATGCGAAAGTATGAGCCGGATGAGGGCAAATCCCAGACCTATCCCAGAACTAACTTGCGTTGTCCTCTAAAATATTGATGGAAACCAGGTTTAATTGACTGTTTCAGTGTTGTACTTCATTACTACGTGATGCAATCCAGAAAAAGCCCAGGATCTAGCCATCAAGTATGAGAAATATGAGAAAGAATGAGCCTGATGAGGGCAAATCTTAGACCTAACCCAGACCTAAGATGCGTTATCCTCTAAAATATTTATCCAGACCAGGTTTCATTGAATGTTTCAGTGTGGTACCACTTTACTACGTGATCCAATCCAGAAATAGCCCAGGATCTAGCCATGAAGTATGAGAAATATGCGAAAGTATGAGCCTGATGAGGGCAAATCCTAGACCTAACCCAGACCTAACATGGGTTATCCTCTAAAATATTTATCAAGACCAGGTTTAATTGATTGTTTCACTGTGGACCCACATTACGACGTGTTCCAAACCAGAAAAAACCCTGGATCCGTTCAACAAGTATGTGAAGAATGCGAAAGTATGAGTCTGATGAGTGAAAATCCCATGCCTAACCTAGACCTAACATGCGTTATCCTCAAAAATATTGATCGAAACCTGGTTTAATCGACTGTTTCAGTGTGGTACCACATTACTATGTGATCCAAACCAGAAAATAACCCAGGATCTGTTCAACGAGTATGTGAAGTGTGCGAAAGTATGATTCTGATGAGGGCAAATCCCAGACCTATCCCAGACCTAAGATGCGTTATCCTCTAAAATATTGATCGAAACCAGGTTTAATTGACAGTTTCAGTGTGGTACCACATTACTACGTGATCCAATCCAGAAATAGCCCAGGATCTGTTCAACAAGTATGTGAAAAACGCGAAAGTATGAGCCTGATGAGGGCAAATCCCAGACCTATCCCAGACCTAACTTGCGTTATCCTCTAAAATATTGATCGAAACCAGGTTTAATTAACTGTTTCAGTGTGGTACCACATTACTACGTGATCCAATCCAGAAATAGCCCAGGATCTAGCCATGAAGTATGAGAAATATGCGAAAGTATGAGTCTGATGAGGGCAAATCCCAGACCTATCCCAGACCTAACATGCGTTATCCTCTAAAATATTTATCAAGACCAGGTTTAATTGATTGCTTCAGTGTGGTCCCACATTACTACGTGATCCAAACCAGAAAAAACCCAGGATCCGTTCAACAAGTATGTGAAGAATGCGAAAGTATGGGTCTGATGAGTGAAAATCCCAGAACTAACCTAGACCTAACATGCGTTATCCTCTAAAATATTGATCCAAACCAGGTTTAATGGATTGTTTCAGTGTGGAACCACACTACTACGTGATCCAAGCCAGAAAAAACCCAGGATCTGTTCAACAAGTATGTGAAAAACGCGAAAGTATGAGCCTGATGAGGGCAAATCCCAGACCTATCCCAGACCTAACTAGCGTTATCCTCTAAAATATTGATCGAAACCAGGTTTAATTGACAGTTTCAGTGTGGTATCACATTACTACGTGATCCAATCCAGAAATAGCCCAGGATCTAGCCATGAAGTATGAGAAATATGCGAAAGTATGAGGCTGACGAGGGCAAATCCTAGACCTAACCCAGACCTAACATGCGTTATCCTCTAAAATATTTATCAAGACCAGGTTTAATTGATTGTTTCAGTGTGGTCCCACATTGCTAAGTGATCCAAACCAGAAAAACCTCAGGATCCGTTCAACAAGTATGTGAAGAATGCGAAAGTATGAGTCTGATGAGTGAAAATCCCAGAACTAACCTAGACCTAACATGCGTTATCCTCTAAAATAATGAGCGAAACCAGGTTTAATGGACTGTTTCAGTGTGGTACCACACTACTACGGGATCCAAACCAGAAAAAACCCAGGATCTGTTCAACAAGTATGTGAAAAACCCGAAAGTATGAGCCTGATGAGGGCAAATCCCAGACCTATCCCAGACCTAACTTGCGTTGTCCTCTAAAATATTGATGGAAACCAGGTTTAATTGACTGTTTCAGTGTTGTACTTCATTACTACGTGATGCAATCCAGAAAAAGCCCAGGATCTAGCCATCAAGTATGAGAAATATGCGAAAGAATGAGCCTGACGAGGGCAAATCCTAGACCTAACCCAGACCTAACATGCGTTATCCTCTAAAATATTTATCAAGACCAGGTTTAATTGATTGTTTCAGTGTGGTCCCACATTGCTACGTGATCCAAACCAGAAAAACCTCCGGATCCGTTCAACAAGTATGTGAAGAATGCGAAAGTATGAGTCTGATGAGTGAAAATCCCAGGCCTGACCTAGACCTAACATGCGTTATCCTCAAAAATATTGATCGAAACCTGGTTTAATCGACTGTTTCAGTGTGGTACCACATTACTATGTGATCCAAACCAGAAAATAACCCAGGATCTGTTCAACGAGTATGTGAAGTGTGCGAAAGTATGTTTCTGATGAGGGCAAATCCCAGACCTATCCCAGACCTAACTTGCGTTATCCTCTAAAATATTGATCGAAACCAGGTTTAATCGACTGTTTCAGTGTAGAAACACATTACTACGTGATCCAAACCAGAAAAAAACCCAGGATCTTGTCATCGAGTATGTGAAGTGTGCGAAAGTATGAGTCTGATGAGGGCTAATCCCAGACCTATCCCAGACCTAACTTGCGTTATCCTCTAAAATATTGATCGAAACCAGGTTTAATCGACTGTTTCAGTGTGGAAACACATTACTACGTGATCCAAACCAGAAAAAAACCCAGGATCTGTTCAACAAGTATGTGAAAAACGCGAAACTGTGAGCCTGATGAGGGCAAATCTTAGACCTAACCCAGACCTAAGATGCGTTATCCTCTAAAATATTGATCGAAACCAGGTTTAATTGACAGTTTCAGTGTGGTACCACATTACTACGTGATCCAATCCAGAAATAGCCCAGGATCTGTTCAACAAGTATGTGAAAAACGCAAAAGTATGAGCCTGATGAGGGCAAGTCCCAGACCTATCCCAGACCTAACTTGCGTTATCCTCTAAAATATTGATCGAAACCAGGTTTAATTGACTGTTTCAGTGTGGTACCACATTACTACGGTATCCAATCCAGAAATAGCCCAGGATCTAGCCATGAAGTATGAGAAATATGCGAAAGTATGAGTCTGATGAGGGCAAAACCAGACCTATCCCAGACCTAACATGCGTTATCCTCTAAAATATTTATCAAGACCAGGTTTAATTGATTGTTTCAGTGTGGTCCCACATTACTACGTGATCCAAACCAGAAAAAACCCAGGATCCCTTCAACAAGTATGTGAATAATGCGAAAGTATGGGTCTGATGAGTGAAAATCCCAGGCCTGACCTAGACCTAACATGCGTTATCCTCTAAAATAATGAGCGAAACCAGGTTTAATGGACTGTTTCAGTGTGGTACCACACTACTACGGGATCCAAACCAGAAAAAACCCAGGATCTGTTCAACAAGTATGTGAAAAACCCGAAAGTATGAGCCTGATGAGGGCAAATCCCAGACCTATCCCAGACCTAACTAGCGTTGTCCTCTAAAATATTGATGGAAACCAGGTTTAATTGACTGTTTCAGTGTTGTACTTCATTACTACGTGATGCAATCCAGAAAAAGCCCAGGATCTAGCCATCAAGTACGAGAAATATGCGAAAGAATGAGCCTGATGAGAGCAAATCCCAGACCTAACCTAGACCTAACATGAATTATTCTCTAAAATATTGGTCGAAACCAGGTTTAATTGACTGTTTCAGTGTGGTCCCACATGACTACGTGATCCAAACCAGAAAAAAACCCAGGATCTTGTCATCGAGTATGTGAAGTGTGCGAAAGTATGAGTCTGATGAGGGCTAATCCCAGACCTATCCCAGACCTAACTTGCGTTATCCTCTAAAATATTGATCGAAACCAGGTTTAATTGACTGTTTTAGTGTGGTACCACATTACTACGTGATCCAAACCAGAAAAAACCCAGGATCTGTTCAACAAGTATGTGAAAAACGCGAAACTGTGAGCCTGATGAGGGCAAATCTTAGACCTAACCCAGACCTAAGATGCGTTATCCTCTAAAATATTTATCCAGACCAGGTTTCATTGAATGTTTCAGTGTGATACCACTTTACTACGTGAACCAATCCAGAAATAGCCCAGGATCTAGCCATGAAGTATGAGAAATATGCGATAGTAAGAGCCTGATGAGGGCAAATCCTAGACCTATCCCAGACCTAGCTTGCGTTATCGTCTAAAATATTGATCGAAACCAGGTTTAATTGACTGTTTCAGCGTGTTACCACATTACTACGTGATACAATGCAGAAACAGCCCAGGATCTAGCCATGAAGTATGAGAAATATGCGAAAGTATGAGCCTGATGGGGGCAAATCCTAGACGTAACCCAGACCTAACATGCGTTATCCTCTAGAATATTGATCGCAACCAGGTTTAATGGACTGTTTCTGTGTGGTACCACACAACTACGTGATCCAAACCAGAAAAAACCCAGGATCTGTTCAACAAGTATGTGAAAAACGCGGAAGTATGAGCCTGAATAGGGCAAATCCCAGACCTATCCCAGACCTAACTTGCGTTATCCTCTAAAATATTGATCCAAACCAGGTTTAATTGACTGTTTCAGTGTTGTACTTCATTACTACGTGATGCAATCCAGAAAAAGCCCAGGATCTAGCCATCAAGTATGAGAAATATGCGAAAGAATGAGCCTGATGAGAGCAAATCCCAGATCTAACCTAGACCTAACATGAATTATCCTCAAAAATATTTATCAAGACCAGGTTTAATTGATTGTTTCAGTGTGGTCCCACATTACTACGTGATCCAAACCAGAAAAACCCCAGGATCCGTTCAACAAGTATGTGAAGAATGCGAAAGTATGAGTCTGATGAGTGAAAATCCCAGGCCTGACCTAGACCTAACATGCGTTATCCTCTCAAATAATGAGCGAAACCAGGTTTAATGGACTGTTTCAGTGTGGTACCACACTACTACGGGATCCAAACCAGAAAAAACCCAGGATCTGTTCAACAAGTATGTGAAAAACCCGAAAGTATGAGCCTGATGAGGGCAAATCCCAGACCTATCCCAGACCTAACTTGCGTTGTCCTCTAAAATATTGATGGAAACCAGGTTTAATTGACTGTTTCAGTGTTGTACTTCATTACTACGTGATGCAATCCAGAAAAAGCCCAGGATCTAGCCATCAAGTATGAGAAATATGCGAAAGAATGAGCCTGATGAGAGCAAATCCCAGACCTAACCTAGACCTAACATGAATTATCCTCGAAAATATTGATCGAAACCAGGTTTAATCGACTGTTTCAGTGTAGAAACACATTACTACGTGATCCAAACCGGAAAAAAACCCAGGATCTTGTCATCGAGTATGTGAAGTGTGCGAAAGTATGAGTCTGATGAGGGCTAATCCCAGACCTATCCCAGACCTAACTTGCGTTATCCTCTAAAATATTGATCGAAACCAGGTTTAATTGACTGTTTTAGTGTGGTACCACATTACTACGTGATCCAAACCAGAAAAAACCCAGGATCTGTTCAACAAGTATGTGAAAAACGCGAAACTGTGAGCCTGATGAGGGCAAATCTTAGACCTAACCCAGACCTAAGATGCGTTATCCTCTAAAACATTTATCCAGACCAGGTTTCATTGAATGTTTCAGTGTGATACCACTTTACTACGTGAACCAATCCAGAAATAGCCCAGGATCTAGCCATGAAGTATAAGAAATATGCGATAGTAAGAGCCTGATGAGGGCAAATCCTAGACCTATCCCAGACCTAGCTTGCGTTATCGTCTAAAATATTGATCGAAACCAGGTTTAATTGACTGTTTCAGCGTGTTACCACATTACTACGTGCTACAATGCAGAAACAGCCCAGGATCTAGCCATGAAGTATGAGAAATATGCGAAAGTATGAGCCTGATGGGGGCAAATCCTAGACGTAACCCAGACCTAACATGCGTTATCCTCTAGAATATTGATCGCAACCAGGTTTAATGGACTGTTTCTGTGTGGTACCACACAACTACGTGATCCAAACCAGAAAAAACCCAGGATCTGTTCAACAAGTATGTGAAAAACGCGAAAGTATGAGCCTGAATAGGGCAAATCCCAGACCTATCCCAGACCTAACTTGCGTTATCCTCTAAAATATTGATCGAAACCAGGTTTAATTGACTGTTTCAGAGTGGTCCCACATTACTACGTGATCCAAACCAGAAAAAACCCAGGATCCGTTCAACAAGTATGTGAAGAATGCGAAAGTATGGGTCTGATGAGTGAAAATCCCAGACCTAACCTAGACCTAACACGCGTTATCCTCTAAAATATTGATCGAAACCAGGTTTAATTGACTGTTTCAGTGTGATACCACATTACTACGTGATCCAATCCAGAAATAGCCCAGGATCTAGCCATGAAGTATGAGAAATATGCGAAAGTATGAGTCTGATGAGGGCAAATCCCAGACCTATCCCAGACCTAACATGCGTTATCCTCGAAAATATTTATCAACACCAGGTTTAATGGACGGTTTCAGTGTGGTACCACATTACTACGTGACCCAAACCAGAAAAAACCCAGGATCCGATCAACAAGTATGTGAAGAATGCGAAAGTATGAGTCTGATGAGTGAAAAAACCAGGCCTGACATAGACCTAACATGCGTTATCCTCTAAAATATTGAGCGAAACCAGGTTTAATGGACTGTTTCAGTGTGGTACCACACTACTACGGGATCCAAACCAGAAAAAACCCAGGATCTGTTCAACTAGTATGTGAAAAACGCGAAAGTATGAGCCTGATGAGGGCAAACCCCAGACCTATCCCTGACCTAACTTGCGTTATCCTCTAAAATATTGATCGAAACCAGGTTTAATCGACTGTTTCAGTGTGGAACCACATTACTACGTGATCCAAACCAGAAAAAAACCCAGGATCTTGTCAACGAGTATGTGAAGTGTGCGAAAGTATGAGTCTGATGAGGGCTAATCCCAGACCTATCCCAGACCTAGCTTGCGTTATCCTCTAAAATATTTATCGAAACCAGCTTTAATTGACTGTTTCAGCGTGGTACCACATTACTACGTGATACAATGCAGAAACAGCCCAGGATCTAGCCATGAAGTATGAGAAATATGCGAAAGAATGAGCCTGATGAGAGCAAATCCCAGACCTAACCTAGACCTAACATGAGTTATCCTCTAAAATATTGAGCGAAACCGGGTTTAATGGACGGTTTCAGTGTGGTACCACATTACTACGTGATACAAACCAGAAAAAACCCAGGATCTGTTTAACAAGTATGTGAAAAACGCGAAAGTGTGAGCCTGATGAGGGCAAACCTTAGTCCTAACCCAGACCTAAGATGCGTTATCCTCTAAAATATTTATCCAGAACAGGTTTCATTGAATGTTTCAGTGTGGTACCACTTTACTACGTGATCCAATCCAGAAATAGCCCAGGATCTAGCCATGAAGTATGAGAAATATGCGATAGTAAGAGCCTGATGAGGGCAAATCCTAGACCTATCCCAGACCTAACTTGCGTTATCCTCTAAAATATTGATCGAAACCAGGTTTAATTGACTGTTTCAGCGTGGTACCACATTACTACGTGATACAATGCAGAAACAGCCCAGGATCTAGCCATGAAGTATGAGAAATATGCGAAAGAATGAGCCTGATGAGAGCAAATCCCAGACCTAACCTAGACCTAACATGAGTTATCCTCTAAAATATTGAGCGAAACCAGGTTTAATGGACGGTTTCAGTGTGGTACCACATTACTACGTGATACAAACCAGAAAAAACCCAGGATCCGTTCAACAAGTATGTGAAGAATGCGAAAGTATGAGTCTGATGAGTGAAAATCCCATGCCTAACCTAGACCTAACATGCGTTATCCTCAAAAATATTGATCGAAACCTGGTTTAATCGACTGTTTCAGTTTGGTACCACATTACTATGTGATCCAAACCAGAAAATAACCCAGGATCTGTTCAACGAGTATGTGAAGTGTGCGTAAGTATGAGTCTGATGAGGGCAAATCCCAGACCTATTCCAGACCTAACATGCGTTATCCTCTAAAATATTGATCGAAACTAGGTTTAACCGACTGTTTTAGTGTGGAACCACATTACTACGTGATCCAAACCAGAAAAAACCCAGGATCAGTTCAACAAGTATGCGAAGAATGCGAAAGTATGAGTCTGATGAGTGAAAATCCCAAGCCTAACCTAGACCTAACATGCGTTATCCTCAAAAATATTGATCAAAACCTGGTTTAATCGACTGTTTCAGAGTGGTACCACATTACTAGTGATCCAAACCAGAAAATAACCCAGGATCTGTTCAACGAGTATGTGAAGTGTGCGAAAGTATGAGTCTGATGAGGGCAAATCCCAGACCTATCCCAGACCTAACATGCGTTATCCTCTAAAATTTTTATCAAGACCAGGTTTAATAGATTGTTTCAGTGTGGACCTACATTACGACGTGTTCCAAACCAGAAAAAACCCAGGATCCGTTCAACAAGTATGTGAAGAATGCGTAAGTATGAGTCTGATGAGTGAAAATCCCATGCCTAACCTAGACCTAACATGCGCTATCTTCAAAAATATTGATCGAAACCTGGTTTAATCGACTGTTTCAGTGTGGTACCACATTACTATGTGATCCAAACCAGAAAATAACCCAGGATCTGTTCAACGAGTATGTGAAGTGTGCGAAAGTATGAGTCTGATGAGGGCAAATCCCAGACCTATCCCAGACCTAACATGCGTTATCCTCTAAAATTTTTATCAAGACCAGGTTTAATAGATTGTTTCAGTGTGGACCCACATTACGACGTGTTCCAAACCAGAAAAAACCCAGGATCCGTTCAACAAGTATGTGAAGAATGCGAAAGTATGAGTCTGATGAGTGAAAATCCCATGCCTAACCTAGACCTAACATGCGTTATCCTCAAAAATATTGATCGAAACCTGGTTTAATCGACTGTTTCAGTGTGGTACCACATTACTATGTGATCCAAACCAGAAAATAACCCAGGATCTTTTCAACGAGTATGTGAAGTGTGCGAAAGTATGAGTCTGATGAGGGCAAATCCCAGACCTATCCCAGACCTAACTTGCGTTATCCTCTAAAATATTGATCGAAACCAGGTTTAATCGTCTGTTTCAGTGTGGAAACACATTACTACGGGATCCAAACCAGAAAAAACCCAGGATCTGTTCAACAAGTATGTGAAAAACCCGAAAGTATGAGCCTGATGAGGGCAAATCCCAGACCTATCCCAGACCTAACTTGCGTTGTCCTCTAAAATATTGATGGAAACCAGGTTTAATTGACTGTTTCAGTGTTGTACTTCATTACTACGTGATGCAATCCAGAAAAAGCCTAGGATCTAGCCATCAAGTACGAGAAATATGCGAAAGAATGAGCCTGATGAGAGCAAATCCCAGACCTAACCTAGACCTAACATGAATTATCCTCAAAAATATTGATCGAAACCAGGTTTAATCGACTGTTTCAGTGTAGAAACACATTACTACGTGATCCAAACCAGAAAAAAACCCAGGATCTGTTCAACAAGTATGTGAAAAACGCGAAAGTATGAGCCTGAATAGTGCAAATCCCAGACCTATCCCAGACCTAACTTGCGTTATCCTCTAAAATATTGATCGAAACCAGGTTTAATTGACTGTTTTAGTGTGGTACCACATTACTACGTGATCCAAACCAGAAAAAACCCAGGATCTGTTCAACAAGTATGTGAAAAACGCGAAACTGTGAGCCTGATGAGGGCAAATCTTAGACCTAACCCAGACCTAAGATGCGTTATCCTCTAAAATATTTATCCAGACCAGGTTTCATTGAATGTTTCAGTGTGATACCACTTTACTACGTGAACCAATCCAGAAATAGCCCAGGATCTAGCCATGAAGTATGAGAAATATGCGATAGTAAGAGCCTGATGAGGGCAAATCCTAGACCTATCCCAGACCTAGCTTGCGTTATCGTCTAAAATATTGATCGAAACCAGGTTTAATTGACTGTTTCAGCGTGTTACCACATTACTACGTGATACAATGCAGAAACAGCCCAGGATCTAGCCATGAAGTATGAGAAATATGCGAAAGTATGAGCCTGATGGGGGCAAATCCTAGACGTAACCCAGACCTAACATGCGTTATCCTCTAGAATATTGATCGCAACCAGGTTTAATGGACTGTTTCTGTGTGGTACCACACAACTACGTGATCCAAACCAGAAAAAACCCAGGATCTGTTCAACAAGTATGTGAAAAACGCGAAAGTATGAGCCTGAATAGTGCAAATCCCAGACCTATCCCAGACCTAACTTGCGTTATCCTCTAAAATATTGATCCAAACCAGGTTTAATTGACTGTTTCAGTGTTGTACTTCATTACTACGTGATGCAATCCAGAAAAAGCCCAGGATCTAGCCATCAAGTATGAGAAATATGCGAAAGAATGAGCCTGATGAGAGCAAATCCCAGACCTAACCTAGACCTAACATGAATTATCCTCAAAAATATTTATCAAGACCAGGTTTAATTGATTGTTTCAGTGTGGTCCCACATTACTACGTGATCCAAACCAGAAAAACTCCAGGATCCGTTCAACAAGTATGTGAAGAATGCGAAAGTATGAGTCTGATGAGTGAAAATCCCAGGCCTGACCTAGACCTAACATGCGTTATCCTCTAAAATATTGATCGAAACCAGGTTTAATTGACTGTTTCAGTGTGATACCACATTACTACGTGATCCAATCCAGAAATAGCCCAGGATCTAGCCATGAAGTATGAGAAATATGCGAAAGTATGAGTCTGATGAGGGCAAATCCCAGACCTATCCCAGACCTAACATGCGTTATCCTCTAAAATATTTATCAAGACCAGGTTTAATGGACGGTTTCAGTGTGGTACCACAATACTACGTGTCCCAAACCAGAAAAAACCCAGGATCCGATCAACAAGTATGTGAAGAATGCGAAAGTATGAGTCTGATGAGTGAAAAAACCAGGCCTGACATAGACCTAACATGCGTTATCCTCTAAAATATTGAGCGAAACCAGGTTTAATGGACTGTTTCAGTGTGGTACCACACTACTACGGGATCCAAACCAGAAAAAACCCAGGATCTGTTCAACTAGTATGTGAAAAACGCGAAAGTATGAGCCTGATGAGGGCAAACCCCAGACCTATCCCTGACCTAACTTGCGTTATCCTCTAAAATATTGATCGAAACCAGGTTTAATCGACTGTTTCAGTGTGGAACCACATTACTACGTGATCCAAACCAGAAAAAAACCCAGGATCTTGTCAACGAGTATGTGAAGTGTGCGAAAGTATGAGTCTGATGAGGGCTAATCCCAGACCTATCCCAGACCTAGCTTGCGTTATCCTCTAAAATATTTATCGAAACCAGCTATAATTGACTGTTTCAGCGTGGTACCACATTACTACGTGATACAATGCAGAAACAGCCCAGGATCTAGCCATGAAGTATGAGAAATATGCGAAAGAATGAGCCTGATGAGAGCAAATCCCAGACCTAACCTAGACCTAACATGAGTTATCCTCTAAAATATTGAGCGAAACCGGGTTTAATGGACGGTTTCAGTGTGGTACCACATTACTACGTGATACAAACCAGAAAAAACCCAGGATCTGTTTAACAAGTATGTGAAAAACGCGAAACTGTGAGCCTGATGAGGGCAAACCTTAGTCCTAACCCAGACCTAAGATGCGTTATCCTCTAAAATATTTATCCAGAACAGGTTTCATTGAATGTTTCAGTGTGGTACCACTTTACTACGTGATCCAATCCAGAAATAGCCCAGGATCTAGCCATGAAGTATGAGAAATATGCGATAGTAAGAGCCTGATGAGGGCAAATCCTAGACCTATCCCAGACCTAACTTGCGTTATCCTCTAAAATATTGATCGAAACCAGGTTTAATTGACTGTTTCAGCGTGGTACCACATTACTACGTGATACAATGCAGAAACAGCCCAGGATCTAGCCATGAAGTATGAGAAATATGCGAAAGAATGAGCCTGATGAGAGCAAATCCCAGACCTAACCTAGACCTAACATGAGTTATCCTCTAAAATATTGAGCGAAACCAGGTTTAATGGACGGTTTCAGTGTGGTACCACATTACTACGTGATACAAACCAGAAAAAACCCAGGATCCGTTCAACAAGTATGTGAAGAATGCGAAAGTATGAGTCTGATGAGTGAAAATCCCATGCCTAACCTAGACCTAACATGCGTTATCCTCAAAAATATTGATCGAAACCTGGTTTAATCGACTGTTTCAGTTTGGTACCACATTACTATGTGATCCAAACCAGAAAATAACCCAGGATCTGTTCAACGAGTATGTGAAGTGTGCGTAAGTATGAGTCTGATGAGGGCAAATCCCAGACCTATTCCAGACCTAACTTGCGTTATCCTCTAAAATATTGATCGAAACTAGGTTTAACCGACTGTTTTAGTGTGGAACCACATTACTACGTGATCCAAACCAGAAAAAACCCAGGATCAGTTCAACAAGTATGCGAAGAATGCGAAAGTATGAGTCTGATGAGTGAAAATCCCAAGCCTAACCTAGACCTAACATGCGTTATCCTCAAAAATATTGATCAAAACCTGGTTTAATCGGCTGTTTCAGAGTGGTACCACATTACTAGTGATCCAAACCAGAAAATAACCCAGGATCTGTTCAACGAGTATGTGAAGTGTGCGAAAGTATGAGTCTGATGAGGGCAAATCCCAGACCTATCCCAGACCTAACATGCGTTATCCTCTAAAATTTTTATCAAGACCAGGTTTAATAGATTGTTTCAGTGTGGACCCACATTACGACGTGTTCCAAACCAGAAAAAACCCAGGATCCGTTCAACAAGTATGTGAAGAATGCGAAAGTATGAGTCTGATGAGGGCAAATCCCAGACCTATCCCAGACCTAACTTGCGTTATCCTCTAAAATATTGATCGAAACCAGGTTTAATCGTCTGTTTCAGTGTGGAAACACATTACTACGTGATCCAAACCAGAAAAAAACCCAGGATCTTGCCATCGAGTATGTGAAGTGTGCGAAAGTATGAGTCTGATGAGGGCTAATCCCAGACCTATCCCAGACCTAACTTGCGTTATCCTCTAAAATATTGATCGAAACCAGGTTTCATTGACTGTTTTAGTGTGGTACCACATTACTACGTGATCCAAACCAGAAAAAACCCAGGATCTGTTCAACAAGTATGTGAAAAACGCGAAAGTATGAGCCTGATGAGGGCAAATCCCAGACCTATCCCAGACCTAACTTGCGTTATCCTCTAAAATATTGATCGAAACCAGCTTTAATTGACTGTTTCAGCGTGGTACCACATTACTACGTGATACAATGCAGAAACAGCCCAGGATCTAGCCATGAAGTATGAGAAATATGCGAAAGAATGAGCCTGATGAGAGCAAATCCCAGACCTAACCTAGACCTAACATGAGTTATCCTCTAAAATATTGAGCGAAACCGGGTTTAATGGACGGTTTCAGTGTGGTACCACATTACTACGTGATCCAAACCAGAAAAAACCCAGGATCTGTTCAACAAGTATGTGAAAAACGCGAAAGTATGAGCCTGATGAGGGCAAATCCCAGACCTATCCCAGACCTAACTTGCGTTATCCTCTAAAATATTGATCGAAACCAGGTTTCATTGACTGTTTCAGTGTGGTACCACATTACTACGTGATCCAATCCAGAAATAGCCCAGGATCTAGCCATGAAGTATGAGAAATATGCGAAAGTATGAGTCTGATGAGGGCAAATCCCAGACCTATCCCAGACCTAACATGCGTTATCCTCTAAAATATTTATCAAGACCAGGTTCAATTGATTGTCTCAGTGCGGTCCCACATTACTACGTGATCCAAACCAGAAAAAACCCAGGATCCGTTCAACAAGTATGTGAAGAATGCGAAAGTATGGGTCTGATGAGTGAAAATCCCAGAACTAACCTAGACCTAACATGCGTTATCCTCTAAAATATTGATCCAAACCAGGTTTAATGGACTGTTTCAGTGTGGAACCACGCTACTACGTGATCCAAGCCAGAAAAAACCCAGGATCTGTTCAACAAGTATGTGAAAAACGCGAAAGTATGAGCCTGATGAGGGCAAATCCCAAACCTATCCCAGACCTAACTTGCGTTACCCTCTAAAATATTGATCGAAAACAGGTTTAATTGACAGTTTCAGTGTGGTACCACACTACTACGTGATCCAATCCAGAAATAGCCCAGGATCTAGCCATGAAGTATGAGAAATATGCGATAGTAAGTGCCTGATGAGGGCAAATCCTAGACCTATCCCAGACCTAACTTGCGTTATCCTCTAAAATATTGATCGAAACCAGGTTTACTTGACTGTTTCAGCGTGGTCCCACATTACTACGTGATCCAAACCAGAAAAACCCCAGGATCCGTTCAACAAGTATGTGAAGAATGCGAAAGTATGAGTCTGATGAGTGAAAATCCCAGGCCTGACCTAGACCTAACATGCGTTATCCTCTAAAATAGTGAGCGAAACCAGGTTTAATGGACTGTTTCAGTGTGGTACCACACTACTACGGGATCCAAACCAGAAAAAACCCAGGATCTGTTCAACAAGTATGTGAAAAACCCGAAAGTATGAGGCTGATGAGGGCAAATCCCAGACCTATCCCAGACCTAACTTGCGTTGTCCTCTAAAATATTGATGGAAACCAGGTTTAATTGACTGTTTCAGTGTTGTACTTCATTACTACGTGATGCAATCCAGAAAAAGCCCAGGATCTAGCCATCAAGTATGAGAAATATGCAAAAGAATGAGCCTGATGAGAGCAAATCCCAGACCTAACCTAGACCTAACATGAATTATTGTCTAAAATATTGGTCGAAACCAGGTTTAATTGACTGTTTCAGTGAGGTCCCACATTACTACGTGATCCAAACCAGAAAAAACCCAGGATCCGCTCAACAAGTATGTGAAAAACGCGAAACTGTGAGCCTGATGAGGGCAAATCTTAGACCTAAACCAGACCTAAGATGCGTTAGCCTCTAAAATATTTATCCAGACCAGGTTTCATTGAATGTTTCAGTGTGGTACCACTTTACTACGTGATCCAATCCAGAAATAGCCCAGGAGCTAGCCATGAAGTATGAGAAATATGCGAAAGTATGAGCCTGATGAGGGCAAATCCTAGACCTAACCCAGACCTAACATGCGTTATCCTCTAAAATATTTATCAAGACCAGGTTTAATTGATTGTTTCAGTGTGGTCCCACATTACTACGTGATCCAAACCAGAAAAACCCCAGGATCCGTTCAACAAGTATGTGAAGAATGCGAAAGTATGAGTCTGATGAGTGAAAATCCCATGCCTGACCTAGACCTAACATGCGTTATCCTCTAAAATAATGAGCGGAACCAGGTTTAATGGACTGTTTCAGTGTGGTACCACACTACTACGGGATCCAAACCAGAAAAAACCCAGGATCTGTTCAACAAGTATGTGAAAAACCCGAAAGTATGAGCCTGATGAGGGCAAATCCCAGACCTATCCCAGACCTAACTTGCGTTGTCCTCTAAAATATTGATGGAAACCAGGTTTAATTGACTGCTTCAGTGTTGTACTTCATTACTACGCGATGCAATCCAGAAAAAGCCCAGGATCTAGCCATCAAGTATGAGAAATATGCGAAAGAATGAGCCTGATGAGAGCAAATCCCAGACCTAACCTAGACCTAACATGAATTATTCTCTAAAATATTGGTCGAAACCAGGTTTAATTGACTGTTTCAGTGTGGTCCCACATTACTACGTGATCCAAACCAGAAAAAACCCAGGATCCGTTCAACAAGTATGTGAAAAACGCGAAACTGTGAGCCTGATGAGGGCAAATCTTAGACCTAACCCAGACCTAAGATGCGTTATTCTCTAAAATATTTATCCAGACCAGGTTTCATTGAATGTTTCAGTGTGGTACCACTTCACTACGTGATCCAATCCAGAAATAGCCCAGGATCTAGCCATGAAGTATGAGAAATATGCGAAAGTATGAGCCTGATGAGGGCAAATCCTAGACCTAACCCAGACCTAACATGCTTTATCCTCTAAAATATTTATCAAGACCAGGTTTAATTGAATGTTTCAGTGTGGTACCACGTTACTACGTGAACCAAACCCGAAAAACCCCAGGATCCGTTCAACAAGTATGTGAAGAATGCGAAAGTATGAGTCTGATGAGTGAAAATCCCAGGACTGACCTAGACCTAACATGCGTTATCCTCTAAAATAATGAGCGAAACCAGGTTTAATGGACTGTTTCAGTGTGGTACAACACTACTACGGGATCCAAACCAGAAAAAACCCAGGATCTGTTCAACAAGTATGTGAAAAACGCGAAAGTATGAGGCTGATGAGGGCAAATCCCAGACCTATCCCAGACCTAACTTGCGTTGTCCTCTAAAATATTGATGGAAACCAGGTTTAATTGACTGTTTCAGTGTTGTACTTCATTACTACGTGATGCAATCCAGAAAAAGCCCAGGATCTAGCCATCAAGTATGAGAAATATGCGAAAGAATGAGCCTGATGAGAGCAAATCCCAGACCTAACCTAGACCTAACATGAATTATTCTCTAAAATATTGGTCGAAACCAGGTTTAATTGACTGTTTCAGTGAGGTCCCACATTACTACGTGATCCAAACCAGAAAAAACCCAGGATCCGCTCAACAAGTATGTGAAAAACGCGAAACTGTGAGCCTGATGAGGGCAAATCTTAGACCTAACCCAGACCTAAGATGCGTTAGCCTCTAAAATATTTATCCAGACCAGGTTTCATTGAATGTTTCAGTGTGGTACCACTTTACTACGTGATCCAATCCAGAAATAGCCCAGGATCTAGCCATGAAGTATGAGAAATATGCGAAAGTATGAGCCTGATGAGGGCAAATCCTAGACCTAACCCAGACCTAACATGCGTTATCCTCTAAAATATTTATCAAGACCAGGTTTAATTGAATGTTTCAGTGTGGTACCACGTTACTACGTGAACCAAACCAGAAAAACCCCAGGATCCGTTCAACAAGTATGTGAAGAATGCGAAAGTATGAGTCTGGTGAGTGAAAATCCCAGGACTGACCTAGACCTAACATGCGTTATCCTCTAAAATAATGAGCGAAACCAGGTTTAATGGACTGTTTCAGTGTGGTACAACACTAGTACGGGATCCAAACCAGAAAAAACCCAGGATCTGTTCAACAAGTATGTGAAAAACGCGAAAGTATGAGCCTGATGAGGGCAAATGCCAGACCTATCCCAGACCTAACTTGCGTTGTCCTCTAAAGTATTGATGGAAACCAGGTTTAATTGACTGTTTCAGTGTTGTACTTCATTGCTACGTGATGCAATCCAGAAAAAGCCCAGGATATAGCCATCAAGTATGAGAAAAATGCGAAAGTATGAGTCCGATGAGTGAAAATCCCAGGCCTAACCTAGACCTAACATGCGTTATCCTCAAAAATATTGATCGAAACCTGGTTTAATTGACTGTTTCAGTGTGGTCCCACATTACTACGTGATCCAAACCAGAAAAACCCCAGTATCCGTTCAACAAGTATGTGAAGAATGTGAAAGTATGAGTCTGATGAGTGAAAATCCCAGGCCTGACCTAGACCTAACATGCGTTATCCTCTAAAATATTGATGGAAACCAGGTTTCAATGACTGTTTCAGTGTGCTACAACATTACTACGTGATGCAATCCAGAAATAGCCCAGGATCTAGCCATCAAGTATGAGAAATATGCGAAAGAATGAGCCTGATGGAAGCAAATCCCAGACCTAACCTAGACCTAACATGCGCTATCCTCTAAAATATTGAGCGAAACCAGGTTTAATGGACTGTTTCAGTGTGGTACCACACTACTTCGTGATCCAAACCAGAGAAAGCCCAGGATCTGTTCAAGAAGTATGTGAAAAACGCTAAACTGTGACCCTGATGAGGGCAAATCTTAGACCTAACCCAGACCTAAGATGCGTTATCCTCTAAAATATTTATCCAGACCAGGTTTCATTGAATGTTTCAGTGTGGTACCACTTTACTACGTGATCCAATCCAGGAATAGCCCAGGATCTAGCCATGAAGTATGAGAAATATGCGAAAGTAAGAGCCTGATGAGGGTAAATCCTAGACCTATCCCAGACCGAACTTGCGTTATCCTCTAAAATATTGATCGAAACCAGGTTTAATTGACTGTTTCAGCGTGGTACCACATTACTACGTGTTACAATCCAGAAACAGCCCAGGATCTAGCCATGAAGTATGAGAAATATGCGAAAGTATGAGCCTGATGAGGGCAAATCCTAGACCTAACCCAGACATAACATGCGTTATCCTCTAAAATATTTATCAAGAACAGGTTGAATTGATTGTTTCAGTGTGGTCCCACATTACTACGTGATCCAAACCAGAAAAAACACAGTATCTGTTCAACATGTATGGGAAATATGCGAAAGAATGAGCCTGATGTGAGCAAATCCCAGACCTAACCTAGACCTAACATGAATTATTCTATAAAATATTGATCGAAACCAGGTTTACTTGACTGCTTCAGTGTGGTCCCACATTACTACGTGATCCAAACCAGAAAAAACCCAGGATCCGTTCAACAAGTATGTGAAGAATGCGAAAGTATGAGTCTGATGAGGGAAAATCCCAGGCCTAACCTAGACCTAACATGCGTTATCCTCTAAAATATTGATCGAAACCAGGTTTAGTCGACTGTTCAGTGTGGTCCCACATAACTACGTGAGCCAAACCAGAAAAAACCCAGGATCCGTTCAACAAGTATGTGAAGAATGCGAAAGTATGAGTCTGATGAGGTCAAATCCCAGACCTATCCCAGACTTAACTTGCGTTATCCTCTAAAATGTTGATCGAAACCAGGTTTAATTGACTGTTTCAGCGTGGTACCACATTACTACGTGATACCATCCAGAAACAGACCAGGATCTAGCCATGAAGTATGAGAAATATGCGAAAGTATGAGCCTGATAAGGGCAAATCCTAGACCTAACCCAAACCTAACATGCGTTGTCCTCTAAAATATTTATCAAGACCAGGTTTAATTGAATGTTTCAGTGTGGTACCACATTACTACGTGAACCAAACCAGAAAAAACCCTGGATCCGTTCAACAAGTATGTTAAAACTGCGACAGTATGACCCTGATGAGGGCAAATCCCAGACATATCCCAGACCTAACTTCCGTTGTCCTCTAAGATATTGATGGAAACCTGGTTTAATTGACAGTTTCCGTGTTGTACTTCATTACTACGTGATGCAATCCAGAAAAAGCCCAGGATCTAGCCATCAAGTTTGAGAAATATGCGAAAGAATAAGCCTGATGAGGGCAAATCCCAGACCTAACCTAGACCTAACATGAATTATTCTTAAAATATTGATCGAAACCAGGTTTCATTGAATGTATCAGTGTGGTACCACATTACTACGTGATCCAAACCAGAAAAAACCCAGGATCAGTTCTACAAGTATGTGAAATATGCGAAAGTAAGAGCCTGATGAGGGTAAATCCTAGACCTATCCCAGACCTAACTTGCGTTATCCTCTAAAATATTGATCGAAACCAGGTTTAATTGTCTGTTTCAGCGTGGTACCACATTACTACGTGTTACAATCCAGAAACAGCCCAGGATCTAGCCATGAAGTATGAGAAATATGCGAAAGTATGAGCCTGATGAGGGCAAATCCTAGACCTAACCCAGACCTAATATGCGTTATCCTCTAAAATATTTATCAAGATCAGGTTGAATTGATTGTTTCAGTGTGGTCCCACATTACTACGTGATCCAAACCAGAAAAAACACAGGATCCGTTCAACAAGTATGTGAAGAATGCGAAAGTATGAGTCTGATGAGGGAAAATCCCAGACCTATCCCAGACTTAACTTGCGTTATCCTCTAAAATATTTATCGAAACCAGGTTTAATCGACTGTTTCAGCGTGGTACCACATTACTACGTGATACAATCCAGAAACAGACCAGGATCTAGCCATGAAGTATGAGAAATATGCGAAAGTATGAGCCTGATGAGGGCAAATCCTAGACCTATCCCAAACCTAACATGCGTTATCCTCTAAAATATTTATCAAGACCAGGTTTAATTGAATGTTTCAGTGTGGTACCACATTACTACGTGAACCAAACCAGAAAAAACCCTGGATCCGTTCAACAAGTATGTGAAGAATGCGAAAGTATGAGTCTGATGAGGTAAAATCCCAGACCTATCCCAGACTTAACTTGCGTTATCCTCTAAAATATTGATCGAAACCAGGTTTAATCGACTGTTTCAGTGTGGTACCACATTACTACGTGATCCAAACCAGAAAAAACCCAGGATCCGTTCTACAAGTATGTGAATAATGCGAAAGTATGAGTCTGATGAGTGAAAATCCCAGACCTATCCCAGACCTAACTTGCGTTTTCCTCTAAAATATTGATCGAAACCAGGTTTAATGGACTGTTTCTGTGTGGTACCACACAACTACGTGATCCAAACCAGAAAAAACCCAGGATCTGTTCAACAAGTATGTGAAGAATGCGAAAGTATGAGTCTGATGAGGGAAAATCCCAGACCTATCCCAGACTTAACTTGCGTTATCCTCTAAAATATTTATCGAAACCAGGTTTAATCGACTGTTTCAGCGTGGTACCACATTACTACGTGATACAATCCAGAAACAGACCAGGATCTAGCCATGAAGTATGAGAAATATGCGAAAGTATGAGCCTGATGAGGGCAAATCCTAGACCTAACCCAGACCTAACATGCGTTATCCTCTAAAATATTTATCAAGACCAGGTTTAATTTAATGTTTCAGTGTGGTACCACGTTACTACGTGAACCAAACCAGAAAAACCCCAATATCCGTTCAACAAGTATGTGAAGAATGCGAAAGTATGAGTCTGATGAGTGAAAATCCCATGCCTAAACTAGACCTTACATGCGTTATCCTCAAAAATATTGATCGAAACCAGGTTTAATCGACTGTTTCAGCGTAGAAACACATTACTACGTGATCCAAACCAGAAAAAAACCCAGGATCTTGTCATCGAGTATGTGAAGTGTGCGAAAGTATGAGTCTGATGAGGGCTAATCCCAGACCTATCCCAGACCTAACTTGCGTTATCCTCTAAAATATTGATCGAAACCAGGTTTAATTGACTGTTTTAGTGTGGTACCACATTACTACGTGTTCCAAACCAGAAAAAACCCAGGATCTGTTCAACAAGTATGTGAAAAACGCGAAACTGTGAGCCTGATGAGGGCAAATCTTAGACCTAACCCAGACCTAAGATGCGTTATCCTCTAAAATATTTATCCAGACCAGGTTTCATTGAATGTTTCAGTGTGACACCACTTTACTACGTGATCCAATCCAGCAATAGCCCAGGATCTAGCCATGAAGTATGAGAAATATGCGATAGTAAGAGCCTGATGAGGGCAAATCCTAGACCTCGCCCAGACCTAACTTCCGTTATCGTCTAAAATATTGATCGAAACCAGGTTTAATTGACTGTTTCAGCGTGTTACCACATTACTACGTGATACAATGCAGAAACAGCCCAGGATCTTGCCATGAAGTATGAGAAATATGCGAAAGTATGAGCCTGATGGGGGCAAATCCTAGACGTAACCCAGACATAACATGCGTTATCCTCTAAAATATTGATCGCAACCAGGTTTAATGGACTGTTTCTGTGTGGTACCGCACAACTACGTGATCCAAACCAGTAAAAACCCAGGATCTGTTCAACAAGTATGTGAAAAACGCGAATGTATGAGTCTGATGAGGGCAAATCCCAGAACTATCCCAGACCTAACTTGCGTTATCGTCTAAAATATTGATCGAAACCAGGTTTAATTGACTGCTTCAGTGTGGTACCACATTACTACGTGATCCAATCCAGAAATAGCCCAGGATCTAGCCATGAAGTATGAGAAATATGCGAAAGTATGAGTCTCATGAGGGCAAATCCCAGACCTATCCCAGACCTAACATGCGTTATCCTCTAAAATATTTATCAAGACCAGGTTTAATTGATTGTCTCAGTGTGGTCCCACATTACTACGTGATCCAAACCAGAAAAAACCCAGGATCCGTTCAACAAGTATGTGAAGAATGCGAAAGTATGGGTCTGATGAGTGAAAATCCCAGAACTAACCTAGACCTAACATGCGTTATCCTCTAAAATATTGATCCAAACCAGGTTTAATGGACTGTTTCAGTGTGGAACCACACTACTACGTGATCCAAGCCAGAAAAAACCCAGGACCTGTTCAACAAGTATGTGAAAAACGCGAAAGTATGAGCCTGATGAGGGCAAATCCCAAACCTATCCCAGACCTAACTTGCGTTACCCTCTAAAATATTGATCGAAACCAGGTTTAATTGACAGTTTCAGTGTGGTACCACACTACTACGTGATCCAATCCAGAAATAGCCCAGGATCAAGCCATGAAGTATGAGAAATATGCGATAGTAAGAGCCTGATGAGAGCAAATCCTAGACCTATCCCAGACCTAACTTGCGTTATCGTCTAAAATATTGATCGAAACCAGGTTTAATTGACTGTTTGAGCGTGGTCCCACATTACTACGTGATCCAAACCAGAAAATCCCCAGGATCCGTTCAACAAGTATGTGAAGAATGCGAAAGTATGAGCCGGATGAGGGCAAATCCCAGACCTATCCCAGAACTAACTTGCGTTGTCCTCTAAAATATTGATGGAAACCAGGTTTAATTGACTGTTTCAGTGTTGTACTTCATTACTACGTGATGCAATCCAGAAAAAGCCCAGGATCTAGCCATCAAGTATGAGAAATATGAGAAAGAATGAGCCTGATGAGGGCAAATCTTAGACCTAACCCAGACCTAAGATGCGTTATCCTCTAAAATATTTATCCAGACCAGGTTTCATTGAATGTTTCAGTGTGGTACCACTTTACTACGTGATCCAATCCAGAAATAGCCCAGGATCTAGCCATGAAGTATGAGAAATATGCGAAAGTATGAGCCTGATGAGGGCAAATCCTAGACCTAACCCAGACCTAACATGGGTTATCCTCTAAAATATTTATCAAGACCAGGTTTAATTGATTGTTTCACTGTGGACCCACATTACGACGTGTTCCAAACCAGAAAAAACCCTGGATCCGTTCAACAAGTATGTGAAGAATGCGAAAGTATGAGTCTGATGAGTGAAAATCCCATGCCTAACCTAGACCTAACATGCGTTATCCTCAAAAATATTGATCGAAACCTGGTTTAATCGACTGTTTCAGTGTGGTACCACATTACTATGTGATCCAAACCAGAAAATAACCCAGGATCTGTTCAACGAGTATGTGAAGTGTGCGAAAGAATGATTCTGATGAGGGCAAATCCCAGACCTATCCCAGACCTAAGATGCGTTATCCTCTAAAATATTGATCGAAACCAGGTTTAATTGACAGTTTCAGTGTGGTACCACATTACTACGTGATCCAATCCAGAAATAGCCCAGGATCTGTTCAACAAGTATGTGAAAAACGCGAAAGTATGAGCCTGATGAGGGCAAATCCCAGACCTATCCCAGACCTAACTTGCGTTATCCTCTAAAATATTGATCGAAACCAGGTTTAATTAACTGTTTCAGTGTGGTACCACATTACTACGTGATCCAATCCAGAAATAGCCCAGGATCTAGCCATGAAGTATGAGAAATATGCGAAAGTATGAGTCTGATGAGGGCAAATCCCAGACCTATCCCAGACCTAACATGCGTTATCCTCTAAAATATTTATCAAGACCAGGTTTAATTGATTGCTTCAGTGTGGTCCCACATTACTACGTGATCCAAACCAGAAAAAACCCAGGATCCGTTCAACAAGTATGTGAAGAATGCGAAAGTATGGGTCTGATGAGTGAAAATCCCAGAACTAACCTAGACCTAACATGCGTTATCCTCTAAAATATTGATCCAAACCAGGTTTAATGGATTGTTTCAGTGTGGAACCACACTACTACGTGATCCAAGCCAGAAAAAACCCAGGATCTGTTCAACAAGTATGTGAAAAACGCGAAAGTATGAGCCTGATGAGGGCAAATCCCAGACCTATCCCAGACCTAACTAGCGTTATCCTCTAAAATATTGATCGAAACCAGGTTTAATTGACAGTTTCAGTGTGGTATCACATTACTACGTGATCCAATCCAGAAATAGCCCAGGATCTAGCCATGAAGTATGAGAAATATGCGAAAGTATGAGGCTGACGAGGGCAAATCCTAGACCTAACCCAGACCTAACATGCGTTATCCTCTAAAATATTTATCAAGACCAGGTTTAATTGATTGTTTCAGTGTGGTCCCACATTGCTAAGTGATCCAAACCAGAAAAACCTCAGGATCCGTTCAACAAGTATGTGAAGAATGCGAAAGTATGAGTCTGATGAGTGAAAATCCCAGAACTAACCTAGACCTAACATGCGTTATCCTCTAAAATAATGAGCGAAACCAGGTTTAATGGACTGTTTCAGTGTGGTACCACACTACTACGGGATCCAAACCAGAAAAAACCCAGGATCTGTTCAACAAGTATGTGAAAAACCCGAAAGTATGAGCCTGATGAGGGCAAATCCCAGACCTATCCCAGACCTAACTTGCGTTGTCCTCTAAAATATTGATGGAAACCAGGTTTAATTGACTGTTTCAGTGTTGTACTTCATTACTACGTGATGCAATCCAGAAAAAGCCCAGGATCTAGCCATCAAGTATGAGAAATATGCGAAAGAATGAGCCTGACGAGGGCAAATCCTAGACCTAACCCAGACCTAACATGCGTTATCCTCTAAAATATTTATCAAGACCAGGTTTAATTGATTGTTTCAGTGTGGTCCCACATTGCTACGTGATCCAAACCAGAAAAACCTCCGGATCCGTTCAACAAGTATGTGAAGAATGCGAAAGTATGAGTCTGATGAGTGAAAATCCCAGGCCTGACCTAGACCTAACATGCGTTATCCTCAAAAATATTGATCGAAACCTGGTTTAATCGACTGTTTCAGTGTGGTACCACATTACTATGTGATCCAAACCAGAAAATAACCCAGGATCTGTTCAACGAGTATGTGAAGTGTGCGAAAGTATGTTTCTGATGAGGGCAAATCCTAGACCTATCCCAGACCTAACTTGCGTTATCCTCTAAAATATTGATCGAAACCAGGTTTAATCGACTGTTTCAGTGTAGAAACACATTACTACGTGATCCAAACCAGAAAAAAACCCAGGATCTTGTCATCGAGTATGTGAAGTGTGCGAAAGTATGAGTCTGATGAGGGCTAATCCCAGACCTATCCCAGACCTAACTTGCGTTATCCTCTAAAATATTGATCGAAACCAGGTTTAATCGACTGTTTCAGTGTGGAAACACATTACTACGTGATCCAAACCAGAAAAAAACCCAGGATCTGTTCAACAAGTATGTGAAAAACGCGAAACTGTGAGCCTGATGAGGGCAAATCTTAGACCTAACCCAGACCTAAGATGCGTTATCCTCTAAAATATTGATCGAAACCAGGTTTAATTGACAGTTTCAGTGTGGTACCACATTACTACGTGATCCAATCCAGAAATAGCCCAGGATCTGTTCAACAAGTATGTGAAAAACGCAAAAGTATGAGCCTGATGAGGGCAAGTCCCAGACCTATCCCAGACCTAACTTGCGTTATCCTCTAAAATATTGATCGAAACCAGGTTTAATTGACTGTTTCAGTGTGGTACCACATTACTACGGTATCCAATCCAGAAATAGCCCAGGATCTAGCCATGAAGTATGAGAAATATGCGAAAGTATGAGTCTGATGAGGGCAAAACCAGACCTATCCCAGACCTAACATGCGTTATCCTCTAAAATATTTATCAAGACCAGGTTTAATTGATTGTTTCAGTGTGGTCCCACATTACTACGTGATCCAAACCAGAAAAAACCCAGGATCCCTTCAACAAGTATGTGAATAATGCGAAAGTATGGGTCTGATGAGTGAAAATCCCAGGCCTGACCTAGACCTAACATGCGTTATCCTCTAAAATAATGAGCGAAACCAGGTTTAATGGACTGTTTCTGTGTGGTACCACACAACTACGTGATCCAAACCAGAAAAAACCCAGGATCTGTTCAACAAGTATGTGAAAAACGCGAAAGTATGAGCCTGAATAGGGCAAATCCCAGACCTATCCCAGACCTAACTTGCGTTATCCTCTAAAATATTGATCCAAACCAGGTTTAATTGACTGTTTCAGTGTTGTACTTCATTACTACGTGATGCAATCCAGAAAAAGCCCAGGATCTAGCCATCAAGTATGAGAAATATGCGAAAGAATGAGCCTGATGAGAGCAAATCCCAGACCTAACCTAGACCTAACATGAATTATCCTCAAAAATATTTATCAAGACCAGGTTTAATTGATTGTTTCAGTGTGGTCCCACATTACTACGTGATCCAAACCAGAAAAACCCCAGGATCCGTTCAACAAGTATGTGAAGAATGCGAAAGTATGAGTCTGATGAGTGAAAATCCCAGGCCTGACCTAGACCTAACATGCGTTATCCTCTAAAATAATGAGCGAAACCAGGTTTAATGGACTGTTTCTGTGTGGTACCACACAACTACGTGATCCAAACCAGAAAAAACCCAGGATCTGTTCAACAAGTATGTGAAAAACGCGAAAGTATGAGCCTGAATAGGGCAAATCTCAGACCTATCCCAGACCTAACTTGCGTTATCCTCTAAAATATTGATCCAAACCAGGTTTAATTGACTGTTTCAGTGTTGTACTTCATTACTACGTGATGCAATCCAGAAAAAGCCCAGGATCTAGCCATCAAGTATGAGAAATATGCGAAAGAATGAGCCTGATGAGAGCAAATCCCAGACCTAACCTAGACCTAACATGAATTATCCTCAAAAATATTTATCAAGACCAGGTTTAATTGATTGTTTCAGTGTGGTCCCACATTACTACGTGATCCAAACCAGAAAAACCCCAGGATCCGTTCAACAAGTATGTGAAGAATGCGAAAGTATGAGTCTGATGAGTGAAAATCCCAGGCCTGACCTAGACCTAACATGCGTTATCCTCTCAAATAATGAGCGAAACCAGGTTTAATGGACTGTTTCAGTGTGGTACCACACTACTACGGGATCCAAACCAGAAAAAACCCAGGATCTGTTCAACAAGTATGTGAAAAACCCGAAAGTATGAGCCTGATGAGGGCAAATCCCAGACCTATCCCAGACCTAACTTGCGTTGTCCTCTAAAATATTGATGGAAACCAGGTTTAATTGACTGTTTCAGTGTTGTACTTCATTACTACGTGATGCAATCCAGAAAAAGCCCAGGATCTAGCCATCAAGTATGAGAAATATGCGAAAGAATGAGCCTGATGAGAGCAAATCCCAGACCTAACCTAGACCTAACATGAATTATCCTCGAAAATATTGATCGAAACCAGGTTTAATCGACTGTTTCAGTGTAGAAACACATTACTACGTGATCCAAACCGGAAAAAAACCCAGGATCTTGTCATCGAGTATGTGAAGTGTGCGAAAGTATGAGTCTGATGAGGGCTAATCCCAGACCTATCCCAGACCTAACTTGCGTTATCCTCTAAAATATTGATCGAAACCAGGTTTAATTGACTGTTTTAGTGTGGTACCACATTACTACGTGATCCAAACCAGAAAAAACCCAGGATCTGTTCAACAAGTATGTGAAAAACGCGAAACTGTGAGCCTGATGAGGGCAAATCTTAGACCTAACCCAGGCCTAAGATGCGTTATCCTCTAAAACATTTATCCAGACCAGGTTTCATTGAATGTTTCAGTGTGATACCACTTTACTACGTGAACCAATCCAGAAATAGCCCAGGATCTAGCCATGAAGTATAAGAAATATGCGATAGTAAGAGCCTGATGAGGGCAAATCCTAGACCTATCCCAGACCTAGCTTGCGTTATCGTCTAAAATATTGATCGAAACCAGGTTTAATTGACTGTTTCAGCGTGTTACCACATTACTACGTGCTACAATGCAGAAACAGCCCAGGATCTAGCCATGAAGTATGAGAAAGATGCGAAAGTATGAGCCTGATGGGGGCAAATCCTAGACGTAACCCAGACCTAACATGCGTTATCCTCTAGAATATTGATCGCAACCAGGTTTAATGGACTGTTTCTGTGTGGTACCACACAACTACGTGATCCAAACCAGAAAAAACCCAGGATCTGTTCAACAAGTATGTGAAAAACGCGAAAGTATGAGCCTGAATAGGGCAAATCCCAGACCTATCCCAGACCTAACTTGCGTTATCCTCTAAAATATTGATCGAAACCAGGTTTAATTGACTGTTTCAGTGTGGTCCCACATTACTACGTGATCCAAACCAGAAAAAACCCAGGATCCGTTCAACAAGTATGTGAAGAATGCGAAAGTATGGGTCTGATGAGTGAAAATCCCAGACCTAACCTAGACCTAACATGCGTTATCCTCTAAAATATTGATCGAAACCAGGTTTAATTGACTGCTTCAGTGTGATACCACATTACTACGTGATCCAATCCAGAAATAGCCCAGGATCTAGCCATGAAGTATGAGAAATATGCGAAAGTATGAGTCTGATGAGGGCAAATCCCAGACCTATCCCAGACCTAACATGCGTTATCCTCTAAAATATTTATCAACACCAGGTTTAATGGACGGTTTCAGTGTGGTACCACATTACTACGTGACCCAAACCAGAAAAAACCCAGGATCCGATCAACAAGTATGTGAAGAATGCGAAAGTATGAGTCTGATGAGTGAAAAAACCAGGCCTGACATAGACCTAACATGCGTTATCCTCTAAAATATTGAGCGAAACCAGGTTTAATGGACTGTTTCAGTGTGGTACCACACTACTACGGGATCCAAACCAGAAAAAACCCAGGATCTGTTCAACTAGTATGTGAAAAACGCGAAAGTATGAGCCTGATGAGGGCAAACCCCAGACCTATCCCTGACCTAACTTGCGTTATCCTCTAAAATATTGATCGAAACCAGGTTTAATCGACTGTTTCAGTGTGGAACCACATTACTACGTGATCCAAACCAGAAAAAAACCCAGGATCTTGTCAACGAGTATGTGAAGTGTGCGAAAGTATGAGTCTGATGAGGGCTAATCCCAGACCTATCCCAGACCTAGCTTGCGTTATCCTCTAAAATATTTATCGAAACCAGCTTTAATTGACTGTTTCAGCGTGGTACCACATTACTACGTGATACAATGCAGAAACAGCCCAGGATCTAGCCATGAAGTATGAGAAATATGCGAAAGAATGAGCCTGATGAGAGCAAATCCCAGACCTAACCTAGACCTAACATGAGTTATCCTCTAAAATATTGAGCGAAACCGGGTTTAATGGACGGTTTCAGTGTGGTACCACATTACTACGTGATACAAACCAGAAAAAACCCAGGATCTGTTTAACAAGTATGTGAAAAACGCGAAAGTGTGAGCCTGATGAGGGCAAACCTTAGTCCTAACCCAGACCTAAGATGCGTTATCCTCTAAAATATTTATCCAGAACAGGTTTCATTGAATGTTTCAGTGTGGTACCACTTTACTACGTGATCCAATCCAGAAATAGCCCAGGATCTAGCCATGAAGTATGAGAAATATGCGATAGTAAGAGCCTGATGAGGGCAAATCCTAGACCTATCCCAGACCTAACTTGCGTTATCCTCTAAAATATTGATCGAAACCAGGTTTAATTGACTGTTTCAGCGTGGTACCACATTACTACGTGATACAATGCAGAAACAGCCCAGGATCTAGCCATGAAGTATGAGAAATATGCGAAAGAATGAGCCTGATGAGAGCAAATCCCAGACCTAACCTAGACCTAACATGAGTTATCCTCTAAAATATTGAGCGAAACCAGGTTTAATGGACGGTTTCAGTGTGGTACCACATTACTACGTGATACAAACCAGAAAAAACCCAGGATCCGTTCAACAAGTATGTGAAGAATGCGAAAGTATGAGTCTGATGAGTGAAAATCCCATGCCTAACCTAGACCTAACATGCGTTATCCTCAAAAATATTGATCGAAACCTGGTTTAATCGACTGTTTCAGTTTGGTACCACATTACTATGTGATCCAAACCAGAAAATAACCCAGGATCTGTTCAACGAGTATGTGAAGTGTGCGTAAGTATGAGTCTGATGAGGGCAAATCCCAGACCTATTCCAGACCTAACATGCGTTATCCTCTAAAATATTGATCGAAACTAGGTTTAACCGACTGTTTTAGTGTGGAACCACATTACTACGTGATCCAAACCAGAAAAAACCCAGGATCAGTTCAACAAGTATGCGAAGAATGCGAAAGTATGAGTCTGATGAGTGAAAATCCCAAGCCTAACCTAGACCTAACATGCGTTATCCTCAAAAATATTGATCAAAACCTGGTTTAATCGACTGTTTCAGAGTGGTACCACATTACTAGTGATCCAAACCAGAAAATAACCCAGGATCTGTTCAACGAGTATGTGAAGTGTGCGAAAGTATGAGTCTGATGAGGGCAAATCCCAGACCTATCCCAGACCTAACATGCGTTATCCTCTAAAATTTTTATCAAGACCAGGTTTAATAGATTGTTTCAGTGTGGACCTACATTACGACGTGTTCCAAACCAGAAAAAACCCAGGATCCGTTCAACAAGTATGTGAAGAATGCGAAAGTATGAGTCTAATGAGTGAAAATCCCATGCCTAACCTAGACCTAACATGCGCTATCTTCAAAAATATTGATCGAAACCTGGTTTAATCGACTGTTTCAGTGTGGTACCACATTACTATGTGATCCAAACCAGAAAATAACCCAGGATCTGTTCAACGAGTATGTGAAGTGTGCGAAAGTATGAGTCTGATGAGGGCAAATCCCAGACCTATCCCAGACCTAACATGCGTTATCCTCTAAAATTTTTATCAAGACCAGGTTTAATAGATTGTTTCAGTGTGGACCCACATTACGACGTGTTCCAAACCAGAAAAAACCCAGGATCCGTTCAACAAGTATGTGAAGAATGCGAAAGTATGAGTCTGATGAGTGAAAATCCCATGCCTAACCTAGACCTAACATGCGTTATCCTCAAAAATATTGATCGAAACCTGGTTTAATCGACTGTTTCAGTGTGGTACCACATTACTATGTGATCCAAACCAGAAAATAACCCAGGATCTTTTCAACGAGTATGTGAAGTGTGCGAAAGTATGAGTCTGATGAGGGCAAATCCCAGACCTATCCCAGACCTAACTTGCGTTATCCTCTAAAATATTGATCGAAACCAGGTTTAATCGTCTGTTTCAGTGTGGAAACACATTACTACGGGATCCAAACCAGAAAAAACCCAGGATCTGTTCAACAAGTATGTGAAAAACCCGAAAGTATGAGCCTGATGAGGGCAAATCCCAGACCTATCCCAGACCTAACTTGCGTTGTCCTCTAAAATATTGATGGAAACCAGGTTTAATTGACTGTTTCAGTGTTGTACTTCATTACTACGTGATGCAATCCAGAAAAAGCCTAGGATCTAGCCATCAAGTACGAGAAATATGCGAAAGAATGAGCCTGATGAGAGCAAATCCCAGACCTAACCTAGACCTAACATGAATTATCCTCAAAAATATTGATCGAAACCAGGTTTAATCGACTGTTTCAGTGTAGAAACACATTACTACGTGATCCAAACCAGAAAAAAACCCAGGATCTGTTCAACAAGTATGTGAAAAACGCGAAAGTATGAGCCTGAATAGTGCAAATCCCAGACCTATCCCAGACCTAACTTGCGTTATCCTCTAAAATATTGATCGAAACCAGGTTTAATTGACTGTTTTAGTGTGGTACCACATTACTACGTGATCCAAACCAGAAAAAACCCAGGATCTGTTCAACAAGTATGTGAAAAACGCGAAACTGTGAGCCTGATGAGGGCAAATCTTAGACCTAACCCAGACCTAAGATGGGTTATCCTCTAAAATATTTATCCAGACCAGGTTTCATTGAATGTCTCAGTGTGATACCACTTTACTACGTGAACCAATCCAGAAATAGCCCAGGATCTAGCCATGAAGTATGAGAAATATGCGATAGTAAGAGCCTGATGAGGGCAAATCCTAGACCTATCCCAGACCTAGCTTGCGTTATCGTCTAAAATATTGATCGAAACCAGGTTTAATTGACTGTTTCAGCGTGTTACCACATTACTACGTGATACAATGCAGAAACAGCCCAGGATCTAGCCATGAAGTATGAGAAATATGCGAAAGTATGAGCCTGATGGGGGCAAATCCTAGACGTAACCCAGACCTAACATGCGTTATCCTCTAGAATATTGATCGCAACCAGGTTTAATGGACTGTTTCTGTGTGGTACCGCACAACTACGTGATCCAAACCAGAAAAAACCCAGGATCTGTTCAACAAGTATGTGAAAAACGCGAAAGTATGAGCCTGAATAGTGCAAATCCCAGACCTATCCCAGACCTAACTTGCGTTATCCTCTAAAATATTGATCCAAACCAGGTTTAATTGACTGTTTCAGTGTTGTACTTCATTACTACGTGATGCAATCCAGAAAAAGCCCAGGATCTAGCCATCAAGTATGAGAAATATGCGAAAGAATGAGCCTGATGAGAGCAAATCCCAGACCTAACCTAGACCTAACATGAATTATCCTCAAAAATATTTATCAAGACCAGGTTTAATTGATTGTTTCAGTGTGGTCCCACATTACTACGTGATCCAAACCAGAAAAACTCCAGGATCCGTTCAACAAGTATGTGAAGAATGCGAAAGTATGAGTCTGATGAGTGAAAATCCCAGGCCTGACCTAGACCTAACATGCGTTATCCTCTAAAATAATGAGCGAAACCAGGTTTAATGGACTGTTTCAGTGTGGTACCACACTACTACGGGATCCAAACCAGAAAAAACCCAGGATCTGTTCAACAAGTATGTGAAAAACCCGAAAGTATGAGCCTGATGAGGGCAAATCCCAGACCTATCCCAGACCTAACTTGCGTTGTCCTCTAAAATATTGATGGAAACCAGGTTTAATTGACTGTTTCAGTGTTGTACTTCATTACTACGTGATGCAATCCAGAAAAAGCCCAGGATCTAGCCATCAAGTATGAGAAATATGCGAAAGAATGAGCCTGATGAGAGCAAATCCCAGACCTAACCTAGACCTAACATGAATTATCCTCGAAAATATTGATCGAATCCAGGTTTAATCGACTGTTTCAGTGTAGAAACACATTACTACGTGATCCAAACCGGAAAAAAACCCAGGATCTTGTCATCGAGTATGTGAAGTGTGCGAAAGTATGAGTCTGATGAGGGCTAATCCCAGACCTATCCCAGACCTAACTTGCGTTATCCTCTAAAATATTGATCGAAACCAGGTTTAATTGACTGTTTTAGTGTGGTACCACATTACTACGTGATCCAAACCAGAAAAAACCCAGGATCTGTTCAACAAGTATGTGAAAAACGCGAAACTGTGAGCCTGATGAGGGCAAATCTTAGACCTAACCCAGACCTAAGATGCGTTATCCTCTAAAACATTTATCCAGACCAGGTTTCATTGAATGTTTCAGTGTGATACCACTTTACTACGTGAACCAATCCAGAAATAGCCCAGGATCTAGCCATGAAGTATAAGAAATATGCGATAGTAAGAGCCTGATGAGGGCAAATCCTAGACCTATCCCAGACCTAGCTTGCGTTATCGTCTAAAATATTGATCGAAACCAGGTTTAATTGACTGTTTCAGCGTGTTACCACATTACTACGTGCTACAATGCAGAAACAGCCCAGGATCTAGCCATGAAGTATGAGAAATATGCGAAAGTATGAGCCTGATGGGGGCAAATGCTAGACGTAACCCAGACCTAACATGCGTTATCCTCTAGAATATTGATCGCAACCAGGTTTAATGGACTGTTTCTGTGTGGTACCACACAACTACGTGATCCAAACCAGAAAAAACCCAGGATCTGTTCAACAAGTATGTGAAAAACGCGAAAGTATGAGCCTGAATAGGGCAAATCCCAGACCTATCCCAGACCTAACTTGCGTTATCCTCTAAAATATTGATCGAAACCAGGTTTAATTGACTGTTTCAGTGTGGTCCCACATTACTACGTGATCCAAACCAGAAAAAACCCAGGATCCGTTCAACAAGTATGTGAAGAATGCGAAAGTATGGGTCTGATGAGTGAAAATCCCAGACCTAACCTAGACCTAACATGCGTTATCCTCTAAAATATTGATCGAAACCAGGTTTAATTGACTGTTTCAGTGTGATACCACATTACTACGTGATCCAATCCAGAAATAGCCCAGGATCTAGCCATGAAGTATGAGAAATATGCGAAAGTATGAGTCTGATGAGGGCAAATCCCAGACCTATCCCAGACCTAACATGCGTTATCCTCTAAAATATTTATCAAGACCAGGTTTAATGGACGGTTTCAGTGTGGTACCACATTACTACGTGACCCAAACCAGAAAAAACCCAGGATCCGATCAACAAGTATGTGAAGAATGCGAAAGTATGAGTCTGATGAGTGAAAAAACCAGGCCTGACATAGACCTAACATGCGTTATCCTCTAAAATATTGAGCGAAACCAGGTTTAATGGACTGTTTCAGTGTGGTACCACACTACTACGGGATCCAAACCAGAAAAAACCCAGGATCTGTTCAACTAGTATGTGAAAAACGCGAAAGTATGAGCCTGATGAGGGCAAACCCCAGACCTATCCCTGACCTAACTTGCGTTATCCTCTAAAATATTGATCGAAACCAGGTTTAATCGACTGTTTCAGTGTGGAACCACATTACTACGTGATCCAAACCAGAAAAAAACCCAGGATCTTGTCAACGAGTATGTGAAGTGTGCGAAAGTATGAGTCTGATGAGGGCTAATCCCAGACCTATCCCAGACCTAGCTTGCGTTATCCTCTAAAATATTTATCGAAACCAGCTTTAATTGACTGTTTCAGCGTGGTACCACATTACTACGTGATACAATGCAGAAACAGCCCAGGATCTAGCCATGAAGTATGAGAAATATGCGAAAGAATGAGCCTGATGAGAGCAAATCCCAGACCTAACCTAGACCTAACATGAGTTATCCTCTAAAATATTGAGCGAAACCGGGTTTAATGGACGGTTTCAGTGTGGTACCACATTACTACGTGATACAAACCAGAAAAAACCCAGGATCTGTTTAACAAGTATGTGAAAAACGCGAAACTGTGAGCCTGATGAGGGCAAACCTTAGTCCTAACCCAGACCTAAGATGCGTTATCCTCTAAAATATTTATCCAGAACAGGTTTCATTGAATGTTTCAGTGTGGTACCACTTTACTACGTGATCCAATCCAGAAATAGCCCAGGATCTAGCCATGAAGTATGAGAAATATGCGATAGTAAGAGCCTGATGAGGGCAAATCCTAGACCTATCCCAGACCTAACTTGCGTTATCCTCTAAAATATTGATCGAAACCAGGTTTAATTGACTGTTTCAGCGTGGTACCACATTACTACGTGATACAATGCAGAAACAGCCCAGGATCTAGCCATGAAGTATGAGAAATATGCGAAAGAATGAGCCTGATGAGAGCAAATCCCAGACCTAACCTAGACCTAACATGAGTTATCCTCTAAAATATTGAGCGAAACCAGGTTTAATGGACGGTTTCAGTGTGGTACCACATTACTACGTGATACAAACCAGAAAAAACCCAGGATCCGTTCAACAAGTATGTGAAGAATGCGAAAGTATGAGTCTGATGAGTGAAAATCCCATGCCTAACCTAGACCTAACATGCGTTATCCTCAAAAATATTGATCGAAACCTGGTTTAATCGACTGTTTCAGTTTGGTACCACATTACTATGTGATCCAAACCAGAAAATAACCCAGGATCTGTTCAACGAGTATGTGAAGTGTGCGTAAGTATGAGTCTGATGAGGGCAAATCCCAGACCTATTCCAGACCTAACTTGCGTTATCCTCTAAAATATTGATCGAAACTAGGTTTAACCGACTGTTTTAGTGTGGAACCACATTACTACGTGATCCAAACCAGAAAAAACCCAGGATCAGTTCAACAAGTATGCGAAGAATGCGAAAGTATGAGTCTGATGAGTGAAAATCCCAAGCCTAACCTAGACCTAACATGCGTTATCCTCAAAAATATTGATCAAAACCTGGTTTAATCGACTGTTTCAGAGTGGTACCACATTACTAGTGATCCAAACCAGAAAATAACCCAGGATCTGTTCAACGAGTATGTGAAGTGTGCGAAAGTATGAGTCTGATGAGGGCAAATCCCAGACCTATCCCAGACCTAACATGCGTTATCCTCTAAAATTTTTATCAAGACCAGGTTTAATAGATTGTTTCAGTGTGGACCCACATTACGACGTGTTCCAAACCAGAAAAAACCCAGGATCCGTTCAACAAGTATGTGAAGAATGCGAAAGTATGAGTCTGATGAGGGCAAATCCCAGACCTATCCCAGACCTAACTTGCGTTATCCTCTAAAATATTGATCGAAACCAGGTTTAATCGTCTGTTTCAGTGTGGAAACACATTACTACGTGATCCAAACCAGAAAAAAACCCAGGATCTTGCCATCGAGTATGTGAAGTGTGCGAAAGTATGAGTCTGATGAGGGCTAATCCCAGACCTATCCCAGACCTAACTTGCGTTATCCTCTAAAATATTGATCGAAACCAGGTTTCATTGACTGTTTTAGTGTGGTACCACATTACTACGTGATCCAAACCAGAAAAAACCCAGGATCTGTTCAACAAGTATGTGAAAAACGCGAAAGTATGAGCCTGATGAGGGCAAATCCCAGACCTATCCCAGACCTAACTTGCGTTATCCTCTAAAATATTGATCGAAACCAGCTTTAATTGACTGTTTCAGCGTGGTACCACATTACTACGTGATACAATGCAGAAACAGCCCAGGATCTAGCCATGAAGTATGAGAAATATGCGAAAGAATGAGCCTGATGAGAGCAAATCCCAGACCTAACCTAGACCTAACATGAGTTATCCTCTAAAATATTGAGCGAAACCGGGTTTAATGGACGGTTTCAGTGTGGTACCACATTACTACGTGATACAAACCAGAAAAAACCCAGGATCTGTTTAACAAGTATGTGAAAAACGCGAAACTGTGAGCCTGATGAGGGCAAATCTTAGACCTAACCCAGACCTAAGATGCGTTATCCTCTAAAATATTTATCCAGACCAGGTTTCATTGAATGTTTCAGTGTGACACCACTTTACTACATGATCCAGTCCAGAAATAGCCCAGGATCTAGCCATGAAGTATGAGAAATATGCGATAGTAAGAGCCTGAGGAGGGCAAATCCTAGACCTCGCCCAGACCTAACTTCCGTTATCGTCTAAAATATTGATCGAAACCAGGTTTAATTGACTGTTTCAGCGTGTTACCACATTACTACGTGATACAATGCAGAAACAGCCCAGGATCTAGCCATGAAGTATGAGAAATATGCGAAAGTATGAGCCTGATGGGGGCAAATCCTAGACGTAACCCAGACCTAACATGCGTTATCCTCTAAAATATTGATCGCAACCAGGTTTAATGGACTGTTTCTGTGTGGTACCGCACAACTACGTGATCCAAACCAGAAAAAACCCAGGATCTGTTCAACAAGTATGTGAAAAACGCGAAAGTATGAGCCTGATGAGGGCAAATCCCAGACCTATCCCAGACCTAACTTGCGTTATCCTCTAAAATATTGATCGAAACCAGGTTTCATTGACTGTTTCAGTGTGGTACCACATTACTACGTGATCCAATCCAGAAATAGCCCAGGATCTAGCCATGAAGTATGAGAAATATGCGAAAGTATGAGTCTGATGAGGGCAAATCCCAGACCTATCCCAGACCTAACATGCGTTATCCTCTAAAATATTTATCAAGACCAGGTTCAATTGATTGTCTCAGTGCGGTCCCACATTACTACGTGATCCAAACCAGAAAAAACCCAGGATCCGTTCAACAAGTATGTGAAGAATGCGAAAGTATGGGTCTGATGAGTGAAAATCCCAGAACTAACCTAGACCTAACATGCGTTATCCTCTAAAATATTGATCCAAACCAGGTTTAATGGACTGTTTCAGTGTGGAACCACGCTACTACGTGATCCAAGCCAGAAAAAACCCAGGATCTGTTCAACAAGTATGTGAAAAACGCGAAAGTATGAGCCTGATGAGGGCAAATCCCAAACCTATCCCAGACCTAACTTGCGTTACCCTCTAAAATATTGATCGAAAACAGGTTTAATTGACAGTTTCAGTGTGGTACCACACTACTACGTGATCCAATCCAGAAATAGCCCAGGATCTAGCCATGAAGTATGAGAAATATGCGATAGTAAGTGCCTGATGAGGGCAAATCCTAGACCTATCCCAGACCTAACTTGCGTTATCCTCTAAAATATTGATCGAAACCAGGTTTACTTGACTGTTTCAGCGTGGTCCCACATTACTACGTGATCCAAACCAGAAAAACCCCAGGATCCGTTCAACAAGTATGTGAAGAATGCGAAAGTATGAGTCTGATGAGTGAAAATCCCAGGCCTGACCTAGACCTAACATGCGTTATCCTCTAAAATAGTGAGCGAAACCAGGTTTAATGGACTGTTTCAGTGTGGTACCACACTACTACGGGATCCAAACCAGAAAAAACCCAGGATCTGTTCAACAAGTATGTGAAAAACCCGAAAGTATGAGGCTGATGAGGGCAAATCCCAGACCTATCCCAGACCTAACTTGCGTTGTCCTCTAAAATATTGATGGAAACCAGGTTTAATTGACTGTTTCAGTGTTGTACTTCATTACTACGTGATGCAATCCAGAAAAAGCCCAGGATCTAGCCATCAAGTATGAGAAATATGCAAAAGAATGAGCCTGATGAGAGCAAATCCCAGACCTAACCTAGACCTAACATGAATTATTGTCTAAAATATTGGTCGAAACCAGGTTTAATTGACTGTTTCAGTGAGGTCCCACATTACTACGTGATCCAAACCAGAAAAAACCCAGGATCCGCTCAACAAGTATGTGAAAAACGCGAAACTGTGAGCCTGATGAGGGCAAATCTTAGACCTAAACCAGACCTAAGATGCGTTAGCCTCTAAAATATTTATCCAGACCAGGTTTCATTGAATGTTTCAGTGTGGTACCACTTTACTACGTGATCCAATCCAGAAATAGCCCAGGAGCTAGCCATGAAGTATGAGAAATATGCGAAAGTATGAGCCTGATGAGGGCAAATCCTAGACCTAACCCAGACCTAACATGCGTTATCCTCTAAAATATTTATCAAGACCAGGTTTAATTGATTGTTTCAGTGTGGTCCCACATTACTACGTGATCCAAACCAGAAAAACCCCAGGATCCGTTCAACAAGTATGTGAAGAATGCGAAAGTATGAGTCTGATGAGTGAAAATCCCATGCCTGACCTAGACCTAACATGCGTTATCCTCTAAAATAATGAGCGGAACCAGGTTTAATGGACTGTTTCAGTGTGGTACCACACTACTACGGGATCCAAACCAGAAAAAACCCAGGATCTGTTCAACAAGTATGTGAAAAACCCGAAAGTATGAGCCTGATGAGGGCAAATCCCAGACCTATCCCAGACCTAACTTGCGTTGTCCTCTAAAATATTGATGCAAACCAGGTTTAATTGACTGCTTCAGTGTTGTACTTCATTACTACGCGATGCAATCCAGAAAAAGCCCAGGATCTAGCCATCAAGTATGAGAAATATGCGAAAGAATGAGCCTGATGAGAGCAAATCCCAGACCTAACCTAGACCTAACATGAATTATTCTCTAAAATATTGGTCGAAACCAGGTTTAATTGACTGTTTCAGTGTGGTCCCACATTACTACGTGATCCAAACCAGAAAAAACCCAGGATCCGTTCAACAAGTATGTGAAAAACGCGAAAATGTGAGCCTGATGAGGGCAAATCTTAGACCTAACCCAGACCTAAGATGCGTTATTCTCTAAAATATTTATCCAGACCAGGTTTCATTGAATGTTTCAGTGTGGTACCACTTCACTACGTGATCCAATCCAGAAATAGCCCAGGATCTAGCCATGAAGTATGAGAAATATGCGAAAGTATGAGCCTGATGAGGGCAAATCCTAGACCTAACCAGACCTAACATGCTTTATCCTCTAAAATATTTATCAAGACCAGGTTTAATTGAATGTTTCAGTGTGGTACCACGTTACTACGTGAACCAAACCCGAAAAACCCCAGGATCCGTTCAACAAGTATGTGAAGAATGCGAAAGTATGAGTCTGATGAGTGAAAATCCCAGGACTGACCTAGACCTAACATGCGTTATCCTCTAAAATAATGAGCGAAACCAGGTTTAATGGACTGTTTCAGTGTGGTACAACACTACTACGGGATCCAAACCAGAAAAAACCCAGGATCTGTTCAACAAGTATGTGAAAAACGCGAAAGTATGAGTCTGATGAGGTCAAATCCCAGACCTATCCCAGACTTAACTTGCGTTATCCTATAAAATATTGATCGAAACCAGGTTTAATCGACTGTTTCAGCTTGGTGCCACATTACTACGTGATACAATCCAGAAACAGCCCAGGATCTAGCCATGAAGTATGAGAAATATGCGAAAGTATGAGCCTGATGAGGGCAAATCCTAGACCTAACCCAAACCTAACATGCGTTATCCTCTAAAATATTTATCAAGACCAGGTTTAATTGAATGTTTCAGTGTAGTAACACATTACTACGTGAACCAAACCAGAAAAAACCCAGGATCCGTTCAACAAGTATGTTAAAACTGCGACAGTATGACCCTGATAAGGGCAAATCCCAGGCCTAACCTAGACCTAACATGCGTTGTCCTCTAGAATATTGATGGAAACCAGGTTTAATTGACTGTTTCAGTGTTGTACTTCATTACTACGTGATGCAATCCAGAAAAAGCCCAGGCTCTAGCGATCAAGTATGAGAAATATGCGAAAGAATGAGCCTGATGGGAGCAAATCCCAGACCTAACCTAGACCTAACATGAATTATTCTCTAAAATATTGATCAAAACCAGGTTTATTGGACTGTTTCAGTGTGGTCCCACATTACTACGTGATCCAAACCAGAAATAACCCAGGATCCGTTCAACAAGTATGTGAAGAATGCGAAAGTATGAGTCTGATGAGTGAAAATCCCAGGCCTAACCTAGACCTAACATGCGTTATCCTCTAAAATATTTATCAAGACCAGGTTTAATTGAATGTTTCAGTGTGGTTCCACAATACTACGTGATCCAAACTAGAAAAAACACAGGATCCGTACAACAAGTATGTGAAGAATGCGAAAGTATGAGTCTGATCAGTGAAAATCTCAGGCCTTACCTAGACCTAACTTGCGTTGTCCTCTAAAATATTGTTGGAAACCAGGTTTCATTGACTGTTTCAGTGTGGTACCACACTACTTCCTGATCCAAACCAGAGAAAGCCCAGGATCTGTTCAAGAAGTATGTGAAAAACGCTAAACTGTGAGCCTGATGAGGGCAAATCTTAGACCTAACCCAGACCTAAGATGCGGTGTCCTCTAAAATATTTATCCAGACCAGGTTTCATTGAATGTTTCAGTGTGGTACCACTTCACTACCTGATACAATCCAGAAACAGCCCAGGATCTAGCCATGAAGTATGAGAAATATGCGAAAGTATGAGCCTGATGAGGGCCAAACCTCAGACCTAACCCAAACCTTACATGCGTTATCCTCTAATATATTTATGTAGAAAAGGTTTAATTGAATGTTTCAGTGTGGTACCACATTACTACGTGAACCAAACCAGAAAAAACCCAGGATCCGTTCAACAAGTATGTTAAAACTGCCACAGTATGACTCTGATGAGGGCAAATCCCAGGCCTAACCTAGACCTAACATGCGTTGTCCTCTAGAATATTGATGGAAACCAGGTTTCATTGACTGTTTCAGTGTGGTACTACATTAATACGTGATGCAATCCAGAAAAAGCCCAGGATCTAGCCATCAAGTATGAGAAATATGCGAAAGAATGAGTCTGATGAGAGCAAATCCCAGACCTAACCTAGACCTAACATGCGTTATCCTCTAAAATATTGATCGAAACCAGGTTTAATTGACTGTTTCAGCGTGGTACCACATTACTACGTGATCCAATCCAGAAACAGCCCAGGATCTAGCCATGAAGTATGAGAAATATGCGAAAGTATGAGCCTGATGAGGGCAAATCCTAGACCTAACCCAGACCTAACATGCGTTATCCTCTAAAATATTTATCAAGATCAGGTTTAATTGATTGTTTCAGTGTGGTCCCACATTACTACGTGATCCAAACCAGAAAAAACCCAGGATCTGTTCATCATGTATGAGAAATATGCGAAAGAATGAGCCTGATGAGGTCAAATCCCAGACCTATCCCAGACTTAACTTGCGTTATCCTCTAAAATATTGATCGAAACCAGGTTTAATCGACTGTTTCAGCGTGGTGCCACATTACTACGTGATACAATCCAGAATCAGCCCAGGATCTAGCCATGAAGTATGAGAAATATGCGAAAGTATGAGCCTGATGAGGGCAAATCCTAGACCTAACCCAAACCTAACATGCGTTATCCTCTAAAATATTTATCAAGAAAAGGATTAATTGAATGTTTCAGTGTGGTACCACATTACTGCGTGAACCAAACCAGAAAAACCCAGGATCCGTTCAACAAGTATGTTAAAACTGCGACAGTATGACCCTGATGAGGGCAAATCCCAGGCCTAACCTAGACCTAACATGCGTTGTCCTCTAGAATATTGATGGAAACCAGGTTTAATTGACTGTTTCTGTGTTGTACTTCATTACTACGTGATGCAATCCAGAAAAAGCCCAGGATCTAGCCATAAAGTATGAGAAATATGCGAAAGAATGAGCCTGATGAGAGCAAATCCCAGACCTAACCTAGACCTAACATGCGTTATCCTCTAAAATAATGATCGAAACCTGGTTTAATTGACTGTTTCAGTGTGGTCCCACATTACTACGTGATCCAAACCAGAAATAACCCAGGATCCGTTCAACAAGTATGTGAAGAATGCGAAAGTATGAGCCTGATGAGGGCAAATCCTAGACCTAACCCAAACCTAACATGCGTTATCCTCTAAAATATTTATCAAGACCAGGTTTAATTGAATGTTTCTGTGTGGTACCACAATACTACGTGATCCAAACCAGAAAAAACCCAGGATCCGTTCAACAAGTATGTGAAGAATGCGAAAGTATGAGTCTGATCAGTGAAAATCTGAGGCCTTACCTAGACCTAACTTGCGTTGTCCTCTAAAATATTGTTGGAAACCAGGTTTCATTGACTGTCTCATTGTGGTACTACATTACTACGTGATGCAATCCAGAAAAAGCCCAGGATCTAGCCATCCAGTATGAGAAATATGCGAAAGAATGAGCCTGATGAGAGCAAATTCCAGACCTAACCTAGACCTAACATGCGTTATCCTCTAAAATATTGAGCGAAACCAGGTTTAATGGACTGTTTCAGTGTGGTACCACACTACTACGTGATCCAAACCAGAAAAAGCCCAGGATCTGTTCAACATGTATGAGAAATATGCGAAAGAATGAGCCTGATGAGAGTTAATCCCAGACCACACTTAGACCTAACATGAATTATTCTCTAAAATATTGATCGAAACCAGGTTTACTTGACCGTTTCAGTGTGGTCCCACATTACTACCTGATCCAAACCAGAAGAAACCCAGGATCTGTTCAACAAGTATGTGAAAAACGCGAAAGTATGAGTCTGATGAGGTCAAATCCCAGACCTATCCCAGACTTAACTTGCGTTATCCTATAAAATATTGATCGAAACGAGGTTTAATCGACTGTTTCTGCGTGGTGCCACAGTACTACGTGATACAATCCAGAAACAGCCCAGGATCTAGCCATGAAGTATGAGAAATATGCGAAAGTATGAGCCTGATGAGGGCAAATCTTAGACCTAACCCAGACCTAAGATGCGGTGTCCTCTAAAATATTTATCCAGACCAGGTTTCATTGAATGTTTCAGTGTGGTACCACTTTACTACCTGATACAGTCCAGAAACAGCCCAGGATCTAGCCATGAAGTATGAGAAATATGCGAAAGTATGAGCCTGATGAGGGCCAAACCTCAGACCTAACCCAAACCTTACATGCGTTATCCTCTAAAATATTTATGAAGAAAAGGTTTAATTGAATGTTTCAGTGTGGTACCACATTACTACGTGAACCAAACCAGAAAAAACCCAGGATCCGTTCAACAAGTATGTTAAAACTGCCACAGTATGACTCTGATGAGGGCAAATCCCAGGCCTAACCTAGACCTAACATGCGTTGTCCTCTAGAATATTGATGGAAACCAGGTTTCATTGAATGATTCAGTGTGGTACCACTTTACTACGTGATCCAATCCAGAAATAGCCCAGGATCTAGCCATGAAGTATGAGAAATATGCGAAAGTAAGAGCCTGATGAGGGCAAATCCTAGACCTATCCCAGACCTAACTTGCTTTATCCTCTAAAATATTGATCGAAACCAGGTTTAATTGACTGTTTCAGCGTGGTACCACATTACTACGTGATCCAATCCAGAAACAGCCCAGGATCTAGCCATGAAGTGTGAGAAATATGCGAAAGTATGAGTCTGATGAGGTCAAATCCCAGACCTATCCCAGACTTAACTTGCGTTATCCTCTAAAATATTGATCGAAACCAGGTTTAATCGACTGTTTCAGCGTGGTGCCACATTACTACGTGATCCAATCCAGAAATAGCCCAGGATCTAGCCATGAAGTATGAGAAATATGCGAAAGTATGAGCCTGATGGGAGCAAATCCCAGACCTAACCTAGACCTAACATGAATTATTCTCTAAAATATTGATCGAAACCTGGTTTAATTGACTGTTTCAGTGTGGTCCCACATTACTGCGTGACCCAAACCAGAAATAACCCAGGATCCGTTCAACAAGTATGCGAAGAATGCGAAAGTATGAGTCTGATGAGTGAAAATCCCAGGCCTAACGTAGACCTAACATGCGTTATCCTCTAAAATATTGATCCAAACCAGGTTTAATGGACTGTTTCAGCGTGGTACCACACTACTACGTGATCCAAACCAGAAAAAACCCAGGATCTGTTCAACAAGTATGTGAAAAACGCGAAAGTATGAGTCTGATGAGGTCAAATCCCAGACCTATCCCAGACTTAACTTGCGTTATCCTATAAAATATTGATCGAAACCAGGTTTAATCGACTGTTTCAGCTTGGTGCCACATTACTACGTGATACAATCCAGAAACAGCCCAGGATCTAGCCATGAAGTATGAGAAATATGCGAAAGTATGAGCCTGATGAGGGCAAATCCTAGACCTAACCCAAACCTAACATGCGTTATCCTCTAAAATATTTATCAAGACCAGGTTTAATTGAATGTTTCAGTGTAGTAACACATTACTACGTGAACCAAACCAGAAAAAACCCAGGATCCGTTCAACAAGTATGTTAAAACTGCGACAGTATGACCCTGATGAGGGCAAATCCCAGGCCTAACCTAGACCTAACATGCGTTGTCCTCTAGAATATTGATGGGAACCAGGTTTAATTGACTGTTTCAGTGTTGTACTTCATTACTACGTGATGCAATCCAGAAAAAGCCCAGGCTCTAGCGATCAAGTATGAGAAATATGCGTAAGAATGAGCCTGATGGGAGCAAATCCCAGACCTAACCTAGACCTAACATGAATTATTCTCTAAAATATTGATCGAAACCTGGTTTAATTGACTGTTTCAGTGTGGTCCCACATTACTGCGTGACCCAAACCAGAAATAACCCAGGATCCGTTCAACAAGTATGCGAAGAATGCGAAAGTATGAGTCTGATGAGTGAAAATCCCAGGCCTAACGTAGACCTAACATGCGTTATCCTCTAAAATATTGATCCAAACCAGGTTTAATGGACTGTTTCAGCGTGGTACCACACTACTACGTGATCCAAACCAGAAAAAACCCAGGATCTGTTCAACAAGTATGTGAAAAACGCGAAAGTATGAGTCTGATGAGGTCAAATCCCAGACCTATCCCAGACTTAACTTGCGTTATCCTATAAAATATTGATCGAAACCAGGTTTAATCGACTGTTTCAGCTTGGTGCCACATTACTACGTGATACAATCCAGAAACAGCCCAGGATCTAGCCATGAAGTATGAGAAATATGCGAAAGTATGAGCCTGATGAGGGCAAATCCTAGACCTAACCCAAACCTAACATGCGTTATCCTCTAAAATATTTATCAAGACCAGGTTTAATTGAATGTTTCAGTGTAGTAACACATTACTACGTGAACCAAACCAGAAAAAACCCAGGATCCGTTCAACAAGTATGTTAAAACTGCGACAGTATGACCCTGATAAGGGCAAATCCCAGGCCTAACCTAGACCTAACATGCGTTGTCCTCTAGAATATTGATGGAAACCAGGTTTAATTGACTGTTTCAGTGTTGTACTTCATTACTACGTGATGCAATCCAGAAAAAGCCCAGGCTCTAGCGATCAAGTATGAGAAATATGCGAAAGAATGAGCCTGATGGGAGCAAATCCCAGACCTAACCTAGACCTAACATGAATTATTCTCTAAAATATTGATCAAAACCAGGTTTATTGGACTGTTTCAGTGTGGTCCCACATTACTACGTGATCCAAACCAGAAATAACCCAGGATCCGTTCAACAAGTATGTGAAGAATGCGAAAGTATGAGTCTGATGAGTGAAAATCCCAGGCCTAACCTAGACCTAACATGCGTTATCCTCTAAAATATTTATCAAGACCAGGTTTAATTGAATGTTTCAGTGTGGTTCCACAATACTACGTGATCCAAACTAGAAAAAACACAGGATCCGTACAACAAGTATGTGAAGAATGCGAAAGTATGAGTCTGATCAGTGAAAATCTCAGGCCTTACCTAGACCTAACTTGCGTTGTCCTCTAAAATATTGTTGGAAACCAGGTTTCATTGACTGTTTCAGTGTGGTACCACACTACTTCCTGATCCAAACCAGAGAAAGCCCAGGATCTGTTCAAGAAGTATGTGAAAAACGCTAAACTGTGAGCCTGATGAGGGCAAATCTTAGACCTAACCCAGACCTAAGATGCGGTGTCCTCTAAAATATTTATCCAGACCAGGTTTCATTGAATGTTTCAGTGTGGTACCACTTCACTACCTGATACAATCCAGAAACAGCCCAGGATCTAGCCATGAAGTATGAGAAATATGCGAAAGTATGAGCCTGATGAGGGCCAAACCTCAGACCTAACCCAAACCTTACATGCGTTATCCTCTAATATATTTATGTAGAAAAGGTTTAATTGAATGTTTCAGTGTGGTACCACATTACTACGTGAACCAAACCAGAAAAAACCCAGGATCCGTTCAACAAGTATGTTAAAACTGCCACAGTATGACTCTGATGAGGGCAAATCCCAGGCCTAACCTAGACCTAACATGCGTTGTCCTCTAGAATATTGATGGAAACCAGGTTTCATTGACTGTTTCAGTGTGGTACTACATTAATACGTGATGCAATCCAGAAAAAGCCCAGGATCTAGCCATCAAGTATGAGAAATATGCGAAAGAATGAGTCTGATGAGAGCAAATCCCAGACCTAACCTAGACCTAACATGCGTTATCCTCTAAAATATTGATCGAAACCAGGTTTAATTGACTGTTTCAGCGTGGTACCACATTACTACGTGATCCAATCCAGAAACAGCCCAGGATCTAGCCATGAAGTATGAGAAATATGCGAAAGTATGAGCCTGATGAGGGCAAATCCTAGACCTAACCCAGACCTAACATGCGTTATCCTCTAAAATATTTATCAAGATCAGGTTTAATTGATTGTTTCAGTGTGGTCCCACATTACTACGTGATCCAAACCAGAAAAAACCCAGGATCTGTTCATCATGTATGAGAAATATGCGAAAGAATGAGCCTGATGAGGTCAAATCCCAGACCTATCCCAGACTTAACTTGCGTTATCCTCTAAAATATTGATCGAAACCAGGTTTAATCGACTGTTTCAGCGTGGTGCCACATTACTACGTGATACAATCCAGAATCAGCCCAGGATCTAGCCATGAAGTATGAGAAATATGCGAAAGTATGAGCCTGATGAGGGCAAATCCTAGACCTAACCCAAACCTAACATGCGTTATCCTCTAAAATATTTATCAAGAAAAGGATTAATTGAATGTTTCAGTGTGGTACCACATTACTGCGTGAACCAAACCAGAAAAACCCAGGATCCGTTCAACAAGTATGTTAAAACTGCGACAGTATGACCCTGATGAGGGCAAATCCCAGGCCTAACCTAGACCTAACATGCGTTGTCCTCTAGAATATTGATGGAAACCAGGTTTAATTGACTGTTTCTGTGTTGTACTTCATTACTACGTGATGCAATCCAGAAAAAGCCCAGGATCTAGCCATAAAGTATGAGAAATATGCGAAAGAATGAGCCTGATGAGAGCAAATCCCAGACCTAACCTAGACCTAACATGCGTTATCCTCTAAAATAATGATCGAAACCTGGTTTAATTGACTGTTTCAGTGTGGTCCCACATTACTACGTGATCCAAACCAGAAATAACCCAGGATCCGTTCAACAAGTATGTGAAGAATGCGAAAGTATGAGCCTGATGAGGGCAAATCCTAGACCTAACCCAAACCTAACATGCGTTATCCTCTAAAATATTTATCAAGACCAGGTTTAATTGAATGTTTCTGTGTGGTACCACAATACTACGTGATCCAAACCAGAAAAAACCCAGGATCCGTTCAACAAGTATGTGAAGAATGCGAAAGTATGAGTCTGATCAGTGAAAATCTGAGGCCTTACCTAGACCTAACTTGCGTTGTCCTCTAAAATATTGTTGGAAACCAGGTTTCATTGACTGTCTCATTGTGGTACTACATTACTACGTGATGCAATCCAGAAAAAGCCCAGGATCTAGCCATCCAGTATGAGAAATATGCGAAAGAATGAGCCTGATGAGAGCAAATTCCAGACCTAACCTAGACCTAACATGCGTTATCCTCTAAAATATTGAGCGAAACCAGGTTTAATGGACTGTTTCAGTGTGGTACCACACTACTACGTGATCCAAACCAGAAAAAGCCCAGGATCTGTTCAACATGTATGAGAAATATGCGAAAGAATGAGCCTGATGAGAGTTAATCCCAGACCACACTTAGACCTAACATGAATTATTCTCTAAAATATTGATCGAAACCAGGTTTACTTGACCGTTTCAGTGTGGTCCCACATTACTACCTGATCCAAACCAGAAGAAACCCAGGATCTGTTCAACAAGTATGTGAAAAACGCGAAAGTATGAGTCTGATGAGGTCAAATCCCAGACCTATCCCAGACTTAACTTGCGTTATCCTATAAAATATTGATCGAAACGAGGTTTAATCGACTGTTTCTGCGTGGTGCCACAGTACTACGTGATACAATCCAGAAACAGCCCAGGATCTAGCCATGAAGTATGAGAAATATGCGAAAGTATGAGCCTGATGAGGGCAAATCCTAGACCTAACCCAAACCTAACATGCGTTATCCTATAAAATATTTATCAGGACCAGGTTTAAATGAATGTTTCAGTGTGGTAACACATTACTACGTGAACCAAACCAGAAAAAACCCAGGATCCGTTCAACAAGTATGTTAAAACTGCGACAGTATGACCCTGATGAGGGCAAATCCCAGGCCTAACCTAGACCTAACATGAATTATTCTCTAAAATATTGATCGAAACCTGGTTTAATTGACTGTTTCAGTGTGGTCCCACATTACTACGTGATCCAAACCCGAAATAACCCAGGATCCGTTCAACAAGTATGTGAAGAATGCGAAAGTATGAGTCTGATGAGTGAAAATCCCAGGCCTAACCTAGACCTAACATGCGTTATCCTCTAAAATATTGATCCAAACCAGGTTTAATGGACTGTTTCAGCGTGGTACCACACTGCTACGTGATCCAAACCAGAAAAAACCCAGGATCTGTTCAACAAGTATGTGAAAAACGCGAAAGTATGAGCCTGATGAGGGCAAATCCCAGACATATCCCAGACCTAACTAGCGTTGTCCTCTAAAATATTGATGGAAACCAGGTTTAATTGACTGTTTCAGTGTAGTAACACATTACTACGTGAGCCAAACCAGAAAAAACCCAGGATCCGTTCAACAAGTATGTTAAAACTGCGACAGTATGACCCTGATAAGGGCAAATCCCAGGCCTAACCTAGACCTAACATGCGTTGTCCTCTAGAATATTGATGGAAACCAGGTTTAATTGACTGTTTCAGTGTTGTACTTCATTACTACGTGATGCAATCCAGAAAAAGCCCAGGCTCTAGCGATCAAGTATGAGAAATATGCGAAAGAATGAGCCTGATGGGAGCAAATCCCAGACCTAACCTAGACCTAACATGAATTATTCTCTAAAATATTGATCAAAACCAGGTTTATTGGACTGTTTCAGTGTGGTCCCACATTACTACGTGATCCAAACCAGAAATAACCCAGGATCCGTTCAACAAGTATGTGAAGAATGCGAAAGTATGAGTCTGATGAGTGAAAATCCCAGGCCTAACCTAGACCTAACATGCGTTATCCTCTAAAATATTTATCAAGACCAGGTTTAATTGAATGTTTCAGTGTGGTTCCACAATACTACGTGATCCAAACTAGAAAAAACACAGGATCCGTACAACAAGTATGTGAAGAATGCGAAAGTATGAGTCTGATCAGTGAAAATCTCAGGCCTTACCTAGACCTAACTTGCGTTGTCCTCTAAAATATTGTTGGAAACCAGGTTTCATTGACTGTTTCAGTGTGGTACCACACTACTTCCTGATCCAAACCAGAGAAAGCCCAGGATCTGTTCAAGAAGTATGTGAAAAACGCTAAACTGTGAGCCTGATGAGGGCAAATCTTAGACCTAACCCAGACCTAAGATGCGGTGTCCTCTAAAATATTTATCCAGACCAGGTTTCATTGAATGTTTCAGTGTGGTACCACTTCACTACCTGATACAATCCAGAAACAGCCCAGGATCTAGCCATGAATTATGAGAAATATGCGAAAGTATGAGCCTGATGAGGGCCAAACCTCAGACCTAACCCAAACCTTACATGCGTTATCCTCTAATATATTTATGTAGAAAAGGTTTAATTGAATGTTTCAGTGTGGTACCACATTACTACGTGAACCAAACCAGAAAAAACCCAGGATCCGTTCAACAAGTATGTTAAAACTGCCACAGTATGACTCTGATGAGGGCAAATCCTAGACCTAACCCAAACCTAACATGCGTTATCCTATAAAATATTTATCAGGACCAGGTTTAAATGAATGTTTCAGTGTGGTAACACATTACTACGTGAACCAAACCAGAAAAAACCCAGGATCCGTTCAACAAGTATGTTAAAACTGCGACAGTATGACCCTGATGAGGGCAAATCCCAGGCCTAACCTAGACCTAACATGAATTATTCTCTAAAATATTGATCGAAACCTGGTTTAATTGACTGTTTCAGTGTGGTCCCACATTACTACGTGATCCAAACCCGAAATAACCCAGGATCCGTTCAACAAGTATGTGAAGAATGCGAAAGTATGAGTCTGATGAGTGAAAATCCCAGGCCTAACCTAGACCTAACATGCGTTATCCTCTAAAATATTGATCCAAACCAGGTTTAATGGACTGTTTCAGCGTGGTACCACACTGCTACGTGATCCAAACCAGAAAAAACCCAGGATCTGTTCAACAAGTATGTGAAAAACGCGAAAGTATGAGCCTGATGAGGGCAAATCCCAGACATATCCCAGACCTAACTTGCGTTGTCCTCTAAGATATTGATGGAAACCAGGTTTAATTGACTGTTTCAGTGTTGTACTTCATTACTACGTGATGCAATCCTGAAAAAGCCCAGGATCTAGCCATCAGGTATGAGAAATATGCGAAAGAATGAGCCTGATGAGAGCAAATCCCAGACTTAACCTAGACCTAACATGCGTTATCCTCTAAAATATTGAGCGAAACCAGGTTTAATGGACTGTTTCAGTGACGTACCACACTACTTCGTGATCCAAACCAGAAAAAGTCCAGGATCTGTTCAACTAGTATGTGAAAAACGCTAATCTGTGAGCCTGATGAGGGCAAATCTTAGACCTAACCCAGACATAAGATGCGTTATCCTCTAAAATATTTATCCAGACCAGGTTTCATTGAATGTTTCAGTGTGGTACCACTTTACTACGTGATCCAATCCAGAAATAGCCCAGGATCTAGCCATGAAGTATGAGAAATATGCGAAACTAAGAGCCTGATGAGGGCAAATCCTAGACCTATCCCAGACCTAACTTGCGTTATCCTCTAAATTATTGATCGAAACCAGGTTTAATTGACTGTTTCAGCGTGGTACTACATTACTACGTGATCCAATCCAGAAACAGCCCAGGATCTAGCCATGAAGTATGAGAAATATGCGAAAGTATGAGCCTGATGAGGGCAAATCCTAGACCTAACCCAAACCTAACATGCGTTATCCTCTAAAATATTTATCAAGAAAAGGATTAATTGAATGTTTCAGTGTGGTACCACATTACTGCGTGAACCAAACCAGAAAAACCCAGGATCCGTTCAACAAGTATGTTAAAACTGCGACAGTATGACCCTGATGAGGGCAAATCCCAGGCCTAACCTAGACCTAACATGCGTTGTCCTCTAGAATATTGATGGAAACCAGGTTTAATTGACTGTTTCTGTGTTGTACTTCATTACTACGTGATGCAATCCAGAAAAAGCCCAGGATCTAGCCATAAAGTATGAGAAATATGCGAAAGAATGAGCCTGATGAGAGCAAATCCCAGACCTAACCTAGACCTAACATGCGTTATCCTCTAAAATAATGATCGAAACCTGGTTTAATTGACTGTTTCAGTGTGGTCCCACATTACTACGTGATCCAAACCAGAAATAACCCAGGATCCGTTCAACAAGTATGTGAAGAATGCGAAAGTATGAGCCTGATGAGGGCAAATCCTAGACCTAACCCAAACCTAACATGCGTTATCCTCTAAAATATTTATCAAGACCAGGTTTAATTGAATGTTTCTGTGTGGTACCACAATACTACGTGATCCAAACCAGAAAAAACCCAGGATCCGTTCAACAAGTATGTGAAGAATGCGAAAGTATGAGTCTGATCAGTGAAAATCTGAGGCCTTACCTAGACCTAACTTGCGTTGTCCTCTAAAATATTGTTGGAAACCAGGTTTCATTGACTGTCTCAGTGTGGTACTACATTACTACGTGATGCAATACAGAAAAAGCCCAGGATCTAGCCATCCAGTATGAGAAATATGCGAAAGAATGAGCCTGATGAGAGCAAATTCCAGACCTAACCTAGACCTAACATGCGTTATCCTCTAAAATATTGAGCGAAACCAGGTTTAATGGACTGTTTCAGTGTGGTACCACACTACTACGTGATCCAAACCAGAAAAAGCCCAGGATCTGTTCAACATGTATGAGAAATATGCGAAAGAATGAGCCTGATGAGAGTTAATCCCAGACCACACTTAGACCTAACATGAATTATTCTCTAAAATATTGATCGAAACCAGGTTTACTTGACCGTTTCAGTGTGGTCCCACATTACTACCTGATCCAAACCAGAAGAAACCCAGGATCTGTTCAACAAGTATGTGAAAAACGCGAAAGTATGAGTCTGATGAGGTCAAATCCCAGACCTATCCCAGACTTAACTTGCGTTATCCTATAAAATATTGATCGAAACGAGGTTTAATCGACTGTTTCTGCGTGGTGCCACAGTACTACGTGATACAATCCAGAAACAGCCCAGGATCTAGCCATGAAGTATGAGAAATATGCGAAAGTATGAGCCTGATGAGGGCAAATCCTAGACCTAACCCAAACCTAACATGCGTTATCCTATAAAATATTTATCAGGACCAGGTTTAAATGAATGTTTCAGTGTGGTCCCACATTACTACGTGATCCAAACCCGAAATAACCCAGGATCCGTTCAACAAGTATGTGAAGAATGCGAAAGTATGAGTCTGATGAGTGAAAATCCCAGGCCTAACCTAGACCTAACATGCGTTATCCTCTAAAATATTGATCCAAACCAGGTTTAATGGACTGTTTCAGCGTGGTACCACACTGCTACGTGATCCAAACCAGAAAAAACCCAGGATCTGTTCAACAAGTATGTGAAAAACGCGAAAGTATGAGCCTGATGAGGGCAAATCCCAGACATATCCCAGACCTAACTTGCGTTGTCCTCTAAGATATTGATGGAAACCAGGTTTAATTGACTGTTTCAGTGTTGTACTTCATTACTACGTGATGCAATCCTGAAAAAGCCCAGGATCTAGCCATCAGGTATGAGAAATATGCGAAAGAATGAGCCTGATGAGAGCAAATCCCAGACTTAACCTAGACCTAACATGCGTTATCCTCTAAAATATTGAGCGAAACCAGGTTTAATGGACTGTTTCAGTGACGTACCACACTACTTCGTGATCCAAACCAGAAAAAGTCCAGGATCTGTTCAACTAGTATGTGAAAAACGCTAATCTGTGAGCCTGATGAGGGCAAATCTTAGACCTAACCCAGACATAAGATGCGTTATCCTCTAAAATATTTATCCAGACCAGGTTTCATTGAATGTTTCAGTGTGGTACCACTTTACTACGTGATCCAATCCAGAAATAGCCCAGGATCTAGCCATGAAGTATGAGAAATATGCGAAACTAAGAGCCTGATGAGGGCAAATCCTAGACCTATCCCAGACCTAACTTGCGTTATCCTCTAAATTATTGATCGAAACCAGGTTTAATTGACTGTTTCAGCGTGGTACTACATTACTACGTGATCCAATCCAGAAACAGCCCAGGATCTAGCCATGAAGTATGAGAAATATGCGAAAGTATGAGCCTGATGAGGGCAAATCCTAGACCTAACCCAGACCTAACATGCGTTATCCTCTAAAATATTTATCAAGATCAGGTTTAATTGATTGTTTCAGTGTGGTCCCACATTACTACGTGATCCAAACCAGAAAAAACCCAGGATCTGTTCAACATGTATGAGAAATATGCGAAAGAATGAGCCTGATGAGAGCAAATCCCAGACCTAACTTAGACCTAACATGAATTATTCTCTAAAATATTGATCGAAACCAGGTTTACTTGACTGTTTCAGTGTGTTCCCACATTACTACGTGATCCAAACCAGAAAACACCCAGGATCTGTTCAACAAGTATGTGAAAAACGCGAAAGTATGAGTCTGATGAGGTCAAATCCCAGACCTATCCCAGACTTACCTTGCGTTATCCTATAAAATATTGATCGAAACCAGGTTTAATCGACTGTTTCAGCGTGGTGCCACATTACTACGTGATACAATCCAGAAAAAACCCAGGATCTAGCCATCAAGTATGAGAAATATGCGAAAGAATGAGCCTGATGAGAGCAAATCCCAGACCTAACCTAGACCTAACATGCGTTATCCTCTAAAATATTGAGCGAAACCAGGTTTAATGGACTGTTTCAGTGTGGTACCACACAACTTCGTGATCCAAACCAGAGAAAGCCCAGGATCTGTTCAAGAAGTAAGTGAAAAACGCTAAACTGTGAGCCTGATGAGGGCCAAACCTCAGACCTAACCCAAACCTAACATGCGTTATCCACTAAAATATTTATCAAGAAAAGGTTTAATTGAATGTTTTAGTGTGGTACTACATTACTACGTGAACCAAACCAGAAAAAACCCAGGATCCGTTCAACAAGTATGTTAAAACTGCGACAGTATGAGTCTGATGAGGGAAAATCCCAGGCCTAACCTAGACCTAACATGCGTTGTCCTCTAGAATATTGATGGAAACCAGGTTTAATTGACTGTTTCAGTGTTGTACTTCATTACTACGTGTTGCAATCCAGAAAAAGCCCAGGATCTAGCCATCAAGTATGAGAAATATGCGAAAGAATGAGCCTGACGAGAGCAAATCCCAGACCTAACCTAGACCTAACATGAATTATTCTCTAAAATATTGATCGAAACCAGGTTTAATTGACTGTTTCAGTGTTGTACTTCATTACTACGTGATGCAATCCAGAAAAAGCCCAGGATCTAGCCATCAAGTATGAGAAATATGCGAAAGAATGAGCCTGATGGGAGCAAATCCCTGACCTAACCTAGACCTAACATGAATTATTCTCTAAAATATTGATCAAAACCAGGTTTAATTGACTGTTTCAGTGTAGTACCACATTACTACGTGATCCAATCCAGAAATAGCCCAGGATCTAGCCATGAAGTATGAGAAATATGCGAAAGTAACAGCCTGATGAGGGCAAATCCTAGACCTATCCCAGACATAACTTGCGTTATCCTCTAAAATATTGATCGAAACCAGGTTTAATTGACTGTTTCAGCGTGGTACCACAATACTACGTGATCCAAGCCAGAGAAAACCCAGGATCCGTTCAACAAGTATGTGAAGATTGCGAAAGTATGAGTCTGATGAGGGAAAATCCCAGGCCTAACCTAGACCTAACATGCGTTATCCTCTAAAATATTGATCGAAACCAGGTTTAGTCGACTGTTTCAGTGTGGTCCCCCTTTCTTACGTGATCCAAACCAGAAAAAACCCAGGATCCGTTCAACAAGTATGTGAAGAATGCGAAAGTATGAGTCTGATGAGGTCAAATCGCAGACCTATCCCAGACTTAACTTGCGTTATCCTCTAAAATATTGATCGAAACCAGGTTTAATCGACTGTTTCAGCGTGGTACCACATTACTACGTGATACAATCCAGAAACAGCCCAGGATCTAGCCATGAAGTATGAGTGTTTAAAGATCGAGTTAATTCGATTTATTTAAACCCGTAATTAGCCGTTAATCCGCTTTGTTTTCAATATACGCGACCGACCAGAACATTCTAGGTCGACGCGTCCGCGACTCGAAACAGAAGGCAGCAGAAAAACTCTCGCTCCTTGAGTTTTTCTGTAAGTCACGCGAGCAGTACAGTAACGTTCGATTTCGAACTTTTCGGTTAAACGCTCGACCATAGAGAAGGTGCGATAATTACATGTTAGAAAAAGACGGACGAGAGCCACGGCGACAGCGCCGCGCGTCGGAGGATTCCCCCTCTCTTCCGCGTACTTTTCGGCAGCGCGTGCTCGTCCGTCACTTGCTAACGAGAGCCTGCCAAGCGCGGATCGATAAACGATCACGCTTTACCTAATTTAACATATTCCGAATTGCTTCGAGTTATTCGAGCATTCGTTGAAATTCAACAGGCCCTCACAATATTCGAATTGCTTCGAGTTATTCGAGCATTCGAACAAATTAAGAAAAAAAAAAAGGCATAAAGAAAATTCTCGGGTTCTAGCGGTTGATTCCCACGCGACGTTGAAAGTTCGAGTTATTCGAATTTTCACAAAGCGGGCAACCGACGTATAGCCGCAGCTTTACGGGATTAGCTTGCGTAAGCAAACTGCCCCCAGTAAACTGCGTGTAATTCCGGTTGTCGAATCAAACCAGTTAATCGATTCGGTCGTGAGTACGACCCGATTAAAGACTGCGGGAAACTCTTTGGTATCATCGAGTTCCCGAATTTTCCGCGTATCGCTGCAAACAGCGGTCGTGCGAGAGGTATCGAGATCAAGACTCGATCCTCCCTTGATTCAATCGAACGGTCTTACAACCATCTAAAGGGGCCTTATTGGCGTAAATCCCTTGGGTGGACTTGCCGCCTTCCAGTCGGAGCGTGGGACGAGTTATTCTAAGCCCAGCTTCCGGCGAATGCCAGAGCGTTGTTCTCTGATCGCCAGTCTTGTACGGTCATTGCGCGTAGAACGCGACTCACAAGGCGTCGTGGTGCCAGTCTCAATAGTAAGACGTCCTATACGCCATTGAAAGACTGCACCGCATCGTGTTCCGTACACACGCATACGAAGACGGTAAGGGGCCGAGGACCGGGTGACGGTTGGAGCCTTACAACCTCCCTCTAGGCACCCTCTCCTGCGACAATCAAGTGTTGCAGTCGAACAGAAAACCGAGAGGAAATTCCCTAATTGGAAGAAAGCGAGCGATTCCCGGTTTAAAGGGAACGCTCACACACGTACAGTCCACTAGCTTAGCTGCGTATCGCGGCGGCAGAGATTCCCGCTCCTAGGTGCGACAAGCACCGACCAGGAGCGTACCAAAGAGAGAAAGACAAGCGACGTGACTCACGTCGACAGGTATTTAACGCCTAGTCGTATCTCTTTCTGTTTCAGGGTAACAACACAGACCACACTGATCGTCTGGCAGACGTCGGCCGATTCTCAAACCTTTATTGACACAATAAACGGCTTGGTCGCATAAGGCGATCCGGCGAAAATAAAATTATAATTGTATCGCTTACTCTCCGTCCGTTCCTTCCCTCGAGATCCGGACCCCCGTTAGGCGAGGTATTTTCAAACCTCCTCCCCCTAACAATGAGAAATATGCGAAAGTATGAGCCTGATGAGGGCAAATCCTAGACCTAACCCAAACCTAACATGCGTTATCCTCTAAAATATTTATCAAGACCAGGTTTAATTGAATGTTTCAGTGTGGTACCACATTACTACGTGAACCAAACCAGAAAAAACCCAGTATCCGTTCAACACGTATGTTAAAACTGCGACAGTATGAGCCTGATGAGGGCAAATCCCAGGCCTAACCTAGACCTAACATGCGATGTCCTCTAAAATATTGATGGAAACCAGGTTTAATTGACTGTTTCAGTGTTGTACTTCATTGCTACGTGATGCAATCCAGAAAAAGCCCAGGATCTAGCCATCAAGTATGAGAAATATGCGAAAGAATGAGCCTGATGAGAGCAAATCCCAGACCTAACCTAGACCTAACATGAATTATTCTCTAAAATATTGATCGAAACCAGGTTTAATTGACTGTATCAGTGTTGTACTTCATTACTACGTGATGCAATCCAGAAAAAGTCCAGGATCTAGCCATCAAGTATGAGAAATATGCGAAAGAATGAGCCTAATGAGAGCAAATCCCTGACCTAACCTAGACCTAACATGAATTATTCTCTAAAATATTGATCAAAACCAAGTTTAATAGACTGTTTCAGTGTGGTACCACATTACTACGTGATCCAATCCAGAAATAGCCCAGGATCTAGCCATGAAGTATGAGAAATATGCGAAAGTAAGAGCCTGATGAGGGCAAATCCTAGACCTAACCCAGACCTAACATGCGTTATTCTGTAAAATTATTATCAAGACCAGGTTTAATTGAATGTTTCATTGTGGTACCTCATTACTACGTGATCAAAACCAGAAAAAACCCAGGATCCGTTCAACAAGTATGTGAAGAATGCGAAAGTATGAGCCTGATGAGGGCAAATCCCAGACATATCCCAGACCTAACTTGCGTTGTCCTCTAAGATATTGATGGAAACCAGGTTTAATTGACTGTTTCAGTGTTGTACTTCATTACTACGTGATGCAATCCTGAAAAAGCCCAGGATCTAGCCATCAAGTATGAGAAATATGCGAAAGAATGAGCCTGATGAGAGCAAATCCCAGACCTAACCTAGACCTAACATGAATTATTCTCTAAAATATTGATCGAAACCTGGATTAATCGACTGTTTCAGTGTGGACCCACATTACTACGTGATCCAAACCAGAAAAAACCCAGGATCCGTTCAACAAGAATGTGAAGAATGCGAAAGTATGAGTCCGATGAGTGAAAATCCCAGGCCTAACCTAGACCTAACATGCGTTATCCTCAAAAATATTGATCGAAACCAGGTTTAATTGACTGTATCAGTGTTGTACTTCATTACTACGTGATGCAATCCAGAAAAAGTCCAGGATCTAGCCATCAAGTATGAGAAATATGCGAAAGAATGAGACTGATGAGAGCAAATCCCAGACCTAACCTAGACCTAACATGCGTTATCCTCTAAAATATTGAGCGAAACAAGGTTTAATGGACTGTTTCAGTGACGTACCACACTACTTCGTGATCCAAACCAGAAAAAGCCCAGGATCTGTTCAACTAGTATGTGAAAAACGCTAATCTGTGAGCCTGATGAGGGCAAATCTTAGACCTAACCCAGACATAAGATGCGTTATCCTCTAAAATATTTATCCAGACCAGGTTTCATTGAATGTTTCAGTGTGGTACCACTTTACTACGTGATCCAATCCAGAAATAGCCCAGGATCTAGCCATGAAGTATGAGAAATATGCGAAACTAAGAGCCTGATGAGGGCAAATCCTAGACCTATCCCAGACCTAACTTGCGTTATCCTCTAAAATATTGATCTAAACCAGGTTTAATTGACTGTTTCAGCGTGGTACTACATTACTACGTGATCCAATCCAGAAACAGCCCAGGATCTAGCCATGAAGTATGAGAAATATGCGAAAGTATGAGCCTGATGAGAGCAAATCCTAGACCTAACCCAGACCTAACATGCGTTATCCTCTAAAATATTTATCATGATCAGGTTTAATTGATTGTTTCAGTGTGGTCCCACATTACTACGTGATCCAAACCAGAAAAAACCCAGTATCTGTTCAACATGTATGAGAAATATGCGAAAGAATGAGCCTGATGAGAGCAAATCCCAGACCTAACCTAGACCTAACATGAATTATTCTCTAAAATATTGATCGAAACCAGGTTTACTTGACTGCTTCAGTGTGGTCCCACAATACTACGTGATCCAAACCAGAGAAAACCCAGGATCCGTTCAACAAGTATGTGAAGATTGCGAAAGTATGAGTCTGATGAGGGAAAATCCCAGGCCTAACCTAGACCTAACATGCGTTATCCTCTAAAATATTGATCGAAACCAGGTTTAGTCGACTGTTTCAGTGTGGTCCCCCTTTCTTACGTGATCCAAACCAGAAAAAACCCAGGATCCGTTCAACAAGTATGTGAAGAATGCGAAAGTATGAGTCTGATGAGGTCAAATCCCAGACCTATACCAGACTTAACTTGCGTTATCCTCTAAAATATTGATCGAAACCAGGTTTAATCGGCTGTTTCAGCGTGGTACCACATTACTACGTGATACAATCCAGAAACAGCCCAGGATCTAGCCATGAAGTATGAGAAATATGCGAAAGTATGAGCCTGATGAGGGCAAATCCTAGACCTAACCCAAACCTAACATGCGTTATCCTCTAAAATATTTATCAAGACCAGGTTTAATTGAATGTTTCAGTGTGGTACCACATTACTACGTGAACCAAACCAGAAAAAACCCAGTATCCGTTCAACAAGTATGTTAAAACTGCGACAGTATGAGCCTGATGAGGGCAAATCCCAGGCCTAACCTAGACCTAACATGCGTTGTCCACTAAAATATTGATGGAAACCAGGTTTAATTGACTGTTTCAGTGTTGTACTTCATTGCTACGTGATGCAATCCAGAAAAAGCCCAGGATCTAGCCATCAAGTATGAGAAATATGCGAAAGAATGAGCCTGATGAGAGCAAATCCCAGACCTAACCTAGACCTAACATGAATTATTCTCTAAAATATTGATCGAAACCAGGTTTAATTGACTGTTTCAGTGTTGTACTTCATTACTACGTGATGCAATCCAGAAAAAGCCCAGGATCTAGCCATCAAGTATGAGAAATATGCGAAAGAATGAGCCTGATGAGAGCAAATCCCTGACCTAACCTAGACCTAACATGAATTATTCTCTAAAATATTGATCAAAACCAGGTTTAATAGACTGTTTCAGTGTGGTACCACATTACTACGTGATCCAATCCAGAAATAGCCCAGGATCTAGCCATGAAGTATGAGAAATATGCGAAAGTAAGAGCCTGATGAGGGCATATCCTAGACCTAACCCAGACCTAACATGCGTTATTCTGTAAAATTTTTATCAAGACCAGGTTTAATTGAATGTTTCATTGTGGTACCTCATTACTACGTGATCAAAACCAGAAAAAACCCAGGATCCGTTCAACAAGTATGTGAAGAATGCGAAAGTATGAGTCTGATCAGTGAAAATCTCAGGCCTTACCTAGACCTAACTTGCGTTGTCCTCTAAAATATTGATGAAAACCAGGTTTCATTGACAGTTTCAGTGTGGTACTACATTACTACGTGATGCAATCCAGAAAAAGCCCAGGATCTAGCCATCAAGTATGAGAAATATGCGAAAGAATGAGCCTGATGAGAGCAAATCGCAGACCTAACCTAGACCTAACATGCGTTATCCTCTAAAATATTGAGCGAAACCTGGTTCAATGGACTGTTTCAGTGTGGTACCACACTACTTCGTGATCCAAACCAGAAAAAACCCAGGATCTGTTCAACAAGTATGTGAAAAACGCTAAACTGTGAGCCTGATGAGGGCAAATCTTAGACCTAACCCAGACCTAAGATGCGTTACCCTCTAAAATATTTATCCAGACCAGGTATAATGGACTGTTTCAGTGTGGTACCACACTACTTCGTGATCCAAACCAGAAAAAACCCAGGATCTGTTCAACAAGTACGTGAAAAACGCTAAACTGTGAGCCTGATGAGGGCAAATCTTAGACCTAACCCAGACCTAAGAAGCGTTATCCTCTAAAATATTTATCCAGACCAGGTTTCATTGAATGTTTCAGTGTGGTCCCACATTACTACGTGATCCAAACCAGAAAAAACCCAGGATCCGTTCAACAAGTATGTGAAGAATGCGAAAGTATGAGTCTGATGAGTGAAAATCCCAGGCCTAACCTAGACCTAACATGCGTTATCCCCTAAAATATTGATCGAAACCAGGTTTCATTGAATGTTTCAGTGTGGTACCACTTTACTACGTCATGCAATCCAGAAAAAGCCCAGGATCTAGCCATGAAGTATGAGAAATATGCGAAAGTAAGAGCCTGATGAGGGCAAATCCTATACCTATCCCAGACCTAACTTGCGGTATCCTCTAAAATATTGATCGAAACCAGGTTTAATGGACTGTTTCAGTGTGTTACCACACTACTTCGTGATCCAAACCAGAAAAAACCCAGGATCTGTTCATCAAGTATGTGAAAAACGCTAAACTGTGAGCCTGATGAGGGCAAATCTTAGACCTAACCCAGACATAAGATGCGTTATCCTCTAAAATATTTATCCAGACCAGGTTTCATTGAATGTTTCAGTGTGGTACCACTTTGCTACGTGATCCAATCCAGAAATAGCCCAGGATCTAGCCATGAAGTATGAGAAATATGCGAAAGTAAGAGCCTGATGAGGGCAAATCCTAGACCTATGCCAGACCTAACTTGCGTTTTCCTCTAAAATATTGATCGAAACCAGGATTAATTGACTGTTTCAGCGTGGTACCACATTACTACGTGATCCAATCCAGAAACAGCCCAGGATCTAGCCATGAAGTATGAGAAGTATGCGAAAGTATGAGCCTGATGAGGGCAAATCCTAGACCTAACCCAGACCTAACATGTGTTATCCTCTAAAATATTTATCAAGATCAGGTTTAATTGATTGTTTCAGTGTGGTCCGACATTACTACGTGATCCAAACCAGAAAAAACCCAGGATCTGTTCAACATGTATGAGAAATATGCGAAAGAATGAGCCTGATGAGAGCAAATCCCAGACCTAACATGAATTATTCTCTAAAATATTGATCGAAACCAGGTTTACTTGACTGTTTCAGTGTGGTCCCACATTACTACGTGATCCAAACCAGTACAAACCCAGGATCTGTTCAACAAGTATGTGAAAAACGCGAAAGTATGAGTCTGATGAGGTCAAATCCCAGACCTATCCCAGACTTAACTTGCGTTATCCTCTAAAATATTGATCGAAACCAGGTTTAGTCGACTGTTTCAGCGTGGTGCCACATTACTACGTGATACAATCCAGAAACAGCCCAGGATCTAGCCATGAACTATGAGAAATATGCGAAAGTATGAGCCTGATGAGGGCAAATCCTAGACCTAACCCAAACCTAACATGCGTTATCCTCTAAAATATTTATCAAGACCAGGTTTAATTGAATGTTTCAGTGTGGTACCACATTACTACGTGAACCAAACCAGAAAAAACCCAGGATCCGTTCAACAAGTATGTTAAAACTGCGACAGTATGATCCTGATGAGGGCAAATCCCAGGCCTAACCTAGACCTAACATGGGTTGTCCTCTAGAATATTGATGGAAACCAGGTTTAATTGACTGTTTCAGTGTTGTACTTCATTACTACGTGATGCAATCCAGAAAAAGCCCAGGATCTAGCCATCAAGTATGAGAAATATGCGAAAGAATGAGCCTGATGAGAGCAAATCCCAGACCTAACCTAGACCTAACATGAATTATTCTCTAAAATATTGATCGAAACCAGGTTTAATTGACTGTTTCAGTGTTGTACTTCATTACTACGTGATGCAATCCAGAAAAAGCCCAGGATCTAGCCATCAAGTATGAGAAATATGCGAAAGAATGAGCCTGATGAGAGCAAATCCCTGACCTAACCTAGACCTAACATGAATTATTCTCTAAAATATTGATCAAAACCAGGTTTAATTGACTGTTTCAGCGTGGTACCACATTACTACGTGATCCAATCCAGAAACAGCCCAGGATCTAGCCATGAAGTATGAGAAGTATGCGAAAGTATGAGCCTGATGAGGGCAAATCCTAGACCTAACCCAGACCTAACATGTGTTATCCCCTAAAATATTTATCAAGATCAGGTTTAATTGATTGTTTCAGTGTGGTCCGACATTACTACGTGATCCAAACCAGAAAAAACCCAGGATCTGTTCAACATGTATGAGAAATATGCGAAAGAATGAGCCTGATGAGAGCAAATCCCAGACCTAACATGAATTATTCCCTAAAATATTGATCGAAACCAGGTTTACTTGACTGTTTCAGTGTGGTCCCACATTACTACGTGATCCAAACCAGTAAAAACCCAGGATCTGTTCAACAAGTATGTGAAAAACGCGAAAGTATGAGTCTGATGAGGTCAAATCCCAGACCTATCCCAGACTTAACTTGCGTTATCCTCTAAAATATTGATCGAAACCAGGTTTAATCGACTGTTCCAGCGTGGTGCCACATTACTACGTGATACAATCCAGAAACAGCCCAGGATCTAGCCATGAAGTATGAGAAATATGCGAAAGTATGAGCCTGATGAGGGCAAATCCTAGACCTAACCCAAACCTAACATGCGTTATCCTCTAAAATATTTATCAAGACCAGGTTTAATTGAATGTTTCAGTGTGGTACCACATTACTACGTGAACCAAACCAGAAAAAACCCAGGATCCGTTCAACAAGTATGTTAAAACTGCGACAGTATGACTCTGATGAGGGCAAATCCCAGGCCTAACCTAGACCTAACATGGGTTGTCCTCTAGAATATTGATGGAAACCAGGTTTAATTGACTGTTTCAGTGTTGTACTTCATTACTACGTGATGCAATCCAGAAAGAGCCCAGGATCTAGCCATCAAGTATGAGAAATATGCGAAAGAATGAACCTGATGAGAGCAAATCCCAGACCTAACCTAGACCTAACATGAATTATTCTCTAAAATATTGATCGAAACCTTGTTTAATTGACTGTTTCAGTGTTGTACTACATTACTACGTGATGGAATCCAGAAAAAGCCCAGGATCTAGCCATCAAGTATGAGAAATATGCGAAAGAATGAGCCTGATGGGAGCAAATCCCTGACCTAACCTAGACCAAACATGCGTTATTCTCTAAAATATTTATCAAGACCAGGTTTAATTGAATGTTTCAGTGTGGTACCACATTACTACGTGATCAAAACCAGAAAAAACCCAGGATCCGTTCAACACGTATGTGAAGAATGCGAAAGTATGAGTCTGATCAGTGAAAATCTCAGGGCTTACCTAGACCTAACTTGCATTGTCCTCTAAAATATTGATGGAAACCAGGTTTCATTGACTGTTTCATTGTGGTACTACATTACTACGTGATGCAATCCAGAAAAAGCCCAGGATCTAGCCATCAAGTATGAGAAATATGCGAAAGAATGAGCCTGATGGGAGCAAATCCCTGACCTAACCCAAACCTAACATGCGTTATCCTCTAAAATATTTATCAAGAAAAGGTTTAATTGAATGTTTCAGTGTGGTACCACATTACTACGTGAACCAAACCAGAAAAAACCCAGGATCCGTTCAACAAGTATGTTAAAGCTGCGACAGTATGACTCTGATGAGGGCAAATCCCAGGCCTAACCTAGACCTAACATGCGTTGTCCTCTAGAATATTGATGGAAACCAGGTTTAATTGACTGTTTCAGTGTTGTACTTCATTACTACGTGATGCAATCCAGAAAAAGCCCAGGATCTAGCTATCAAGTATGAGAAATATGCGAAAGAATGAGCCTGATGAGAGCAAATCCCAGACCTAACCTAGACCTAACATGAATTATTCTCTAAAATATTGATCGAAACCAGGTTTAATTGACTGTTTCAGTGTTGTACTTCACTACTACGTGATGCAATCCAGAAAAAGCCCAGGATCTAGCCATCAAGTATGAGAAATATGCGAAAGAATGAGCCTAATGAGAGCAAATCCCTGACCTAACCTAGACCTAACATGAATTATTCTCTAAAATATTGATCAAAACCAAGTTTAATAGACTGTTTCAGTGTGGTACCACATTACTACGTGATCCAATCCAGAAATAGCCCAGGATCTAGCCATGAAGTATGAGAAATATGCGAAAGTAAGAGCCTGATGAGGGCAAATCCTAGACCTATCCCAGACCTAACTTGCGTTATCCTCTAAAATATTGATCGAAACCAGGTTTAATTGACTGTTTCAGCGTGGTACTACATTACTACGTGATCCAATCCAGAAACAGCCCAGGATCTAGCCATGAAGTATGAGAAATATGCGAAAGTATGAGCCTGATGATGGCAAATCCTAGACCTAACCTAGACCTAACATGCGTTATCCTCTAAAATATTGAGCGAAACCAGGTTTAATGGACTGTTTCAGTGTGGTACCACACTACTTCGTGATCCAAACCAGAAAAAACCCAGGATCTGTTCAACAAGTATGTGAAAAACGCTAAACTGTGAGCCTGATGAGGGCAAATCTTAGACCTAACCCAGACCTAAGATGCGTTATCCTCTAAAATATTTATCCAGACCAGGTATAATGGACTGTTTCAGTGTGGTACCACACTACTTCGTGATCCAAACCAGAAAAAACCCAGGATCTGTTCAACAAGTATGTGAAAAACGCTAAACTGTGAGCCTGATGAGGGCAAATCTTAGACCTAACCCAGACCTAAGATGCGTTATCCTCTAAAATATTTATCCAGACCAGGTATAATGGACTGTTTCAGTGTGGTACCACACTACTTCGTGATCCAAACCAGAAAAAACCCAGGATCTGTTCAACAAGTATGTTAAAACTGCGAAAGTATGAGCCTGATGAGGGCAAATCCCAGACATATCCCAGACCTAACTTGCGTTGTCCTCTAAGATATCGATGGAAACCAGGTTTAATTGACTGTTTCAGTGTTGTACTTCATTTCTACGTGATGCAATCCTGAAAAAGCCCAGGATCTAGCCATCAAGTATGAGAAATATGCGAAAGAATGAGCCTGATGAGAGCAAATCCCAGACCTAACCTAGACCTAACATGAATTATTCTCTAAAATATTGATCGAAACCAGGTTTAATTGACTGTTTCAGTGTGGACCCACATTACTACGTGATCCAAACCAGAAAAAACTCAGGATCCGTTCAACAAGAATGTGAAGAAAGCGAAAGTATGAGTCCGATGAGTGAAAATCCCAGGCCTAACCTAGACCTAACATGCGTTATCCTCAAAAATATTGATCGAAACCTGGATTAATCGACTGTTTCAGTGTGGTACTACATTACTACGTGATGCAATCCAGAAAAAGCCCAGGATCTAGCCATCAAGTATGAGAAATAAGCGAAAGAATGAGCCTGATGAGAGCAAATCCCAGACCTAACCTAGACCTAACATGCGTTATCCTCTAAAATATTGAGCGAAACCAGGTTTTGTGGACAGTTTCAGTGACGTACCACACTACCTCGTGATCCAAACCAGAAAAAGCCCAGGATCTGTTCAACTAGTATGTGAAAAACGCTAATCTGTGAGCCTGATGAGGGCAAATCTTAGACCTAACCCAGACATAAGATGCGTTATCCTCTAAAATATTTATCCAGACCAGGTTTCATTGAATGTTTCAGTGTGGTACCACTTTACTACGTGATCCAATCCAGAAATAGCCCAGGATCTAGCCATGAAGTATGAGAAATAAGCGAAACTAAGAGCCTGATGAGGGCAAATCCTAGACCTATCCCAGACCTAACTTGCGTTATCCTCTAAAATATTGATCGAAACCAGGTTTAATTGACTGTTTCAGCGTGGTACTACATTACTACGTGATCCAATCCAGAAACAGCCCAGGATCTAGCCATGAAGTATGAGAAATATGCGAAAGTATGAGCCTGATGAGGGCAAATCCTAGACCTAACCCAGACCTAACATGAATTATTCTCTAAAATATTGATCGAAACCAGGTTTACTTGACTGTTTCAGTGTGGTCCCACATTACTACGTGATCCAAACCAGAAAAAACCCAGGATCTGTTCAACAAGTATGTGAAAAACGCGAAAGTATGAGTCTGATGAGGTCAAATCCCAGACCTATCCCAGACTTACCTTGCGTTATCCTATAAAATATTGATCGAAACCAGGTTTAATCGACTGTTTCAGCGTGGAGCCACATTACTACGTGATACAATCCAGAAAAAACCCAGGATCTAGCCATCAAGTATGAGAAATATGCGAAAGAATGAGCCTGATGAGAGCAAATCCCAGACCTAACCTAGACCTAACATGCGTTATCCTCTAAAATATTGAGCGAAACCAGGTTTAATGGACTGTTTCAGTGTGGTACCACACAACTTCGTGATCCAAACCAGGGAAAGCCCAGGATCTGTTCAAGAAGTATGTGAAAAACGCTAAACTGTGAGCCTGATGAGGGCAAATCTTAGACCTAACCCAGACCTAAGATGCGTTATCCTCTAAAATATTTGTCCAGACCAGGTTTAATTGATTGTTTCAGTGTGGTCCCACATTACTACGTGATCCAAACCAGAAAAAACCCAGGATCTGTTCAACATGTATAAGAAATATGCGAAAGAATGAGCCTGATGAGAGCAAATCCCAGACCTAACTTAGACCTAACATGAATTATTCTCTAAAATATTGATCGAAACCAGGTTTACTTGACTGTTTCAGTGTGGTCCCACATTACTACGTGATCCAAACCAGAAAAAACCCAGGATCTGTTCAACAAGTATGTGAAAAACGCGAAAGTATGAGTCTGATGAGGTCAAATCCCAGACCTATCCCAGACTTACCTTGCGTTATCCTATAAAATATTGATCGAAACCAGGTTTAATCGACTGTTTCAGCGTGGAGCCACATTACTACGTGATACAATCCAGCAAAAACCCAGGATCTAGCCATCAAGTATGAGAAATATGCGAAAGAATGAGCCTCATGAGAGCAAATCCCAGACCTAACCTAGACCTAACATGCGTTATCCTCTAAAATATTGAGCGAAACCAGGTTTAATGGACTGTTTCAGTGTGGTACCACACAACTTCGTGATCCAAACCAGGGAAAGCCCAGGATCTGTTCAAGAAGTATGTGAAAAACGCTAAACTGTGAGCCTGATGAGGGCAAATCTTAGACCTAACCCAGACCTAAGATGCGTTATCCTCTAAAATATTTGTCCAGACCAGGTTTCATTGAATGTTTCAGTGTGGTACCACTTTACTACCTGATACAATCCAGAAACAGCCCAGGATCTAGCCATGAAGTATGAGAAATATGCGAAAGTATGAGCCTGATGAGGGCCAAACCTCAGACCTAACCCAAACCTAACATGCGTTATCCTCTAAAATATTTATCAAGAAAAGGTTTAATTGAATGTTTCAGTGTCGTACTACATTACTACGTGAACCAAACCAGAAAAAACCCAGGATCCGTTCAACAAGTATGTTAAAACTGCGACAGTATGACTCTGATGAGGGCAAATCCCAGGCCTAACCTAGACCTAACATGCGTTGTCCTCTAGAATATTGATGGAAACCAGGTTTAATTGACTGTTTCAGTGTTGTACTTCATTACTACGTGATGCAATCCAGAAAAAGCCCAGGATCTAGCCATCAAGTATGAGAAATATGCGAAAGAATGAGCCTGACGAGAGCAAATCCCAGACCTAACCTAGACCTAACATGAATTATTCTCTAAAATATTGATCGAAACCAGGTTTAATTGACTGTTTCGGTGTTGTACTTCATTACTACGTGATGCAATCCAGAAAAAGCCCAGGATCTAGCCATCAAGTATGAGAAATATGCGAAAGAATGAGCCTGATGGGAGCAAATCCCTGACCTAACCTAGACCTAACATGAATTATTCTCTAAAATATTGATCAAAACCAGGTTTAATTGACTGGTTGAGTGTAGTACCACATTACTACGTGATCCAATCCAGAAATAGCCCAGGATCTAGCCATGAAGTATGAGAAATATACGAAAGTATGAGCCTGATCAGGGCAAATCCTAGACCTTACCCAGACCTAACATGCGTTATTCTCTAAAATATTTATCAAGACCAGGTTTCATTGAATGTTTCAGTGTGGTACCACTTTACTACGTGATCCAATCCAGAAATAGCCCAGGATCTAGCCATGAAGTATGAGAAATATGCGAAAGTAACAGCCTGATGAGGGCAAATCCTAGACCTATCCCAGACATAACTTGCGCTATCCTCTAAAATATTGATCCAAACCAGGTTTAATGGACTGTTTCAGCGTGGTACCACACTGCTACGTGATCCAAACCAGAAAAAACCCAGGATCTGTTCAACAAGTATGTGAAAAACGCGAAAGTATGAGCCTGATGAGGGCAAATCCCAGACATATCCCAGACCTAACTTGCGTTGTCCTCTAAGATATTGATGGAAACCAGGTTTAATTGACTGTTTCAGTGTTGTACTTCATTTCTACGTGATGCAATCCTGAAAAAGCCCAGGATCTAGCCATCAAGTATGAGAAATATGCGAAAGAATGAGCCTGATGAGAGCAAATCCCAGACCTAACCTAGACCTAACATGAATTATTCTCTAAAATATTGATCGAAACCTGGATTAATCGACTGTTTCAGTGTGGACCCACATTACTACGTGATCCAAACCAGAAAAAACCCAGGATCCGTTCAACAAGAATGTGAAGAATGCGAAAGTATGAGTCCGATGAGTGAAAATCCCAGGCCTAACCTAGACCTAACATGCGTTATCCTCAAAAATATTGATCGCAACCTGGATTAATCGACTGTTTCAGTGTGGTACTACATTACTACGTGATGCAATCCAGAAAAAGCCCAGGATCTAGCCATCAAGTATGAGAAATATGCGAAAGAATGAGCCTGATGAGAGCAAATCCCAGACCTAACCTAGACCTAACATGCGTTATCCTCTAAAATATTGAGCGAAACAAGGTTTAATGGACTGTTTCAGTGACGTACCACACTACTTCGTGATCCAAACCAGAAAAAGCCCAGGATCTGTTCAACTAGTATGTGAAAAACGCTAATCTGTGAGCCTGATGAGGGCAAATCTTAGACCTAACCCAGACATAAGATGCGTTATCCTCTAAAATATTTATCCAGACCAGGTTTCATTGAATGTTTCAGTGTGGTACCACTTTACTACGTGATCCAATCCAGAAATAGCCCAGGATCTAGCCATGAAGTATGAGAAATATGCGAAACTAAGAGCCTGATGAGGGCAAATCCTAGACCTATCCCAGACCTAACTTGCGTTATCCTCTAAAATATTGATCGAAACCAGGTTTAATTGACTGTTTCAGCGTGGTACTACATTACTACGTGATCCAATCCAGAAACAGCCCAGGATCTAGCCATGAAGTATGAGAAATATGCGAAAGTATGAGCCTGATGAGGGCAAATCCTAGACCTAACCCAGACCTAACATGCGTTGTCCTCTAAAATATTTATCAAGATCAGGTTTAATTGATTGTTTCAGTGTGGTCCCACATTACTACGTGATCCAAACCAGAAAAAGCCCAGGATCTGTTCAACATGTATGAGAAATATGCGAAAGAATGAGCCTGATGAGAGTTAATCCCAGACCTAACTTAGACCTAACATGAATTATTCTCTAAAATATTGATCGAAACCAGGATTACTTGACTGTTTCAGTGCGGTCCCACATTACTACGTGATCCAAACCAGAAAAAACCCAGGATCTGTTCAACAAGTATGTGAAAAACGCAAAAGTATGAGTCTGATGAGGTCAAATCCCAGACCTATCCCAGACTTACCTTGCGTTATCCTATAAAATATTGATCGAAACCAGGTTTAATCGACTGTTTCAGCGTGGTGCCACATTACTACGTGATACAATCCAGAAAAAACCCAGGATCTAGCCATCAAGTATGAGAAATATGCGAAAGAATGAGCCTGATGAGAGCAAATCCCAGACCAAACCTAGACCTAACTTGCGTTATCCTCTAAAATATTGAGCGAAACCAGGTTTAATGGACTGTTTCAGTGTGGTACCACACAACTTCGTGATCCAAACCAGAGAAAGCCCAGGATCTGTTCAAGAAGTATGTGAAAAACGCTAAACTGTGAGCCTGATGAGGGCAAATCTTAGACCTAACCCAGACCTAAGATGCGTTATCCTCTAAAATATTTGTCCAGACCAGGTTTCATTGAATGTTTCAGTGTGGTACCACTTTACTACCTGATACAATCCAGAAACAGCCCAGGATCTAGCCATGAAGTATGAGAAATATGCGAAAGTATGAGCCTGATGAGGGCCAAACCTCAGACCTAACCCAAACCTAACATGCGTTATCCTCTAAAATATTTATCAAGAAAAGGTTTAATTGAATGTTTCAGTGTGGTACTACATTACTACGTGAACCAAACCAGAAAAAACCCAGGATCCGTTCAACAAGTATGTTAAAACTGCGACAGTATGACTCTGATGAGGGCAAATCCCAGGCCTAACCTAGACCTAACATGCGTTGTCCTCTAGAATATTGATGGAAACCAGGTTTAATTGACTGTTTCAGTGTTGTACTTCATTACTACGTGATGCAATCCACAAAAAGCCCAGGATCTAGCCATCAAGTATGAGAAATATGCGAAAGAATGAGCCTGACGAGAGCATATCCCAGACCTAACCTAGACCTAACATGAATTATTCTCTAAAATATTGATCGAAACCAGGTTTAATTGACTGTTTCAGTGTTGTACTTCATTACTACATGATGCAATCCAGAAAAAGCCCAGGATCTAGCCATCAAGTATGAGAAATATGCGAAAGAATGAGCCTGATGGGAGCAAATCCCTGACCTAACCTAGACCTAACATGCGTTATTCTCTAAAATATTTATCAAGACCAGGTTTCATTGAATGTTTCAGTGTGGTACCACTTTACTACGTGATCCAATCCAGAAATAGCCCAGGATCTAGCCATGAAGTATGAGAAATATGCGAAAGTAACAGCCTGATGAGGGCTAATCCTAGACCTATCCCAGACATAACTTGCGTTATCCTCTAAAATATTGATCGAAACCAGGTTTAACTGACTGTTTCAGCGTGGTACCACATTACTACGTGATACAATCCAGAAACAGCTCAGGATCTAGCCATGAAGTATGAGAAATATGCGAAAGTATGAGCCTGATGAGAGCAAATCCTAGACCTAACCCAGACCTAACATGCGTTATCCTCTAAAATATTTATCATGATCAGGTTTAATTGATTGCTTCAGTGTGGTCCCACATTACTACGTGATCCAAACCAGAAAAAACCCAGTATCTGTTCAACATGTATGAGAAATATGCGAAAGAATGAGCCTGATGAGAGCAAATCCCAGACCTAACCTAGACCTAACATGAATTATTCTCTAAAATATTGATCGAAACCAGGTTTACTTGACTGCTTCAGTGTGGTCCCACAATACTACGTGATCCAAACCAGAGAAAACCCAGGATCCGTTCAACAAGTATGTGAAGATTGCGAAAGTATGAGTCTGATGAGGGAAAATCCCAGGCCTAACCTAGACCTAACATGCGTTATCCTCTAAAATATTGATCGAAACCAGGTTTAGTCGACTGTTTCAGTGTGGTCCCCCTTTCTTACGTGATCCAAACCAGAAAAAACCCAGGATCCGTTCAACAAGTATGTGAAGAATGCGAAAGTATGAGTCTGATGAGGTCAAATCCCAGACCTATCCCAGACTTAACTTGCGTTATCCTCTAAAACATTGATCGAAACCAGGTTTAATCGGCTGTTTCAGCGTGGTACCACATTACTACGTGATACAATCCAGAAACAGCCCAGGATCTAGCCATGAAGTATGAGAAATATGCGAAAGAATGAGCCTGATGAGAGCAAATCCCTGACCTAACCTAGACCTAACATGAATTATTCTCTAAAATATTGATCAAAACCAGGTTTAATAGACTGTTTCAGTGTGGTACCACATTACTACGTGATCCAATCCAGAAATAGCCCAGGATCTAGCCATGAAGTATGAGAAATATGCGAAAGTAAGAGCCTGATGAGGGCATATCCTAGACCTAACCCAGACCTAACATGCGTTATTCTGTAAAATTTTTATCAAGACCAGGTTTAATTGAATGTTTCATTGTGGTACCTCATTACTACGTGATCAAAACCAGAAAAAACCCAGGATCCGTTCAACAAGTATGTGAAGAATGCGAAAGTATGAGTCTGATCAGTGAAAATCTCAGGCCTTACCTAGACCTAACTTGCGTTGTCCTCTAAAATATTGATGGAAACCAGGTTTCATTGACAGTTTCAGTGTGGTACTACATTACTACGTGATGCGATCCAGAAAAAGCCCAGGATCTAGCCATCAAGTATGAGAAATATGCGAAAGAATGAGCCTGATGAAAGCAAATCGCAGACCTAACCTAGACCTAACATGCGTTATCCTCTAAAATATTGAGCGAAACCTGGTTCAATGGACTGTTTCAGTGTGGTACCACACTACTTCGTGATCCAAACCAGAAAAAACCCAGGATCTGTTCAACAAGTATGTGAAAAACGCTAAACTGTGAGCCTGATGAGGGCAAATCTTAGACCTAACCCAGACCTAAGATGCGTTACCCTCTAAAATATTTATCCAGACCAGGTATAATGGACTGTTTCAGTGTGGTACCACACTACTTCGTGATCCAAACCAGAAAAAACCCAGGATCTGTTCAACAAGTACGTGAAAAACGCTAAACTGTGAGCCTGATGAGGGCAAATCTTAGACCTAACCCAGACCTAAGAAGCGTTATCCTCTAAAATATTTATCCAGACCAGGTTTCATTGAATGTTTCAGTGTGGTCCCACATTACTACGTGATCCAAACCAGAAAAAACCCAGGATCCGTTCAACAAGTATGTGAAGAATGCGAAAGTATGAGTCTGATGAGTGCAAATCCCAGGCCTAACCTAGACCTAACATGCGTTATCCCCTAAAATATTGATCGAAACCAGGTTTCATTGAACGTTTCAGTGTGGTACCACTTTACTACGTCATGCAATCCAGAAAAAGCCCAGGATCTAGCCATGAAGTATGAGAAATATGCGAAAGTAAGAGCCTGATGAGGGCAAATCCTATACCTATCCCAGACCTAACTTGCGGTATCCTCTAAAATATTGATCGAAACAAGGTTTAATGGACTGTTTCAGTGTGTTACCACACTACTTCGTGATCCAAACCAGAAAAAACCCAGGATCTGTTCAACAAGTATGTGAAAAACGCTAAACTGTGAGCCTGATGAGGGCAAATCTTAGACCTAACCCAGACATAAGATGCGTTATCCTCTAAAATATTTATCCAGACCAGGTTTCATTGAATGTTTCAGTGTAGTACCACTTTACTACGTGATCCAATCCAGAAATAGCCCAGGATCTAGCCATGAAGTATGAGAAATATGCGAAAGTAAGAGCCTGATGAGGGCAAATCCTAGACCTATGCCAGACCTAACTTGCGTTTTCCTCTAAAATATTGATCGAAACCAGGATTAATTGACTGTTTCAGCGTGGTACCACATTACTACGTGATCCAATCCAGAAACAGCCCAGGATCTAGCCATGAAGTATGAGAAGTATGCGAAAGTATGAGCCTGATGAGGGCAAATCCTAGACCTAACCCAGACCTAACATGGGTTGTCCTCTAGAATATTGATGGAAACCAGGTTTAATTGACTGTTTCAGTGTTGTACTTCATTACTACGTGATGCAATCCAGAAAAAGCCCAGGATCTAGCCATCAAGTATGAGAAATATGCGAAAGAATGAGCCTGATGAGAGCAAATCCCAGACCTAACCTAGACCTAACATGAATTATTCTCTAAAATATTCATCAAAACCAGGTTTAATAGACTGTTTCAGTGTGGTACCACATTACTACGTGATCCAATCCAGAAATAGCCCAGGATCTAGCCATGAAGTATCAGAAATATGCGAAAGTAAGAGCCTGATGAGGGCAAATCCTAGACCTAACCCAGACCTAACATGCGTTATTCTGTAAAATTTTTATCAAGACCAGGTTTAATTGAATGTTTCATTGTGGTACCTCATTACTACGTGATCAAAACCAGGAAAAACCCAGGATCCGTTCAACAAGTATGTGAAGAATGCGAAAGTATGAGTCTGATCAGTGAAAATCTCAGGCCTTACCTAGACCTAACTTGCGTTGTCCTCTAAAATATTGATGGAAACCAGGTTTCATTGACAGTTTCAGTGCGGTACTACATTACTACGTGATGCAATCCAGAAAAAGCCCAGGATCTAGCCATCAAGTATGAGAAATATGCGAAAGAATGAGCCTGATAAGGGCAAATCTTAGACCTAACCCAGACCTAAGATGCGTTACCCTCTAAAATATTTATCCAGACCAGGTATAATGGACTGTTTCAGTGTGGTACCACACTACTTCGTGATCCAAACCAGAAAAAACCCAGGATCTGTTCAACAAGTACGTGAAAAACGCTAAACTGTGAGCCTGATGAGGGCAAATCTTAGACCTAACCCAGACCTAAGAAGCGTTATCCTCTAAAATATTTCTCCAGACCAGGTTTCATTGATTGTTTCAGTGTGGTCCCACATTACTACGTGATCCAAACCAGAAAAAACCCAGGATCCGTTCAACAAGTATGTGAAGAATGCGAAAGTGTGAGTCTGATGAGTGAAAATCCCAGGCCTAACCTAGACCTAACATGCGTTATCCCCTAAAATATTGATCGAAACCAGGTTTCATTGAATGTTTCAGTGTGGTACCACTTTACTACGCCATGCAAACCAGAAAAAGCCCAGGATCTGGCTATGAAGTATGAGAAATATGCGAAAGTAAGAGCCTGATGAGGGCAAATCCTAGACCTATGCCAGACCTAACTTGCGTTATCCTCTAAAATATTGATCGAAACCAGGTTTAATGGACTGTTTCAGTGTGTTACCACACTACTTCGTGATCCAAACCAGAAAAAACCCAGGATCTGTTCAACAAGTATGTGAAAAACGCTAAACTGTGAGCCTGATGAGGGCAAATCTTAGACCTAACCCAGACATAAGATGCGTTATCCTCTAAAATATTTATCCAGACCAGGTTTCATTGAATGTTTCAGTGTGGTACCACTTTACTACGTGATCCAATCCAGAAATAGCCCAGGATCTAGCCATGAAGTATGAGAAATATGCGAAAGTAGGAGCCTGATGAGGGCAAATCCTAGACCTATGCCAGACCTAACTTGCGTTATCCTCTAAAATATTGATCGAAACCAGGTTTAATTGACTGTTTCAGCGTGGTACCACATTACTACGTGATCCAATCCAGAAACAGCCCAGGATCAAGCCATGAAGTATGAGAAGTATGCGAAAGTATGAGCCTGATGAGGGCAAATCCTAGACCTAACCCAGACCTAACATGTGTTATCCCCTAAAATATTTATCAAGATCAGGTTTAATTGGTTGTTTCAGTGTGGTCCGAAATTACTACGTGATCCAAACCAGAAAAAACCCAGGATCTGTTCAACATGTATGAGAAATATGCGAAAGAATGAGCCTGATGAGAGCAAATCCCAGACCTAACATGAATTATTCCCTAAAATATTGATCGAAACCAGGTTTACTTGACTGTTTCAGTGTGGTCCCACATTACTACGTGATCCAAACCAGTAAAAACCCAGGATCTGTTCAACAAGTATGTGAAAAACGCGAAAGTATGAGTCTGATGAGGTCAAATCCCAGACCTATCCCAGACTTAACTTGCGTTATCCTCTAAAATATTGATCGAAACCAGGTTTAATCGACTGTTTCAGCGTGGTGCCACATTACTACGTGATACAATCCAGAAACAGCCCAGGATCTAGCCATGAAGTATGAGAAATATGCGAAAGTATGAGCCTGATGAGGGCAAATCCTAGACCTAACCCAAACCTAACATGCGTTATCCTCTAAAATATTTATCAAGACCAGGTTTAATTGAATGTTTCAGTGTGGTACCACATTACTACGTGAACGAAACCAGAAAAAACCCAGGATCCGTTCAACAAGTATGTTAAAACTGCGACAGTATGATCCTGATGAGGGCAAATCCCAGGCCTAACCTAGACCTAACATGGGTTGTCCTCTAGAATATTGATGGAAACCAGGTTTAATTGACTGTTTCAGTGTTGTACTTCATTACTACGTGATGCAATCCAGAAAGAGCCCAGCATCTAGCCATCAAGTATGAGAAATATGCGAAAGAATGAACCTGATGAGAGCAAATCCCAGACCTAACCTAGACCTAACATGAATTATTCTCTAAAATATTGATCGAAACCTTGTTTAATTGACTGTTTCAGTGTTGTACTACATTACTACGTGATGCAATCCAGAAAAAGCCCAGGATCTAGCCATCAAGTATGAGAAATATGCGAAAGAATGAGCCTGATGGGAGCAAATTCCTGACCTAACCTAGACCAAACATGCGTTATTCTCTAAAATATTTATCAAGACCAGGTTTAATTGAATGTTTCAGTGTGGTACCACATTACTACGTGATCAAAACCAGAAAAAACCCAGGATCCGTTCAACACGTATGTGAAGAATGCGAAAGTATGAGTCTGATCAGTGAAAATCTCAGGGCTTACCTAGACCTAACTTGCGTTGTCCTCTAAAATATTGATGGAAACCAGGTTTCATTGACTGTTTCATTGTGGTACTACATTACTACGTGATGCAATCCAGAAAAAGCCCAGGATCTAGCCATCAAGTATGAGAAATTGGCGAAAGAATGAGCCTGATGGGAGCAAATCCCTGACCTAACCCAAACCTAACATGCGTTATCCTCTAAAATATTTATCAAGAAAAGGTTTAATTGAATGTTTCAGTGTGGTACCACATTACTACGTGAACCAAACCAGAAAAAACCCAGGATCCGTTCAACAAGTATGTTAAAACTGCGACAGTATGACTCTGATGAGGGCAAATCCCAGGCCTAACCTAGACCTAACATGCGTTGTCCTTTAGAATATTGATGGAAACCAGGTTTAATTGACTGTTTCAGTGTTGTACTTCATTACTACGTGATGCAATCCAGAAAAAGCCCAGGATCTAGCTATCAAGTATGAGAAATATGCGAAAGAATGAGCCTGATGAGAGCAAATCCCAGACCTAACCCAGACCTAACATGAATTATTCTCTAAAATATTGATCGAAACCAGGTTTAATTGACTGTTTCAGTGTTGTACTTCATTACTACGTGATGCAATCCAGAAAAAGCCCAGGATCTAGCCATCAAGTATGAGAAATATGCGAAAGAATGAGCCTAATGAGAGCAAATCCCTGACCTAACCTAGACCTAACATGAATTATTCTCTAAAATATTGATCGAAACCAGGTTTAATTGACTGTTTCAGCGTGGTACTACATTACTACGTGATCCAATCCAGAAACAGCCCAGGATCTAGCCATGAAGTATGAGAAATATGCGAAAGTATGAGCCTGATGAGGGCAAATCCTAGACCTAACCCAGACCTAACATGCGTTATCCTCTAAAATATTTATCAAGATCAGGTTTAATTGATTGTTTCAGTGTGGTCCCACATTACTACGTGATCCAAACCAGAAAAAACCCAGGATCTGTTCAACATGTATAAGAAATATGCGAAAGAATGAGCCTGATGAGAGCAAATCCCTGACCTAACTTAGACCTAACATGAATTATTCTCTAAAATATTGATCGAAACCAGGTTTACTTGACTGTTTCAGTGTGGTCGCACATTACTACGTGATCCAAACCAGAAAAAACCCAGGATCTGTTCAACAAGTATGTGAAAAACGCGAAAGTATGAGTCTGATGAGGTCAAATCCCAGACCTATCCCAGACTTACCTTGCGTTATCCTATAAAATATTGATCGAAACCAGGTTTAATCGACTGTTTCAGCGTGGAGCCACATTACTACGTGATACAATCCAGAAAAAACCCAGGATCTAGCCATCAAGTATGAGAAATATGCGAAAGAATGAGCCTGATGAGAGCAAATCCCAGACCTAACCTAGACCTAACATGCGTTATCCTCTAAAATATTGAGCGAAACCAGGTTTAATGGACTGTTTCAGTGTGGTACCACACAACTTCGTGTTCCAAACCAGGGAAAGCCCAGGATCTGTTCAAGAAGTATGTGAAAAACGCTAAACTGTGAGCCTGATGAGGGCAAATCTTAGACCTAACCCAGACCTAAGATGCGTTATCCTCTAAAATATTTGTCCAGACCAGGTTTAATTGATTGTTTCAGTGTGGTCCCACATTACTACGTGATCCAAACCAGAAAAAACCCAGGATCTGTTCAACATGTATGAGAAATATGCGAAAGAATGAGCCTGATGAGAGCAAATCCCAGACCTAACTTAGACCTAACATGAATTATTCTCTAAAATATTGATCGAAACCAGGTTTACTTGACTGTTTCAGTGTGGTCCCACATTACTACGTGATCCAAACCAGAAAAAACCCAGGATCTGTTCAACAAGTATGTGAAAAACGCGAAAGTATGAGTCTGATGAGGTCAAATCCCAGACCTATCCCAGACTTAACTTGCGTTATCCTCTAAAATATTGATCGAAACCAGGTTTAATCGACTGTTTCAGCGTGGTACCACATTACTACGTGATACAATCCAGAAAGAGCCCAGGATCTAGCCATGAAGTATGAGAAATATGCGAAAGGATGAGCCTGATGAGGGTAAATCCTAGACCTAACCCAAACGTAACATGCGTTATCCTCTAAAATATTTATCAAGACCAGGTTTAATTGAATGTTTCAGTGTGGTACCACATTACTACGTGAACCAAACCAGAAAAAACCCAGTATCCGTTCAACAAGTATGTTAAAACTGCGAAAGTATGAGCCTGATGAGGGCAAATCCCAGGCCTAACCTAGACCTAACATGCGTTGTCCTCTAAAATATTGATGGAAACCGGGTTTAATTGACTGTTTCAGTGTTGTACTTCATTGCTACGTGATGCAATCCAGAAAAAGCCCAGGATCTAGCCATCAAGTATGAGAAATATGCGAAAGAATGAGCCTGATGGGAGCAAATCCCTGACCTAACCTAGACCTAACATGAATTATTCTCTAAAATATTGATCAAAACCAGGTTTAATTGACTGTTTGAGTGTAGTACCACATTACTACGTGATCCAATCCAGAAATAGCCCAGGATCTAGCCATGAAGTATGAGAAATATTCGAAAGTATGAGCCTGATGAGGGCAAATCCTAGACCTTACCCAGACCTAACATGCGTTATTCTCTAAAATATTTATCAAGACCAGGTTTCATTGAATGTTTCAGTGTGGTACCACTTTGCTACGTGATCCAATCCAGAAATAGCCCAGGATCTAGCCATGAAGTATGAGAAATATGCGAAAGTAACAGCCTGATGAGGGCAAATCCTAGACCTATCCCAGACATAACTTGCGCTATCCCCTAAAATATTGATCCAAACCAGGTTTAATGGACTGTTTCAGCGTGGTACCACACTGCTACGTGATCCAAACCAGAAAAAACCCAGGATCTGTTCAACAAGTATGTGAAAAACGCGAAAGTATGAGCCTGATGAGGGCAAATCCCAGACATATCCCAGACCTAACTTGCGTTGTCCTCTAAGATATTGATGGAAACCAGGTTTAATTGACTGTTTCAGTGTTGTACTTCATTTCTACGTGATGCAATCCTGAAAAAGCCCAGGATCTAGCCATCAAGTATGAGAAATATGCGAAAGAATGAGCCTGATGAGAGCAAATCCCAGACCTAACCTAGACCTAACATGAATTATTCTCTAAAATATTGATCGAAACCAGGTTTAATTGACTGTTTCAGTGTGGACCCACATTACTACGTGATCCAAACCAGAAAAAACCCAGGATCCGTTCAACAAGAATGTGAAGAAAGCGAAAGTATGAGTCCGATGAGTGAAAATCCCAGGCCTAACCTAGACCTAACATGCGTTATCCTCAAAAATATTGATCGAAACCTGGATTAATCGACTGTTTCAGTGTGGTACTACATTACTACGTGATGCAATCCAGAAAAAGCCCAGGATCTAGCCATCAAGTATGAGAAATAAGCGAAAGAATGACCCTGATGAGAGCAAATCCCAGACCTAACCTAGACCTAACATGCGTTATCCTCTAAAATATTGAGCGAAACCAGGTTTAATGGACTGTTTCAGTGACGTACCACACTACTTCGTGATCCAAACCAGAAAAAACCCAGGATCTGTTCAACAAGTATGTGAAAAACGCGAAAGTATGAGTCTGATGAGGTCAAATCCCAGACCTATCCCAGACTTACCTTGCGTTATCCTATAAAATATTGATCGAAACCAGGTTTAATCGACTGTTTCAGCGTGGAGCCACATTACTACGTGATACAATCCAGCAAAAACCCAGGATCTAGCCATGAAGTATGAGAAATATGCGAAACTAAGAGCCTGATGAGAGCAAATCCCAGACCTAACCTAGACCTAACATGCGTTATCCTCTAAAATATTGAGCGAAACCAGGTTTAATGGACTGTTTCAGTGACGTACCACACTACTTCGTGATCCAAACCAGAAAAAACCCGGGATCTGTTCAACAAGTATGTGAAAAACGCGAAAGTATGAGTCTGATGAGGTCAAATCCCAGACCTATCCCAGACTTACCTTGCGTTATCCAATAAAATATTGATCGAAACCAGGTTTAATTGATTGTTTCAGTGTGGTCCCACATTACTACGTGATCCAAACCAGAAAAAACCCAGGATCTGTTCAACATGTATAAGAAATATGCGAAAGAATGAGCCTGACGAGAGCAAATCCCAGACCTAACTTAGACCTAACATGAATTATTCTCTAAAATATTGATCGAAACCAGGTTTACTTGACTGTTTCAGTGTGGTCCCACATTACTACGTGATCCAAACCAGAAAAAACCCAGGATCTGTTCAACAAGTATGTGAAAAACGCGAAAGTATGAGTCTGATGAGGTCAAATCCCAGACCTATCCCAGACTTACCTTGCGTTATCCTATAAAATATTGATCGAAACCAGGTTTAATCGACTGTTTCAGCGTGGAGCCACATTACTACGTGATACAATCCAGCAAAAACCCAGGATCTAGCCATGAAGTATGAGAAATATGCGAAACTAAGAGCCTGATGAGGGCAAATCCTAGACCTATCCCAGACCTAACTTGCGTTATCCTCTAAAATATTGATCGAAACCAGGTTTAATTGACTGTTTCAGCGTGGTACTACATTACTACGTGATCCAATCCAGAAACAGCCCAGGATCTAGCCATGAAGTATGAGAAATATGCGAAAGTATGAGCCTGATGAGGGCAAATCCTAGACCTAACCCAGACCTAACATGCGTTATGCTCTAAAATATTTATCAAGATCAGGTTTAATTGATTGTTTCAGTGTGGTCCCACATTACTACGTGATCCAAACCAGAAAAAACCCAGGATCTGTTCAACATGTATAAGAAATATGCGAAAGAATGAGCCTGATGAGAGCAAATCCCAGACCTAACTTAGACCTAACATGAATTATTCTCTAAAATATTGATCGAAACCAGGTTTACTTGACTGCTTCAGTGTGGTCCCACATTACTACGTGATCCAAACTAGAAAAAACCCAGGATCTGTTCAACAAGTATGTGAAAAACGCGAAAGTATGAGTCTGATGAGGTCAAATCCCAGACCTATCCCAGACTTACCTTGCGTTATCCTATAAAATATTGATCGAAACCAGGTTTAATCGACTGTTTCAGCGTGGTGCCACATTACTACGTGATACAATCCAGAAAGAGCCCAGGATCTAGCCATGAAGTATGAGAAATATGCGAAAGTATGAGCCTGATGAGGGTAAATCCTAGACCTAACCCAAACCTAACATGCGTTATCCTCTAAAATATTTATCAAGACCAGGTTTAATTGAATGTTTCAGTGTGGTACCACATTACTACGTGAACCAAACCAGAAAAAACCCAGTATCCGTTCAACAAGTATGTTAAAACTGCGAAAGTATGAGCCTGATGAGGGCAAATCCCAGGCCTAACCTAGACCTAACATGCGTTGTCCTCTAAAATATTGATGGAAACCAGGTTTAATTGACTGTTTCAGTGTTGTACTTCATTGCTACGTGATGCAATCCAGAAAAAGCCCAGGATCTAGCCATCAAGTATGAGAAATATGCGAAAGAATGAGCCTGATGGGAGCAAATCCCTGACCTAACCTAGACCTAACATGAATTATTCTCTAAAATATTGATCAAAACCAGGTTTAATTGACTGTTTGAGTGTAGTACCACATTACTACGTGATCCAATCCAGAAATAGCCCAGGATCTAGCCATGAAGTATGAGAAATATTCGAAAGTATGAGCCTGATGAGAGCAAATCCTAGACCTTACCCAGACCTAACATGCGTTATTCTCTAAAATATTTATCAAGACCAGGTTTCATTGAATGTTTCAGTGTGGTACCACTTTGCTACGTGATCCAATCCAGAAATAGCCCAGGATCTAGCCATGAAGTATGAGAAATATGCGAAAGTAACAGCCTGATGAGGGCAAATCCTAGACCTATCCCAGACATAACTTGCGCTATCCCCTAAAATATTGATCCAAACCAGGTTTCATTGAATGTTTCAGCGTGGTACCACACTGCTACGTGATCCAAACCAGAAAAAACCCAGGATCTGTTCAACAAGTATGTGAAAAACGCGAAAGTATGAGCCTGATGAGGGCAAATCCCAGACATATCCCAGACCTAACTTGCGTTGTCCTCTAAGATATTGATGGAAACCAGGTTTAATTGACTGTTTCAGTGTTGTACTTCATTTCTACGTGATGCAATCCTGAAAAAGCCCAGGATCTAGCCATCAAGTATGAGAGATATGCGAAAGAATGAGCCTGATGAGAGCAAATCCCAGACCTAACCTAGACCTAACATGAATTATTCTCTAAAATATTGATCGAAACCAGGTTTAATTGACTGTTTCAGTGTGGACCCACATTACTACGTGATCCAAACCAGAAAAAACCCAGGATCCGTTCAACAAGAATGTGAAGAAAGCGAAAGTATGAGTCCGATGAGTGAAAATCCCAGGCCTAACCTAGACCTAACATGCGTTATCCTCAAAAATATTGATCGAAACCTGGATTAATCGACTGTTTCAGTGTGGTACTACATTACTACGTGATGCAATCCAGAAAAAGCCCAGGATCTAGCCATCAAGTATGAGAAATAAGCGAAAGAATGACCCTGATGAGAGCAAATCCCAGACCTAACCTAGACCTAACATGCGTTATCCTCTAAAATATTGAGCGAAACCAGGTTTAATGGACTGTCTCAGTGACGTACCACACTACTTCGTGATCCAAACCAGAAAAAACCCAGGATCTGTTCAACAAGTATGTGAAAAACGCGAAAGTATGAGTCTGATGAGGTCAAATCCCAGACCTATCCCAGACTTACCTTGCGTTATCCAATAAAATATTGATCGAAACCAGGTTTAATTGATTGTTTCAGTGTGGTCCCACATTACTACGTGATCCAAACCAGAAAAAACCCAGGATCTGTTCAACATGTATAAGAAATATGCGAAAGAATGAGCCTGACGAGAGCAAATCCCAGACCTAACTTAGACCTAACATGAATTATTCTCTAAAATATTGATCGAAACCAGGTTTACTTGACTGTTTCAGTGTGGTCCCACATTACTACGTGATCCAAACCAGAAAAAACCCAGGATCTGTTCAACAAGTATGTGAAAAACGCGAAAGTATGAGTCTGATGAGGTCAAATCCCAGACCTATCCCAGACTTACCTTGCGTTATCCTATAAAATATTGATCGAAACCAGGTTTAATCGACTGTTTCAGCGTGGAGCCACATTACTACGTGATACAATCCAGCAAAAACCCAGGATCTAGCCATGAAGTATGAGAAATATGCGAAACTAAGAGCCTGATGAGGGCAAATCCTAGACCTATCCCAGACCTAACTTGCGTTATCCTCTAAAATATTGATCGAAACCAGGTTTAATTGACTGTTTCAGCGTGGTACTACATTACTACGTGATCCAATCCAGAAACAGCCCAGGATCTAGCCATGAAGTATGAGAAATATGCGAAAGTATGAGCCTGATGAGGGCAAATCCTAGACCTAACCCAGACCTAACATGCGTTATGCTCTAAAATATTTATCAAGATCAGGTTTAATTGATTGTTTCAGTGTGGTCCCACATTACTACGTGATCCAAACCAGAAAAAACCCAGGATCTGTTCAACATGTATAAGAAATATGCGAAAGAATGAGCCTGATGAGAGCAAATCCCAGACCTAACTTAGACCTAACATGAATTATTCTCTAAAATATTGATCGAAACCAGGTTTACTTGACTGCTTCAGTGTGGTCCCACATTACTACGTGATCCAAACTAGAAAAAACCCAGGATCTGTTCAACAAGTATGTGAAAAACGCGAAAGTATGAGTCTGATGAGGTCAAATCCCAGACCTATCCCAGACTTACCTTGCGTTATCCTATAAAATATTGATCGAAACCAGGTTTAATCGACTGTTTCAGCGTGGTGCCACATTACTACGTGATACAATCCAGAAAAAACCCAGGATCTAGCCATCAGGTATGAGAAATATGCGAAGGAATGAGCCTGATGAGAGCAAATCCCAGACCTAACCTAGACCTAACATGCGTTATCCTCTAAAATATTGAGCGAAACCAGGTTTAATGGACTGTTTCACTGTGGTACCACACAACTTCGTGATCCAAACCAGAGAAAGCCCAGGATCTGTTCAAGAAGTATGTGAAAAACGCTAAACTGTGAGCCTGATGAGGGCAAATCTTAGACCTAACCCAGACCTAAGATGCGTTATCCTCTAAAATATTTGTCCAGACCAGGTTTCATTGAATGTTTCAGTGTGGTACCACTTTACTACCTGATACAATCCAGAAACAGCCCAGGATCTAGCCATGAAGTATGAGAAATATGCGAAAGTAACAGCCTGATGAGGGCAAATCCTAGACCAATCCCAGACATAACTTGCGTTATCCTCTAAAATATTGATCGAAACCAGGTTTAATTGACTGTTTCAGCGTGGTATCACATTACTACGTGATACAATCCAGAAACAGCCCAGGATCTAGCCATGAAGTATGAGAAATATGCGAAAGTATGAGCCTGATGAGAGCAAATCGTAGACCTAACCCAGACCTAACATGCGTTATCCTCTAAAATATTTATCATGATCAGGTTTAATTGATTGTTTCAGTGTGGTCCCACATGACTACGTGATCCAAACCAGAAAAAACCCAGGATCTGTTCAACATGTATAAGAAATATGCGAAAGAATGAGCCTGATGAGAGCAAATCCCAGACCTAACCCAGACCTAACATGAATTATTCTCTAAAATATTGATCGAAACCAGGTTTACTTGACTGCTTCAGTGTGGTCCCACAATACTACGTGATCCAAACCAGAGAAAACCCAGGATCCGTTAAACAAGTATGTGAAGATTGCGAAATTATGAGTCTGATGAGGGAAAATCCCAGGCCTAACCTAGACCTAACATGCGTTATCTTCTAAAATATTGATCGAAACCAGGTTTAGTCGACTGTTTCAGTGTGGTCCCCCTTTCTTACGTGATCCAAACCAGAAAAAACCCAGGACCCGTTCAACAGGTATGTGAAGAATGCGAAGGTATGAGTCTGATGAGGTCAAATCCCAGACCTATCCCAGACTTAACTTGCGTTATCCTCTAAAATATTGATCGAAACCAGGTTTAATCGACTGTTTCAGCGTGGTACCACATTACTACGTGATACAATCCAGAAACAGCCCAGGATCTAGCCATGAAGTATGAGAAATATGCGAAAGTATGAGCCTGATGAGGGTAAATCCTAGACCTAACCCAAACCTAACATGCGTTATCCTCTAAAATATTTATCAAGACCAGGTTTAATTGAATGTTTCAGTGTGGTACCACATTACTACGTGAACCAAACCAGAAAAAACCCAGTATCCGTTCAACAAGTATGTTAAAACTGCGACAGTATGAGCCTGATGAGGGCAAATCCCAGGCCTAACCTAGACCTAACATGCGTTGTCCTCTAAAATATTGATGGAAACCAGGTTTAATTGACTGTTTCAGTGTTGTACTTCATTGCTACGTGATGCAATCCAGAAATAGCCCAGGACCTAGCCATCAAGTATGAGAAATATGCGAAAGAATGAGCCTGATGAGAGCAAATCCCAGACCTAACCTAGACCTAACATGAATTATTCACTAAAATATTGATCGAAACCAGGTTTAGTTGACTGTTTCAGTGTTGTACTTCATTACTACGTGATGCAATCCAGAAAAAGCCCAGGATCTAGCCATCAAGTATGAGAAATATGCGAAAGAATGAGCCTGATGAGAGCAAATCCCTGACCTAACCTAGACCTAACATGAATTATTCTCTAAAATATTGATCAAAACCAGGTTTAATTGACTGTTTCACTGTGGTACCACATTACTACGTGATCCAATCCAGAAATAGCCCAGGATCTAGCCATGAAGTATGAGAAATATGCGAAAGTATGAGCCTGATGAGGGCAAATCCCAGACCTATCCCAGACCTAACTTGCGTTGTCCTCTAAGATATTGATCGAAACCAGGTTTAATTGACTGTTTCAGTGTTGTACTTCATCACTACGTGATCCAAACCCGAAAAAACCCAGGATCTGTCAACATGTATGAGAAATATGCGAAAGAATGAGCCTGATGAGAGCAAATCCCAGACCTATCCTAGACCTAACATGAATTATTCTCTAAAATATTGATCGAAAACAGGTTTACTTGACTGTTTCAGTGTGGTCCCACATTACTACGTGATCCAAACCAGACAAAACCCAGGATCCGTTCAACAAGTATGTGAAGAATGCGAAAGTATGAGTCTGATGGGTGAAAATCCCAGGCCTAACCTAGACCTAACATGCGTTATCCTCTAAAATATGGATCGAAACCTGGTTTAATCGACTGTTTCAGTGTGGTACCACATTACTATGTGATCCAAACCAGAAAAAACCCAGGATCCGTTCAACAAGTATGCTAAAACTGCGACAGTATGATGCTGATGAGGGCAAATCCCAGGCCTAACCTAGACCTAACATGCGTTATCCTCTAAAATATAGATCGAAACCTGGTTTAATCGACTGTTTCAGTGTGGTACCACATTACTATGTGATCCAAACCAGAAAGTAACCCAGGATCTGTTCAAGGAGTATGTGAAGTGTGCGAAAGTATGAGTCTGATGAGGTCAAATCCCAAACCTATCCCAGACCTAACTTGCGGTATCCTCTAAAATATTGATCGAAACCAGGTTTAATTGACTGTTTCAGTGTTGTACTTCATTACTACGTGATCCAAACCCGAAAAAACCCAGGATCTGTCAACATGTATGAGAAATATGCGAAAGAATGAGCCTGATGAGGTCAAATCCCAGGCCTTACCTAGACCTAACATGCGTTATCCTCAAAAATATTGATCGAAACCCGGTTTAATCGACTGTTTCAGTGTGGTACCACATTACTACGTGATCTAAACCAGAAAAAACCCAGGATCCGTTCAACAAGTATGTGAAGAATGCGAAAGTATGAGTCTGATGAGGTCAAATCCCAGACCATTCCCAGACTTAACTTGCGTTATCCTCTATAATATTGATCGAAACCAGGTTTAATCGACTGTTTCAGTGTGGTACCACATTACTACGTGATCCAACCCAGAAAAAACCCAGGATCTAGCCATCAAGTATGAGAAATATGCGAAAGAATGAGCCTGATGAGGGCAAATCCCAGACCTAACCTAGACCATACATGCGTTATCCTCTAAAATATTGAGCGAAACCAGGTTTAATGGACTGTTTCAGTAAGGTACCACACTACTTCGTGATCCAAACCAGAAAAAACCCAGGATCTGTTCAACAAGTATGTGAAAAACGCTAAACTGTGAGCCTGATGAGGGCAAATCTAAGACCTAACCCAGACCTAAGATGCGTTATCCTCTAAAATATTTGTCCAGACCAGGTTTCATTGAATGTTTCAGTGTGGTACCACTTTACTACCTGATACAATCCAGAAACAGCCCAGGATCTAGCCATGAAGTATGAGAAATATGCGAAAGTATGAGCCTGATGAGAGCAAATCGTAGACCTAACCCAGACCTAACATGCGTTATCCTCTAAAATATTTATCATGATCAGGTTTAATTGATTGTTTCAGTGTGGTCCCACATTAATACGTGATCCAAACCAGAAAAAACCCAGGATCTGTTCAACATGTATAGGAAATATGCGAAAGAATGAGCCTGATGAGAGCAAATCCCAGACCTAACCCAGACCTAACATGAATTATTCTCTAAAATATTGATCGAAACCAGGTTTACTTGACTGTTTGAGTGTAGTACCACATTACTACGTGATCCAATCCAGAAATAGCCCAGGATCTAGCCATGAAGTATGAGAAATATACGAAAGTATGAGCCTGATGAGGGCAAATCCTAGACCTTACCCAGACCTAACATGCGTTATTCTCTAAAATATTTATCAAGACCAGGTTTCATTGAATGTTTCAGTGTGGTACCACTTTACTACGTGATCCAATCCAGAAATAGCCCAGGATCTAGCCATGAAGTATGAGAAATATGCGAAAGTAACAGCCTGATGAGGGCAAATCCTAGACCTATCCCAGACATAACTTGCGTTATCCTCTAAAATATTGATCGAAACCAGGTTTAATTGACTGTTTCAGCGTGGTATCACATTACTACGTGATACAATCCAGAAACAGCCCAGGATCTAGCCATGAAGTATGAGAAATATGCGAAAGTATGAGCCTGATGAGAGCAAATCGTAGACCTAACCCAGACCTAACATGCGTTATCCTCTAAAATATTTATCATGATCAGGTTTAATTGATTGTTTCAGTGTGGTCCCACATTAATACGTGATCCAAACCAGAAAAAACCCAGGATCTGTTCAACATGTATAGGAAATATGCGAAAGAATGAGCCTGATGAGAGCAAATCCCAGACCTAACCCAGACCTAACATGAATTATTCTCTAAAATATTGATCGAAACCAGGTTTACTTGACTGCTTCAGTGTGGTCCCACAATACTACGTGATCCAAACCAGAGAAAACCCAGGATCCGTTAAACAAGTATGTGAAGATTGCGAAATTATGAGTCTGATGAGGGAAAATCCCAGGCCTAACCAAGACCTAACATGCGTTATCTTCTAAAATATTGATCGAAACCAGGTTTAGTCGACTGTTTCAGTGTGGTCCCCCTTTCTTACGTGATCCAAACCAGAAAAAACCCAGGACCCGTTCAACAAGTATGTGAAGAATGCGAAAGTATGAGTCTGATGAGGTCAAATCCCAGACCTATCCCAGACTTAACTTGCGTTATCCTCTAAAATATTGATCGAAACCAGGTTTAATCGACTGTTTCAGCGTGGTACCACATTACTACGTGATACAATCCAGAAACAGCCCAGGATCTAGCCATGAAGTATGAGAAATATGCGAAAGTATGAGCCTGATGAGGGTAAATCCTAGACCTAACCCAAACCTAACATGCGTTATCCTCTAAAATATTTATCAAGACCAGGTTTAATTGAATGTTTCAGTGTGGTACCACATTACTACGTGAACCAAACCAGAAAAAACCCAGTATCCGCTCAACAAGTATGTTAAAACTGCGACAGTATGAGCCTGATGAGGGCAAATCCCAGGCCTAACCTAGACCTAACATGCGTTGTCCTCTAAAATATTGATGGAAACCAGGTTTAATTGACTGTTTCAGTGTTGTACTTCATTGCTACGTGATGCAATCCAGAAATAGCCCAGGACCTAGCCATCAAGTATGAGAAATATGCGAAAGAATGAGCCTGATGAGAGCAAATCCCAGACCTAACCTAGACCTAACATGAATTATTCTCTAAAATATTGATCGAAACCAGGTTTAATTAACTGTTTCAGTGTTGTACTTCATTACTACGTGATGCAATCCAGAAAAAGCCCAGGATCTAGCCATCAAGTATGAGAAATATGCGAAAGAATGAGCCTGATGAGAGCAAATCCCTGACCTAACCAAGACCTAACATGAATTATTCTCTAAAATATTGATCAAAACCAGGTTTAATAGACAGTTTCAGTGTGGTACCACATTACTACGTGATCCAATCCAGAAATAGCCCAGGATCTAGCCATGAAGTATGAGAAATATGCGAAAGTATGAGCCTGATGAGGGCAAATCCTAGACCTAACCCAAACCTAACATGCGTTATCCTCTAAAATATTTATCAAGACCAGGTTTAATTGAATGTTTCAGTGTGGTAACACATTACTACGTGAACCAAACCAGAAAAAACCCAGGATCCGTTCAACAAGTATGTTAAAACTGCGACAGTATGACCCTGATGAGGGCAAATCCCAGGCCTAACCGAGACCTATCATGCGTTGTCCTCTAGAATATTGATGGAAACCAGGTTTAATTGACTGTTTCAGTGTTGTACCACATTACTACGTGATCCAATCCAGAAATAGCCCAGGATCTAGCCATGAAGTATGAGAAATATGCGAAAGTATGAGCCTGATGAGGGCAAATCCTAGACCTAACCCAGACCTAACATGCGTTATTCTCTAAAATATTTGTCAAGACCAGGTTTAATTGAATGTTTCAGTGTGGTACCACAATACTACGTGATCCAAACCAGAAAAAACCCAGGATCCGTTCAACAAGTATGTGAAGAATGCGAAAGTATGAGTCTGATCAGTGAAAATCTCAGGCCTTACCTAGACCTAACTTGCGTTGTCCTCTAAAATATTGTTGGAAACCAGGTTTCATTGACTGTTTCAGTGTGGTACTACATTACTACGTGGTGCAATCCAGAAAAAGCCCAGGATCTAGCCATCAAGTATGAGAAATATGCGAAAGAATGAGCCTGATGAGAGCAAATCCCTGACCTAACCTAGACCTAACATGAATTATTCTCTAAAATATTGATCAAAACCAGGTTTAATTGACTGTTTCACTGTGGTACCACATTACTACGTGATCCAATCCAGAAATAGCCCAGGATCTAGCCATGAAGTATGAGAAATATGCGAAAGTATGAGCCTGATGAGGGCAAATCCCAGACCTATCCCAGACCTAACTTGCGTTGTCCTCTAAGATATTGATCGAAACCAGGTTTAATTGACTGTTTCAGTGTTGTACTTCATCACTACGTGATCCAAACCCGAAAAAACCCAGGATCTGTCAACATGTATGAGAAATATGCGAAAGAATGAGCCTGATGAGAGCAAATCCCAGACCTATCCTAGACCTAACATGAATTATTCTCTAAAATATTGATCGAAAACAGGTTTACTTGACTGTTTCAGTGTGGTCCCACATTACTACGTGATCCAAACCAGGCAAAACCCAGGATCCGTTCAACAAGTATGTGAAGAATGCGAAAGTATGAGTCTGATGGGTGAAAATCCCAGGCCTAACCTAGACCTAACATGCGTTATCCTCTAAAATATGGATCGAAACCTGGTTTAATCGACTGTTTCAGTGTGGTACCACATTACTATGTGATCCAAACCAGAAAAAACCCAGGATCCGTTCAACAAGTATGTTAAAACTGCGACAGTATGATGCTGATGAGGGCAAATCCCAGGCCTAACCTAGACCTAACATGCGTTATCCTCTAAAATATAGATCGAAACCTGGTTTAATCGACTGTTTCAGTGTGGTACCACATTACTATGTGATCCAAACCAGAAAGTAACCCAGGATCTGTTCAAGGAGTATGTGAAGTGTGCGAAAGTATGAGTCTGATGAGGTCAAATCCCAAACCTATCCCAGACCTAACTTGCGGTATCCTCTAAAATATTGATCGAAACCAGGTTTAATTGACTGTTTCAGTGTTGTACTTCATTACTACGTGATCCAAACCCGAAAAAACCCAGGATCTGTCAACATGTATGAGAAATATGCGAAAGAATGAGCCTGATGAGGTCAAATCCCAGGCCTTACCTAGACCTAACATGCGTTATCCTCAAAAATATTGATCGAAACCCGGTTTAATCGACTGTTTCAGTGTGGTACCACATTACTACGTGATCTAAACCAGAAAAAACCCAGGATCCGTTCAACAAGTATGTGAAGAATGCGAAAGTATGAGTCTGATGAGGTCAAATCCCAGACCATTCCCAGACTTAACTTGCGTTATCCTCTATAATATTGATCGAAACCAGGTTTAATCGACTGTTTCAGTGTGGTACCACATTACTACGTGATCCAACCCAGAAAAAACCCAGGATCTAGCCATCAAGTATGAGAAATATGCGAAAGAATGAGCCTGATGAGGGCAAATCCCAGACCTAACCTAGACCATACATGCGTTATCCTCTAAAATATTGAGCGAAACCAGGTTTAATGGACTGTTTCAGTAAGGTACCACACTACTTCGTGATCCAAACCAGAAAAAACCCAGGATCTGTTCAACAAGTATGTGAAAAACGCTAAACTGTGAGCCTGATGAGGGCAAATCTAAGACCTAACCCAGACCTAAGATGCGTTATCCTCTAAAATATTTGTCCAGACCAGGTTTCATTGAATGTTTCAGTGTGGTACCACTTTACTACCTGATACAATCCAGAAACAGCCCAGGATCTAGCCATGAAGTATGAGAAATATGCGAAAGTATGAGCCTGATGAGAGCAAATCGTAGACCTAACCCAGACCTAACATGCGTTATCCTCTAAAATATTTATCATGATCAGGTTTAATTGATTGTTTCAGTGTGGTCCCACATTAATACGTGATCCAAACCAGAAAAAACCCAGGATCTGTTCAACATGTATAGGAAATATGCGAAAGAATGAGCCTGATGAGAGCAAATCCCAGACCTAACCCAGACCTAACATGAATTATTCTCTAAAATATTGATCGAAACCAGGTTTACTTGACTGTTTGAGTGTAGTACCACATTACTACGTGATCCAATCCAGAAATAGCCCAGGATCTAGCCATGAAGTATGAGAAATATACGAAAGTATGAGCCTGATGAGGGCAAATCCTAGACCTTACCCAGACCTAACATGCGTTATTCTCTAAAATATTTATCAAGACCAGGTTTCATTGAATGTTTCAGTGTGGTACCACTTTACTACGTGATCCAATCCAGAAATAGCCCAGGATCTAGCCATGAAGTATGAGAAATATGCGAAAGTAACAGCCTGATGAGGGCAAATCCTAGACCTATCCCAGACATAACTTGCGTTATCCTCTAAAATATTGATCGAAACCAGGTTTAATTGACTGTTTCAGCGTGGTATCACATTACTACGTGATACAATCCAGAAACAGCCCAGGATCTAGCCATGAAGTATGAGAAATATGCGAAAGTATGAGCCTGATGAGAGCAAATCGTAGACCTAACCCAGACCTAACATGCGTTATCCTCTAAAATATTTATCATGATCAGGTTTAATTGATTGTTTCAGTGTGGTCCCACATTAATACGTGATCCAAACCAGAAAAAACCCAGGATCTGTTCAACATGTATAGGAAATATGCGAAAGAATGAGCCTGATGAGAGCAAATCCCAGACCTAACCCAGACCTAACATGAATTATTCTCTAAAATATTGATCGAAACCAGGTTTACTTGACTGCTTCAGTGTGGTCCCACAATACTACGTGATCCAAACCAGAGAAAACCCAGGATCCGTTAAACAAGTATGTGAAGATTGCGAAATTATGAGTCTGATGAGGGAAAATCCCAGGCCTAACCAAGACCTAACATGCGTTATCTTCTAAAATATTGATCGAAACCAGGTTTAGTCGACTGTTTCAGTGTGGTCCCCCTTTCTTACGTGATCCAAACCAGAAAAAACCCAGGACCCGTTCAACAAGTATGTGAAGAATGCGAAAGTATGAGTCTGATGAGGTCAAATCCCAGACCTATCCCAGACTTAACTTGCGTTATCCTCTAAAATATTGATCGAAACCAGGTTTAATCGACTGTTTCAGCGTGGTACCACATTACTACGTGATACAATCCAGAAACAGCCCAGGATCTAGCCATGAAGTATGAGAAATATGCGAAAGTATGAGCCTGATGAGGGTAAATCCTAGACCTAACCCAAACCTAACATGCGTTATCCTCTAAAATATTTATCAAGACCAGGTTTAATTGAATGTTTCAGTGTGGTACCACATTACTACGTGAACCAAACCAGAAAAAACCCAGTATCCGCTCAACAAGTATGTTAAAACTGCGACAGTATGAGCCTGATGAGGGCAAATCCCAGGCCTAACCTAGACCTAACATGCGTTGTCCTCTAAAATATTGATGGAAACCAGGTTTAATTGACTGTTTCAGTGTTGTACTTCATTGCTACGTGATGCAATCCAGAAATAGCCCAGGACCTAGCCATCAAGTATGAGAAATATGCGAAAGAATGAGCCTGATGAGAGCAAATCCCAGACCTAACCTAGACCTAACATGAATTATTCTCTAAAATATTGATCGAAACCAGGTTTAATTAACTGTTTCAGTGTTGTACTTCATTACTACGTGATGCAATCCAGAAAAAGCCCAGGATCTAGCCATCAAGTATGAGAAATATGCGAAAGAATGAGCCTGATGAGAGCAAATCCCTGACCTAACCAAGACCTAACATGAATTATTCTCTAAAATATTGATCAAAACCAGGTTTAATAGACAGTTTCAGTGTGGTACCACATTACTACGTGATCCAATCCAGAAATAGCCCAGGATCTAGCCATGAAGTATGAGAAATATGCGAAAGTATGAGCCTGATGAGGGCAAATCCTAGACCTAACCCAAACCTAACATGCGTTATCCTCTAAAATATTTATCAAGACCAGGTTTAATTGAATGTTTCAGTGTGGTAACACATTACTACGTGAACCAAACCAGAAAAAACCCAGGATCCGTTCAACAAGTATGTTAAAACTGCGACAGTATGACCCTGATGAGGGCAAATCCCAGGCCTAACCGAGACCTATCATGCGTTGTCCTCTAGAATATTGATGGAAACCAGGTTTAATTGACTGTTTCAGTGTTGTACCACATTACTACGTGATCCAATCCAGAAATAGCCCAGGATCTAGCCATGAAGTATGAGAAATATGCGAAAGTATGAGCCTGATGAGGGCAAATCCTAGACCTAACCCAGACCTAACATGCGTTATTCTCTAAAATATTTGTCAAGACCAGGTTTAATTGAATGTTTCAGTGTGGTACCACAATACTACGTGATCCAAACCAGAAAAAACCCAGGATCCGTTCAACAAGTATGTGAAGAATGCGAAAGTATGAGTCTGATCAGTGAAAATCTCAGGCCTTACCTAGACCTAACTTGCGTTGTCCTCTAAAATATTGTTGGAAACCAGGTTTCATTGACTGTTTCAGTGTGGTACTACATTACTACGTGGTGCAATCCAGAAAAAGCCCAGGATCTAGCCATCAAGTATGAGAAATATGCGAAAGAATGAGCCTGATGAGAGCAAATCCCAGACCTAACCTATACCTAACATGCGCTATCCTCTAAAATATTGAGCGAAACCAGCTTTAATGGACTGTTTCAGTGTGGTACCACACTACTTCGTGATCCAAACCAGAGAAAGCCCAGGATCTGTTCAAGAAGTATGTGAAAAACGCTAAACTGTGAGCCTGATGAGGGCAAATCTTAGACCTAATCCAGACCTAAGATGCGTTATCCTCTAAAATATTTATCCAGACCAGGTTTCATTGAATGTTTCAGTGTGGTACCACTTTACTACCTGATACAATCCAGAAACAGCCCAGGATCTAGCCATGAAGTATGAGAAATATGCGAAAGAATGAGCCTGATGAGAGCAAATCCCAGACCTAACCTAGACCTAACATGAATTATTCTCTAAAATATTGATCGAAACCAGGTTTAATTGACTGTTTCAGTGTTGTACTTCATTACTACGTGATGCAATCCAGAAAAAGCCCAGGATCTAGCCATCAAGTATGAGAAATATGCGAAAGAATGAGCCTGATGGGAGCAAATCCCTGACCTAACCTAGACCTAACATGAATTATTCTCTAAAATATTGATCAAAACCAGGTTTAATTGACTGTTTCAGTGTAGTACCACATTACTACGTGATCCAATCCAGAAAAAGCCCAGGATCTAACCATGAAGTATGAGAAATATGCGAAAGTATGAGCCTGATGAGGGCAAATCCTAGACCTAACCCAGACCTAACATGCGTTATTCTCTAAAATATTTATCAAGACCAGGTTTAATTGAATGTTTCAGTGTGGTACTACATTACTACGTGATGCAATCCAGAAAAAGCCCAGGATCTAGCCATCAAGTATGAGAAATATGCGAAAGAATGAGCCTGATGAGAGCAAATCCCAGACCTAACCTAGACCTAACATGCGTTATCCTCTAAAATATTGAGCGAAACCAGGTTTAATGGACTGTTTCAGTGTGGTACCACACAACTTCGTGATCCAAACCAGAGAAAGCCCAGGATCTGTTTTAGAAGTATGTGAAAAACGCTAAACTATGAGCCTGACGAGGGCAAATCTTAGACCTAACCCTGACCTAAGAAGCGTTATCCTCTAAAATATTTATCCAGACCAGGTTTCATTGAATGTTTCAGTGTGGTACCACTTTACTACGTGATCCAATCCAGAAATAGCCCAGGATCTAGCCATGAAGTATGAGAAATATGCGAAAGTAAGAGCCTGATGAGAGCAAATCCTAGACCTAACCCAGAGCTAACATGCGTTATCCTCCAAAATATTTATCAAGATCAGGTTTAATTGATTGTTTCAGTGTGGTCCCACATTACTACGTGATGCAAACCAGAAAAAACCCAGGATCTGTTCAACATGTATGAGAAATATGCGAAAGGAAGAGCCTGATGAGAGCAAATCCCAGACCTAACTTAGACCTAACATGAATTATTCTTTAAAATATTGATCGAAACCAGGTTTACTTGACTGCTTCAGTGTGGTCCCACAATACTACGTGATCCAAACCAGAAAAAACCCAGGATCCGTTCAACAAGTATGTGAAGAATGCGAAAGTATAAGTCTGATGAGGGAAAATCCCAGGCCTAACCTAGACCTAACATGCGTTATCCTCTAAAATATTGATCGAAACCAGGTTTAGTTGACTGTTTCAGTGTGGTCCCACATTACTACGTGATCCAAACCAGAAAAAACCCAGGATCCGTTCAACAAGTATGTGTAGAATGCGAAAGTATGAGTCTGATGAGGTCAAATCCCAGACCTAACCCAAACCTAACATGCGTTATCCTCTAAAATATTTATCAAGATCAGGTTTAATTGATTGTTTCAGTGTGGTCCCACATTACTACGTGATCCAAACCAGAAAAAACCCAGGATCCGTTCAACAAGTATGTGAAGAATGCGAAAGTATAAGTCTGATGAGGGAAAATCCCAGGCCTAACCTAGACCTAACATGCGTTGTCCTCTAAAATATTGATGGAAACCACGTTTAATTGACTGTTTCAGTGTTGTACTTCACTACTACGTGATGCAATCCAGAAAAAGCCCAGGATCTAGCCATCAAGTATGAGAAATATGCGAAAGAATGAGCCTGATGAGAGCAAATCCCAGACCTAACCTAGACCTAACATGAATTATTCTCTAAAATATTGATCGAAACCAGGTTTAAGTGAATGTTTCAGTGTTGTACTTCATTACTACGTGATGCAATCCAGAAAAAGCCCAGGATCTAGCCATCAAGTATGAGAAATATGCGAAAGAATGAGCCTGATGAGAGCGAATCCCTGACCTAATCTAGGCCTAACATGAATTATTCTCTAAAATATTGATCAAAACCAGGTTTAATTGACTGTTTCAGTGTGGTACCACATTACTACGTGATCCAATCCAGAAATAGCCCAGGATCTAGCCATGAAGTATGAAAAATATGCGAAAGTAAGAGCCTGGTGAGAGCAAATCCTAGACCTAACCCAGAGCTAACATGCGTTGTCCTCTAAAATATTTATCAAGATCAGGTTTAATTGATTGTTTCAGTGTGGTCCCACATTACTACGTGATCCAAACCAGAAAAAACACAGTATCTGTTCAACATGTATGAGAAATATGCGAAAGTATAAGTCTGATGAGGGAAAATCCCAGGCCTAACCTAGACCTAACATGAGTTATCCTCTAAAATATTGATCGAAACCAGGTTTAGTCGACTGTTTCAGTGTGGTCCCACATTACTACGTGATCCAAACCAGAAAAAACCCTGTATCTGTTCAAGATGTATGAGAAATATGCGAAAGAATGAGCCTGATGAGAGCAAATCCCAGACCTAACCTAGACCTAACATGAATTATTCTCTAAAATATTGATCGAAACCAGGTTTACTTGACTGCTTCAGTGTGGTCCCACAATACTACGTGATCCAAAGCAGAAAAAACCCAGGATCCGTTCAACAAGTATGTGAAGAATGCGAAAGTATGAGTCTGATGAGGGAAAATCCCAGACCTAACCCAAACCTAACATGCGTTATCCTCTAAAATATTTATCAAGACCAGGTTTAATTGAATGTTTCAGTGTGGCACCACATTACTACGTGAACCAAACCAGAAAAAACCCAGTATCCGTTCAACACGTATGTTAAAACTGCGACAGTATGAGCCTGATGAGGGCAAATCCCAGGCCTAACCTAGACCTAACATGCGTTGTCCTCTAAAATATTGATGGAAACCAGGTTTAATTGACTGTTTCAGTGTTGTACTTCACTACTACGTGATGCAATCCAGAAAAAGCCCAGGATCTAGCCATCAAGTATGAGAAATATGCGAAAGAATGAGCCTGATGAGAGCAAGTCCCAGACCTAACCTAGACCTAACATGAATTTTTCTCTAAAATATTGATCAAAACCAGGTTTAATTGACTGTTTCAGTGTGGTACCACATTACTACGTGATCCAATCCAGAAATAGCCCAGGATCTAGCCATGAAGTATGAGAAATATGCGAAAGTATGAGCCTGATGAGGGCAAATCCTAGACCTAACCCAGACCTAACGTGCGTTATTCTGTAAAATTGATATCAAGACCAGGTTTAATTGAATGTTTCATTGTGGTACCTTATTACTACGTGATCAAAACCAGAAAAAACCCAGGATCCGTTCAACAAGTATGTGATGAATGCGAAAGTATGAGTCTGATCAGTGAAAATCTCAGGCCTTACCTAGACCTAACTTGCGTTGGCCTCTAAAATATTGATGGAAACCAGGTTTCATTGACTGTTTCAGTGTGGTACTACATTACTACGTGATGCAATCCAGAAAAAGCCCAGGATCTAGCCATCAAGTATGAGAAATATGCGAAAGAATGAGGCTGATGAGAGCAAATCCCAGAGCTAACCTAGACCTAACATGCGTCATCCTCTAAAATATTGAGCGAGACCAGGTTTAATGGACTGTTTCAGTGTGGTACCACACTACTTCGTGATCCAAACCAGAAAAAACCCAGGATCTGTTCAACCAGTATGTGAAAAACGCTAAACTGTGAGCCTGATGAGGGCAAATCTTAGACCTAACCCAGACCTAAGATGCGTGATCCTCTAAAATATTTATCCAGACCAGGTTTCATTGAATGTTTCAGTGTGGTCCCACATTAATACGTGATCCAAACCAGAAAAAACCCAGGATCTGTTCAACATGTATAGGAAATATGCGAAAGAATGAGCCTGATGAGAGCAAATCCCAGACCTAACCCAGACCTAACATGAATTATTCTCTAAAATATTGATCGAAACCAGGTTTACTTGACTGTTTGAGTGTAGTACCACATTACTACGTGATCCAATCCAGAAATAGCCCAGGATCTAGCCATGAAGTATGAGAAATATACGAAAGTATGAGCCTGATGAGGGCAAATCCTAGACCTTACCCAGACCTAACATGCGTTATTCTCTAAAATATTTATCAAGACCAGGTTTCATTGAATGTTTCAGTGTGGTACCACTTTACTACGTGATCCAATCCAGAAATAGCCCAGGATCTAGCCATGAAGTATGAGAAATATGCGAAAGTATGAGCCTGATGAGAGCAAATCGTAGACCTAACCCAGACCTAACATGCGTTATCCTCTAAAATATTTATCATGATCAGGTTTAATTGATTGTTTCAGTGTGGTCCCACATTAATACGTGAACCAAACCAGAAAAAACCCAGGATCTGTTCAACATGTATAGGAAATATGCGAAAGAATGAGCCTGATGAGAGCAAATCCCAGACCTAACCCAGACCTAACATGAATTATTCTCTAAAATATTGATCGAAACCAGGTTTACTTGACTGCTTCAGTGTGGTCCCACAATACTACGTGATCCAAACCAGAGAAAACCCAGGATCCGTTAAACAAGTATGTGAAGATTGCGAAATTATGAGTCTGATGAGGGAAAATCCCAGGCCTAACCAAGACCTAACATGCGTTATCTTCTAAAATATTGATCGAAACCAGGTTTAGTCGAATGTTTCAGTGTGGTCCCCCTTTCTTACGTGATCCAAACCAGAAAAAACCCAGGACCCGTTCAACAAGTATGTGAAGAATGCGAAAGTATGAGTCTGATGAGGTCAAATCTCAGACCTATCCCAGACTTAACTTGCGTTATCCTCTAAAATATTGATCGAAACCAGGTTTAATCGACTGTTTCAGCGTGGTACCACATTACTACGTGATACAATCCAGAAGCAGCCCAGGATCTAGCCATGAAGTATGAGAAATATGCGAAAGTATGAGCCTGATGAGGGTAAATCCTAGACCTAACCCATACCTAACATGCGTTATCCTCTAAAATATTTATCAAGACCAGGTTTAATTGAATGTTTCAGTGTGGTACCACATTACTACGTGAACCAAACCAGAAAAAACCCAGTATCCGCTCAACAAGTATGTTAAAACTGCGACAGTATGAGCCTGATGAGGGCAAATCCCAGGCCTAACCTAGACCTAACATGCGTTGTCCTCTAAAATATTGATGGAAACCAGGTTTAATTGACTGTTTCAGTGTTGTACTTCATTGCTACGTGATGCAATCCAGAAATAGCCCAGGACCTAGCCATCAAGTATGAGAAATATGCGAAAGAATGAGCCTGATGAGAGCAAATCCCAGACCTAACCTAGACCTAACATGCGCTATCCTCTAAAATATTGAGCGAAACCAGCTTTAATGGACTGTTTCAGTGTGGTACCACACTACTTCGTGATCCAAACCAGAGAAAGCCCAGGATCTGTTCAAGAAGTATGTGAAAAACGCTAAACTGTGAGCCTGATGAGGGCAAATCTTAGACCTAATCCAGACCTAAGATGCGTTATCCTCTAAAATATTTATCCAGACCAGGTTTCATTGAATGTTTCAGTGTGGTACCACTTTACTACCTGATACAATCCAGAAACAGCCCAGGATCTAGCCATGAAGTATGAGAAATATGCGAAAGAATGAGCCTGATGAGAGCAAATCCCAGACCTAACCTAGACCTAACATGAATTATTCTCTAAAATATTGATCGAAACCAGGTTTAATTGACTGTTTCAGTGTTGTACTTCATTACTACGTGATGCAATCCAGAAAAAGCCCAGGATCTAGCCATCAAGTATGAGAAATATGCGAAAGAATGAGCCTGATGGGAGCAAATCCCTGACCTAACCTAGACCTAACATGAATTATTCTCTAAAATATTGATCAAAACCAGGTTTAATTGACTGTTTCAGTGTAGTACCACATTACTACGTGATCCAATCCAGAAATAGCCCAGGATCTAACCATGAAGTATGAGAAATATGCGAAAGTATGAGCCTGATGAGGGCAAATCCTAGACCTAACCCATACCTAACATGCGTTATTCTCTAAAATATTTATCAATACCAGGTTTAATTGAATGTTTCAGTGTGGTACTACATTACTACGTGATGCAATCCAGAAAAAGCCCAGGATCTAGCCATCAAGTATGAGAAATATGCGAAAGAATGAGCCTGATGAGAGCAAATCCCAGACCTAACCTAGACCTAACATGCGTTATCCTCTAAAATATTGAGCGAAACCAGGTTTAATGGACTGTTTCAGTGTGGTGCCACACAACTTCGTGATCCAAACCAGAGAAAGCCCAGGATCTGTTTTAGAAGTATGTGAAAAATGCTAAACTATGAGCCTGACGAGGGCAAATCTTAGACCTAACCCTGACCTAAGAAGCGTTATCCTCTAAAATATTTATCCAGACCAGGTTTCATTGAATGTTTCAGTGTGGTACCACTTTACTACGTGATCCAATCCAGAAATAGCCCAGGATCTAGCCATGAAGTATGAGAAATATGCGAAAGTAAGAGCCTGATGAGAGCAAATCCTAGACCTAACCCAGAGCTAACATGCGTTATCCTCCAAAATATTTATCAAGATCAGGTTTAATTGATTGTTTCAGTGTGGTCCCACATTACTACGTGATGCAAACCAGAAAAAACCCAGGATCTGTTCAACATGTATGAGAAATATGCGAAAGAAAGAGCCTGATGAGAGCAAATCCCAGATCTAACTTAGACCTAACATGAATTATTCTTTAAAATATTGATCGAAACCAGGTTTACTTGACTGCTTCAGTGTGGTCCCACAATACTACGTGATCCAAACCAGAAAAAACCCAGGATCCGTTCAACAAGTATGTGAAGAATGCGAAAGTATAAGTCTGATGAGGGAAAATCCCAGGCCTAACCTAGACCTAACATGCGTTATCCTCTAAAATATTGATCGAAACCAGGTTTAGTTGACTGTTTCAGTGTGGTCCCACATTACTACGTGATCCAAACCAGAAAAAACCCGGGATCCGTTCAACAAGTATGTGTAGAATGCGAAAGTATGAGTCTGATGAGGTCAAATCCCAGACCTAACCCAAACCTAACATGCGTTATCCTCTAAAATATTTATCAAGATCAGGTTTAATTGATTGTTTCAGTGTGGTCCCACATTACTACGTGATCCAAACCAGAAAAAACCCAGGATCCGTTCAACAAGTATGTGAAGAATGCGAAAGTATAAGTCTGATGAGGGAAAATCCCAGGCCTAACCTAGACCTAACATGCGTTGTCCTCTAAAATATTGATGGAAACCACGTTTAATTGACTGTTTCAGTGTTGTACTTCACTACTACGTGATGCAATCCAGAAAAAGCCCAGGATCTAGCCATCAAGTATGAGAAATATGCGAAAGATTGAGCCTGATGAGAGCAAATCCCAGACCTAACCTAGACCTAACATGAATTATTCTCTAAAATATTGATCGAAACCAGGTTTAAGTGAATGTTTCAGTGTTGTACTTCATTACTACGTGATGCAATCCAGAAAAAGCCCAGGATCTAGCCATCAAGTATGAGAAATATGCGAAAGAATGAGCCTGATGAGAGCAAATCCCTGACCTAATCTAGGCCTAACATGAATTATTCTCTAAAATATTGATCAAAACCAGGTTTAATTGACTGTTTCAGTGTGGTACCACATTACTACGTGATCCAATCCAGAAATAGCCCAGGATCTAGCCATGAAGTATGAGAAATATGCGAAAGTAAGAGCCTGGTGAGAGCAAATCCTAGACCTAACCCAGAGCTAACATGCGTTGTCCTCTAAAATATTTATCAAGATCAGGTTTAATTGATTGTTTCAGTGTGGTCCCACATTACTACGTGATCCAAACCAGAAAAAACCCAGTATCTGTTCAACATGTATGAGAAATATGCGAAAGTATAAGTCTGATGAGGGAAAATCCCAGGCCTAACCTAGACCTAACATGAGTTATCCTCTAAAATATTGATCGAAACCAGGTTTAGTCGACTGTTTCAGTGTGGTCCCACATTACTACGTGATCCAAACCAGAAAAAACCCTGTATCTGTTCAAGATGTACGAGAAATATGCGAAAGAATGAGCCTGATGAGAGCAAATCCCAGACCTAACCTAGACCTAACATGAATTATTCTCTAAAATATTGATCGAAACCAGGTTTACTTGACTGCTTCAGTGTGGTCCCACAATACTACGTGATCCAAAGCAGAAAAAACCCAGGATCCGTTCAACAAGTATGTGAAGAATGCGAAAGTATGAGTCTGATGAGGGAAAATCCCAGACCTAACCCAAACCTAACATGCGTTATCCTCTAAAATATTTATCAAGACCAGGTTTAATTGAATGTTTCAGTGTGGCACCACATTACTACGTGAACCAAACCAGAAAAAACCCAGTATCCGTTCAACACGTATGTTAAAACTGCGACAGTATGAGCCTGATGAGGGCAAATCCCAGGCCTAACCTAGACCTAACATGCGTTGTCCTCTAAAATATTGATGGAAACCAGGTTTAATTGACTGTTTCAGTGTTGTACTTCACTACTACGTGATGCAATCCAGAAAAAGCCCAGGATCTAGCCATCAAGTATGAGAAATATGCGAAAGAATGAGCCTGATGAGAGCAAGTCCCAGACCTAACCTAGACCTAACATGAATTTTTCTCTAAAATATTGATCAAAACCAGGTTTAATTGACTGTTTCAGTGTGGTACCACATTACTACGTGATCCAATCCAGAAATAGCCCAGGATCTAGCCATGAAGTATGAGAAATATGCGAAAGTATGAGCCTGATGAGGGCAAATCCTAGACCTAACCCAGACCTAACGTGCGTTATTCTGTAAAATTGATATCAAGACCAGGTTTAATTGAATGTTTCATTGTGGTACCTTATTACTACGTGATCAAAACCAGAAAAAACCCAGGATCCGTTCAACAAGTATGTGATGAATGCGAAAGTATGAGTCTGATCAGTGAAAATCTCAGGCCTTACCTAGACCTAACTTGCGTTGGCCTCTAAAATATTGATGGAAACCAGGTTTCATTGACTGTTTCAGTGTGGTACTACATTACTACGTGATGCAATCCAGAAAAAGCCCAGGATCTAGCCATGAAGTATGAGAAATATGCGAAAGTAAGAGCCTGATGAGGGCAAATCCTAGACCTAACCCAGACCTAACATGCGTTAGCCTCTAAAATATTTATCAAGACCTGGTTTAGTTGAAAGTTTCAGTGTGGTACCACATTACTACGTGATCCAAACCAGATAAAACCCAGGATCCGTTCAACAAGTATGTGAAGAATGCGAAAGTATGAGTCTGATGAAGTCAAATCCCAGGCCTATCCCAGACTTAACTTGCGTTATCCTCTAAAATATTGATCGAAACCAGGTTTAATCGACTGTTTCAGCGTGGTACCACATTACTACGTGATACTCTCCAGAAACAGCCCAGGATCTAGCCATGAAGTATGAGAAATATGCGAAAGTATGAGCCTGATGAGGGCAAATCCTAGACCTAACCCAAACCTAACATGCGTTGTCCTCTAAAATATTGATGGAAACCAGGTTTAATTGACTGTTTCAGTGTTGTACTTCATTACTACGTGATGCAATCCAGAAAAAGCCCAGGATCTAGCCATCAAGTATGAGAAATATGCGAAAGAATGAGCCTGATGAGAGCAAATCCCAGACCTAACCTAGACCTAACATGAATTATTCTCTAAAATATTGATCGAAACCAGGTTTAATTGACTGTTTCAGTGTTGTACTTCATTACTACGTGATGCAATCCAGAAAAAGCCCAGGATCTAGCCATCAAGTATGAGAAATATGCGAAAGAATGAGCCTGATGAGAGCAAATCCCTGACCTAATCTAGACCTAACATGAATTATTCTCTAAAATATTGATCAAAACCAGGTTTAATTGACTGTTTCAGTGTGGTACCACATTACTACGTGATCCAATCCAGAAATAGCCCAGGATCTAGCCATGAAGTATGAGAAATATGCGAAAGTATGAGCCTGATGAGGGCAAATCCTAGACCTAACCCAGACCTAACATGCGTTATTCTGTAAAATTGATATCAAGACCAGGTTTAATTGAATGTTTCATTGTGGTACCTCATTACTACGTGGTCAAAACCAGAAAAAACCCAGGATCCGTTCAACAAGTATGTGAAGAATGCGAAAGTATGAGTCTGATGAGGGAAAATCCCAGACCTAACCCAAACCTAACATGCGTTATCCTCTAAAATATTTATCAAGACCAGGTTTAATTGAATGTTTCAGTGTGGCACCACATTACTACGTGAACCAAACCAGAAAAAACCCAGTATCCGTTCAACACGTATGTTAAAACTGCGACAGTATGAGCCTGATGAGGGCAAATCCCAGGCCTAACCTAGACCTAACATGCGTTGTCCTCTAAAATATTGATGGAAACCAGGTTTAATTGACTGTTTCAGTGTTGTACTTCACTACTACGTGATGCAATCCAGAAAAAGCCCAGGATCTAGCCATCAAGTATGAGAAATATGCGAAAGAATGAGCCTGATGAGAGCAAGTCCCAGACCTAACCTAGACCTAACATGAATTTTTCTCTAAAATATTGATCAAAACCAGGTTTAATTGACTGTTTCAGTGTGGTACCACATTACTACGTGATCCAATCCAGAAATAGCCCAGGATCTAGCCATGAAGTATGAGAAATATGCGAAAGTATGAGCCTGATGAGGGCAAATCCTAGACCTAACCCAGACCTAACGTGCGTTATTCTGTAAAATTGATATCAAGACCAGGTTTAATTGAATGTTTCATTGTGGTACCTTATTACTACGTGATCAAAACCAGAAAAAACCCAGGATCCGTTCAACAAGTATGTGATGAATGCGAAAGTATGAGTCTGATCAGTGAAAATCTCAGGCCTTACCTAGACCTAACTTGCGTTGGCCTCTAAAATATTGATGGAAACCAGGTTTCATTGACTGTTTCAGTGTGGTACTACATTACTACGTGATGCAATCCAGAAAAAGCCCAGGATCTAGCCATGAAGTATGAGAAATATGCGAAAGTAAGAGTCTGATGAGGGCAAATCCTAGACCTAACCCAGACCTAACATGCGTTAGCCTCTAAAATATTTATCAAGACCTGGTTTAGTTGAAAGTTTCAGTGTGGTACCACATTACTACGTGATCCAAACCAGATAAAACCCAGGATCCGTTCAACAAGTATGTGAAGAATGCGAAAGTATGAGTCTGATGAAGTCAAATCCCAGGCCTATCCCAGACTTAACTTGCGTTATCCTCTAAAATATTGATCGAAACCAGGTTTAATCGACTGTTTCAGCGTGGTACCACATTACTACGTGATACTCTCCAGAAACAGCCCAGGATCTAGCCATGAAGTATGAGAAATATGCGAAAGTATGAGCCTGATGAGGGCAAATCCTAGACCTAACCCAAACCTAACATGCGTTGTCCTCTAAAATATTGATGGAAACCAGGTTTAATTGACTGTTTCAGTGTTGTACTTCATTACTACGTGATGCAATCCAGAAAAAGCCCAGGATCTAGCCATCAAGTATGAGAAATATGCGAAAGAATGAGCCTGATGAGAGCAAATCCCAGACCTAACCTAGACCTAACATGAATTATTCTCTAAAATATTGATCGAAACCAGGTTTAATTGACTGTTTCAGTGTTGTACTTCATTACTACGTGATGCAATCCAGAAAAAGCCCAGGATCTAGCCATCAAGTATGAGAAATATGCGAAAGAATGAGCCTGATGAGAGCAAATCCCTGACCTAATCTAGACCTAACATGAATTATTCTCTAAAATATTGATCAAAACCAGGTTTAATTGACTGTTTCAGTGTGGTACCACATTACTACGTGATCCAATCCAGAAATAGCCCAGGATCTAGCCATGAAGTATGAGAAATATGCGAAAGTATGAGCCTGATGAGGGCAAATCCTAGACCTAACCCAGACCTAACATGCGTTATTCTGTAAAATTGATATCAAGACCAGGTTTAATTGAATGTTTCATTGTGGTACCTCATTACTACGTGGTCAAAACCAGAAAAAACCCAGGATCCGTTCAACAAGTATGTGAAGAATGCGAAAGTATGAGTCTGATCAGTGAAAATCTCAGGCCTTACCTAGACCTAACTTGCGTTGTCCTCTAAAATATTGATGGAAACCAGGTTTCATTGACTGTTTCAGGGTGGTACTACATTACTACGTGATGCAATCCAGAAAAAGCCCAGGATCTAGCCATCAACTATGAGAAATATGCGAAAGAATGAGCCTGATGAGAGCAAATCCCAGAGCTAACCTAGACCTAACATGCGTTATCCTCTAAAATATTGAGCGAGACCAGGTTTAATGGACTGTTTCAGTGTGGTACCACACTACTTCGTGATCCAAACCAGAAAAAACCCAGGATCTGTTCAACAAGTATGTGAAAAACGCTAAACTGTGAGCCTGATGAGGGCAAATCTTAGACCTAACCCAGACCTAAGATGCGTTATCCTCTAAAATATTTATCCAGACCAGGTTTCATTGAATGTTTCAGTGTGGTCCCACATTACTACGTGATCCAATCCAGAAAAAACCCAGGATCCGTTCAACAAGTATGTGAAGAATGCGAAAGTATAAGTCGGAAGGGTGAAAATCCCAGGCCTAACCTAGACCTAACATGCGTTATCCCCTAAAATATTGATCGAAACCAGGTTTCATTGAATGTTTCAGTGTGGTACCACTTTACTACGTGATGCAATCCAGAAAAAGCCCAGGATCTAGCCATCAAGTTTGAGAAATATTCGAAAGAATGTGCCTGATGAGAGCAAATCCCAGACCTAACCTAGACCTAACATGAATTATTCTCCAAAATATTGATCGAAACCAGGTTGAATTGACTGTTTCAGTGTGGTCCCACATTACTACGTGATCCAAACCAGAAAAAACCCAGGATCCGTTCAACAAGTATGTGAAGAATGCGAAAGTATGAGTCTGATGAGTGAAAATCCCAGGCCTAACCTAGACCTAACATGCGTTATCCTCAAAAATATTGATCGAAACCTGGTTTAATCGACTGTTTCAGTGTGGTACCACATTACTATGTGATCCAAACCAGAAAATAACCCAGGATCTGTTCAACGAGTATGTGAAGTGTGCGAAAGTATGAGTCTGATCAGGTCAAATCCCAGACCAATCCCAGACTTAACTTGCGTTATCCTCTAAAATATTGATCAAAACCAGGTTTAATCGACTGTTTCAGTGTGGTACCACATTACTACGTGATCCAAACCAGAAAAAAACCAGGATCTAGCCATCAAGTATGAGAAATATGCGAAAGAATGAGGCTGATGAGAGCAAATCCCAGACCTAACCTAGACCTTACATGCGTTATCCTCTATAATATTGAGCGAAACCAGGTTTAATGGACTGTTTCAGTGTGGTACCACACTACTTCGTGATCCAAACCAGAAAAAACCCAGGATCTGTTCAACAAGTATGTGAAAAACGCTAAACTGTGAGCCTGATAAGGGCAAATCTTAGACCTAACCCAGACATAAGATGCGTTATCCTCTAAAATATTTATCCAGACCAGGTTTCATTGAATGATTCAGTGTGGTACCACTTTACTACGTGATCCAATCCAGAAATAGCCCAGGTTCTAGCCATGAAGTATGAGAAATATGCGAAAGTATGAGCCTGATGAGGGCAAATCCTAGACCTAACCCAGACATAACATGCGTTAGCCTCTAAAATATTTATCAAGATCAGGTTTAATTGATTGTTTCAGTGTGGTCCCACATTACTACGTGATCCAAACCAGAAAAAACCCAGGATCTAGCCATCAAGTATGAGAAATATGCGAAAGAATGAGGCTGATGTGTGAAAATCCCAGGCCTAACCTAGACCTAACATGCGTTAACCTCTAAAATATTGATCGAAACCAGGTTTCATTGCATGTTTCAGTGTGGTACCACTTTACTACGTGACGCAATCCAGAAAAAGCCCAGGATCTAGCCATGAAGTATGAGAAATATGCGAAAGTATGAGCCTGATGAGGGCAAATCCTAGACCTAACCCAGACCTAACATGCGTTAGCCTCTAAAATATTTATCAAGATCAGGTTTAATTGATTGTTTCAGTGTGGTCCCACATTACTACGTGATCCAAACCAGAAAAAACCCTGGATCTGTTCAACATGTATGAGAAATATGCGAAAGAATGGGCCTGATGAGAGCAAATCCCAGACCTAACCTAGACCTAACATGAATTATTCTCTAAAATATTGATCGAAACCAGGTTTACTTGACTGCTTCAGTGTGGTCCCACATTACTACTTGATCCAAACCAGAAAAAACCCATGATCTGTTCAACAAGTATGTGAAAAACGCGAAAGTATGAGTCTGATGAGGTCAAATCCCAGACCTATCCCAGACTTAACTTGCGTTATCCTCTAAAATATTGATCGAAACCAGGTTTAATCGACTGTTTCAGCGTGGTGCCACATTGCTACGTGATACAATCCAGAAACAGCCCAGGATCTAGCCATGAAGTATGAGAAACATGCGAAAGTATGAGCCTGATGAGGGCAAATCCTAGACCTAACCCAGACATAACATGCGTTATCCTCTAAAATATTTATCAAGACCAGGTTTAATTGAATGTTTCAGTGTGGTACCACATTACTACGTGAACCAAACCAGAAAAAACCCAGGATCCGTTCAACAAGTATGTTAAAACTGCGAGAGTATGACCCTGATGAGGGCAAATCCCAGGCCTAACCTAGACCTAACATGCGTTGTCCTCTAGAATATTGATGGAAACCAGGTTTAATTGACTGTTTCAGTGTTGTACTACATTACTACGTGATGCAATCCAGAAAAAGCCCAGGATCTAGCCATCAAGTATGAGAAATATGCGAAAGAATGAGCCTGATGGGAGCAAATCCCTGACCTAACCTAGACCTAACATGCGTTATTCTCTAAAATATTTATCAAGACCAGGTTTAATAGAATGTTTCAGTGTGGTGCCACATTACTACGTGATCAAAACCAGAAAAAACCCAGGATCCGTTCAACCAGTATGTGAAAAACGCTAAACTGTGAGCCTGATGAGGGCAAATCTTAGACCTAACCCAGACCTAAGATGCGTTATCCTCTAAAATATTTATCCAGACCAGGTTTAATGGACTGTTTCAGCATGGTTCCACACTACTTCGTGATCCAAACCAGAGAAAGCCCAGGATCTGTTCAAGAAGTATGTGAAAAACGCTAAACTGTGAGCCTGATGAGGGCAAATCTTAGACCTAACCCAGACCTAAGATGCGTTATCCTCTAAAATATTTATCCAGACCAGGTTTCATTGAATGTTTCAGTGTGGTACCACTTTACTACCTGATACAATCCAGAAACAGCTCAGGATCTAGCCATGAAGTATGAGAAATATGCGAAAGTATGAGCCTGATGAGGGCAAATCCTAGACCTAACCCAAACCTAACATGCGTTATCCTCTAAAATATTTATCAAGAAAAGGTTTAATTGAATGTTTCAGTGTGGTACCACATTAATACGTGAACCAAACCAGAAAAAACCCAGGATCCGTTCAACAAGTATGTTAAAACTGCGACAGTATGACCCTGATGAGGGCAAATCCCAGGCCTAACCTAGACCTAACATGCGTTGTCCTCTAGAATATTGATGGAAACCAGGTTTAATTGACTGTTTCAGTGTTGTACTTCATTACTACGTGATGCAATCCAGAAAAAGCCCAGGATCTAGCCATCAAGTATGAGAAATATGCGAAACAATGAGCCTGATGAGAGCAAATCCCAGACCTAACCTAGACCTAACATGAATTATTCTCTAAAATATTGATCGAAACCAGGTTTAATTGACTGTTTCAGTGTTGTACTTCATTACTACGTGATGCAATCCAGAAAAAGCCCAGGATCTAGCCATCAAGTATGAGAAATATGCGAAAGAATGAGCCTGATGGGAGCAAATCCCTGACCTAACCTAGACCTAACATGAATTATTCTCTAAAATATTGATCAAAACCAGGTTTAATTGACTGTTTCAGTGTAGTACCACATTACTACGTGATCCAATCCAGAAATAGCCCAGGATCTAGCCATGAAGTATGAGAAATATGCGAAAGTATGAGCCTGATGAGGACAAATCCTGGACCTAACCCAGACCTAACATGCGTTATTCTCTAAAATATTTATCAAGACCAGGTTTAATTGAATGTTTCAGTGTGGTACCACACTACTACCTGATCAAAACCAGAAAAAACCCAGGATCCGTTCAACAAGTATGTGAAGAATGCGAAAGTATGAGTCTGATCAGTGAAAATCTCAGGCCTCACCTAGACCTAACTTGCGTTGTCCTCTAAAATATTGATGGAAACCAGGTTTCATTGACTGTTTCAGTGTGGTACTACATTACTACGTGATGCAATCCAGAAAAAGCCCAGGATCTAGCCATCAAGTATGAGAAATATGCGAAAGTAAGAGCCTGATGAGGGCAAATCCTAGACCTATCCCAGACCTAACTTGCGTTATCCTCTGAAATATTGATCGAAACCAGGTTTAATTGGCTGTTTCAGCGTGGTACCCCATTACTACGTGATACAATCCAGAAACAGCCCAGGATCTAGCCATGAAGTATGAGAAATATGCGAAAGTATGAGCCTGATGAGAGCAAATCCTAGACTTAACCCAGACCTAACATGCGTTATCCTCTAAAATATTTATCATGATCAGGTTTAATTGATTGTTTCAGTGTGGTCCCACATTACTACGTGATCCAAACCAGAAAAAATCCAGTATCTGTTCAACATGTATGAGAAATATGCGAAAGAATGAGCCTGATGAGAGCAAATCCCAGACCTAACCTATACCTAACATGAATTATTGTCTAAAATATTGATCAAAACCAGGTTTAATTGACTGTTTCAGTGTAGTACCACATTACTACGTGATCCAATCCAGAAATAGCCCGGGATCTAGCCATGAAGTATGAGAAATATGCGAAAGTATGAGCCTGATGAGGACAAATCCTAGACCTAACCCTGACCTAGCATGCGTTATTCTCTAAAATATTTATCAAGTCCAGGTTTAATTGAATGTTTCAGTGTGGTACCACATTACTACGTGATCCAAACCAGAAAAAACACAGGTTCCGTTCAACAAGTATGTGAAGAATGCGAAAGTATGAGCCTGATCAGGGAAAATCCCAGGCCTAACCTAGACCTAACATGCGTTATCCTCTAAAATATTGATCGAAACCAGGTTTAGTCGACTGTTTCGGTGTGGTCCCACATTACTACGTGATCCAAACCAGAAAAAACCCAGGATCCGTTCAACAAGTATGTGAAGAATGCGAAAGTATGAGTCTGATGAGGTCAAATCCCAGACCTATCCCAGACTTAACTTGCGTTATCCTCTAAAATATTGATCGAAACCAGGTTTAATCGACTGTTTCAGCGTGGTACCACATTACTACGTGATACAATCCAGAAACAGCCCAGGATCTAGCCATGAAGTATGAGAAATATGCGAAAGTATGAGCCTGATGAGGGCAAATCCTAGACCCAACCCAAACCTAACATGCGTTATCCTCTAAAATATTTGTCAAGACCAGGTTTAATTGAATGTTTCAGTGTGGTACCACATTACTACGTGAACCAAACCAGAAAAAACCCAGGATCCGCTCAACAAGTATGTTAAAACTGCGACAGTATGACCCTGATGAGGGCAAATCCCAGGCCTAACCTAGACCTAACATTGCGTTGTCCTCTAAAAGATTGATGGAAACCAGGTTTAATTGGCTGTTTCAGCGTGGTACCCCATTACTACGTGATACAATCCAGAAACAGCCCAGGATCTAGCCATGGTAGTATGAGAAATATGCGAAAGTATGAGCCTGATGAGAGCAAATCCTAGACTTAACCCAGACCTAACATGCGTTATCCTCTAAAATATTGATCGAAACCAGGTTTAATCGACTGTTTCAGTGTTGTACTTCATTACTACGTGATGCAATCCAGAAAAAGCCCAGGATCTAGCCATCAAGTATGAGAAATATGCGAAAGAATGAGCCTGATGAGTGCAAATCCCAGACCTAACCTAGACCTAACAAGAATTATTCTCTAAAATATTGATCGAAACCAGGTTTAATTGACAGTTTCAGTGTTGTACTTCATTACTACGTGATGCAATCCAGAAAAAGCCCAGGATCTAGCCATCAAGTATGTGAAATATGCGAAAGAATGAGCCTGACGAGACCAAATCCCTGACCTAACGTAGACCTAACATGAATTATTCTCTAAAATATTGATCAAAACCAGGTTTAATTGACTGTTTCAGTGTGGTACCACATTACTACGTGATCCAATCCAGAAATAGCCCAGGATCTAGCCATCAAGTATGAGAAATATGCGAAAGAATGAGCCTGATGGGAGCAAATCCCTGACCTAACCTAGACCTAACATGAATTATTCTCTAAAATATTGATCAAAACCAGGTTTAATTGACTGTTTCAGTGTAGTACCACATTACTACGTGATCCAATCCAGAAATAGCCCAGGATCTAGCCATGAAGTATGAGAAATATGCGAAAGTATGAGCCTGATGGGGACAAATCCTGGACCTAACCCAGACCTAACATGCGTTATTCTCTAAAATATTTATCAAGACCAGGTTTAATTGAATGTTTCAGTGTGGTACCACACTACTACCTGATCAAAACCAGAAAAAACCCAGGATCCGTTCAACAAGTATGTGAAGAATGCGAAAGTATGAGTCTGATCAGTGAAAATCTCAGGCCTCACCTAGACCTAACTTGCGTTGTCCTCTAAAATATTGATGGAAACCAGGTTTCATTGACTGTTTCAGTGTGGTACTACATTACTACGTGATGCAATCCAGAAAAAGCCCAGGATCTAGCCATCAAGTATGAGAAATATGCGAAAGTAAGAGCCTGATGAGGGCAAATCCTAGACCTATCCCAGACCTAACTTGCGTTATCCTCTAAAATATTGATCGAAACCAGGTTTAATTGGCTGTTTCAGCGTGGTACCCCATTACTACGTGATACAATCCAGAAACAGCCCAGGATCTAGCCATGAAGTATGAGAAATATGCGAAAGTATGAGCCTGATGAGAGCAAATCCTAGACTTAACCCAGACCTAACATGCGTTATCCTCTAAAATATTTATCAAGATCAGGTTTAATTGATTGTTTCAGTGTGGTCCCACATTACTACGCGATCCAAACCAGAAAAAACCCAGTATCTGTTCAACATATATGAGAAATATGCGAAAGAATGAGCCTGATGAGAGCAAATCCCAGACCTAACCTATACCTAACATGAATTATTGTCTAAAATATTGATCAAAACCAGGTTTAATTGACTGTTTCAGTGTAGTACCACATTACTACGTGATCCAATCCAGAAATAGCGCGGGATCTAGCCATGAAGTATGAGAAATATGCGAAAGTATGAGCCTGATGAGGACAAATCCTAGACCTAACCCAGACCTAGCATGCGTTATTCTCTAAAATATTTATCAAGTCCAGGTTTAATTGAATGTTTCAGTGTGGTACCACATTACTACGTGATCCAAACCAGAAAAAACACAGGATCCGTTCAACAAGTATGTGAAGAATGCGAAAGTATGAGCCTGATCAGGGAAAATCCCAGGCCTAACCTAGACCTAACATGCGTTATCCTCTAAAATATTGATCGAAACCAGGTTTAGTCGACTGTTTCGGTGTGGTCCCACATTACTACGTGATCCAAACCAGAAAAAACCCAGGATCCGTTCAACAAGTATGTGAAGAATGCGAAAGTATGAGTCTGATGAGGTCAAATCCCAGACCTATCCCAGACTTAACTTGCGTTATCCTCTAAAATATTGATCGAAACCAGGTTTAATCGACTGTTTCAGCGTGGTACCACATTACTACGTGATACAATCCAGAAACAGCCCAGGATCTAGCCATGAAATATGAGAAATATGCGAAAGTATGAGCCTGATGAGGGCAAATCCTAGACCCAACCCAAACCTAACATGCGTTATCCTCTAAAATATTTGTCAAGACCAGGTTTAATTGAATGTTTCAGTGTGGTACCACATTACTACGTGAACCAAACCAGAAAAAACCCAGGATCCGCTCAACAAGTATGTTAAAACTGCGACAGTATGACCCTGATGAGGGCAAATCCCAGGCCTAACCTAGACCTAACATGCGTTGTCCTCTAAAAGATTGATGGAAACCAGGTTTAATTGACTGTTTCAGTGTTGTACTTCATTACTACGTGATGCAATCCAGAAAAAGCCCAGGATCTAGCCATCAAGTATGAGAAATATGCGAAAGAATCAGCCTGATGAGTGCGAATCCCAGACCTAACCTAGACCTAACAAGAATTATTCTCTAAAATATTGATCGAAACCAGGTTTAATTGACAGTTTCAGTGTTGTACTTCATTACTACGTGATGCAATCCAGAAAAAGCCCAGGATCTAGCCATCAAGAATGAGAAATATGCGAAAGAATGAGCCTGACGAGACCAAATCCCTGACCTAACGTAGACCTAACATGAATTATTCTCTAAAATATTGATCAAAACCAGGTTTAATTGACTGTTTCAGTGTGGTACCACATTACTACGTGATCCAATCCAGAAATAGCCCAGGATCTAGCCATGAAGTATGAGAAATATGCGAAAGTATGAGCCTGATGAGGGAAAATCCCAGACCTATCCCAGACCTAACTTGCGTTGTCCTCTAAGATATTGATGGAAACCAGGTTTAATTGACTGTTTCAGTGTTGTACTTCATTACTACGTGATCCAAACCCGAAAAAACCTAGGATCTGTTCAACATGTATGAGAAATATGCGAAAGAATCAGCCTGATGAGAGCAAATCCCAGACCTATCCTAGACCTAACATGAATTATTCTCTAAAATATTGATCGAAAACAGGTTTACTTGACTGTTTCAGTATGGTCCCACATTACTACGTGATCCAAACCAGAAAAAACCCAGGATCCGTTCAACAAGTATGTGAAGAATGCGAAAGTATCAATCTGATGGGTGAAAATCCCAGGCCTAACCTAGACCTAACATGCCTTATCCTCCAAAATATAGATCGAAACCTGGTTTAATCTACTGTTTCAGTGTGGTACCACATTACTATGTGATCCAAACCAGAAAATAACCCAGGATCTGTTCAAGGAGTATGTGAAATGTGCGAAAGTATGAATCTGATGAGGTCAAATCCCAGACCTATCCCAGACCTAACTTGCGTTATCCTCTAAAATATTGATCGAAACCAGGTTTAATCGACTGTTTCAGTGTGGTACCACATTACTACGTGATCCAAACCAGAAAAAACCCAGGATCCGTTCAACAAGTATGTGAAGAATGCGAAAGTATGAGTCTGATGAGGTCAAATCCCAGACCATTCCCAGACTTAACTTGCGTTATCCTCTAAAATATTGATCGAAACCAGGTTTAATCGACTGTTTCAGTGTGGTACCACATTACTACGTGATCCAAACCAGAAAAAACCCAGGATCTAGCCATCAAGTATGAGAAATATGCGAAAGAATGAGCCTGATGAGAGCAAATCCCAGACCTAACCTAGACCTTACATGCGTTATCCTCTAAAATATTGAGCGAGACCAGGTTTAATGGACTGTTTCAGTGTGGTACCACATTACTACGTGATCCAAACCAGAAAAAACCCAGGATCCGTTCAACAAGTATGCGAAGAATGCGAAAGTATGAGTCTGATGAGGTCAAATCCCAGACCATTCCCAGACTTAACTTGCGTTATCCTCTAAAATATAGATCGAAACCTGGTTTAATCGACTGTTTCAGTGTGGTACCACATTACTATGTGATCCAAACCAGAAAATAACCCAGGATCTGTTCAAGGAGTATGTGAAATGTGCGAAAGTATGAATCTGATGAGGTCAAATCCCAGACCTATCCCAGACCTAACTTGCGTTATCCTCTAAAATATTGATCGAAACCAGGTTTAATCGACTGTTTCAGTGTGGTACCACATTACTACGTGATCCAAACCAGAAAAAACCCAGGATCCGTTCAACAAGTATGTGAAGAATGCGAAAGTATGAGTCTGATGAGGTCAAATCCCAGACCTATCCCAGACTTAACTTGCGTTATCCTCTAAAATATTGATCGAAACCAGGTTTAATCGACTGTTTCAGCGTGGTGCCACATTACTACGTGATACAATCCAGAAACAGCCCAGGATCTAGCCATGAAGTATGAGAAATATGCGAAAGTATGAGCCTGATGAGGGCAAATCCTAGACCTAACCCAAACCTAACATGCGTTATCCTCTAAAATATTTATCAAGACCAGGTTTAATTGAATGTTTCAGTGTGGTACCACATTACTACGTGAACCAAACCAGAAAAAACCCAGGATCCGTTCAACAAGTATGTTAAAAATGCGACAGTATGACCCTGATGAGGGCAAATCCCAGGCCTAACCTAGACCTAACATGCGTTATTCTCTAAAATATTTATCAAGACCAGGTTTAATAGAATGTTTCAGTGTGGTGCCACATTACTACGTGATCAAAACCAGAAAAAACCCAGGATCCGTTCAACAAGTATGTGAAAAACGCTAAACTGTGAGCCTGATGAGGGCAAATCTTAGACCTAACCCAGACCTAAGATGCGTTATCCTCTAAAATATTTATCCAGACCAGGTTTAATGGACTGTTTCAGCATGGTACCACACTACTTCGTGATGCAAACCAGAGAAAGCCCAGGATCTGTTCAAGAAGTATGTGAAAAACGCTAAACTGTGAGCCTGATGAGGGCAAATCTTAGACCTAACCCAGACCTAGGATGCGTTATCCTCTAAAATATTTATCCAGACCAGGTTTCATTGAATGTTTCAGTGTGGTACCACTTTACTACCTGATACAATCCAGAAACTGCCCAGGATCTAGCCATGAAGTATGAGAAATATGCGAAAGTATGAGCCCGATGAGGGCAAATCCTAGACCCAACCCAAACCTAACATGCGTTATCCTCTAAAATATTTATCAAGACCAGGTTTAATTGAATGTTTCAGTGTGGTACCACATTACTACGTGATGCAATCCTGAAAAAGCCCAGGATCTAGCCATGAAGTATGAGAAATAAGCGAAAGTATGAGCCTGATGAGGACAAATCCTGGACCTAACCCAGACCTAACATGCGTTATTCTCCAAAATATTTATCAAGACCAGGTTTAATTGAATGTTTCAGTGTGGTACCACACTACTACGTGATCAAAACCAGAAAAAACCCAGGATCCGTTCAACAAGTATGTGAAGAATGCGAAAGTATGAGTCTGATCAGTGAAAATCTCAGGCCTCACCTAGACCTAACTTGCGTTGTCCTCTAAAATATTGATGGAAACCAGGTTTCATTGACTGTTTCAGTGTGGTACTACATTACTACGTGATGCAATCCAGAAAAAGCCCAGGATCTAGCCATCAAGTATGAGAAATATGCGAAAGAATGAGCCTGATGAGAGCAAATCCCAGACCTAACCTAGACCTAACATGCGTTATCCTCTAAAATATTGAGCGAAACCAGGTTTAATGGACTGTTTCAGTGAGGTACCACACTACGTCGTGATCCAAACCAGAGAAAGCCCAGGATCTGTTCAAGAAGTATGTGAAAAACGCTAAATTGTGAGCCTGATGAGGGCAAATCTTAGACCTAGCCCAGACCTAAGATGCGTTATCCTCTAAAATATTTATCCAGACCAGGTTCCATTGAATGTTTCAGTGTGTTACCACTTTACTACGTGATCCAATCCAGAAATAGCCCAGGATCTAGCCATGAAGTATGAGAAATATGCGAAAGTAAGAGCCTGATGAGGGCAAATCCTAGACCTATCCGAGACCTAACTTGCGTTATGCTCTAAAATATTGATCGAAACCAGGTTTAATTGGCTGTTTCAGCGTGGTACCCCATTACTACGTGATACAATCCAGAAACAGCCCAGGATCTAGCCATGAAGTATGAGAAATATGCGAAAGTATGAGCCTGATGAGAGCAAATCCTAGACTTAACCCAGACCTAACATGCGTTATCCTCTAAAATATTTATCAAGATCAGGTTTAATTGATTGTTTCTGTGTGGTCCCACATTACTACGTGATCCAAACCAGAAAAAACCCAGTATCTGTTCAACATGTATGAGAAATATGCGAAAGAATGAGCCTGATGAGAGCAAATCCCAGACCTAACCCATACCTAACATGAATTATTCTCTAAAATATTGATCAAAACCAGGTTTAATTGACTGTTTCAGTGTAGTACCACATTACTACGTGATCCAATCCAGAAATAGCCCAGGATCTAGCCATGAAGTATGCGAAATATGCGAAAGTATGAGCCTGATGATGACAAATCCTAGACCTAACCCAGACCTAACATGCGTTATTCTCTAAAATATTTATCAAGTCCAGGTTTAATTGAATGTTTCAGTGTGGTACCACATTACTACGTGATCCAAACCAGAAAAAACACAGGATCCGTTCAACAAGTATGTGAAGAATGCGAAAGTATGAGCCTAATCAGGGAAAATCCCAGGCCTAACCTAGACCTAACATGCGTTATCCTCTAAAATATTGATCGAAACCAGGTTTAGTCGACTGTTTCGGTGTGGTCCCACATTACTACGTGATCCAAACCAGAAAAAACCCAGGATCCGTTCAACAAGTATGTGAAGAATGCGAAAGTATGAGTCTGATGAGGTCAAATCCCAGACCTATCCCAGACTTAACTTGCGTAATCCTCTAAAATATTGATCGAAACCAGGTTTAATCGACTGTTTCAGCGTGGTACCACATTACTACGTGATACAAACCAGAAACAGCCCAGGATCTAGCCATGAAGTATGAGAAATATCCGAAAGTATGAGCCCGATGAGGGCAAATCCTAGACCCAACCCAAACCTAACATGCGTTATACTCTAAAATATTTATCAAGACCAGGTTTAATTGAATGTTTCAGTGTGGTACCACATTACTACGTGAACCAAACCAGAAAAAACCCAGGATCCGCTCAACAAGTATGTTAAAACTGCGACAGTATGACCCTGATGAGGGCAAATCCCAGGCCTAACCTAGACCTAACATGCGTTGTCCACTAAAAGATTGATGGAAACCAGGTTTAATTGACTGTTTCAGTGTGGTACTACATTACTACGTGATGCAATCCAGAAAAAGCCCAGGATCTAGCCATCAAGTATGAGAAATATGCGAAAGAATGAGCCTGATGAGAGCAAATCCCAGACCTAACCTAGACCTAACATGCGTTATCCTCTAAAATATTGAGCGAAACCAGGTTTAATGGACTGTTTCAGTGAGGTACCACACTACTTCGTGATCCAAACCAGAGAAAGCCCAGGATCTGTTCAAGAAGTATGTGAAAAACGCTAAATTGTGAGCCTGATGAGGGCAAATCTTAGACCTAACCCAGACCTAAGATGCGTTATCCTCTAAAATATTTATCCAGACCAGGTTCCATTGAATGTTTCAGTGTGTTACCACTTTACTACGTGATCCAATCCAGAAATAGCCCAGGATCTAGCCATGAAGTATGAGAAATATGCGAAAGTAAGAGTCTGATGAGGGCAAATCCTAGACCTATCCCAGACCTAACTTGCGTTATCCTCTAAAATATTGATCGAAACCAGGTTTAATTGGCTGTTTCAGTGTGGTACTACATTACTACGTGATGCAATCCAGAAAAAGCCCAGGATCTAGCCATCAAGTATGAGAAATATGCGAATGAATGAGCCTGATGAGAGCAAATCCCAGACCTAACCTAGACCTAACATGCGTTATCCTCTAAAATATTGAGCGAAACCAGGTTTAATGGACTGTTTCAGTGAGGTACCACACTACTTCGTGATCCAAACCAGAGAAAGCCCAGGATCTGTTCAAGAAGTATGTGAAAAACGCTAAACTGTGAGCCTGATGAGGGCAAATCTTAGACCTAACCCAGACCTAGGATGCGTTATCCTCTAAAATATTTATCCAGACCAGGTTTCATTGAATGTTTCAGTGTGGTACCACTTTACTACCTGATACAATCCAGAAACTGCCCAGGATCTAGCCATGAAGTATGAGAAATATGCGAAAGTATGAGCCCGATGAGGGCAAATCCTAGACCCAACCCAAACCTAACATGCGTTATCCTCTAAAATATTTATCAAGACCAGGTTTAATTGAATGTTTCAGTGTGGTACCACATTACTACGTGATGCAATCCTGAAAAAGCCCAGGATCTAGCCATGAAGTATGAGAAATAAGCGAAAGTATGAGCCTGATGAGGACAAATCCTGGACCTAACCCAGACCTAACATGCGTTATTCTCCAAAATATTTATCAAGACCAGGTTTAATTGAATGTTTCAGTGTGGTACCACACTACTACGTGATCAAAACCAGAAAAAACCCAGGATCCGTTCAACAAGTATGTGAAGAATGCGAAAGTATGAGTCTGATCAGTGAAAATCTCAGGCCTCACCTAGACCTAACTTGCGTTGTCCTCTAAAATATTGATGGAAACCAGGTTTCATTGACTGTTTCAGTGTGGTACTACATTACTACGTGATGCAATCCAGAAAAAGCCCAGGATCTAGCCATCAAGTATGAGAAATATGCGAAAGAATGAGCCTGATGAGAGCAAATCCCAGACCTAACCTAGACCTAACATGCGTTATCCTCTAAAATATTGAGCGAAACCAGGTTTAATGGACTGTTTCAGTGAGGTACCACACTACGTCGTGATCCAAACCAGAGAAAGCCCAGGATCTGTTCAAGAAGTATGTGAAAAACGCTAAATTGTGAGCCTGATGAGGGCAAATCTTAGACCTAGCCCAGACCTAAGATGCGTTATCCTCTAAAATATTTATCCAGACCAGGTTCCATTGAATGTTTCAGTGTGTTACCACTTTACTACGTGATCCAATCCAGAAATAGCCCAGGATCTAGCCATGAAGTATGAGAAATATGCGAAAGTAAGAGCCTGATGAGGGCAAATCCTAGACCTATCCGAGACCTAACTTGCGTTATGCTCTAAAATATTGATCGAAACCAGGTTTAATTGGCTGTTTCAGCGTGGTACCCCATTACTACGTGATACAATCCAGAAACAGCCCAGGATCTAGCCATGAAGTATGAGAAATATGCGAAAGTATGAGCCTGATGAGAGCAAATCCTAGACTTAACCCAGACCTAACATGCGTTATCCTCTAAAATATTTATCAAGATCAGGTTTAATTGATTGTTTCTGTGTGGTCCCACATTACTACGTGATCCAAACCAGAAAAAACCCAGTATCTGTTCAACATGTATGAGAAATATGCGAAAGAATGAGCCTGATGAGAGCAAATCCCAGACCTAACCCATACCTAACATGAATTATTCTCTAAAATATTGATCAAAACCAGGTTTAATTGACTGTTTCAGTGTAGTACCACATTACTACGTGATCCAATCCAGAAATAGCCCAGGATCTAGCCATGAAGTATGCGAAATATGCGAAAGTATGAGCCTGATGATGACAAATCCTAGACCTAACCCAGACCTAACATGCGTTATTCTCTAAAATATTTATCAAGTCCAGGTTTAATTGAATGTTTCAGTGTGGTACCACATTACTACGTGATCCAAACCAGAAAAAACACAGGATCCGTTCAACAAGTATGTGAAGAATGCGAAAGTATGAGCCTAATCAGGGAAAATCCCAGGCCTAACCTAGACCTAACATGCGTTATCCTCTAAAATATTGATCGAAACCAGGTTTAGTCGACTGTTTCGGTGTGGTCCCACATTACTACGTGATCCAAACCAGAAAAAACCCAGGATCCGTTCAACAAGTATGTGAAGAATGCGAAAGTATGAGTCTGATGAGGTCAAATCCCAGACCTATCCCAGACTTAACTTGCGTAATCCTCTAAAATATTGATCGAAACCAGGTTTAATCGACTGTTTCAGCGTGGTACCACATTACTACGTGATACAATCCAGAAACAGCCCAGGATCTAGCCATGAAGTATGAGAAATATCCGAAAGTATGAGCCCGATGAGGGCAAATCCTAGACCCAACCCAAACCTAACATGCGTTATACTCTAAAATATTTATCAAGACCAGGTTTAATTGAATGTTTCAGTGTGGTACCACATTACTACGTGAACCAAACCAGAAAAAACCCAGGATCCGCTCAACAAGTATGTTAAAACTGCGACAGTATGACCCTGATGAGGGCAAATCCCAGGCCTAACCTAGACCTAACATGCGTTGTCCACTAAAAGATTGATGGAAACCAGGTTTAATTGACTGTTTCAGTGTTGTACTTCATTACTACGTGATGCAATCCAGAAAAAGCCCAGGATCTAGCCATCAAGTATGAGAAATATGCGAAAGAATGAGCCTGATGAGAGCAAATCCCAGACCTAACCTAGACCTAACATGAATTATTCTCTAAAATATTGATCGAAACCAGGTTTAATTGACACGTTTCAGTGTTGTACTTCATTACTACGTGATGCAATCCAGAAAAAGCCCAGGATCTAGCCATCAAGTATGAGAAATATGCGAAAGTATGAGCCTGATGAGGACAAATCCTGGACCTAACCCAGACCTAACATGCGTTATTCTCTAAAATATTTATCAAGACCAGGTTTAATTGAATGTTTCAGTGTGGTACCACACTACTACGTGATCAAAACCAGAAAAATCCCAGGATCCGTTCAACAAGTATGTGAAGAATGCGAAAGTATGAGTCTGATCAGTGAAAATCTCAGGCCTCACCTAGACCTAACTTGCGTTGTCCTCTAAAATATTGATGGAAACCAGGTTTCATTGACTGTTTCAGTGTGGTACTACATTACTACGTGATGCAATCCAGAAAAAGCCCAGGATCTAGCCATCAAGTATGAGAAATATGCGAAAGAATGAGCCTGATGAGAGCAAATCCCAGACCTAACCTAGACCTAACATGCGTTATCCTCTAAAATATTGAGCGAAACCAGGTTTAATGGACTGTTTCAGTGAGGTACCACACTACTTCGTGATCCAAACCAGAGAAAGCCCAGGATCTGTTCAAGAAGTATGTGAAAAACGCTAAATTGTGAGCCTGATGAGGGCAAATCTTAGACCTAACCCAGACCTAAGATGCGTTATCCTCTAAAATATTTATCCAGACCAGGTTCCATTGAATGTTTCAGTGTGTTACCACTTTACTACGTGATCCAATCCAGAAATAGCCCAGGATCTAGCCATGAAGTATGAGAAATATGCGAAAGTAAGAGTCTGATGAGGGCAAATCCTAGACCTATCCCAGACCTAACTTGCGTTATCCTCTAAAATATTGATCGAAACCAGGTTTAATTGGCTGTTTCAGTGTGGTACTACATTACTACGTGATGCAATCCAGAAAAAGCCCAGGATCTAGCCATCAAGTATGAGAAATATGCGAATGAATGAGCCTGATGAGAGCAAATCCCAGACCTAACCTAGACCTAACATGCGTTATCCTCTAAAATATTGAGCGAAACCAGGTTTAATGGACTGTTTCAGTGAGGTACCACACTACTTCGTGATCCAAACCAGAGAAAGCCCAGGATCTGTTCAAGAAGTATGTGAAAAACGCTAAATTGTGAGCCTGATGAGGGCAAATCTTAGACCTAACCCAGACCTAAGATGCGTTATCCTCTAAAATATTTATCCAGACCAGGTTCCATTGAATGTTTCAGTGTGTTACCACTTTACTACGTGATCCAATCCAGAAATAGCCCAGGATCTAGCCATGAAGTATGAGAAATATGCGAAAGTAAGAGCCTGATGAGGGCAAATCCTAGACCTATCCCAGACCTAACTTGCGTTATCCTCTAAAATATTGATCGAAACCAGGTTTAATTGGCTGTTTCAGCGTGGTACCCCATTACTACGTGATACAATCCAGAAACAGCCCAGGATCTAGCCATGAAGTATGAGAAATATGCGAAAGTATGAGCCTGATGAGAGCAAATCCTAGACTTAACCCAGACCTAACATGCGTTATCCTCTAAAATATTTATCAAGATCAGGTTTAATTGATTGTTTCTGTGTGGTCCCACATTACTACGTGATCCAAACCAGAAAAAACCCAGTATCTGTTCAACATGTATGAGAAATATGCGAAAGAATGAGCCTGATGAGAGCAAATCCCAGACCTAACCTTTACCTAACATGAATTATTCTCTAAAATATTGATCAAAACCAGGTTTAATTGACTGTTTCAGCGTGGTACCACATTACTACGTGATACAATCCAGAAACAGCCCAGGATCTAGCCATGAAGTATGAGAAATATGCGAAAGTATGAGCCCGATGAGGGCAAATCCTAGACCTAACCCAGACCTAACATGCGTTATTCTCTAAAATATTTATCATGTCCAGGTTTAATTGAATGTTTCAGTGTGGTACCACATTACTACGTGATCCAAACCAGAAAAAACACAGGATCCGTTCAACAAGTATGTGAAGAATGCGAAAGTATGAGCCTGATCAGGGAAAATCCCAGGCCTAACCTAGACCTAACATGCGTTATCCTCTAAAATATTGATCGAAACCAGGTTTAGTCGACTGTTTCGGTGTGGTCCCACATTACTACGTGATCCAAACCAGAAAAAACCCAGGATCCGTTCAACAAGTATGTGAAGAATGCGAAAGTATGAGTCTGATGAGGTCAAATCCCAGACCTATCCCAGACTTAACTTGCGTTATCCTCTAAAATATTGATCGAAACCAGGTTTAATCGACTGTTTCAGCGTGGTACCACATTACTACGTGATACAATCCAGAAACAGCCCAGGATCTAGCCATGAAGTATGAGAAATATGCGAAAGTATGAGCCTGATGAGGGCAAATCCTAGACCCAACCCAAACCTAACATGCGTTATCCTCTAAAATATTTATCGAGACCAGGTTTAATTGAATGTTTCAGTGTGGCACCACATTACTACGTGAACCAAACCAGAAAAAACCCAGGATACGCTCAACAAGTATGTTAAAACTGCGACAGTATGACCCTGATGAGGGCAAATCCCAGGCCTAACCTAGACCTAACATGCGTTGTCCTCTAAAAGATTGATGGAAACCAGGTTTAATTGACTGTTTCAGTGTTGTACTTCATTACTACGTGATCCAAACCCGAAAAAACCTAGGATCTGTTCAACATGTATGAGAAATATGCGAAAGAATCAGCCTGATGAGAGCAAATCCCAGACCTATCCTAGACCTAACATGCGTTATCCTCTAAAATATAGATCGAAACCTGGTTTAATCGACTGTTTCAGTGTGGTACCACATTTCTATGTGATCCAAACCAGAAAAAAACCCAGGATCTGTTCAAGGAGTATGTGAAATGTGCGAAAGTATGAATCTGATGAGGTCAAATCCCAGACCTATCCCAGACCTAACTTGCGTTATCCTCTAAAATATTGATCGAAACCAGGTTTAATCGACTGTTTCAGTGTGGTACCACATTACTACGTGATCCAAACCAGAAAAAAACCAGGATCCGTTCAACAAGTATGTGAAGAATGCGAAAGTATGAGTCTGATGAGGTCAAATCCCAGGCCTAACCTAGACCTAACATGCGTTATCCTCAAAAATATTGATCGAAACCTGGTTTAATCGACTGTTTCAGTGTGGTACCACATTACTACGTGATCTAAACCAGAAAAAACCCGGGATCCGTTCAACAAGTATGTGAAGAATGCGAAAGTATGAGTCTGATGAGGTCAAATCCCAGACCATTCCCAGACTTAACTTGCGTTATCCTCTAAAATATTGATCGAAACCAGGTTTAATCGACTGTTTCAGTGTGGTACCACATTACTACGTGATCCAAACCAGAAAAAACCCAGGATCTAGCCATCAAGTATGAGAAATATGCGAAAGAATGAGCCTGATGAGAGCAAATCCCAGACCTAACCTAGACCTTACATGCGTTATCCTCTAAAATATTGAGCGAGACCAGGTTTAATGGACTGTTTCAGCGTGGTACCACACTACTACGTGATCCAAACCAGAAAAAACCCAGGATCTGTTCAACAAGTGTGTGAAAAACGCGAAAGTATGAGCCTGATGGTGGCAAATCCCAGACATATCCCAGACCTAACTTGCGTTATCCTCTAAAATATTGATCGAAACCAGGTTTAATTGACAGTTTCAGTGTGGTACCACATTACTACGTGATCCAATCCAGAAATAGCCCAGGATCTAGCCATGAAGTATGAGAAATATGCGAAAGTATGAGCCTGACGAGGGCACTTCCCAGGCCTAACCTAGACCTAACATGAATTATTCTCTAAAATATTGATCGAAACCAGGTTTAATTGACTGTTTCAGTGTGGTCCCACATTACTACGTGATCCAAACCAGAAAAAACCCAGGATCCGTTCAACAAGAATGTGAAGAATGCGAAAGTATGAGTCTGATGAGGTCAAATCCCAGGCCTAACCTAGACCTAACATGCGTTATCCTCAAAAATATTGATCGAAACCTGGTTTAATCGACTGTTTCAGTGTTGTACCACATTACTATGTGATCCAAACCAGAAAAAACCCAGGATCCGTTCAACAAGAATGTGAAGAATGCGAAAGTATGAGTCTGATGAGTGAAAATCCCAGGCCTAACCTAGACCTAACATGCGTTCTCCTCTAAAATATTGATCGATACCTGGTTTAATCGACTGTTTCAGTGTGGTACCACATTACTATGTGATCCAAACCAGAAAATAACCCAGGATCTGTTCAACGAGTATGTGAAGTGTGCGAAAGTATGAGTCTGATGAGGTCAAATCCCAGACCTATCCCAGACCTAACCTGCGTTATCCTGTAAAATTTTGATCGAAACCAGGTTTAATTGACCGTTTCAGTGTGGTACCACATTACTACGTGATCCAAACCAGAAAAAACCCAGGATCCGTTCAACAAGTATGTGAAGAATGCGAAAGTATGAGTCTGATGAGTGAAAATCCCAGGCCTAACCTAGACCTAACATGCGTTATCCTCTAAAATATTGATCGAAACCTGGTTTAATCGACTGTTTCAGTGTGGTACCACATTACTATGTGATCCAAACCAGAAAATAACCCAGGATCTGTTCAAGGAGTATGTGAAGTGTTGCGAAAGTACGAGCCTGATGAGAGCAAATCCCAGACCATTCCCAGACCTAACTTGCGTTATCCTCTAAAATATTGATCGAAACCAGGTTTAATCGACTGTTTCAGTGTGGTACCACATTACTACGTGATCCAAACCAGAAAAAACCCAGGATCTAGCCATCAAGTATGAGAAATATGCGAAAGAATGAGCCTGATGAGAGCAAATCCCAGACCTAACCTAGACCTTACATGCGTTATCCTCTAAAATATTGAGCGAAACCAGGTTTAATGGACTGTTTCAGTGTGGTACCACACTACTACGTGATCCAAACCAGAAAAAACCCAGGATCTGTTCAACAAGTGTGTGAAAAACGCGAAAGTATGAGCCTGATGAGGGCAAATCCCAGACATATCCCAGACCTAACTTGCGTTATCCTCTAAAATATTCATCGAAACCAGGTTTAATTGACAGTTTCAGTGTGGTACCACATTACTACGTGATCCAATCCAGAAATAGCCCAGGATCTAGCCATGAAGTATGAGAAATATGCGAAAGTATGAGCCTGACGAGGGCAAATCCCAGGCCTAACCTAGACCTAACATGAATTATTCTCTAAAATATTGATCGAAACCAGGTTTAATTGACTGTTTCAGTGTGGTCCCACATTACTACGTGATCCAAACCAGAAAAAACTCAGGATCCGTTCAACAAGTATGTGAAGAATGCGAAAGTATGAGTCTGATGAGTGAAAATCCCAGACCTAACCTAGACCTAACATGCGTTATCCTCAAAAATATTGACGAAACCTGGTTTAATCGACTGTTTCAGTGTGGTACCACATTACTATGTGATCCAAACCAGAAAATAACCCAGGATCCGTTCAACGAGTATGTGAAGTGTGCGAAAGTATGAGTCTGATGAGGTCAAATCCCAGACCATTCCCTGACTTAACTTGCGTTATCCTCTAAAATATTGATCGAAACCAGGTTTAATCGACTGTTTCAGTGTGGTACCACATTACTACGTGATCCAAACCAGAAAAAACCCAGGATCTGTTCAACAAGTATGTGAAAAACGCGAAAGTATGAGCCTGATGAGGGCAAATCCCAGACATATCCCAGACCTAACTTGCGTTGTCCTCTAAGATATTGATGGAAACCAGGGTTAATTGACTGTTTCAGTGTTGTACTTCGTTACTACCTGATGCAATCCAGAAAAAGCCCAGGATCTAGCCATCAAGTATGAGAAATATGCGAAAGAATGAGCCTGATGACAGCAAATCCCAGACCTGACCTAGACCTAACATGAATTATTCTCTAAAATATTGATCGAAACCAGGTTTAATTGACTGTTTCAGTGTGGTCCCACATTACTACGTGATCCAAACCAGAAAAAACCCAGGATCCGTTCAACAAGTATGTGAAGAATGCGAAAGTATGAGTCTGATGAGTGAAAATCCCAGGCCTAACCTAGACCTAACATGCGTTATCCTCAAAAATATTGATCGAAACCTGGTTTAATCGTCTGTTTCAGAGTGGTACCACATTACTATGTGATCCAAACCAGAAAATAACCCAGGATCTGTTCAACGAGTATGTGACGTGTGCGAAAGTATGAGTCTGATGAGGTCTAATCCCAGACCAATCCCAGACTTAACTTGCGTTATCCTCTAAAATATTGATCGAAACCAGGTTTAATCGACTGTTTCAGTGTGGTTCCACATTACTACGTGATCCAAACCAGAAAAAACCCTGGATCCGTTCAACAGGTATGTGAAGACTGCGAAAGTATGAGTCTGATGAGTGAAAATCCCAGACCTAACCTAGACCTAACATGCGTTATCCTCTAAAATATTGATCCAAACCAGGTATAATGGACTGTTTCAGTGTGGTACCACACTACTACGTGATCCAAACCAGAAAAAACCCAGGATCTGTTCAACAAGTATGTGAGAAACGCGAAAGTATGAGCCTGATGAGGGCAAAACCAAGACCTATCCCAGACCTAACTTGCGTTGTCCTCTAAGATATTGATGGAAACCAGGTTTAATTGACTGTTTCAGTGTTGTACTTCATTACTACGTGATGCAATCCAGAAAAAGCCCAGGATGTAGCCATGAAGTATGAGAAATATGCGAAAGTATGAGCCTGATGAGGGCAAATCCTAGACCTAACCCAGACCTAACATGCGTTAGCCTCTAAAATATTTGTCAAGACCAGGTTTAATTGAATGTTTCAGTGTGGTACCACATTACTACGTGATGCAATCCAGAAAAAGCCCAGGATCTAGCCATCAAGTTTGAGAAATATGCGAAAGAATGAGCCTGATGAGGGCAAATCCCAGACCTAACTTTGACCTAACATGAATTATTCTCTAAAATATTGATCGAAACCAGGTTTAATTGACCGTTTCAGTGTGGTACCACATTACTACGTGATCCAAACCAGAAAAAACCCAGGATCCGTTCAACAAGTATGTGAAAAATGCGAAAGTATGAGTCCGATCAGTGAAAATCTCAGGCCTTACCTAGACCTAACATGCGTTGTCCTCTAAAATATTGATGGAAACCAGGTTTCATTGTCTGTTTCAGTGTGGTACTACATTACTACGTGATGCAATCCAGAAAAAGCCCAGGATCTAGCCATCAAGTATGAGAAATATGCGAATGAATGAGCCTGATGAGAGCAAATCCCAGACCTAACCTAGACCTAACTTCCGTTATCCTCTAAAATATTGATCCAAACCAGGTTTCATTGACTGTTTCAGTGTGGTACCACACTACTTCGTGATCCAAACCAGAAAAAACCCAGGATCTGTTCAACAAGTATGTGAAAAACGCGAAACTGTGAGCCTGATGAGGGCAAATCTTAGACCTAACCCAGACCTAAGATGCGTTACCCTCTAAAATATTTATCCAGACGAGGTTTCATTGAATGTTTCAATGTGGTACCACTTTACTACGTGATCCAATCCAGAAATAGGCCAGGATCTAGCCATGAAGTATGAGAAATATGCGAAAGTAAGAGCCTGATTAGGGCAAATCCTAGACCTATCCCAGACCTAACTTGCGTTATCCTCTAAAATATTGATCGAATCCAGGTTAAATTGACTGTTTCAGCGTGGTACCACATTACTACGTGACACAATCCAGAAACAGCCCAGCATCTAGCCATGAAGTATGAGAAATATGCGAAAGAATGAGCCTGATGAGAGCAAATCCCAGACCTAACCTTGACCTAACATGAATTATTCTCTAAAATATTGATCGAAACCTGGTTTAATCGACTGTTTCAGTGTGGTACCACATTACTATGTGATCCAAACCAGAAAATAACCCAGGATCTGTTCAACGAGTACGTGAAGTGTGCGAAAGTATGAGTCTGATGAGGTCAAATCCCAGACCTATCCCAGACCTAACTTGCGTTATACTCTAAAATTTTGATCGAAACCAGGTTTAATTGACCGTTTCAGTGTGGTACCACATTACTACGTGATCCAAACCAGAAAAAACCCAGGATCAGTTCAACAAGTATGTGAAGAATGCGAAAGTATGAGCCTGATGAGGGCAAATCCCAGACCTATCCCAGACCTAACTAGCGTTATCCTCTAAAATATTGATCGAAACCAGGTTTAATTGACCGTTTCAGTGTGGTACCACATTACTACGTGTTCCAAACCAGAAAAAACCCAGGATCTAGCCTTGAAGTATGAGAAATATGCGAAAGTATGAGCCTGATGAGGGCAAATCCTAGACCTAACCCAGACCTAACATGCGTTATCCTCTAAAATATTTATCAAGACCAGGTTTAATTGATTGTTTCATTGTGGTCCCACATTACTACGTGATCCAAACCAGAAAAAACCCAGGATCTGTTCAACATGTATGAGAAATATGCGAAAGAATGAGCCTGATGTGGGCAAATCCCAGACCATTCCCAGACCTAACTTGCGTTATCCTCTAAAATATTGATCGAAACCAGCTTTAATCGACTGTTTCAGTGTGGTACCACATTACTACGTGATCCAAACCAGAAAAAACCCAGGTTCTAGCCATCAAGTATGAGAAATATGCGAAAGAATGAGCCTGATGAGAGCAAATCCCAGACCTAACCTAGACCTTACATGCGTTATCCTTTAAAATATTGAGCGAAACCAGGTTTAATGGACTGTTTCAGTGTGGTACCACATTACTTCGTGATCCAAACCAGAAAAAACCCAGGATCTGTTCAACAAGTATGTGAAAAACGCTAAACTGTGAGCCTGATGAGGGCAAATCTTAGACCTAACCCAGACCTAAGATGCGCTAACCTCTAAAATATTTATCCAGACCAGGTTTCATTGAATGTTTCAGTGTGGTACCACTTTACTACGTGATCCAATCCAGAAATAGCCCAGGATCTAGCCATGAAGTATGAGAAATATGCGAAAGTAAGAGCCTGATGAGGGCAAATCCTAGAACTATCCCAGACCTAACTTGCGTTATCCTCTAAAATATTGATCGAAACCAGGTTTAATTGACTGTTTCAGCGTGGTACCACATTACTACGTGATACAATCCAGAAACAGCCCAGGATCTAGCCTTGAAGTATGAGAAATATGCGAAAGTATGAGCCTGATGAGGGCAAATCCTAGACCTAACCCAGACCTAACATGCGTTATCCTCTAAAATATTTATCAAGACCAGGTTTAATTGATTGTTTCAGTGTGGTCCCACATTACTACGTGATCCAAACCAGAAAAAACCCAGGATCTGTTCAACATGTATGAGAAATATGCGAAAGAATGAGCCTGACGTGGGCAAATCCCAGACCTAACCTAGACCTAACATGAATTATTCTCTAAAATATTGATCGAAACCAGGTTTAATTGACTGTTTCAGTGTGGTCCCACATTACTACGTGATCCAAACCAGAAATAACCCAGGATCCGTTCAACAAGTATGTGAAGAATGCGAAAGTATGAGTCTGATGAGTGAAAATCCCAGGCCTAACCTAGACCTAACATGCGTTATCCTCTAAAATATTGATCGAAACCTGGTTTAATCGACTGTTTCAGTGTGGTACCACATTACTATGTGATCCAAATCAGAAAATAACCCAGGATCTGTTCAACGAGTATGTGAAGTGTGCGAAAGTATGAGTCTGATGATATCAAATCCCAGGCCAAAACCAGACCTAACTTGCGTTATCCTTTAAAATATTTATCAAGGCCAGGTTTAATTGATTGTTTCAGTGTGGTCCCACATTACTACGTGATCCAAACCAGAAAAAACCCAGGATCTGTTCAACAAGTATGTGAAAAACGTGAAAGTATGAGCCTGATGAGAGCAAATCCCAGACATATCCCAGACATAACTTGCGTTGTCCTCTAAGATATTGATGGAAACCAGGTTTAATTGACTATTTCAGTGTTGTACTTCATTGCTACGTGATGCAATCCAGAAGAAGCCCAGGATCTAGCCATCAAGTATGAGAAATATGCGAAAGAATGAGCCTGATGAGAGCAAATCCCAGACCTGACCTAGACCTAACATGAATTATTCCCTAAAATATTGATCGAAACCACGTTTAATTGACTGTTTCAGTGTGGTCCCACATTACTACGTGATCCAAACCAGAAAAAACCCAGGATCCGTTCAACAAGTATGTAAAGAATGCGAAAGTATGAGTCTGATGAGTGAAAATCCCAGGCCTAACATAGACCTAACATGCGTTATCCTCAAAAATATTGTTCGACACCTGGTTTAATCGACTGTTTCAGTGTGGTACCACATTACTATGTGATCCAGACCAGGAAATAACCCAGGATCTGTTCAACGAGTATGTGAAGTGTGCGAAAGTATGAGTCTGATGATGTCAAATCCCAGACCAATCCCAGACTTAACTTGCGTTATCCTCTAAAATATTGATCGAAACCAGGTTTAATCGACTGTTTCAGTGTGGTACCACATTACTACGTGATCCAAACCAGAAAAAACCCACGATCCGTTCAACAAGTAAGTGAAGACTGCGAAAGTATGAGTCTGATGAGTGAAAATCCCCGACCTAACCTAGACCTAACATGCGTTATCCTCTAAAATATTGGTCCAAACCAGGTATAATGGACTGTTTCAGTGTGGTACCACACTACTACGTGATCCAAACCAGAAAAAACCCAGGATCTGTTCAACAAGTATGTGAAAAACGCGAAAGTATGAGCCTGATGAGGGCAAATCCAAGACCTATCCCAGACCTAACTTGCGTTGTCCTCTAAGATATTGATGGAAACCAGGTTTAACTGACTGTTTCAGTGTTGTACTTCATTACTACGTGATGCAATCCAGAAGAAGCCCAGGATCTAGCCATCAAGTATGAGAAATATGCGAAAGAATGAGCCTGATGTGGGCAAATCCCAGACCTAACCTAGACCTAACATGAATTATTCTCCAAAATATTGATCGAAACCAGGTTTAATTGACTGTTTCAGTGTGGTCCCACATTACTACGTGATCCAAACCAGAAATAACCCAGGATCCGTTCAACAAGTATGTGAAGAATGCGAAAGTATGAGTCTGATGAGTGAAAATCCCAGGCCTAACCTAGACCTAACATGCGTTATCCTCAAAAATATTGATCGAAACCTGGTTTAATCGACTGTTTCAGTGTGGGACCACATTACTATGTGATCCAAATCAGAAAATAACCCAGGATCCGTTCAACAAGTATGTTAAAACTGCGACAGTATGACCCTGATGAGGGCAAATCCCAGGCCTAACCTAGACCTAACATGCGTTGTCCTCTAGAATATTGATGGAAACCAGGTTTAATTGACTGTTTCTGTGTTGCACTTCATTACTACGTGATGCAATCCAGAAACACCCCAGGATCTAGCCATGAAGTATGTGAAATATGCGAAAGTATGAGCCTGATGAGGGCAAATCCTAGACCTAACCCAAACCTAACATGCGTTATCCTCTAAAATATTTATCAAGAGCAGGTTTAATTGAATGTTTCAGTGTGGTACCACATTACTACGCGAACCAAACCAGAAAAAACCCAGGATCCGTTCAACAAGTATGTGAAGAATGCGAAAGTATGAGTCTGATCAGTGAAAATCTCAGGCCTTACCTAGACCTAACTTGCGTTGTCCTCTAAAATATTGTTGGAAACCAGGTTTCATTGACTGTTTCAGTGTGGTACCACACTACTTCGTGATCCAAACCAGAGAAAGCCCAGGATCTGTTCAAGAAGTATGTGAAAAACGCGAAAGTATGAGCCTGATGAGGGCAAATCCAAGACCTATCCCAGACCTAACTTGCGTTGTCCTCTAAGATATTGATGGAAACCAGGTTTAACTGACTGTTTCAGTGTTGTACTTCATTACTACGTGATGCAATCCAGAAGAAGCCCAGGATCAAGCCATCAAGTATGAGAAATATGCGAAAGAATGAGCCTGATGAGAGCAAATCCCAGACCTGACCTAGACCTAACATGAATTATTCTCTAAAATATTGATCGAAACCTGGTTTAATTGACTCTTTCAGTGTGGTCCCACATTACTACGTGATCCAAACCAGGAAAAACCCAGGATCTGTTCAACAAGTATGTGAAAAACGCGAAAGTATGAGCCTGATGATGGCAAATCCCAGACATATCCCAGACCTAACTTGCGTTGTCCTCTAAGATATTGATGGAAACCAGGTTTAATTGACTGTTTCAGTGTTGTACTTCATTACTACGTGATGCAATCCAGAAAAAGCCCAGGATCTAGCCATCAAGTATGAGAAATATGCGAAAGAATGAGCCTGATGAGAGCAAATCCCAGACCTAACCTAGACCTAACATGAATTATTCTCTAAAATATTGATCGAAACCAGGTTTAATTGACTGTTTCAGTGTGGTCCCACATTACTACGTGATCCAAACCAGAAAAAACCCAGGATCCGTTCAACAAGAATGTGAAGAATGCGAAGTTATGAGTCCGATGAGTGAAAATCCCAGGCCTAAACTAGACCTAACATGCGTTATCCTCAAAAATATTGATCGAAACCTGGTTTAATCGACTGTTTCAGAGTGGTACCACATTACTATGTGATCCAAACCAGAAAATAACCCAGGATCCGTTCAACAAGTATGTTAAAACTGCGACAGTATGACCCTGATGAGGGCAAATCCCAGGCCTAACCTAGACCTAACATGCGTTGTCCTCTAGAATATTGATGGAAACCAGGTTTAATTGACTGTTTCTGTGTTGCACTTCATTACTACGTGATGCAATCCAGAAACACCCCAGGATCTAGCCATGAAGTATGTGAAATATGCGAAAGTATGAGCCTGATGAGGGCAAATCCTAGACCTAACCCAAACCTAACATGCGTTATCCTCTAAAATATTTATCAAGAGCAGGTTTAATTGAATGTTTCAGTGTGGTACCACATTACTACGCGAACCAAACCAGAAAAAACCCAGGATCCGTTCAACAAGTATGTGAAGAATGCGAAAGTATGAGTCTGATCAGTGAAAATCTCAGGCCTTACCTAGACCTAACTTGCGTTGTCCTCTAAAATATTGTTGGAAACCAGGTTTCATTGACTGTTTCAGTGTGGTACCACACTACTTCGTGATCCAAACCAGAGAAAGCCCAGGATCTGTTCAAGAAGTATGTGAAAAACGCTAAACTGTGAGCCTGATGAGGGCAAATCTTAGACCTAACCCAGACCTAAGATGCGTTATCCTCTAAAATATTTATCCAGACCAGGTTTCATTGAATGTTTCAGTGTGGTACCACTTTACTACCTGATACAATCCAGAAACAGCCCAGGATCTAGCCATGAAGTATGAGAAATATGCGAAAGTATGAGCCTGATGAGGGCCAAACCTTAGACCTAACCCAAACCTAACATGCGTTATCCTCTAAAATATTTATCAAGAAAAGGTTTCATTGAATGTTTCAGTGTGGTACCACATTACTACCTGAACCAAACCAGAAAAAACCCAGGATCCGTTCAACAAGTATGTTAAAACTGCCACAGTATGACTCTGATGAGGGCAAATCCCAGGCCTAACGTAGACCTAACATGCGTTGTCCTCTAGAATATTGATGGAAACCAGGTTTCATTGACTGTTTCAGTGTGGTACTACATTACTACGTGATCCAAACCAGAAAAAGCCCAGGATCTGTTCAACAAGTATGTGAAAAACGCTAAACTGTGAGCCTGATGAGGGCATATGTTAGACCTAACCCAGACATAAGATGCGTTATCCTCTAAAATATTTATCCAGACCAGGTTTCATTGAATGTTTCAGTGTGGTACCACTTTACTACGTGATCCAATCCAGAAATAGCCCAGAATCTAGCCATGAAGTATGAGAAATATGCGAAAGTAAGAGCCTGATGAGGGCAAATCCTAGACCTATCCCAGACCTAACTTGCGTTATCCCCTAAAATATTGATCGAAACCAGGTTTAATTGACTGTTTCAGCGTGGTACCTCATTACTACGTGATCCAATCCAGAAACAGCCCAGGATCTAGCCATGAAGTATGAGAAATATGCGAAAGTATGAGCCTGATGAGGGCAATTCCTAGACCTAACCCAGACCTAACATGCGTTATCCTCTAAAATATTTATCAAGATCAGGTTTAATTGATTGTTTCAGTGTGGTCCCACATTACTACGTGATCCAAACCAGAAAAAACCCAGGATCTGTTCAACATGTATGAGAAATATGCGAAAGAATGAGCCTGATGAGAGCAAATCCCAGACCTAAGTTAGACCTAACATGAATTATTCTCTAAAATATTGATCGAAGCCAGGTTTACTTGACTGTTTCAGTGTGGTCCCACATTACTACGTGATCCAAACCAGAAAAACCCCAGGATCTGTTCAACAAGTATGTGAAAAACGCGAAAGTATGAGTCTGATGAGGTCAAATCCCAGACCTATCCCGGACTTAACTTGCGTTATCCTCTGAAATATTGATCGAAACCAGGTTTAATCGATTGTTTCAGCGTGGTGCCACATTACTACGTGATACAATCCAGAATCAGCCCAGGATCTAGCCATGAAGTATGAGAAATATGCGAAAGTATGAGCCCGATGAGGGCAAATCCTAGACCTAACCCAAACCTAACATGCGTTATCCTCTAAAATATTTATCAGGACCAGGTTTAATTGAATGTTTCAGTGTGGTAACACATTACTACGTGAACCAAACCAGAAAAAACCCAGGATCCGTTCAACAAGTATGTTAAAACTGCGACAGTATGACCCTGATGAGGGCAAATCCCAGGCCTAAACTAGACCTAACATGCGTTGTCCTCTAGAATATTGATGGAAACCAGGTTTAACTGACTGTTTCAGTGTTGTACCACACTACTGCGTGAACCAAACCAGAAAAAACCCAGGATCCGTTCAACAAGTATGTTAAAACTGCGACAGTATGACCCTGATGAGGGCAAATCCCAGACCTAACCTAGACCTAACATGCGTTGTCCTCTAGAATATTGATGGAAACCAGGTTTAATTGACTGTTTCTGTGTTGTACTTCATTACTACGTGATGCAATCCAGAAAAAGCCCAGGATCTAGCAATCAAGTATGAGAAATATGCGAAAGAATGAGCCTGATGAGAGCAAATCCCAGACCTAACCTAGACCTAACATGAATTATTCTCTAAAATATTGATCGAAAACAGGTTTAATTGACTGTTTCAGCGTGGTACCACATTACTACGTGATACAATCCAGAAACAGCCCAGGATCTAGCCATGAAGTATGAGAAATATGCGAAAGTATGAGCCTGATGAGGGCAAATCCTAGTCCTAACCCAGACCTAACATGCGATATTCTCTAAAATATTTATCAAGACCAGGTTTAATTGAATGTTTCAGTGTGGTACCACAATACTACGTGATCCAAACCAGAAAAAACCCAGGATCCGTTCAACAAGTATGTGAAGAATGCGAAAGTATGAGTCTGATCAGTGAAAATCCCAGACCTAACCTAGACCTAACATGCGTTATCCTCTAAAATATTGAGCGAAACCAAGTTTAATGGACTGTTTCAGTGTGGTACCACACTACTTCGTGATCCAAACCAGAGAAAGCCCAGGATCTGTTCAAGAAGTATGTGAAAAACGCGACAGTATGAGCCTGATGAGGGCAAATCTTAGACCTAACCCAGACCTAAGATGCGTTATCCTCTAAAATATTTATCCAGACCAGGTTTCATTGAATGTTTCAGTGTGGTACCACTTTACTACATGATACAATCCAGAAACAGCCCAGGATCTAGCCATGAAGTATGAGAAATATGCGAAAGTATGAGCCTGATGAGGGCAAATCCTAGACCTAACCCAAACGTAACATGCGTTATCCTCTAAAATATTTATCAAGAAAAGGTTTAATTGAATGTTTCAGTGTGGTACCACATTACTACGTGAACCATACCAGAAAAAACCCAGGATCCGTTCAACAAGTATGTTAAAACTGCGACAGTATGACCCTGATGAGGGCAAATCCCAGGCCTAACCTAGACCTAACATGCGTTGTCCTCTAGAATATTGATGGAAACCAGGTTTAATTGACTGTTTCTGTGTTGCACTTCATTACTACAGAATGCAATCCAGAAAAAGCCCAGGATCTAGCCATCAAGTATGAGAAATATGCGAAAGAATGAGCCTGATGAGAGCAAATCCCAGACCTAAGTTAGACCTAACATGAATTATTCTCTAAAATATTGATCGAAACCAGGTTTACTTGACTGTTTCAGTGTGGTCCCACATTACTACGTGATCCATACCAGAAAAAACCCAGGATCCGTTCAACAAGTATGTGAAGAATGCGAAAGTATGAGTCTGATGAGTGAAAATCCCAGGCCTAACCTAGACCTAACATGCGTTATCCTCTGAAATATTGATCTAAAATATTGATTAAACCAGGTTTAATGGACTGTTTCAGCGTGGTACCACACTACTACGTGATCCAAACCAGAAAAAACCCAGGATCTGTTCAACAAGTATGTGAAAAACGCGAAAGTATGTGCCTGATGAGGGCAAATCCCAGACATATCCCAGACCTAACTTGCGTTGTCCTCTAAGATATTGATGGAAACCAGGTTTAATTGACTGTTTCAGTGTTGTACTTCATTACTACGTGATGCAATCCAGAAGAAGCCCAGGATCTAGCCATCAAGTATGAGAAATATGCGAAAGAATGAGCCTGATGAGAGCAAATCCCAGACCTAACCTAGACCTAACATGAATTATTCTCTAAAATATTGATCGAAACCAGGTTTAATTGACTGTTTCAGCGTGGTACCACATTACTACGTGATACAATCCAGAAACAGCCCAGGATCTAGCCATGAAGTATGAGAAACATGCGAAAGAATGAGCCTGATGAGAGCAAATCCCAGACCTAACATGAATTATTATCTAAAATATTGATCGAAACCTGGTTTAATTGACTGTTTCAGTGTGGTCCCACATTACTACGTGATCCAAACCAGAAAAAACCCAGGATCTGTTCAACAAGTATGTGAAAAACGCGAAAGTATGAGCCTGATGAGGGCAAATCCCAGACATATCCCAGACCTAACTTGCGTTGTCCTCTAAGATATTGATGGAAACCAGGTTTAATTGACTGTTTCAGTGTTGTACTTCATTACTACGTGATGAAATCCAGAAAAAGCCCAGGATCTAGCCATCAAGTATGAGAAATATGCGAAAGAATGAGCCTGATGAGAGCAAATCCCAGACCTAACCTAGACCTAACATGAATTATTCTCTAAAATATTGATCGAAACCAGGTTTAATTGACTGTTTCAGTGTGGTCCCACATTACTACGTGATCCAAACCAGAAAAAACCCAGGATCCGTTCAACAAGAATGTGAAGAATGCGAAGTTATGAGTCCGATGAGTGAAAGTCCCAGGCCTAAACTAGACCTAGCATGCGTTATCCTCAAAAATATTGATCGAAACCTGGTTTAATCGACTGTTTCAGTGTGGTACCACATTACTATGTGATCCAAACCAGAAAATAACGCAGGATCTGTTCAACAAGTATGTGAAAAACGCGAAAGTATGAGTCTGATGAGGTCAAATCCCAGACCTATCCCAGACTTAACTTGTGTTATCCTCTAAAATATTGATCGAAACCAGGTTTAATCGACTGTTTCAGCGTGGTACCACATTACTACGTGATACAATCCAGAAACACCCCAGGATCTAGCCATGAAGTATGTGAAATATGCGAAAGTATGAGCCTGATGAGGGCAAATCCTAGACCTAACCCAAACCTAACATGCGTTATCCTCTAAAATATTTATCAAGACCAGGTTTAATTGAATGTTTCAGTGTGGTACCACATTACTACGCGAACCAAACCAGAAAAAACCCAGGATCCGTTCAACAAGTATGTGAAGAATGCGAAAGTATGAGTCTGATCAGTGAAAATCTCAGGCCTTACCTAGACCTAACTTGCGTTGTCCTCTAAAATAATGTTGGAAACCAGGTTTCATTGACTGTTTCAGTGTGGTACCACACTACTTCGTGATCCAAACCAGAGAAAGCCCAGGATCTGTTCAAGAAGTATGTGAAAGACGCTAAACTGTGAGCCTGATGAGGGCAAATCTTAGACCTAACCCAGACCTAAGATGCGTTATCCTCTAAAATATTTATCCAGACCAGGTTTCATTGAATGTTTCAGTGTGGTACCACTTTACTACCTGATACAATCCAGAGACAGCCCAGGATCTAGCCATGAAGTATGAGAAATATGCGAAAGTATGAGCCTGATGAGGGCCAAACCTCAGACCTAACCCAAACCTAACACGCGTTATCCTCTAAAATATTTATCAAGAAAAGGTTTAATTGAATGTTTCAGTGCGGTACCACATTACTACGTGAACCAAACCAGAAAAAACCCAGGATCCGTTCAACAAGTATGTTAAAACTGCCACAGTATGACTCTGATGAGGGCAAATCCCAGACCTAACCTAGACCTAACATGAATTATTCTCTAAAATATTGATCGAAACCAGGTTTAATTGACTGTTTCAGCGTGGTCCCACATTACTACGTGATCCAAACCAGAAAAAACCCAGGATCCGTTCAACAAGAATGTGAAGAATGCGAAAGTATGAGTCCGATGAGTGAAAATCCCAGGCCTAACCTAGACCTAACATGCGTTATCCTCAAAAATATTGATCGAAACCTGGATTAATCGACTGTTTCAGTGTGGTACTACATTACTACGTGATGCAATCCAGAAAAAGCCCAGGATCTAGCCATCAAGTATGAGAAATATGCGAAAGAATGAGCCTGATGAGAGCAAATCCCAGACCTAACCTAGACCTAACATGCGTTATCCTCTAAAATATTGAGCGAAACCAGGTTTAATGGACTGTTTCAGTGACGTACCACACTACTTCGTGATCCAAACCAGAAAAACCCCAGGATCTGTTCAACTAGTATGTGAAAAACGCTAATCTGTGAGCCTGATGAGGACAAATCTTAGACCGAACCCAGACATAAGATGCGTTATCCTCTAAAATATTTATCCAGACCAGGTTTCATTGAATGTTTCAGTGTGGTACCACTTTACTACGTGATCCAATCCAGAAATAGCCCAGGATCTAGCCATGAAGTATGAGAAATATGCGAAACTAAGAGCCTGATGAGGGCAAATCCTAGACCTATCCCAGACCTAACTTGCGTTATCCTCTAAAATATTGATCGAAACCAGGTTTAATTGACTGTTTCAGCGTGGTACCACATTACTACGTGATCCAATCCAGAAACAGCCCAGGATCTAGCCATGAAGTATGAGAAATATGCGAAAGTATGAGCCTGATGAGGGCAAATCCTAGCCCTATCCCAGACCTAACTTGCGTTGTCCTCTAGAATATTGATGGAAACCAGGTTTAATTGACTGTTTCAGTGTTGTACCACACTACTGCGTGAACCAAACCAGAAAAAACCCAGGATCCGTTCAACAAGTATGTTAAAACTGCGACAGTATGACCCTGATGAGGGCAAATCCCAGGCCTAAACTAGACCTAACATGCGTTGTCCTCTAGAATATTGATGGAAACCAGGTTTAATTGACTGTTTCAGTGTTGTACCACACTACTGCGTGAACCAAACCAGAAAAAACCCAGGATCCGTTCAACAAGTATGTTAAAACTGCGACAGTATGACCCTGATGAGGGCAAATCCCAGACCTAACCTAGACCTAACATGCGTTGTCCTCTAGAATATTGATGGAAACCAGGTTTAATTGACTGTTTCTGTGTTGTACTTCATTACTACGTGATGCAATCCAGAAAAAGCCCAGGATCTAGCAATCAAGTATGAGAAATATGCGAAAGAATGAGCCTGATGAGAGCAAATCCCAGACCTAACCTAGACCTAACATGAATTATTGTCTAAAATATTGATCGAAACCAGGTTTAATTGACTGTTTCAGCGTGGTACCACATTACTACGTGATACAATCCAGAAACAGCCCAGGATCTAGCCATGAAGTATGAGAAATATGCGAAAGAATGAGCCTGATGAGAGCAAATCCCAGACCTAACCTAGACCTAACATGAATTATTCTCTAAAATATTGATCGAAACCTTGTTTAATTGACTGTTTCAGTGTGGTCCCACATTACTACGTGATCCAAACCAGAAATAACCCAGGATCCGTTCAACAAGTATGTGAAGAATGCGAAAGTATGAGTCTGATGAGTGAAAATCCCAGGCCTAACCTAGACCTAACATGCGTTATCCTCTAAAATATTGATCCAAACCAGGTTTAATGGACTGTTTCAGTGTGGTACCACACTACTTCGTGATCCAAACCAGAGAAAGCCCAGGATCTGTTCAAGAAGTATGTGAAAAACGCTAAACTCTGAGCCTGATGAGGGCAAATCTTAGACCTAACCCAGACCTAAGATGCGTTATCCTCTAAAATATTTATCCAGACCAGGTTTCATTGAATGTTTCAGTGTGGTACCACTTTACTACCTGATACAATCCAGAAACAGCCCAGGATCTAGCCATGAAGTATGAGAAATATGCGAAAGTATGAGCCTGATGAGGGCAAATCCTAGACCTAACCCAAACCTAACATGCGTTATCCTCTAAAATATTTATCAAGAAAAGTTTAATTGAATGTTTCAGTGTGGTACCACATTACTGCGTGAACCAAACCAGAAAAAACCCAGGATCCGTTCAACAAGTATGTTAAAACTGCGACAGTATGACCCTGATGAGGGCAAATCCCAGGCCTAACCTAGACCTAACATGCGTTGTCCTCTAGAATATTGATGGAAACCAGGTTTAATTGACTGTTTCTGTGTTGTACTTCATTACTACGTGATGCAATCCAGAAAAAGCCCAGGATCTAGCCATCAAGTATGAGAAATATGCGAAAGAATGAGCCTGATGAGAGCAAATCCCAGACCTAACCTAGACCTAACATGAATTATTCTCCAAAATATTGATCGAAACCAGGTTTAATTGACTGTTTCAGCGTGGTACCACATTACTACGTGATACAATCCAGAAACAGCCCAAGATCTAGCCATGAAGTATGAGAAATATGCGAAAGAATGAGCCTGATGAGAGCAAATCCCAGACCTAACCTAGACCTAACATGAATTATTCTCTAAAATATTGATCGAAACCAGGTTTAATTGACTGTTTCAGCGTGGTCCCACATTACTACGTGATCCAAACCAGAAAAAACCCAGGATCCGTTCAACAAGAATGTGAAGAATGCGAAAGTATGAGTCCGATGAGTGAAAATCCCAGGCCTAACCTAGACCTAACATGCGTTATCCTCAAAAATATTGATCGAAACCTGGATTAATCGACTGTTTCAGTGTGGTACTACATTACTACGTGATGCAATCCAGAAAAAGCCCAGGATCTAGCCATGAAGTATGAGAAATATGCGAAAGAATGAGCCTGATGAGAGCAAATCCCAGACCTAACCTAGACCTAACATGCGTTATCCTCTAAAATATTGAGCGAGACCAGGTTTAATGGACTGTTTCAGTGACGTACCACACTACTTCGTGATCCAAACCAGAAAAAGCCCAGGATATGTTCAACTAGTATGTGAAAAACGCTAATATGTGAGCCTGATGAGGGCAAATCTTAGACCAAACCCAGACATAAGATGCGTTATCCTCTAAAATATTTATCCAGACCAGGTTTCATTGAATGTTTCAGTGTGGTACCACTTTACTACGTGATCCAATCCAGAAATAGCCCAGGATCTAGCCATGAAGTATGAGAAATATGCGAAACTAAGAGCCTGATGAGGGCAAATCCTAGACCTATCCCAGACCTAACTTGCGTTATCCTCTAAAATATTGATCGAAACCAGGTTTAATTGACTGTTTCAGCGTGGTACCACATTACTACGTGATCCAATCCAGAAACAGCCCAGGATCTAGCCATGAAGTATGAGAAATATGCGAAAGTATGAGCCTGATGAGGGCAAATCCTAGCCCTATCCCAGACCTAACTTGCGTTGTCCTCTAGAATATTGATGGAAACCAGGTTTAATTGACTGTTTCAGTGTTGTACCACACTACTGCGTGAACCAAACCAGAAAAAACCCAGGATCCGTTCAACAAGTATGTTAAAACTGCGACAGTATGACCCTGATGAGGGCAAATCCCAGACCTAACCTAGACCTAACATGCGTTGTCCTCTAGAATATTGATGGAAACCAGGTTTAATTGACTGTTTCTGTGTTGTACTTCATTACTACGTGATGGAATCCAGAAAAAGCCCAGGATCTAGCAATCAAGTATGAGAAATATGCGAAAGAATGAGCCTGATGAGAGCAAATCCCAGACCTAACCTAGACCTAACATGAATTATTGTCTAAAATATTGATCGAAACCAGGTTTAATTGACTGTTTCAGCGTGGTACCACATTACTACGTGATACAATCCAGAAACAGCCCAGGATCTAGCCATGAAGTATGAGAAATATGCGAAAGAATGAGCCTGATGAGGGCAAATCCTAGCCCTATCCCAGACCTAACTTGCGTTGTCCTCTAGAATATTGATGGAAACCAGGTTTAATTGACTGTTTCAGTGTTGTACCACACTACTGCGTGAACCAAACCAGAAAAAAACCCAGGATCCGTTCAACAAGTATGTTAAAACTGCGACAGTATGACCCTGATGAGGGCAAATCCCAGACCTAACCTAGACCTAACATGCGTTGTCCTCTAGAATATTGATGGAAACCAGGTTTAATTGACTGTTTCTGTGTTGTACTTCATTACTACGTTATGCAATCCAGAAAAAGCCCAGGATCTAGCAATCAAGTATGAGAAATATGCGAAAGAATGAGCCTGATGAGAGCAAATCCCAGACCTAACCTAGACCTAACATGAATTATTCTCTAAAATATTGATCGAAACCAGGTTTAATTGACTGTTTCAGCGTGGTACCACAGTACTACGTTATACAATCCAGAAACAGCCCAGGATCTAGCCATGAAGTATGAGAAATATGCGAAAGAATGAGCCTGATGAGAGCAAATCCCAGACCTAACCTAGACCTAACATGAATTATTCTCTAAAATATTGATCGAAACCTGGTTTAATTGACTGTTTCAGCGTGGTACCACATTACTACGTGATCCAATCCAGAAACAGCCCAGGATCTAGCCATGAAGTATGAGAAATATGCGAAAGTATGAGCCTGATGAGGGCAAATCCTAGCCCTATCCCAGACCTAACTTGCGTTGTCCTCTAGAATATTGATGGAAACCAGGTTTAATTGACTGTTTCAGTGTTGTACCACACTACTGCGTGAACCAAACCAGAAAAAACCCAGGATCCGTTCAACAAGTATGTTAAAACTGCGACAGTATGACCCTGATGAGGGCAAATCCCAGACCTAACCTAGACCTAACATGCGTTGTCCTCTAGAATATTGATGGAAACCAGGTTTAATTGACTGTTTCTGTGTTGTACTTCATTACTACGTGATGCAATCCAGAAAAAGCCCAGGATCTAGCAATCAAGTATGAGAAATATGCGAAAGAATGAGCCTGATGAGAGCAAATCCCAGACCTAACCTAGACCTAACATGAATTATTCTCTAAAATATTGATCGAAACCAGGTTTAATTGACTGTTTTAGCGTGGTACCACATTACTACGTGATACAATCCAGAAACAGCCCAGGATCTAGCCATGAAGTATGAGAAATATGCGAAAGAATGAGCCTGATGAGGGCAAATCCTAGCCCTATCCCAGACCTAACTTGCGTTGTCCTCTAGAATATTGATGGAAACCAGGTTTAATTGACTGTTTCAGTGTTGTACCACACTACTGCGTGAACCAAACCAGAAAAAAACCCAGGATCCGTTCAACAAGTATGTTAAAACTGCGACAGTATGACCCTGATGAGGGCAAATCCCAGACCTAACCTAGACCTAACATGCGTTGTCCTCTAGAATATTGATGGAAACCAGGTTTAATTGACTGTTTCTGTGTTGTACTTCATTACTACGTTATGCAATCCAGAAAAAGCCCAGGATCTAGCAATCAAGTATGAGAAATATGCGAAAGAATGAGCCTGATGAGAGCAAATCCCAGACCTAACCTAGACCTAACATGAATTATTCTCTAAAATATTGATCGAAACCAGGTTTAATTGACTGTTTCAGCGTGGTACCACAGTACTACGTGATACAATCCAGAAACAGCCCAGGATCTAGCCATGAAGTATGAGAAATATGCGAAAGAATGAGCCTGATGAGAGCAAATCCCAGACCTAACCTAGACCTAACATGAATTATTCTCTAAAATATTGATCGAAACCTGGTTTAATTGACTGTTTCATTGTGGTCCCACATTACTACGTGATCCATACCAGAAATAACCCAGGATCCGTTCAACAAGTATGTGAAGAATGCGAAAGTATGAGTCTGATGAGTGAAAATCCCAGGCCTAACCTAGACCTAACATGCGTTATCCTCTAAAATATTGATCCAAACCAGGTTTAATGGACTGTTTCAGTGTGGTACCACACTACTTCGTGATCCAAACCAGAGAAAGCCCAGGATCTGTTCAAGAAGTATGTGAAAAACGCTAAACTGTGAGCCTGATGAGGGCAAATCTTAGACCTAACCCAGACCTAAGATGCGTGATCCTCTAAAATATTTATCCAGAACAGGTTTCATTGAATGTTTCAGTGTGGTACCACTTTACTACCTGATACAATCCAGAAACAGCCCAGGATCTAGCCATGAAGTATGAGAAATATGCGAAAGTATAAGCCTGATGAGGGCAAATCCTAGACCTAACCCAAACCTAACATGCGTTATCCTCTAAAATATTTATCAAGAAAAGGTTTAATTGAATGTTTCAGTGTGGTACCACATTACTGCGTGAACCAAACCAGAAAAAACCCAGGATCCGTTCAACAAGTATGTTAAAACTGCGACAGTATGACCCTGATGAGGGCAAATCCCAGGCCTAACCTAGACCTAACATGCGTTGTCCTCTAGAATATTGATGGAAACCAGGTTTAATTGACTGTTTCAGTGTTGTACCACACTACTGCGTGAACCAAACCAGAAAAAACCCAGGATCCGTTCAACAAGTATGTTAAAACTGCGACAGTATGACCCTGATGAGGGCAAATCCCAGACCTAACCTAGACCTAACATGCGTTGTCCTCTAGAATATTGATGGAAACCAGGTTTAATTGACTGTTTCTGTGTTGTACTTCATTACTACGTGATGCAATCCAGAAAAAGCCCAGGATCTAGCAATCAAGTATGAGAAATATGCGAAAGAATGAGCCTGATGAGAGCAAATCCCAGACCTAACCTAGACCTAACAAGAATTATTCTCTAAAATATTGATCGAAACCAGGTTTAATTGACTGTTTCAGCGTGGTACCACATTACTACGTGATACAATCCAGAAACAGCCCAGGATCTAGCCATGAAGTATGAGAAATATGCGAAAGAATGAGCCTGATGAGGGCAAATCCTAGCCCTATCCCAGACCTAACTTGCGTTGTCCTCTAGAATATTGATGGAAACCAGGTTTAATTGACTGTTTCAGTGTTGTACCACACTACTGCGTGAACCAAACCAGAAAAAAACCCAGGATCCGTTCAACAAGTATGTTAAAACTGCGACAGTATGACCCTGATGAGGGCAAATCCCAGACCTAACCTAGACCTAACATGCGTTGTCCTCTAGAATATTGATGGAAACCAGGTTTAATTGACTGTTTCTGTGTTGTACTTCATTACTACGTTATGCAATCCAGAAAAAGCCCAGGATCTAGCAATCAAGTATGAGAAATATGCGGAAGAATGAGCCTGATGAGAGCAAATCCCAGACCTAACCTAGACCTAACATGAATTATTCTCTAAAATATTGATCGAAACCAGGTTTAATTGACTGTTTCAGCGTGGTACCACAGTACTACGTGATACAATCCAGAAACAGCCCAGGATCTAGCCATGAAGTATGAGAAATATGCGAAAGAATGAGCCTGATGAGAGCAAATCCCAGACCTAACCTAGACCTAACATGAATTATTCTCTAAAATATTGATCGAAACCAGGTTTAATTGACTGTTTCAGCGTGGTACCACATTACTACGTGATACAATCCAGAAACAGCCCAGGATCTAGCCATGAAGTATGAGAAATATGCGAAAGAATGAGCCTGATGAGAGCAAATCCCAGACCTAACCTAGACCTAACATGAATTATTCTCTAAAATATTGATCGAAACCTGGTTTAATTGACTGTTTCAGTGTGGTCCCACATTATTACGTGATCCAAACCAGAAATAACCCAGGATCCGTTCAACAAGTATGTGAAGAATGCGAAAGTATGAGTCTGATGAGTGAAAATCCCAGGCCTAACCTAGACCTAACATGCGTTATCCTCTAAAATATTGATCCAAACCAGGCTTAATGGACTGTTTCAGTGTGGTACCACACTACTTCGTGATCCAAACCAGAGAAAGCCCAGGATCTGTTCAAGAAGTATGTGAAAAACGCTAAACTGTGAGCCTGATGAGGGCAAATCTTAGACCTAACCCAGACCTAAGATGCGTTATCCTCTAAAATATTTATCCAGACCAGGTTTCATTGAATGTTTCAGTGTGGTACCACTTTACTACCTGATACAATCCAGAAACAGCCCAGGATCTAGCCATAAATTTGAGAAATATGCGAAAGAATGAGCCTGATGAGAGCAAATCCCAGACCTAACCTAGACCTAACATGAATTATTCTCTAAAATATTGATCGAAACCAGGTTTAATTGACTGTTTCAGCGTGGTACCACATTACTACGTGATACAATCCAGAAACAGCCCAGGATCTAGCCATGAAGTATGAGAAATATGCGAAAGAATGAGCCTGATGAGGGCAAATCCTAGCCCTATCCCAGACCTAACTTGCGTTGTCCTCTAGAATATTGATGGAAACCAGGTTTAATTGACTGTTTCAGTGTTGTACCACACTACTGCGTGAACCAAACCAGAAAAAAACCCAGGATCCGTTCAACAAGTATGTTAAAACTGCGACAGTATGACCCTGATGAGGGCAAATCCCAGACCTAACCTAGACCTAACATGCGTTGTCCTCTAGAATATTGATGGAAACCAGGTTTAATTGACTGTTTCTGTGTTGTACTTCATTACTACGTTATGCAATCCAGAAAAAGCCCAGGATCTAGCAATCAAGTATGAGAAATATGCGAAAGAATGAGCCTGATGAGAGCAAATCCCAGACCTAACCTAGACCTAACATGAATTATTCTCTAAAATATTGATCGAAACCAGGTTTAATTGACTGTTTCAGCGTGGTACCACAGTACTACGTGATACAATCCAGAAACAGCCCAGGATCTAGCCATGAAGTATGAGAAATATGCGAAAGAATGAGCCTGATGAGAGCAAATCCCAGACCTAACCTAGACCTAACATGAATTATTCTCTAAAATATTGATCGAAACCTGGTTTAATTGACTGTTTCAGTGTGGTCCCACATTACTACGTGATCCAAACCAGAAATAACCCAGGATCCGTTCAACAAGTATGTGAAGAAAGCGAAAGTATGAGTCTGATGAGTGAAAATCCCAGGCCTAACCTAGACCTAACATGCGTTATCCTCTAAAATATTGATCCAAACCAGGTTTAATGGACTGTTTCAGTGTGGTACCACACTACTTCGTGATCCAAACCAGAGAAAGCCCAGGATCTGTTCAAGAAGTATGTGAAAAACGCTAAACTGTGAGCCTGATGAGGGCAAATCTTAGACCTAACCCAGACCTAAGATGCGTGATCCTCTAAAATATTTATCCAGAACAGGTTTCATTGAATGTTTCAGTGTGGTACCACATTACTGCGTGAACCAAACCAGAAAAAACCCAGGATCCGTTCAACAAGTATGTTAAAACTGCGACAGTATGACCCTGATGAGGGCAAATCCCAGGCCTAACCTAGACCTAACATGCGTTGTCCTCTAGAATATTGATGGAAACCAGGTTTAATTGACTGTTTCTGTGTTGTACTTCATTACTACGTGATGCAATCCAGAAAAAGCCCAGGATCTAGCCATCAAGTATGAGAAATATGCGAAAGAATGAGCCTGATGAGAGCAAATCCCAGACCTAACCTAGACCTAACATGAATTATTCTCTAAAATATTGATCGAAACCAGGTTTAATTGACTGTTTCAGCGTGGTACCACATTACTACGTGATACAATCCAGAAACAGCCCAAGATCTAGCCATGAAGTATGAGAAATATGCGAAAGAATGAGCCTGATGAGAGCAAATCCCAGACCTAACCTAGACCTAACATGAATTATTCTCTAAAATAATGATCGAAACCTGGTTTAATTGACTGTTTCAGTGTGGTCCCACATTACTACGTGATCCAAACCAGAAATAACCCAGGATCCGTTCAACAAGTATGTGAAGAATGCGAAAGTATGAGTCTGATGAGTGAAAATCCCAGGCCTAACCTAGACCTAACATGCGTTATCCTCTAAAATATTGATCCAAACCAGGTTTAATGGACTGTTTCAGCGTGGTACCACACTGCTACGTGATCCAAACCAGAAAAAACCCAGGATCTGTTCAACAAGTATGTGAAAAACGCGAAAGTATGAGCCTGATGAGGGCAAATCCCAGACATATCCCAGACCTAACTTGCGTTGTCCTCCAAGATATTGATGGAAACCAGGTTTAATTGACTGTTTCAGTGTTGTACTTCATTACTACGTGATGCAATCCTGAAAAAGCCCAGGATCTAGCCATCAAGTATGAGAAATATGCGAAAGAATGAGCCTGATGAGAGCAAATCCCAGACCTAACCTAGACCTAACATGAATTATTCTCTAAAATATTGATCGAAACCAGGTTTACTTGACTGTTTCAGCGTGGTCCCACATTACTACGTGATCCAAACCAGAAAAAACCCAGGATCCGTTCAACAAGAATGTGAAGAATGCGAAAGTATGAGTCCGATGAGTGAAAATCCCAGGCCTAACCTAGACCTAACATGCGTTATCCTCAAAAATATTGATCGAAACCTGGATTAATCGACTGTTTCAGTGTGGTACTACATTACTACGTGATACAATCCAGAAACAGCCCAAGATCTAGCCATGAAGTATGAGAAATATGCGAAAGAATGAGCCTGATGAGAGCAAATCCCAGACCTAACCTAGACCTAACATGAATTATTCTCTAAAATAATGATCGAAACCTTGTTTAATTGACTGTTTCAGTGTGGTCCCACATTACTACGTGATCCAAACCAGAAATAACCCAGGATCCGTTCAACAAGTATGTGAAGAATGCGAAAGTATGAGTCTGATGAGTGAAAATCCCAGGCCTAACCTAGACCTAACATGCGTTATCCTCTAAAATATTGATCCAAACCAGGTTTAATGGACTGTTTCAGCGTGGTACCACACTGCTACGTGATCCAAACCAGAAAAAACCCCGGATCTGTTCAACAAGTATGTGAAAAACGCGAAAGTATGAGCCTGATGAGGGCAAATCCCAGACATATCCCAGACCTAACTTGCGTTGTCCTCCAAGATATTGATGGAAACCAGGTTTAATTGACTGTTTCTGTGTTGTACTTCATTACTACGTGATGCAATCCTGAAAAAGCCCAGGATCTAGCCATCAAGTATGAGAAATATGCGAAAGAATGAGCCTGATGAGAGCAAATCCCAGACCTAACCTAGACCTAACATGAATTATTCTCTAAAATATTGATCGAAACCAGGTTTACTTGACTGTTTCAGCGTGGTCCCACATTACTACGTGATCCAAACCAGAAAAAACCCAGGATCCGTTCAACAAGAATGTGAAGAATGCGAAAGTATGAGTCCGATGAGTGAAAATCCCAGGCCTAACCTAGACCTAACATGCGTTATCCTCAAAAATATTGATCGAAACCTGGATTAATCGACTGTTTCAGTGTGGTACTACATTACTACGTGATGCAATCCAGAAAAAGCCCAGGATCTAGCCATCAAGTATGAGAAATATGCGAAAGAATGAGCCTGATGAGAGCAAATCCCAGACCTAACCTAGACCTAACATGCGTTATCCTCTAAAATATTGAGCGAAACCAGGTTTAATGGACTGTTTCAGTGACGTACCACACTACTTCGTGATCCAAACCAGAAAAAGCCCAGGATCTGTTCAACTAGTATGTGAAAAACGCTAATCTGTGAGCCTGATGAGGGCAAATCTTAGACCGAACCCAGACATAAGATGCGTTATCCTCTAAAATATTTATCCAGACCAGGTTTCATTGAATGTTTCAGTGTGGTACCACTTTACTACGTGATCCAATCCAGAAATAGCCCAGGATCTAGCCATGATGTATGAGAAATATGCGAAACTAAGAGCCTGATGAGGGCAAATCCTAGACCTATCCCAGACCTAACTTGCGTTATCCTCTGAAATATTGATCGAAACCAGGCTTAATGGACTGTTTCAGTGTGGTACCACACTACTTCGTGATCCAAACCAGAGAAAGCCCAGGATCTGTTCAACTAGTATGTGAAAAACGCTAATCTGTGAGCCTGATGAGGGCAAATCTTAGACCGAACCCAGACATAAGATGCGTTATCCTCTAAAATATTTATCCAGACCAGGTTTCATTGAATGTTTCAGTGTGGTACCACTTTACTACGTGATCCAATCCAGAATCAGACCAGGATCTAGCCATGAAGTATGAGAAATATGCGAAAGTATGAGCCCGATGAGGGCAAATCCTAGACCTAACCCAAACCTAACATGCGTTATCCTCTAAAATATTTATCAAGACCAGGTTTAATTGAATGTTTCAGTGTGGTAACACATTACTACGTGAACCAAACCAGAAAAAACCCAGGATCCGTTCAACAAGTATGTTAAAACTGCGACAGTATGACCCTGATGAGGGCAAATCCCAGGCCTAAACTAGACCTAACATGCGTTGTCCTCTAGAATATTGATGGAAACCAGGTTTAATTGACTGTTTCAGTGTTGTACCACACTACTGCGTGAACCAAACCAGAAAAAACCCAGGATCCGTTCAACAAGTATGTTAAAACTGCGACAGTATGACCCTGATGAGGGCAAATCCCAGACCTAACCTAGACCTAACATGCGTTGTCCTCTAGAATATTGATGGAAACCAGGTTTAATTGACTGTTTCTGTGTTGTACTTCATTACTACGTGATGCAATCCAGAAAAAGCCCAGGATCTAGCAATCAAGTATGAGAAATATGCGAAAGAATGAGCCTGATGAGAGCAAATCCCAGACCTAACCTAGACCTAACATGAATTATTCTCTAAAATATTGATCGAAACCAGGTTTAATTGACTGTTTCAGCGTGGTACCACATTACTACGTGATACAATCCAGAAACAGCCCAGGATCTAGCCATGAAGTATGAGAAATATGCGAAAGAATGAGCCTGATGAGAGCAAATCCCAGACCTAACCTAGACCTAACATGAATTATTCTCTAAAATATTGATCGAAACCTGGTTTAATTGACTGTTTCAGTGTGGTCCCACATTACTACGTGATCCAAACCAGAAATAACCCAGGATCCGTTCAACAAGTATGTGAAGAATGCGAAAGTATGAGTCTGATGAGTGAAAATCCCAGGCCTAACCTAGACCTAACATGCGTTATCCTCTAAAATATTGATCCAAACCAGGCTTAATGGACTGTTTCAGTGTGGTACCACACTACTTCGTGATCCAAACCAGAGAAAGCCCAGGATCTGTTCAAGAAGTATGTGAAAAACGCTAAACTGTGAGCCTGATGAGGGCAAATCTTAGACCTAACCCAGACCTAAGATGCGTTATCCTCTAAAATATTTATCCAGACCAGGTTTCATTGAATGTTTCAGTGTGGTACCACTTTACTACCTGATACAATCCAGAAACAGCCCAGGATCTAGCCATAAATTTGAGAAATATGCGAAAGTATGAGCCTGATGAGGGCAAATCCTAGACCTAACCCAAACCTAACATGCGTTATCCTCTAAAATATTTATCAAGAAAAGGTTTAATTGAATGTTTATGTGTGGTACCACATTACTGCGTGAACCAAACCAGAAAAAACCCAGGATCCGTTCAACAAGTATGTTAAAACTGCGACAGTATGACCCTGATGAGGGCAAATCCCAGGCCTAACCTAGACCTAACATGCGTTGTCCTCTAGAATATTGATGGAAACCAGGTTTAATTGACTGTTTCTGTGTTGTACTTCATTACTACGTGATGCAATCCAGAAAAAGCCCAGGATCTAGCCATCAAGTATGAGAAATATGCGAAAGAATGAGCCTGATGAGAGCAAATCCCAGACCTAACCTAGACCTAACATGAATTATTCTCCAAAATATTGATCGAAACCAGGTTTAATTGACTGTTTCAGCGTGGTACCACATTACTACGTGATACAATCCAGAAACAGCCCAAGATCTAGCCATGAAGTATGAGAAATATGCGAAAGAATGAGCCTGATGAGAGCAAATCCCAGACCTAACCTAGACCTAACATGAATTATTCTCTAAAATATTGATCGAAACCAGGTTTAATTGACTGTTTCAGCGTGGTCCCACATTACTACGTGATCCAAACCAGAAAAAACCCAGGATCCGTTCAACAAGAATGTGAAGAATGCGAAAGTATGAGTCCGATGAGTGAAAATCCCAGGCCTAACCTAGACCTAACATGCGTTATCCTCAAAAATATTGATCGAAACCTGGATTAATCGACTGTTTCAGTGTGGTACTACATTACTACGTGATGCAATCCAGAAAAAGCCCAGGATCTAGCCATCAAGTATGAGAAATATGCGAAAGAATGAGCCTGATGAGAGCAAATCCCAGACCTAACCTAGACCTAACATGCGTTATCCTCTAAAATATTGAGCGAAACCAGGTTTAATGGACTGTTTCAGTGACGTACCACACTACTTCGTGATCCAAACCAGAAAAAGCCCAGGATCTGTTCAACTAGTATGTGAAAAACGCTAATCTGTGAGCCTGATGAGGGCAAATCTTAGACCGAACCCAGACATAAGATGCGTTATCCTCTAAAATATTTATCCAGACCAGGTTTCATTGAATGTTTCAGTGTGGTACCACTTTACTACGTGATCCAATCCAGAAATAGCCCAGGATCTAGCCATGAAGTATGAGAAATATGCGAAACTAAGAGCCTGATGAGGGCAAATCCTAGACCTATCCCAGACCTAACTTGCGTTATCCTCTAAAATATTGATCGAAACCGGGTTTAATTGACTGTTTCAGCGTGGTACCACATTACTACGTGATCCAATCCAGAAACAGCCCAGGATCTAGCCATGAAGTATGAGAAATATGCGAAAGTATGAGCCTGATGAGGGCAAATCCTAGCCCTATCCCAGACCTAACTTGCGTTGTCCTCTAGAATATTGATGGAAACCAGGTTTAATTGACTGTTTCAGTGTTGTACCACACTACTGCGTGAACCAAACCAGAAAAAACCCAGGATCCGTTCAACAAGTATGTTAAAACTGCGACAGTATGACCCTGATGAGGGCAAATCCCAGGCCTAAACTAGACCTAACATGCGTTGTCCTCTAGAATATTGATGGAAACCAGGTTTAATTGACTGTTTCAGTGTTGTACCACACTACTGCGTGAACCAAACCAGAAAAAACCCAGGATCCGTTCAACAAGTATGTTAAAACTGCGACAGTATGACCCTGATGAGGGCAAATCCCAGACCTAACCTAGACCTAACATGCGTTGTCCTCTAGAATATTGATGGAAACCAGGTTTAATTGACTGTTTCTGTGTTGTACTTCATTACTACGTGATGCAATCCAGAAAAAGCCCAGGATCTAGCAATCAAGTATGAGAAATATGCGAAAGAATGAGCCTGATGAGAGCAAATCCCAGACCTAACCTAGACCTAACATGAATTATTCTCTAAAATATTGATCGACACCAGGTTTAATTGACTGTTTCAGCGTGGTACCACATTACTACGTGATACAATCCAGAAACAGCCCAGGATCTAGCCATGAAGTATGAGAAATATGCGAAAGAATGAGCCTGATGAGAGCAAATCCCAGACCTAACCTAGACCTAACATGAATTATTCTCTAAAATATTGATCGAAACCTGGTTTAAATGACTGTTTCAGTGTGGTCCACATTACTACGTGATCCAAACCAGAAATAACCCAGGATCCGTTCAACAAGTATGTGAAGAATGCGAAAGTATGAGTCTGATGAGTGAAAATCCCAGGCCTAACCTAGACCTAACATGCGTTATCCTCTAAAATATTGATCCAAACCAGGTTTAATGGACTGTTTCAGTGTGGTACCACACTACTTCGTGATCCAAACCAGAGAAAGCCCAGGATCTGTTCAAGAAGTATGTGAAAAACGCTAAACTGTGAGCCTGATGAGGGCAAATCTTAGACCTAACCCAGACCTAAGATGCGTTATCCTCTAAAATATTTATCCAGACCAGGTTTCATTGAATGTTTCAGTGTGGTACCACTTTACTACCTGATACAATCCAGAAACAGCCCAGGATCTAGCCATGAAGTATGAGAAATATGCGAAAGTATGAGCCTGATGAGGGCAAATCCTAGACCTAACCCAAACCTAACATGCGTTATCCTCTAAAATATTTATCAAGAAAAGGTTTAATTGAATGTTTCAGTGTGGTACCACATTACTGCGTGAACCAAACCAGAAAAAACCCTGGATCCGTTCAACAAGTATGTTAAAACTGCGACAGTATGACCCTGATGAGGGCAAATCCCAGGCCTAACCTAGACCTAACATGCGTTGTCCTCTAGAATATTGATGGAAACCAGGTTTAATTGACTGTTTCTGTGTTGTACTTCATTACTACGTGATGCAATCCAGAAAAAGCCCAGGATCTAGCCATCAAGTATGAGAAATATGCGAAAGAATGAGCCTGATGAGAGCAAATCCCAGACCTAACCTAGACCTAACATGAATTATTCTCCAAAATATTGATCGAAACCAGGTTTAATTGACTGTTTCAGCGTGGTACCACATTACTACGTGATACAATCCAGAAACAGCCCAAGATCTAGCCATGAAGTATGAGAAATATGCGAAAGAATGAGCCTGATGAGAGCAAATCCCAGACCTAACCTAGACCTAACATGAATTATTCTCTAAAATATTGATCAAAACCAGGTTTAATTGACTGTTTCAGCGTGGTCCCACATTACTACGTGATCCAAACCAGAAAAAACCCAGGATCCGTTCAACAAGAATGTGAAGAATGCGAAAGTATGAGTCCGATGAGTGAAAAACCCAGGCCTAACCTAGACCTAACATGCGTTATCCTCAAAAATATTGATCGAAACCTGGATTAATCGACTGTTTCAGTGTGGTACTACATTACTACGTGATGCAATCCAGAAAAAGCCCAGGATCTAGCCATCAAGTATGAGAAATATGCGAAAGAATGAGCCTGATGAGAGCAAATCCCAGACCTAACCTAGACCTAACATGCGTTATCCTCTAAAATATTGAGCGAAACCAGGTTTAATGGACTGTTTCAGTGACGTACCACACTACTTCGTGATCCAAACCAGAAAAAGCCCAGGATCTGTTCAACTAGTATGTGAAAAACGCTAATCTGTGAGCCTGATGAGGGCAAATCTTAGACCGAACCCAGACATAAGATGCGTTATCCTCTAAAATATTTATCCAGACCAGGTTTCATTGAATGTTTCAGTGTGGTACCACTTTACTACGTGATCCAATCCAGAAATAGCCCAGGATCTAGCCATGAAGTATGAGAAATATGCGAAACTAAGAGCCTGATGAGGGCAAATCCTAGACCTATCCCAGACCTAACTTGCGTTATCCTCTAAAATATTGATCGAAACCAGGTTTAATTGACTGTTTCAGCGTGGTACCACATTACTACGTGATCCAATCCAGAAACAGCCCAGGATCTAGCCATGAAGTATGAGAAATATGCGAAAGTATGAGCCTGATGAGGGCAAATCCTAGCCCTATCCCAGACCTAACTTGCGTTGTCCTCTAGAATATTGATGGAAACCAGGTTTAATTGACTGTTTCAGTGTTGTACCACACTACTGCGTGAACCAAACCAGAAAAAACCAAGGATCGGTTCAACAAGTATGTTAAAACTGCGACAGTATGACCCTGATGAGGGCAAATCCCAGACCTAACCTAGACCTAACATGCGTTGTCCTCTAGAATATTGATGGAAACCAGGTTTAATTGACTGTTTCTGTGTTGTACTTCATTACTACGTGATGCAATCCAGAAAAAGCCCAGGATCTAGCAATCAAGTATGAGAAATATGCGAAAGAATGAGCCTGATGAGAGCAAATCCCAGACCTAACCTAGACCTAACATGAATTATTCTCTAAAATATTGATCGAAACCAGGTTTAATTGACTGTTTCAGCGTGGTACCACATTACTACGTGATACAATCCAGAAACAGCCCAGGATCTAGCCATGAAGTATGAGAAATATGCGAAAGAATGAGCCTGATGAGGGCAAATCCTAGCCCTATCCCAGACCTAACTTGCGTTGTCCTCTAGAATATTGATGGAAACCAGGTTTAATTGACTGTTTCAGTGTTGTACCACACTACTGCGTGAACCAAACCAGAAAAAAACCCAGGATCCGTTCAACAAGTATGTTAAAACTGCGACAGTATGACCCTGATGAGGGCAAATCCCAGACCAAACCTAGACCTAACATGCGTTGTCCTCTAGAATATTGATGGAAACCAGGTTTAATTGACTGTTTCTGTGTTGTACTTCATTACTACGTTATGCAATCCAGAAAAAGCCCAGGATCTAGCAATCAAGTATGAGAAATATGCGAAAGAATGAGCCTGATGAGAGCAAATCCCAGACCTAACCTAGACCTAACATGAATTATTCTCTAAAATATTGATCGAAACCAGGTTTAATTGACTGTTTCAGCGTGGTACCACATTACTACGTGATACAATCCAGAAACAGCCCAAGATCTAGCCATGAAGTATGAGAAATATGCGAAAGAATGAGCCTGATGAGAGCAAATCCCAGACCTAACCTAGACCTAACATGAATTATTCTCTAAAATATTGATCGAAACCAGGTTTAATTGACTGTTTCAGCGTGGTCCCACATTACTACGTGATCCAAACCAGAAAAAACCCAGGATCCGTTCAACAAGAATGTGAAGAATGCGAAAGTATGAGTCTGATGAGTGAAAATCCCAGGCCTAACCTAGACCTAACATGCGTTATCCTCTAAAATATTGATCCAAACCAGGTTTAATGGACTGTTTCAGCGTGGTACCACACTACTACGTGATCCAAACCAGAAAAAACCCAGGATCTGTTCAACAAGTATGTGAAAAACGCGAAAGTATGAGCCTGATGAGGGCAAATCCCAGACATATCCCAGACCTAACTTGCGTTGTCCTCCAAGATATTGATGGAAACCAGGTTTAATTGACTGTTTCAGTGTTGTACTTCATTACTACGTGATGCAATCCTGAAAAAGCCCAGGATCTAGCCATCAAGTATGAGAAATATGCGAAAGAATGAGCCTGATGAGAGCAAATCCCAGACCTAACCTAGACCTAACATGAATTATTCTCTAAAATATTGATCGAAACCAGGTTTACTTGACTGTTTCAGCGTGGTCCCACATTACTACGTGATCCAAACCAGAAAAAACCCAGGATCCGTTCAACAAGAATGTGAAGAATGCGAAAGTATGAGTCCGATGAGTGAAAATCCCAGGCCTAACCTAGACCTAACATGCGTTATCCTCAAAAATATTGATCGAAACCTGGATTAATCGACTGTTTCAGTGTGGTACTACATTACTACGTGATGCAATCCAGAAAAAGCCCAGGATCTAGCCATCAAGTATGAGAAATATGCGAAAGAATGAGCCTGATGAGAGCAAATCCCAGACGTAACCTAGACCTAACATGCGTTATCCTCTAAAATATTGAGCGAAACCAGGTTTAATGGACTGTTTCAGTGACGTACCACACTACTTCGTGATCCAAACCAGAAAAAGCCCAGGATCTGTTCAACTAGTATGTGAAAAACGCTAATCTGTGAGCCTGATGAGGGCAAATCTTAGACCGAACCCAGACATAAGATGCGTTATCCTCTAAAATATTTATCCAGACCAGGTTTCATTGAATGTTTCAGTGTGGTACCACTTTACTACGTGATCCAATCCAGAAATAGCCCAGGATCTAGCCATGATGTATGAGAAATATGCGAAACTAAGAGCCTGATGAGGGCAAATCCTAGACCTATCCCAGACCTAACTTGCGTTATCCTCTAAAATATTGATCGAAACCAGGTTTAATTGACTGTTTCAGCGTGGTTCCACATTACTACGTGATCCAATCCAGAAACAGCCCAGGATCTAGCCATGAAGTATGAGAAATATGCGAAAGTATGAGCCTGATGAGGGCAAATCCTAGACCTATCCCAGACCTAACTTGCGTTATCCTCTAAAATATTGATCGAAACCAGGTTTAATTGACTGTTTCAGCGTGGTACCACACTACTTCGTGATCCAAACCAGAAAAAGCCCAGGATCTGTTCAACTAGTATGTGAAAAACGCTAATCTGTGAGCCTGATGAGGGCAAATCTTAGACCTAACCCAGACCTAACATGCGTTATCCTCTAAAATATTTATCAAGATCAGCTTTAATTGATTGTTTCAGTGTGGTCCCACATTACTACGTGATCCAAACCAGAAAAAACCCAGGATCTGTTCAACATGTATGAGAAATATGCGAAAGAATGAGCCTGATGAGAGCAAATCCCAGACCTAACTTAGACCTAACATGAATTATTCCCTAAAATATTGATCGAAACCAGGTTTACTTGACTGTTTCAGTGTGGTCCCACATTACTACGTGATCCAAACCAGAAAAAACCCAGGATCTGTTCAACAAGTATGTGAAAAACGCGAAAGTATGAGTCTGATGAGGTCAAATCCCAGACCTATCCCAGACTTAACTTTTTTTTTTTTTTTTTTTTTTTTTTTTGTCGTGGGGAAAATCTTCGAAAGACTCCCTCCCACCTCCTTGGGGAGTGGTGGGAGGGGTGTGTGGGATTCCCCGCGCCCGTACAACGACAGGCGCGGGACCTACCCACTAAAAACCCCACGGTGACCCTTCGGCACGCTTTGGGAGGATACCGGGAATCGCTCGAAGCATTCTTCCGGTATCCTCCCCGTGCGCGCGCTTTCGCGCCCATCCCCCGGGGGGACAATCGGTCCCCCCAGTAGACACACTGCCTCATAGCGGCGGGACGGGACCACTCCATCCCGCCGCTATCCGTCCCGGGGCCGCGTTTAGTGGCGGCTGCGAGCCCAAACTCGCAACCGCCCGCGACCCCGTTTCCACCCCTCGGCGGCCGGGCGTTCATGGCCGCACCAGACTGCCGAGGGTGCCTCCCCTTGCGTCGGACCGGTAGGGGGAGGCACTCCTACCCCTAACCGGTCCAACCCGGCGCCGCCTGGCGGGAGGAGGGTCCCCTCAGGACCCCCCTTCCAGCCTAGGTCATCCGCCACGCCGAGGCGGCCGTCCGCGACGCCTCGCGACCGAGCGACGACCTCGGGCCACCGCACGAGCGCGAGCTTCAGCGCGCCGCTGAAGCTCGCGCTCCCTCCCCGCGGCCTCCTTCTGCAACATTACGTTCTCGCAGAAGGAGGCCACGGCCCTCCACTTCTCCTCGCTGCCGAGTATGGCGCGCACCACGCCCGGCAGCGAGACATCCCGCCCGACGACGCCGACCAGGACACGGCGCTCCCCCTCCCACGCGGGGCATACCTCCAGGGTATGATCTGCCGTGTCCTGCTCAGCGTCGCAGTGGCAGCAACGCGCCGTCGGCTCCTTCCCTATCCGGCACAGGTATCTTCCGAAGCTGCCATGCCCGGAAAATACCTGTGCCATCCGGTAGGTGAGGCTGCCATGGCCTCTGTCCAGCCACTCCTTCAGGAGTGGCCGTACCGCCCCGACAGTCCGGTGCCCCGCGGTTGGCAGAGCCAGCCGCTCCTGCCACGCGAGCAACACGGACTGCCGGGCCTGGCGCTTCAAATCGCCCCAAGCAGGTTCCTGCCCGCCCGGGACCGCCCCCACCCCCGCGCGACGGTCGACGCGGTGCCGGTACATCACCGCGTGCGACCGCGCGAGCAGGTCCATGGGCGGCATCCCCGCTAGAACCGTCGCCGCCTCATGTGACATGGTCCGATACCCGCGGACGACCCTGAGCGCCATGCGCCTCTGCACCCGACGCAGCATAGTCATGCCGCGCCGGGAGGCAGCCAGGTCGTCCGCCCAGACGGGGGCCCCGTAATAGGGCCACCGACTGGACCATTGCCACATAGAGGCGACGAACTCGGCCCGCCGGGCCCCCCAGGTTGGGCAGGATCCGGCCCAGAGCCGCAACCATCCTTTCCAACCGGGGGACCAGGCAGCGGAAATGCTCCTCGAAACGCCAGTGGCTATCGAGGATCAGCCCTAGATACCTGATCTGGGGCTTCACCTCGATGTCAGCCCCACCCACCCGGATCAGAGGGGGTGGCGGATCCTGCCGAGGTGAATGAAACGCAATCACCTCGGTCTTATGGACCGCCACCGTCATCCCCATCCCCCTGATCCGCTCGACGACGCGTTGCGACCCCTCCTCCGCGCGACGCATGGCCCTCCCCCAGTGCGCCCCGACGGCCAGCACCAGTGTGTCATCCGTATAACACACCGTGCTGACGCCGTCGGGGAGGCCGGCCCGCAACACCGAGTCGTACGCGATGTTCCACAGGAGTGGCCCGAGGACCGACCCCTGCGGAACACCGCAGTACACCTCCCTCCGCATATCACCATCCCGGCCCGGATACTCGATCCACCTGCCGCGGAGATAATCCCCGACGACCGCCCTGAGACAAGGGGGGACTCGATGATATTCGAGTCCCCTCCTTATCTCTTCCCAGGGGAGGCTGCTAAAGGCATTGGCAATATCCAAGGATATTGCCAATGCCACCCCTCCCCGGGAGACGGCCGCCTCCGAGAGGGCCCTCACACGACCTATCGCGTCGATAGTCGATCGGCCCCCCCGGAAACCGAACTGGCAGTCGGCCAGACCGGGATCACCCCGCGACAGGTGCTCGACGAGGCGGGCAGCAATCACACGCTCGAAGAGCTTGCCCACCTCGTCGAGGAGACAAATGGGCCGGTATGCGGAGGGAGACTCCGCGGGCCGACCCTCCTTCCGGAGGAGGACCATCCTCGCCACCTTCCAACTGGGGGGGAATCGCCCGTCCCTCAGGCAGCGGTCGAACAACCGCCTGAGGTCGGCCCCAAGGACGCCCTGGGTCAAGACCCAAACCCGGCCGGGCACACCATCCGGACCCGGGGCCGTGTTACGAACCCCGAGCCGTCTGATGGCCGCTGCCAGCTCCTCCTGCGTGACCCCCAGCTCGGCCGTCCACTCCACTGGGACAGCCGCCGCCGCCGGAGGACGCGGTCCCCTCTCCCCAATTGGGAAGAGTGTATTGACCACGTCCTCCAGCAGCCGGGGGTCAAGACCCTCGGTGACGGGGGGCGCCCACGGGCGGAGCTTATTCAGCACCACCTTATATGGGCGCCCCCATGGATCGTCATCAAGGGTCTGGAGGAGCTCCTTCCATGCCCGGGTCTTGGCCCGTTTGATGGCGACCTGCAGAGCAACCCGCGCCACGCGGTATGCTCCATACAGGCCATCAGCTGCCCTCGCTCGCGCCACGCCGTCGCCTGTACGTTGACGACGGCGCGAGCGGGTGTACTGGCGTCGGGCGCGGACAGTCGCGACTCGCAACTCCGCGATCGCGTCCGACCACCAGTACACCGCCCGGCGAGGAGAAGCCCGCCCGACCCGAGGCATCGCCGCGTCGCAAATACCCGCGACGAATGCTCCGAGCCGGGCGACCTCCTCCTCTATGCTCGGCAACTCGGCAGCTCCCTGCGGCCAAGTTGCAGCGAGGGCAGCTGCCATCAGGGCGTCCTTGTCCAGGCGCCGAAGCGCCCAGCGGCGTGGTGGGATGCCACGCAGGCGGCCGTGTCGGGATGCACTCGCGGCGGCAGAGACCTCCATCCGGATGTACCGGTGATCGGAGAGTGTCTCTGCCCCCGCGACCACGTGCCAACCCGACACCATGCGCACGGCGTTGGGGGTCGCGAATCCAACATCCACGATGGACCCCCCATATCGCCGCACGCATGTGTGCTCCGACCCCCGGTTCAATACCCGGAGGTCGAGCCCCGCCGCCCAATCGCCCAGGATCCCGCCGCGAACGGAGGTCCTGGGGGATCCCCAAGTCACCGACTTGGCATTAAAATCCCCCAGGACCAGCACCGGCCGGGCCGCGTAGCGCTGCACGCATGCCGCGACCACGGCCAAGTACAGCTCGAACGCAGCGTGACCGCTACGGGGCGAAATGTAGCACCCCACCACAGCGAGTCCCCCCCAGTCCACGGCGACGAATCCCCGACCGCGCTCCAACAAGGAGAACGGTGGGGACCCGACGCCCCCTCCCCATACCGTCGCCACCAAGCCGTCCGCGTCGCCCACCCAATGAGGGTGATCAGGGACGCGGTACGGCTCGGCGGCGACCGCCAGGCCAACCCCCCACTCCGCGAGGACTTGGGACATCAAGTCCTGTGCCGCGCGGCAGTGGTTGAGGTTGGCCTGGAGGAGGAGGCGGGGCGGCATTAATTAATGGCCGAGCCAGCCTCCTCCCGGCCGTCCGTCCCCGTAGCACCGTCCACCTCCATGGAGGACGATGCCACCGCCCTCGGCACCGGAGCCGGTGCAGCCCGCCTCTTCCTCTCCTTCCGGGAGGGGGGGGAGCACTTCTTGCTCCCCACCCTGTGATCGGCTGGCCTCCCCATGTCCGCACACAGCGGGCAGTGGGGGGCCGCCGAGCACTGGCTCGCACGGTGCTCTTTGGCACCGCAGCGGTAACACTGACCGCTGCGGTCCACCGGCGAGGTGCACCACTGCCTCACGTGCCCCAATTCGAGGCAGCGGTGACACTGGAGCGGGCGCGGCGCGAGGATTTCCACTCGCGCCGAAACCCACCCCACCAACACCCTCCCGGATTCCGCCACCTTACGGGCGGCGGAGAGGGGGCACCGGGCCCACACCGACCCGAGGCCGGAGGGCGACCTGCGGATCTCTCCGATCCGCAGGTCCTCCACAGGACAGTCCCTCGCCCTCGCAAGGGCACGGGACACATCCTGTGCGCTGACCGAGTCGTCCAGCCCACAAACGCGCATCTCCGTGCGCTTCGTGGGCCGGGCGACCCGGACACCTCGCTCGCCCAGCTGCTCCCGGAGCCTCTGGGCGAGACGATCCGCCTTCGCGCCGCCTTCTGCACCGGGGATCTCCAGCAAGAGACCCCCGGTCACGGCCCTCTTCGCCCTCACGGAGGCGATGCCCAGCTCTTCCAGGGAGATATTCTCCCTGGCGAGCCGCATCGCCTCCGCGAGGGTCAGGTCGCCCCCCTGCGCAACGGTCAGCGTCACCGCTGCCGTTTTTGGGGGACGACCTGGTCGTGCCTTCCCGACCTTCGCGGCCTTTACCTTGGCCGCCGGCGGCGGAGGCGGAGGCCGCGGTTGCGAGGCCTTCCTCGCCGCCCGCTTCGCCTTCCGCTCCACCACCTCACTCCACGCCACCCCCCCTTGGGAGGGTGCCGTGGAGGACGCGACAACCGCGACCACGGGTACACCACCCCCCTTGGGGGTCGCGACCCGGGGCCCTGGTGCCGCAACGCTGGGCGGAGCCTTCACTCCGCCCTTCTTTGCCTTCCCCGACCGTACCGGAACAGGTCGGGGAGGCACCGCCTTCCTGCTGACCGCTCTTCCGACGAGGAGCTCCTCCCGGAAGGCGGCCAGCTTGCCATCAATCATGTCCCCAATCCTCCTCAGAAGATCGTCTTCTGAGGAGGACGGGGACTTCTTCACGGGCGGAGTGCGGGTGGAGGGGCCCGCGGCGCCCCGCACCACAGCGCCTCTGCCCTCCTCCTCCCCTGTCGCTCCTCCTCCAACAGGAGCTGCAGACGGGCGTTCCGCCCTCTGAGCTCCCGCGCCGCCTCCCTCATTTCCTCCGCCGCGGACTTCAGGGCCTCCGCGCCACCGCTTTTCTGCCCCTTAAAGGCGCAGGCAGCGGCGACTTTCTCCACCCGCCTCAGGGACGAGGAGATCCTCTCCGATATCTCCTCGGTCACCTGTGGCAACTCAGCCTCACCGACGGGCTCATCGCCCCGCCCACCTCGACGACGGCCTGCCCCGCCCTCTTCCTCTTAGAGCCTATGAGGCTCCTGGTGGAGGAGAAGGACACCCGGCGCCGCCTGGCGGGAGGAGGGTCCCCTCAGGACCCCCCTCCCAGCCTAGGTCATCCGCCACGCCGAGGCGCCCGCCCGGGACCGCCCCCACCCCCGCGCGACGGTCGACGCGGTGCCGGTACATCACCGCGTGCGACCGCGCGAGCAGGTCCATGGGCGGCATCCCCGCTAGAACCGTCGCCGCCTCATGTGACATGGTCCGATACCCGCGGACGACCCTGAGCGCCATGCGCCTCTGCACCCGACGCAGCATAGTCATGCCGCGCCGGGAGGCAGCCAGGTCGTCCGCCCAGACGGGGGCCCCGTAATAGGGCCACCGACTGGACCATTGCCACATAGAGGCGACGAACTCGGCCCGCCGGGCCCCCCAGGTTGGGCAGGATCCGGCCCAGAGCCGCAACCATCCTTTCCAACCGGGGGACCAGGCAGCGGAAATGCTCCTCGAAACGCCAGTGGCTATCGAGGATCAGCCCTAGATACCTGATCCAGGGCTTCACCTCGATGTCAGCCTCACCCACCAGGATCAGAGGGGGTGGCGGATCCTGCCGAGGTGAATGAAACGCAATCACCTCGGTCTTATGGACCGCCACCGTCATCCCCATCCCCCTGATCCGGTCGACGACGCGTTGCGACCCCTCCCCCGCGCGACGCATGGCCCTCCCCCAGTGCGCCCCGACGGCCAGCACCAGTGTGTCATCCGCATAACACACCGTGCTGACGCCGTCGGGGAGGCCGGCCCGCAACACCGAGTCGTACGCGATGTTCCACAGGAGTGGCCCGAGGACCGACCCCTGCGGAACACCGCAGTACACCTCCCTCCGCATATCACCATCCCGGCCCGGATACTCGATCCACCTGCCGCGGAGATAATCCCCGACGACCGCCCTGAGATCCCAGACTTAACTTGCGTTATCCTATAAAATATTGATCAAAACCAGGTTTAATTGAATGTTTTAGTGTGGTAACACATTACTACGTGAACCAAACCAGAAAAAACCCAGGATCCGTTCAACAAGTATGTTAAAACTGCGACAGTATGACCCTGATGAGGGCAAATCCCAGGCCTAACCTAGACCTAACATGCGTTGTCCTCTAGAATATTGATGGAAACCAGGTTTAATTGACTGTTTCAGTGTTGTACTTCATTACTACGTGATGCAATCCAGAAAAAGCCCAGGATCTAGCCATCAAGTATGAGAAATATGCGAAAGAATGAGCCTGATGGGAGCAAATCCCAGACCGAACCTAGACCTAACATGAATTATTCTTAAAAAATAGATCAAAACCAGGTTTAATTGACTGTTTCAGTGTTGTACTACATTACTACGTGATGCAATCCAGAAAAAGCCCAGGATCTAGCCATCAAGTATGAGAAATATGCGAAAGAATGAGCCTGATGGGAGCAAATCCCTGACCTAACCTAGACCTAACATGCGTTATTCTCTAAAATATTTATCAAGACCAGGTTTAATTGAATGTTTCAGTGTGGTACCACATTACTACGCGATCAAAACCGGAAAAAACCCAGGATCCGTTCAACAAGTATGTGACGAATGCGAAAGTATGAGTCTGATCAGTGAAAATCTCAGGCCTTACCTAGACCTAACTTGCGTTGTCCTCTAAAATATTGTTGGAAACCAGGTTTCATTGACTGTTTCAGTGTGGTACTACATTACTACGTGATGCAATCCAGAAAAAGCCCAGGATCTAGCCATCAAGTATGAGAAATATGCGAAAGTATGAGCCTGATGAGAGCAAATCCTAGACCTAACCCAGACCTAACATGCGTTATCCTCTAAAATATTTATCATGATCAGGTTTAATTGATTGTTTCAGTGTGGTCCCACATTACTAAGTGATCCGAACCAGAAAAAACCCAGTATCTGTTCAACATGTATGAGAAATATGCGAAAGAATGAGCCTGATGAGAGCAAACCCAGACCTAACCCAGACCTAACATGCGTTATCCTCTAAAATATTGAGCGAAACCAGGTTTAATGGACTGTTCCAGTGTGGTACCACACTACTTCGTGATCCAAACCAGAGAAAGCCCAGGATCTGTTCAAGAAGTATGTGAAAAACGCTAAACTGTGAGCCTGATGAGGGCAAATCTTAGACCTAACCCAGACCTAAGATGCGTTATCCTCTAAAATATTTGTCCAGACCAGGTTTCATTGAATGTTTCAGTGTGGTACCACTTTACTACCTGATACAATCCAGAAACAGCCCAGGATCTAGCCATGAAGTATGAGAAATATGCGAAAGTATGAGCCTGATGAGGGCCAAACCTCAGACCTAACCCAAACCTAACATGCGTTATCCTCTAAAATATTTATCAAGAAAAGGTTTAATTGAATGTTTCAGTGTGGTACCACAATACTACGTGAACCAAACCAGAAAAAACCCAGGATCCGTACAACAAGTATGTTAAAACTGCGACAGTATGACTCTGATGAGGGCAAATCCCAGGCCTAACCTAGACCTAACATGCGTTGTCCTCTAGAATATTGATGGAAACCAGGTTTAATTAACTGTTTCAGTGTTGTACTTCATTACTACGTGATGCAATCCAGAAAAAGCCCAGGATCTAGCCATCAAGAATGAGAAATATGCGAAAGAATGAGCCTGACGAGAGCAAATCCCAGACCTAACCTAGACCTAACATGAATTATTCTCTAAAATATTGATCGAAACCAGGTTTAATTGACTGTTTCAGTGTTGTACTTCATTACTACGTGATGCAATCCAGAAAAAGCCCAGGATCTAGCCATCAAGTATGAGAAATATGCGAAAGAATGAGCCTGATGGGAGCAAATCCCTGACCCAACCTAGACCTAACATGAATTATTCTCTAAAATATTGATCAAAACCAGGTTTAATTGACTGTTTCAGTGTAGTACCACATTACTACGTGATCCAATCCAGAAATAGCCCAGGATCTAGCCATGAAGTATGAGAAATATACGAAAGTATGAGCCTGATGAGGGCAAATCCTAGACCTAACCCAGACCTAACATGCGTTATTCTCTAAAATATTTATCCAGACCAGGTTTCATTGAATGTTTCAGTGTGGTACCACTTTACTACGTGATCCAATCCAAAAATAGCCCAGGATCTAGCCATGAAGTATGCGAAATATGCGAAAGTAACAGCCTGATGAGGGCAAATCCTAGACCTATCCCAGACATAACTTGCGTTATCCTCTAAAATATTGATCGAAACCAGGTTTAATTGACTGTTTCAGCGTGGTACCACATTACTACGTGATACAATCCAGAAACAGCCCAGGATCTAGCCATGAAGTATGAGAAATATGCGAAAGTATGAGCCTGATGAGAGCAAATCCTAGACCTAACCCAGACCTAACATGCGTTATCCTCTAAAATATTTATCATGATCAGGTTTAATTGATTGTTTCAGTGTGGTCCCACATTACTACGTGATCCAAACCAGAAAAAACCCAGTATCTGTTCAACCCCTCAGGGGCTGCCAGCCTTTCAGCTGCAGTACGGGCTTAACGAACCCGGGGTACCCGAGTCATACACACACCGTAAGCCTCCTGTTGGTCGTCACAACGACCCATTCACAATTCCCTATTGGTTTTGTGAATGGTACGTGACGGCAGGAGGAACGGGGGTCTTGGCTTAACCGCCTGGGCCACGAGTATGGCGACTCTATAAAATCGCCCTCCAATCCTAAGCTATGGTGCGCGGCGATGGGATGCATGGTTGGGGGAGAAGGCCCAATCCCAAGCGACCACCTCCGGGGAACCTGCCGAACCCCCGGAGTATTAGGCTTACCCGGGTAAGGCGGCTCTACCCGGGTGGACCTTTATTTCCGACCATCTCGTGGGACTATTATGGACACAGAAAATAAAATGGGGATGGGGCGGGTTTTGTTGGTTGGGGAGGACGGAGACGGGGTTGGGGTTAGGGTGGCGGCGCTCGCGCCCCACTCAGCGCCAGGTCCGGCTTCGTGGAGGGTGGAGGAGGACGACGAGACGGCGTCGGTCTCGTCCTTCTCCTCCAGCACGAGCCACATAGGCTCTAAGAGGAAGAGGACGGGGCAGGCCGTCGTCGAGGTGGGCGGGGCGATGAGCCCGTCGGTGAGGCTGAGTTGCCTCAGGGACGAGGTGACCGAGGAGATATCGGAGAGGATCTCCTCGTCCCTGAGGCGGGTGGAGAAAGTCGCCGCTGCCTGCGCCTTTAAGGGGCAGAAAAGCGGTGGCGCGGAGGCCCTGAAGGCCGCGGCGGAGGAAATGAGGGAGGCGGCGCGGGAGCTCAGAGGGCGGAACGCCCGTCTGCAGCTCCTGTTGGAGGAGGAGCGACAGGGGAGGAGGAGGGCAGAGGCGCTGTGGAACAGCGCGGCCCTCCCTCCCATCCTCCCTCCTCCTCCACCGCCGCGTCCCTCGGCGGAGGTAAATAAGCGGAGTGCGGCGGCAGTGGTGCGGGGCACCGCGGGCCCCTCCACCCGCACTCCGCCCGTGAAGAAGTCCCCGTCCTCCTCAGAAGACGATCTTCTGAGGAGAATTGGGGACATGATTGATGGCAAGCTGGCCGCCTTCCGGGAGGAGCTCCTCGCCGGAAGAGCGGTCAGCAGGAAGGCGGTGCCTCCCCGACCTGTTCCGGTACAGTCGGGGAAGGCAAAGAAGGGCGGAGTGAAGGCTCCGCCCAGCGTTGCGGCACCAGGGCCCCGGGTCGCGACCCCCAAGGGGGGTGGTGTACCCGTGGTCGCGGTGGTCGCGTCCTCCACAGCACCCTCCCAAGGGGGGGTGGCGTGGAGTGAGGTGGTGGGGCGGAAGGCGAAGCGGGCGGCGAGGAAGGCCTCGCAACCGCAGCCTCCGCCTCCGCCGCCGGCGGCCAAGGTAAAGGCCGCGAAGGTCGGGAAGGCACGACCGGGTCGTCCCCCAAAAACGGCAGCGGTGACGCTGACCGTTGCGCAGGGGGGCGACCTGACCCTCGCGGAGGCGATGCGGCTCGCCAGGGAGAATATCTCCCTGGAAGAGCTGGGCATCGCCTCCGTGAGGGCGAAGAGGGCCGTGACCGGGGGTCTCTTGCTGGAGATCCCTGGTGCAGAAAGCGGCGCGAAGGCGGATCGTCTCGCCCAGAGGCTCCGGGAGCAGCTGGGCGAGCGAGGTGTCCGGGTCGCCCGGCCCACGAAGCGCACGGAGATGCGCGTTTGTGGGCTAGACGACTCGGTCAGCGCACAGGATGTGTCCCGTGCCCTTGCGAGGGCGGGGGACTGTCCTGTGGAGGACCTGCGGATCGGAGAGATCCGCAGGTCGCCCTCCGGCCTCGGGTCGGTGTGGGCCCGGTGCCCCCTCTCCGCCGCCCGTAAGGTGGCGGAATCCGGGAGGGTGTTGGTGGGGTGGGTTTCGGCGCGAGTGGAAATCCTCGCGCCGCGCCCGCTCCAGTGTCACCGCTGCCTCGAATTGGGGCACGTGAGGCAGTGGTGCACCTCGCCGGTGGACCGCAGCGGTCAGTGTTACCGCTGCGGTGCCAAAGAGCACCGTGCGAGCCAGTGCTCGGCGGCCCCCCACTGCCCGCTGTGTGCGGACATGGGGAGGCCAGCCGATCACAGGGTGGGGAGCAAGAAGTGCTCCCCCCCCTCCCGGAAGGAGTGGAAGAGGCGGGCTGCACCGGCTCCGGTGCCGAGGGCGGTGGCATCGTCCTCCATGGAGGTGGACGGTGCTACGGGGACGGACGGCCGGGAGGAGGCTGGCGCGGCCATTAATTAATGCCGCCCCGCCTCCTCCTCCAGGCCAACCTCAACCACTGCCGCGCGGCACAGGACTTGATGTCCCAAGTCCTCGCGGAGTGGGGGGTTGGCCTGGCGGTCGCCACCGAGCCGTACCGCGTCCCTGATCACCCTCATTGGGTGGGCGACGCGGACGGCTTGGTGGCGACGGTATGGGGAGGGGGCGACGGGTCCCCACCGTTCTCCTTGTTGGAGCGCGGTCGGGGATTCGTCGCCGTGGACTGGGGGGGAGTCGCTGCGGTGGGGTGCTACATTTCGCCCCGTAGCGGTCACGCTGCGTTCGAGCTGTACTTGGCCGAGGTCGCGGCATGCGTGCAGCGCTACGCGGCCCGGCCGGTGCTGGTCCTGGGGGATTTTAATGCCAAGTCGGTGGCTTGGGGATCCCCCAGGACCTCCGTTCGCGGCGGGATCCTGGGCGATTGGGCGGCGGGGCTCGACCTCCGGGTATTGAACCGGGGGTCGGAGCACACATGCGTGCGGCGATATGGGGGGTCCATCGTGGATGTTGGATTCGCGACCCCCAACGCCGTGCGCATGGTGTCGGGTTGGCACGTGGTCGCGGGGGCAGAGACACTCTCCGATCACCGGTACATCCGGATGGAGGTTTCTGCCGCCGCGAGTGCATCCCGACACGGCCGCCTGCGTGGCACCCCACCACGCCGCTGGGCGCTTCGGCGCCTGGACAAGGACGCCCTGATGGCAGCTGCCCTCGCTGCAACTTGGCCGCAGGGAGCGGCCGAGTTGCCGAGCATAGAGGAGGAGGTCGCCCGGCTCGGAGCATTGGTCGCGGGTATTTGCGACGCGGCGATGCCTCGGGTCGGGCGGGCTTCTCCTCGCCGGGCGGTGTACTGGTGGTCGGACGCGATCGCGGAGTTGCGAGTCGCGACTGTCCGCGCCCGACGCCAGTACACCCGCGCGCGCCGTCGTCAACGTACAGGCGACGGCGTGGCGCGAGCGAGGGCAGCTGATGACCTGTATGGAGCATACCGCGTGGCGCGGGTTGCTCTGCAGGTCGCCATCAAACGGGCCAAGACCCAGGCATGGAAGGAGCTCCTCCAGACCCTTGATGACGATCCATGGGGGCGCCCATATAAGGTGGTGCTGAATAAGCTCCGCCCGTGGGCGCCCCCCGTAACCGAGGGTCTTGACCCCCGGCTGCTGGAGGACGTGGTCAATACACTCTTCCCAATTGGGGAGATGGGACCGCGTCCTCCGGCGGCGGCGGCTGTCCCAGTGGAGTGGACGGCCGAGCTGGGGGTCACGCAGGAGGAGCTGGCAGCGGCCATCAGACGGCTCGGGGTTCGTAACACGGCCCCGGGTCCGGATGGTGTGCCCGGCCGGGTTTGGGTCTTGACCCAGGGCGTCCTTGGGGCCGACCTCAGGCGGTTGTTCGACCGCTGCCTGAGGGACGGGCGATTCCCCCCCAGTTGGAAGGTGGCGAGGATGGTCCTCCTCCGGAAGGAGGGTCGGCCCGCGGAGTCTCCCTCCGCATACCGGCCCATTTGTCTCCTCGACGAGGTGGGCAAGCTCTTCGAGCGGGTGATTGCTGCCCGCCTCGTCGAGCACCTGTCGCGGGGTGATCCCGGTCTGGCCGACTGCCAGTTCGGTTTCCGGGGGGGCCGATCGACTATCGACGCGATAGGTCGTGTGAGGGCCCTCTCGGAGGCGGCCGTCTCCCGGGGAGGGGTGGCATTGGCAATATCCTTGGATATTGCCAATGCCTTTAACACCCTCCCCTGGGAAGAGATAAGGAGGGGACTCGAATATCATCGAGTCCCCCCTTGTCTCAGGGCGGTCGTCGGGGATTATCTCCGCGGCAGGTGGATCGAGTATCCGGGCCGGGATGGTGATATGCGGAGGGAGGTGTACTGCGGTGTTCCGCAGGGGTCGGTCCTCGGGCCACTCCTGTGGAACATCGCGTACGACTCGGTGTTGCGGGCCGGCCTCCCCGACGGCGTCAGCACGGTGTGTTATGCGGATGACACACTGGTGCTGGCCGTCGGGGCGCACTGGGGGAGCGCCATGCGTCGCGCGGAGGAGGGGTCGCAACGCGTCGTCGACCGGATCAGGGGGATGGGGATGACGGTGGCGGTCCATAAGACCGAGGTGATTGCGTTTCATTCACCTCGGCAGGATCCGCCACCCCCTCTGATTCGGGTGGGTGGGGCTGACATCGAGGTGAAGCCCCAGATCAGGTATCTAGGGCTGATCCTCGATAGCCACTGGCGTTTCGAGAAGCATTTCCGCTGCCTGGTCCCCCGGTTGGAAAGGATGGTTGCGGCTCTGGGCCGGATCCTGCCCAACCTGGGGGGACCGGCGGGCCGAGTTCGTCGCCTCTATGTGGCAATGGTCCAGTCGGTGGCCCTATACGGGGCCCCCGTCTGGGCGGACGACCTGGCTGCCTCCCGGCGCAGCATGACTATGCTGCGTCGGGTGCAGAGGCGCATGGCGCTCAGGGTCGTCCGCGGGTATCGGACCATGTCACATGAGGCGGCGACGGTTCTAGCGGGGATGCCGCCCATGGACCTGCTCGCGCGGTCGCACGCGGTGATGTACCGGCACCGCGTCGACCGTCGCGCGGGGGTGGGGGCGGTCCCGGGCGGGCAGGAACCTGCTTGGGGCGATTTGAAGCGCCAGGCCCGGCAGTCCGTGTTGCTCGCGTGGCAGGAGCGGCTGGCTCTGCCAACCGCGGGGCACCGGACTGTCGGGGCTGTTCGGCCACTCCTGAAGGAGTGGCTGGACAGAGGCCATGGCAGCCTCACCTACCGGATGGCACAGGTATTTTCCGGGCATGGCAGCTTCGGAAGATACCTGTGCCGGATAGGGAAGGAGCCGACGGCGCGTTGCTGCCACTGCGACGCTGAGCAGGACACGGCGGATCATACCCTGGAGGTATGCCCCGCGTGGGAGGGGGAGCGCCGTGTCCTGGTCGGCGTCGTCGGGCGGGATGTCTCGCTGCCGGGCGTGGTGCGCGCCATGCTCGGCAGCGAGGAGAAGTGGAGGGCCGTGGCCTCCTTCTGCGAGAACGTAATGTTGCAGAAGGAGGCCGCGGGGAGGGAGCGCGAGCTTCAGCGGCGCGCTGAAGCTCGCGCTCGTGCGGTGGCCCGAGGTCGTCGCCCGGTCGCGAGGCGTCGCGGGCGGCCGCCTCGGCGTGGCGGATGACCTAGGCTGGGAGGGGGGTCCTGAGGGGACCCTCCTCCCGCCAGGCGGCGCCGGGTCGGACCGGTTGGGTGTAGAAGTGCCTCCCCCTACCGGTCCGATGCAAGGGGAGGCACCCTCGGCGGTCTGGTGCGGCCATGAACGCCCGGCCGCCGAGGGGTGGAAACGGGGTCGCGGGCGGTTGCGAGTTGGGGCTCGCAGCCGCCACTAAGCGCGGCCCCGGGACGGATAGCGGCGGGATGGAGTGGCCCCGTCCCGCCGCTATGAGGCAGTGTGTCTACTGGGGGGACCGATTGTCCCCCCGGGGGATGGGCGCGAAAGCGCGGGCACGGGGAGGATACCGGAAGAATGCTTCGAGCGATTCCCGGTATCCTCCCAAAGCGTGCCGAAGGGTCACCGTGGGGTTTTTAGTGGGTAGGTCCCGCGCCTGTCGTTGTACGGGCGCGGGGAATCCCACACACCCCTCCCACCTCTCCCCAAGGAGGTGGGTGGGAGTCTTTCGAAGATTTTCCCCACGACAAAAAAAAAAAAAAAAAAAAAAAAAAAAAAGTATCTGTTCAACATGTATGAGAAATATGCGAAAGAATGAGCCTGATGAGAGCAAATCCCAGACCTAACCTAGACCTAACATGAATTATTCTCTAAAATATTGATCGAAACCAGGTTTACTTGACTGCTTCAGTGTGGTCCCACAATACTACATGATCCAAACCAGAGAAAACCCAGGATCCGTTCAACAAGTATGTGAAGATTGCGAAAGTATGAGTCTGATGAGGGAAAATCCCAGGCCTAACCTAGACCTAACATGCGTTATCCTCTAAAATATTGATCGAAACCAGGTTTAGTCGACTGTTTCAGTGTGGTCCCCCTTTCTTACGTGATCCAAACCAGAAAAAACCCAGGATCCGTTCAACAAGTATGTGAAGAATGCGAAAGTATGAGTCTGATGAGGTCAAATCCCAGACCTATCCCAGACTTAACTTGCGTTATCCTCTAAAATATTGATCGAAACCAGGTTTCATCGACTGTTTCAGCGTGGTACCACATTACTACGTGATACAATCCAGAAACAGCCCAGGATCTAGCCATGAAGTATGAGAAATATGCGAAAGTATGAGCCTGATGAGAGCAAATCCTAGACCTAACCCAGACCTAACATGCGTTATCCTCTAAAATATTTATCATGATCAGGTTTAATTGATTGTTTCAGTGTGGTCCCACATTACTACGTGATTCAAACCAGAAAAAACCCAGTATCTGTTCAACATGTATGAGAAATATGCGAAAGAATGAGCCTGATGAGAGCAAACCCAGACCTAACCTAGACCTAACATGCGTTATCCTCTAAAATATTGAGCGAAACCAGGTTTAATGGACAGTTTCAGTGTGGTACCACACTACTTCGTGATCCAAACCAGAGAAAGCCCAGGATCTGTTCAAGAAGTATGTGAAAAACGCTAAACTGTGAGCCTAATGAGGGCAAATCTTAGACCTAACCCAGACCTAAGATGCGTTATCCTCTAAAATATTTGTCCAGACCAGGTTTCATTGAATGTTTCAGTGTGGTACCACTTTACTACCTGATACTATCCAGAAACAGCCCAGGACCTAGCCATGAAGTATGAGAAATATGCGAAAGTATGAGCCTGATGAGGGCCAAACCTCAGACCTAACCCAAACCTAACATGCGTTATCCTCTAAAATATTTATCAAGAAAAGGTTTAATTGAATGTTTCAGTGTGGTACCACATTACTACGTGAACCAAACCAGAAAAAACCCAGGATCCGTTCAACAAGTATGTTAAAACTGCGACAGTGTGACTCTGATGAGGGCAAATCCCAGGCCCAACCTAGACCTAACATGCGTTGTCCTCTAGAATATTGATGGAAACCAGGTTTAATTGACTGTTTCAGTGTTGTACTTCATTACTACGTGATGCAATCCAGAAAAAGCCCAGGATCTAGCCATCAAGTATGAGAAATATGCGCAAGAATGAGCCTGACGAGAGCAAATCCCAGACCTAACCTAGACCTAACATGAATTATTCTCTAAAATATTGATCGAAACCAGGTTTAATTGACTGTTTCAGTGTTGTACTTCATTACTACGTGATGCAATCCAGAAAAAGCCCAGGATCTAGCCATCAAGTATGAGAAATATGCGAAAGAATGAGCCTGATGGGAGCAAATCCCTGACCTAACCTAGACCTAACATGAATTATTCTCTAAAATATTGATCAAAACCAGGTTTAATTGACTGTTTCAGTGTAGTGCCACATTACTACGTGATCCAATCCAGAAATAGCCGAGGATCTAGCCATGAAGTATGAGAAATATGCGAAAGTAACAGCCTGATGAGGGCAAATCCTAGACATATCCCAGACATAACTTGCGTTATCCTCTAAAATATTGATCGAAACCAGGTTTAATTGACTGTTTCAGCGTGGTACCACATCACTACGTGATACAATCCAGAAACAGCCCAGGATCTAGCCATGAAGTATGAGAAATATGCGAAAGTATGAGCCTGATGAGAGCAAATCCTAGACCTAACCCAGACCTAGCATGCGTTATCCTCTAAAATATTTATCATGATCAGGTTTAATTGATTGTTTCAGTGTGGTCCCACATTACTACGTGATCCAAACCAGAAAAAACCCAGTATCTGTTCAACATGTATGAGAAATATGCGAAAGAATGAGCCTGATGAGAGCAAATCCCAGACCTAACCTAGACCTAACATGAATTATTCTCTAAAATATTGATCGAAACCAGGCTTACTTGACTGCTTCAGTGTGGCCCCACAATACTACATGATCCAAACCAGAGAAAACCCAGGATCCGTTCAATAAGTATGTGAAGATTGCGAAAGTATGAGTCTGATGAGGGAAAACCCCAGGCCTAACCTAGACCTAACATGCGTTATCCTCTAAAATATTGATCGAAACCAGGTTTAGTCGACTGTTTCAGTGTGGTCCCCCTTTCTTACGTGATCCAAACCAGAAAAAACCCAGGATCCGTTCAACAAGTATGTGAAGAATGCGAAAGTATGAGTCTGATTCCCTCAGGGGCTGCCAGCCTTTCAGCTGCAGTACGGGCTTAACGAACCCGGGGTACCCGAGTCATACACACACCGTAAGCCTCCTGTTGGTCGTCACAACGACCCATTCACAATTCCCTATTGGTTTTGTGAATGGTACGTGACGGCAGGAGGAACGGGGGTCTTGGCTTAACCGCCTGGGCCACGAGTATGGCGACTCTATAAAATCGCCCTCCAATCCTAAGCTATGGTGCGCGGCGATGGGATGCATGGTTGGGGGAGAAGGCCCAATCCCAAGCGACCACCTCCGGGGAACCTGCCGAACCCCCGGAGTATTAGGCTTACCGGGGTAAGGCGGCTCTGCCCGGGTGGACCTTTATTTCCGACCATCTCGTGGGATTTTTATGGACACAGAAAATAAAATGGGGATGGGGCGGGTTTTGTCGCTTGGGGAGGACGGTGACGGGGTTGGGGTTAGGGTGGTGGCGCTCGCGCCCCACTCAGCGCCAGGTCCGGCTTCGTGGAGGGTGGAGGAGGACGACGAGACGGCGTCGGTCTCGTCCTTCTCCTCCAGCACGAGCCACATAGGCTCTAAGAGGAAGAGGACGGGGCAGGCCGTCGTCGAGGTGGGCGGGGCGATGAGCCCGTCGGTGAGGCTGAGTTGCCTCAGGGACGAGGTGACCGAGGAGATATCGGAGAGGATCTCCTCGTCCCTGAGGCGGGTGGAGAAAGTCGCCGCTGCCTGCGCCTTTAAGGGGCAGAAAAGCGGTGGCGCGGAGGCCCTGAAGGCCGCGGCGGAGGAAATGAGGGAGGCGGCGCGGGAGCTCAGAGGGCGGAACGCCCGTCTGCAGCTCCTGTTGGAGGAGGAGCGACAGGGGAGGAGGAGGGCAGAGGCGCTGTGGAACAGCGCGGCCCTCCCTCCCATCCTCCCTCCTCCTCCACCGCCGCGTCCCTCGGCGGAGGTAAATAAGCGGAGTGCGGCGGCAGTGGTGCGGGGCACCGCGGGCCCCTCCACCCGCACTCCGCCCGTGAAGAAGTCCCCGTCCTCCTCAGAAGACGATCTTCTGAGGAGGATTGGGGACATGATCGATGGCAAGCTGGCCGCCTTCCGGGAGGAGCTCCTCGCCGGAAGAGCGGTCAGCAGGAAGGCGGTGCCTCCCCGACCTGTTCCGGTACAGTCGGGGAAGGCAAAGAAGGGCGGAGTGAAGGCTCCGCCCAGCGTTGCGGCACCAGGGCCCCGGGTCGCGACCCCCAAGGGGGGTGGTGTACCCGTGGTCGCGGCGGTCGCGTCCTCCACGGCACCCTCCCAAGGGGGGGGTGGCGTGGAGTGAGGTGGTGGGGCGGAAGGCGAAGCGGGCGGCGAGGAAGGCCTCGCAACCGCAGCCTCCGCCTCCGCCGCCGGCGGCCAAGGTAAAGGCCGCGAAGGTCGGGAAGGCACGACCAGGTCGTCCCCCAAAAACGGCAGCGGTGACGCTGACCGTTGCGCAGGGGGGCGACCTGACCCTCGCGGAGGCGATGCGGCTCGCCAGGGAGAATATCTCCCTGGAAGAGCTGGGCATCGCCTCCGTGAGGGCGAAGAGGGCCGTGACCGGGGGTCTCTTGCTGGAGATCCCCGGTGCAGAAGGCGGCGCGAAGGCGGATCGTCTCGCCCAGAGGCTCCGGGAGCAGCTGGGCGAGCGAGGTGTCCGGGTCGCCCGGCCCACGAAGCGCACGGAGATGCGCGTTTGTGGGCTGGACGACTCGGTCAGCGCACAGGATGTGTCCCGTGCCCTTGCGAGGGCGGGGGACTGTCCTGTGGAGGACCTGCGGATCGGAGAGATCCGCAGGTCGCCCTCCGGCCTCGGGTCGGTGTGGGCCCGGTGCCCCCTCTCCGCCGCCCGTAAGGTGGCAGAATCCGGGAGGGTGTTGGTGGGGTGGGTTTCGGCGCGAGTGGAAATCCTCGCGCCGCGCCCGCTCCAGTGTCACCGCTGCCTCGAATTGGGGCACGTGAGGCAGTGGTGCACCTCGCCGGTGGACCGCAGCGGTCAGTGTTATCGCTGCGGTGCCAAAGAGCACCGTGCGAGCCAGTGCTCGGCGGCCCCCCACTGCCCGCTGTGTGCGGACATGGGGAGGCCAGCCGATCACAGGGTGGGGAGCAAGAAGTGCTCCCCCCCCTCCCGGAAGGAGAGGAAGAGGCGGGCTGCACCGGCTCCGGTGCCGAGGGCGGTGGCATCGTCCTCCATGGAGGTGGACGGTGCTACGGGGACGGACGGCCGGGAGGAGGCTGGCGCGGCCATTAATTAATGCCGCCCCGCCTCCTCCTCCAGGCCAACCTCAACCACTGCCGCGCGGCACAGGACTTGATGTCCCAAGTCCTCGCGGAGTGGGGGGTTGGCCTGGCGGTCGCCGCCGAGCCGTACCGCGTCCCTGATCACCCTCATTGGGTGGGCGACGCGGACGGCTTGGTGGCGACGGTATGGGGAGGGGGCGACGGGTCCCCACCGTTCTCCTTGTTGGAGCGCGGTCGGGGATTCGTCGCCGTGGACTGGGGGGGAGTCGCTGTGGTGGGGTGCTACATTTCGCCCCGTAGCGGTCACGCTGCGTTCGAGCTGTACTTGGCCGAGGTCGCGGCATGCGTGCAGCGCTACGCGGCCCGGCCGGTGCTGGTCCTGGGGGATTTTAATGCCAAGTCGGTGGCTTGGGGATCCCCCAGGACCTCCGTTCGCGGCGGGATCCTGGGCGATTGGGCGGCGGGGCTCGACCTCCGGGTATTGAACCGGGGGTCGGAGCACACATGCGTGCGGCGATATGGGGGGTCCATCGTGGATGTTGGATTCGCGACCCCCAACGCCGTGCGCATGGTGTCGGGTTGGCACGTGGTCGCGGGGGCAGAGACACTCTCCGATCACCGGTACATCCGGATGGAGGTCTCTGCCGCCACGAGTGCATCCCGACACGGCCGCCTGCGTGGCACCCCACCACGCCGCTGGGCGCTTCGGCGCCTGGACAAGGACGCCCTGATGGCAGCTGCCCTCGCTGCAACTTGGCCGCAGGGAGCGGCCGAGTTGCCGAGCATAGAGGAGGAGGTCGCCCGGCTCGGAGCATTGGTCGCGGGTATTTGCGACGCGGCGATGCCTCGGGTCGGGCGGGCTTCTCCTCGCCGGGCGGTGTACTGGTGGTCGGACGCGATCGCGGAGTTGCGAGTCGCGACTGTCCGCGCCCGACGCCAGTACACCCGCGCGCGCCGTCGTCAACGTACAGGCGACGGCGTGGCGCGAGCGAGGGCAGCTGATGACCTGTATGGAGCATACCGCGTGGCGCGGGTTGCTCTGCAGGTCGCCATCAAACGGGCCAAGACCCGGGCATGGAAGGAGCTCCTCCAGACCCTTGATGACGATCCATGGGGGCGCCCATATAAGGTGGTGCTGAATAAGCTCCGCCCGTGGGCGCCCCCCGTCACCGAGGGTCTTGACCCCCGGCTGCTGGAGGACGTGGTCAATACACTCTTCCCAATTGGGGAGAGGGGACCGCGTCCTCCGGCGGCGGCGGCTGTCCCAGTGGAGTGGACGGCCGAGCTGGGGGTCACGCAGGAGGAGCTGGCAGCGGCCATCAGACGGCTCGGGGTTCGTAACACGGCCCCGGGTCCGGATGGTGTGCCCGGCCGGGTTTGGGTCTTGACCCAGGGCGTCCTTGGGGCCGACCTCAGGCGGTTGTTCGACCGCTGCCTGAGGGACGGGCGATTCCCCCCCAGTTGGAAGGTGGCGAGGATGGTCCTCCTCCGGAAGGAGGGTCGGCCTGCGGAGTCTCCCTCCGCATACCGGCCCATTTGTCTCCTCGACGAGGTGGGCAAGCTCTTCGAGCGGGTGATTGCTGCCCGCCTCGTCGAGCACCTGTCGCGGGGTGATCCCGGTCTGGCCGACTGCCAGTTCGGTTTCCGGGGGGGCCGATCGACTATCGACGCGATAGGTCGTGTGAGGGCCCTCTCGGAGGCGGCCGTCTCCCGGGGAGGGGTGGCATTGGCAATATCCTTGGATATTGCCAATGCCTTTAACACCCTCCCCTGGGAAGAGATAAGGAGGGGGCTCGAATATCATCGAGTCCCCCCTTGTCTCAGGGCGGTCGTCGGGGATTATCTCCGCGGCAGGTGGATCGAGTATCCGGGCCGGGATGGTGATATGCGGAGGGAGGTGTACTGCGGTGTTCCGCAGGGGTCGGTCCTCGGGCCACTCCTGTGGAACATCGCGTACGACTCGGTGTTGCGGGCCGGCCTCCCCGACGGCGTCAGCACGGTGTGTTATGCGGATGACACACTGGTGCTGGCCGTCGGGGCGCACTGGGGGAGGGCCATGCGTCGCGCGGAGGAGGGGTCGCAACGCGTCGTCGACCGGATCAGGGGGATGGGGATGACGGTGGCGGTCCATAAGACCGAGGTGATTGCGTTTCATTCACCTCGGCAGGATCCGCCACCCCCTCTGATTCGGGTGGGTGGGGCTGACATCGAGGTGAAGCCCCAGATCAGGTATCTGGGGCTGATCCTCGATAGCCACTGGCGTTTCGAGAAGCATTTCCGCTGCCTGGTCCCCCGGTTGGAAAGGATGGTTGCGGCTCTGGGCCGGATCCTGCCCAACCTGGGGGGCCCGGCGGGCCGAGTTCGTCGCCTCTATGTGGCAATGGTCCAGTCGGTGGCCCTATACGGGGCCCCCGTCTGGGCGGACGACCTGGCTGCCTCCCGGCGCAGCATGACTATGCTGCGTCGGGTGCAGAGGCGCATGGCGCTCAGGGTCGTCCGCGGGTATCGGACCGTGTCACATGAGGCGGCGACGGTTCTAGCGGGGATGCCGCCCATGGACCTGCTCGCGCGGTCGCACGCGGTGATGTACCGGCGCCGCGTCGACCGTCGCGCGGGGGTGGGGGCGGTCCCGGGCGGGCAGGAACCTGCTTGGGGCGATTTGAAGCGCCAGGCCCGGCAGTCCGTGTTGCTCGCGTGGCAGGAGCGGCTGGCTCTGCCAACCGCGGGGCACCGGACTGTCGGGGCTGTTCGGCCACTCCTGAAGGAGTGGCTGGACAGAGGCCATGGCAGCCTCACCTACCGGCTGGCACAGGTATTTTCCGGGCATGGCAGCTTCGGAAGATACCTGTGCCGGATAGGGAAGGAGCCGACGGCGCGTTGCTGCCACTGCGACGCTGAGCAGGACACGGCGGATCATACCCTGGAGGTATGCCCCGCGTGGGAGGGGCAGCGCCGTGTCCTGGTCGGCGTCGTCGGGCGGGATGTCTCGCTACCGGGCGTGGTGCGCGCCATGCTCGGCAGCGAGGAGAAGTGGAGGGCCGTGGCCTCCTTCTGCGAGAACGTAATGTTGCAGAAGGAGGCCGCGGGGAGGGAGCGCGAGCTTGAGCGGCGCGCTGAAGCTCGCGGTCGTGCGGTGGCCCGAGGTCGTCGCCCGGTCGCGAGGCGTCGCGGCCGGCCGCCTCGGCGTGGCGGATGACCTAGGCTGGGAGGGGGGTCCTGAGGGGACCCTCCTCCCGCCAGGCGGCGCCGGGTCGGACCGGTTGGGGGTAGGAGTGCCTCCCCCTACCGGTCCGACGCAAGGGGAGGCACCCTCGGCGGTCTGGTGCGGCCATGAACGCCCGGCCGCCGAGGGGTGGAAACGGGGTCGCGGGCGGTTGCGAGTTGGGGCTCGCAGCCGCCACTAAACGCGGCCCCGGGACGGATAGCGGCGGGATGGAGTGGCCCCGTCCCGCCGCTATGAGGCAGTGTGTCTACAGGGGGGACCGATTGTCCCCCCGGGGGATGGGCGCGAAAGCGCGGGCACGGGGAGGATACCGGAAGAATGCTTCGAGCGATTCCCGGTATCCTCCCAAAGCGTGCCGAAGGGTCACCGTGGGGTTTTTAGTGGGTAGGTCCCGCGCCTGTCGTTGTACGGGCGCGGGGAATCCCACACACCCCTCCCACCTCTCCCCAAGGAGGTGGGAGGGAGTCTTTCGAAGATTTTCCCCACGACAAAAAAAAAAAAAAAAAAAAAAAAAAAAGTATGAGTCTGATGAGGTCAAATCCCAGACCTATCCCAGACTTAACTTGCGTTATCCTCTAAAATATTGATCGAAACCAGGTTTAATCGACTGTTTCAGCGTGGTACCACATTACTACGTGATACAATCCAGAAACAGCCCAGGATCTAGCCATGAAGTATGAGAAATATGCGAAAGTATGAGCCTGATGAGGGCAAATCCTAGACCTAACCCAAACCTAACATGCGTTATCCTCTAAAATATTTATCAAGACCAGGTTTAATTGAATGTTTCAGTGTGGTACCACATTACTACGTGAACCAAACCAGAAAAAATCCAGTATCCGTTCAACAAGTATGTTAAAACTGCGACAGTATGAGCCTGATGAGGGCAAATCCCAGGCCTAACCTAGACCTAACATGCGTTGTCCTCTAAAATATTGATGGAAACCAGGTTTAATTGACTGTTTCAGTGTTGTACTTCATTGCTACGTGATGCAATCCAGAAAAAGCCCAGGATCTAGCCATCAAGTATGAGAAATATGCGAAAGAATGAGCCTGATGAGAGCAAATCCCAGACCTAACCTAGACCTAACATGAATTATTCTCTAAAATATTGATCGAAACCAGGTTTAATTGACTGTTTCAGTGTTGTACTTCATTACTACGTGATGCAATCCAGAAAAAGCCCAGGATCTAGCCATCAAGTATGAGAAATATGCGAAAGAATGAGCCTGATGAGAGCAAATCCCTGACCTAACCTAGACCTAACATGAATTATTCTCTAAAATATTGATCAAAACCAGGTTTAATAGACTGTTTCAGTGTGGTACCACATTACTACGTGATCCAATCAAGAAATAGCCCAGGATCTAGCCATGAAGTATGAGAAATATGCGAAAGTAAGAGCCTGATGAGGGCAAATCCTAGACCTAACCCAGACCTAAACTGCGTTATTCTGTAAAATTTTTATCAAGACCAGGTTAAATTGAATGTTTCATTGTGGTACCTCATGACTACGTGATCAAAACCAGAAAAAAACCCAGGATCCGTTCAACAAGTATGTGAAGAATGCGAAAGTATGTGTCTGATCAGTGAAAATCTCAGGCCTTACCTAGACCTAACTTGCGTTGTCCTCTAAAATATTGATGGAAACCAGGTTTCATTGACAGTTTCAGTGTGGTACTACATTACTACGTGATGCAATCCAGAAAAAGCCCAGGATCTAGCCATCAAGTATGAGAAATATCCGAAAGAATGAGCCTGATGAGATCAAATCCCAGACCTAACCTAGACCTAACATGCGTTATCCTCTAAAATATTGAGCGAAACCAGGTATAATGGACTGTTTCAGTGTGGTACCACACTACTTCGTGATCCAAACCAGAAAAAACCCAGGATCTGTTCAACAAGTATGTGAAAAACGCTAAACTGTGAGCCTGATGAGGGCAAATCCTAGACCTAACCCAGACCTAACATGCGTTATCCTCTAAAATATTTATCAAGATCAGGTTTAATTGATTGTTTCAGTGTGGTCCCACATTACTACGTGATCCAAACCAGAAAAAGCCCAGGATCTAGCCATCAAGTATGAGAAATATGCGAAAGAATGAGCCTGATGGGAGCAAATCCCTGACCTAACCTAGACCTAACATGAATTATTCTCTAAAATATTGATCAAAACCAGGTTTAATTGACTGTTTCAGTGTGGTACCACATTACTACGTGATCAAATCCAGAAATAGCCCAGGATCTAGCCATGAAGTATGAGAAATATGCGAAAGTATGAGCCTGATGAGGGCAAATCCCAGACCTATCCCAGACCTAACTTGCGTTGTCCTCTAAGATATTGATCGAAACCAGGTTTAGTTGACTGTTTCAGTGTTGTACTTCATCACTACGTGATGCAATCCAGAAAAAGCCCAGGATCTAGCCATCAAGTATGAGAAATACGCGAAAGAATGAGCCTGATGAGAGCAAACCCCAGACCTAACCTAGACCTAACATGAATTATTCTCTAAAATATTGATCGAGAACAGGTTTACTTGACTGGTTCAGTGTGGTCCCACATTACTACGTGATCCAAACCAGACAAAACCCAGGATCCGTTCAACAAGTATGTGAAGAATGCGAAAGTATGAGTCTGATGGGTGAAAATCCCAGGCCTAACCTAGACCTAACATGCGTTGTCCTCTAAAATATTGATGGAAACCAGGTTTCATTGACTGCTTCATTGTGGTACTATATTACTACGTGATGCAATCCAGAAAAAGCCCAGGATCTAGCCATCAAGTATGAGAAATATCCGAAAGAATGAGCCTGATGAGAGCAAATCCCAGACCTATCCTAGACCTAACATGCGTTATCCTCTAAAATATTGAGCGAAACCAGGTTTAATGGACTGTTTCAGTGTGGTACCACACTACTTCGTGATCCAAACCAGAAAAAACCCAGGATCTGTTCAACAAGTATGTGAAAAACGCTAAACTGTGAGCCTGATGAGGGCAAATCTTAGACCTAACCCAGACCTAAGATGCGTTATCCTCTAAAATATTTATCCAGACCAGGTTTATTGGACTGTTTCAGTGTGGTACCACACTACTTCGTGATCCAAACCAGAGAAAGCCCAGGATCTGTTCAAGAAGTATGTGAAAAACGCTAAACTGTGAGCCTGATGGGGGCAAATCTTAGACCTAACCCAGACCTAAGATGCGTTATCCTCTAAAATATTTATCCAGACCAGGTTTCATTGAATGTTTCAGTGTGGTACCACTTTACTACCTGATACAATCCAAAAGCAGCCCAGGATCTAGCCATCAAGTATGAGAAATATGCGAAAGAATGAGCCTGATGGGAGCAAATCCCAGACCTAACCTAGACCTAACATGAATTATTCTCTAAAATATTGATCAAAACCAGGTTTAATTGACTGTTTCAGTGTAGTACCACATTACTACGTGATCCAATCCAGAAATAGCCCAGGATCTAGCCATGAAGTATGAGAAATATGCGAAAGTATGAGCCTGATGAGGGCAAATCCTAGACCCAACCCAAACCTAACATGCGTTATCCTCTAAAATATTTATCAAGACCAGGTTTAATTGAATGTTTCAGTGTGGTACCACATTACTACGTGAACCAAACCAGAAAAAACCCAGGATCCGTTCAACAAGTATGCTAAAACTGCGACAGTATGACCCTGATGAGGGCAAATCCCAGGCCTAACCTAGACCTAACATGCGTTGTCCTCTAAAATAGTGATGGAAACCAGGTTTCATTGACTGTTTCAGTGTGGTACCACTTCACTACGTGATGCAATCCAGAAAAAGCCCAGGATCTAGCCATCAAGTATGAGAAATATGCGAAAGAATGAGCCTGATGAGAGCAAATCCCAGACCTAACCTAGACCTAACATGAATTATTCTCTAAAATATTGATCAAGACCAGGTTTAATTGACTGTTTCAGTGTGGTACCACATTACTACGTGATCCAATCCAGAAATAGCCCAGGATCTAGCCATGAAGTATGAGAAATATGCGAAAGTATGAGCCTGATGAGGGCAAATCCCAGACCTATCCCAGACCTAACTTGCGTTGTCCTCTAAGATATTGATCGAAACCAGGTTTAGTTGACTGTTTCAGTGTTGTACTTCATTACTACGTGATGCAATCCAGAAAAAGCCCAGGATCTAGCCATCAAGTATGAGAAATACGCGAAAGAATGAGCCTGATGAGAGCAAACCCCAGACCTAACCTAGACCTAACATGAATTATTCTCTAAAATATTGATCGAGAACAGGTTTACTTGACTGTTTCAGTGTGGTCCCACATTACTACGTGATCCAAACCAGACAAAACCCAGGATCCGTTCAACAAGTATGTGAAGAATGCGAAAGTATGAGTCTGATGGGTGAAAATCCCAGGCCTAACCTAGACCTAACATGCGTTATCCTCTAAAATATAGATCGAAACCTGGTTTAATCGACTGTTTCAGTGTGGTACCACATTACTATGTGATCCAAACCAGAAAAAACCCAGGATCTGTTCAAGGAGTATGTGAAGTGTGCGAAAGTATGAGTCTGATGAGGTCAAATCCCAGGCATAACCTAGACCTAACATGCGTTATCCTCAAAAATATTGATCGAAACCTGGTTTAATCGACTGTTTCAGTGTGGTACCACATTACTACGTGATCTAAACCAGAAAAAACCCAGGATCCGTTCAACAAGTATGCTAAAACTGCGACAGTATGACCCTGATGAGGTCAAATCCCAGACCATTCCCAGACTTAACTTGCGTTATCCTCTATAATATTGATCGAAACCAGGTTTAATCGACTGTTTCAGTGTGGTACCACATTACTACGTGATCCAAACCAGAAAAAACCCAGGATCTAGCCATCAAGTATGAGAAATATGCGAAAGAATGAGCCTGATGAGAGCGAATCCCAGACCTAACCTAGACCTAACATGAATTATTCTCTAAAATATTGATCGAAACCAGGTTTAGTTGACTGTTTCAGTGTTGTACTTCATTACTACGTGATGCAATCCAGAAAAAGCCCAGGATCTAGCCATCAAGTATGAGAAATATGCGAAAGAATGAGCCTGATGAGAGCAAATCCCTGACCTAACCTAGACCTAACATGAATTATTCTCTAAAATATTGATCAAAACCAGGTTTAATAGACTGTTTCAGTGTGGTACCACATTACTACGTGATCAAATCCAGAAATAGCCCAGGATCTAGCCATGAAGTATGAGAAATATGCGAAAGTAAGAGCATGATGAGGGCAAATCCTAGACCTAACCCAGACCTAACATGCGTTATTCTGTAAAATTTTTATCAAGACCAGGTTTAATTGAATGTTTCATTGTGGTACCTCATGACTACGTGATCAAAACCAGAAAAAAACCCAGGATCCGTTCAACAAGTATGTGAAGAATGCGAAAGTATGAGTCTGATCAGTGAAAATCTCAGGCCTTACCTAGACCTAACTTGCGTTGTCCTCTAAAATATTGATGGAAACCAGGTTTCATTGACAGTTTCAGTGTGGTACTACATTACTACGTGATGCAATCCAGAAAAAGCCCAGGATCTAGCCATCAAGTATGAGAAATATGCGAAAGAATGAGCCTGATGAGAGCAAATCCCAGACCTAACCTAGACCTAACATGCGTTATCCTCTAAAATATTGAGCGAAACCAGGTTTAATGGACTGTTTCAGTGTGGTACCACACTACTTCGTGATCCAAACCAGAAAAAACCCAGGATCTGTTCAACAAGTATGTGAAAAACGCTAAACTGTGAGCCTGATGAGGGCAAATCTTAGACCTAACCCAGACCTAAGATGCGTTATCCTCTAAAATATTTATCCAGACCAGGTTTCATTGAATGCTTCAGTGTGGTCCCACATTACTACGTGATCCAAACCAGAAAAAACCCAGGATCCGTTCAACAAGTATGTGAAGAATGCGAAAGTATGAGTCCAATGAGTGAAAATCCCAGGCCTAACCTAGACCTAACATGCGTTATCCTCTAAAATATTGATCGAAACCAGGTTTACTTGACTGTTTCAGTGTGGTAACACATTACTACGTGAACCAAAACCAGAAAAAACCCAGGATCCGTTCAACAAGTATGTTAAAACTGCGACAGTAAGACCCTGATGAGGGCAAATCCCAGGCCTAACCTAGACCTAACATGCGTTGTCCTCTAGAATATCGATGGAAACCAGGTTTAATTGACTGTTTCAGTGTTGTACTCCATTACTACGTGATGCAATCCAGAAAAAGCCCAGGATCTAGCCATCAAGTATGAGAAATATGCGAAAGAATGAGCCTGATCGGAGCAAATCCCTGACCTAACCTAGACCTAACATGAATTATTCTCTAAAATATTAATCGAAACCAGGTTTATTTGACTGTTTCAGTGTGGTACCACATTACTACGTGATCCAATCCAGAAATAGCCCAGGATCTAGCCATCAAGTATGAGAAATATGCGAAAGAATGAGCCTGATGGGAGCAAATCCCAGACCTAACCTAGACCTAACGTGAATTATTCTCTAAAATATTGATCAAAACCAAGTTTATTTGACTGTTTCAGTGTGGTACCACATTACTACGTGATCTAAACCAGAAAAAACCCAGGATCCGTTCAACAAGTATGTGAAGAATGCGAAAGTATGAGCCTGATGAGGGCAAATCCTAGACCTAACCCAAACCTAACATGCGTTATCCTCTAAAATATTTATCAAGACCAGGTTTAATTGAATGTTTCTGTGTGGTACCACAATACTACGTGATCCAAACCAGAAAAAACCCAGGATCCGTTCAACAAGTATGTGAAGAATGCGAAAGTATGAGTCTGATCAGTGAAAATCTGAGGCCTTACCTAGACCTAACATGCGTTGTCCTCTAGAATATTGATGGAAACCAGGTTTAATTGACTGTTTCAGTGTTGTACTTCATTACTACGTGATGCAATTCAGAAAAAGCCCAGGATCTAGCCATCAAGTATGAGAAATATGCGAAAGAATGAGCCTGATGAGAGCAAATCCCAGACCTAACCTAGACTTAACATGAATTATTCTCTAAAATATTGATCGAAACCAGGTTTAATTGACTGCTTCAGTGTTGTACTTCATTACTACGTGATGCAATCCAGAAAAAGCCCAGGATCTAGCCATCAAGTATGAGAAATATGCGAAAGAATGAGCCTGATGAGAGCAAATCCCAGACCTAACCTAGACCTAACATGCGTTATCCTCTAAAATATTGAGCGAAACCAGGTTTAATGGACTGTTTCAGTGTGGTACCACACAACTTCGTGATCCAAACCAGAGAAAGCCCAGGATCTGTTTTAGAAGTATGTGAAAAACGCTAAAATGTGAGCCTGACGAGGGCAAATCTTAGACCTGACCCAGACCTAAGAAGCGTTATCCTCTAAAATATTTACCAAGAAAAGGTTTAATTGAATGTTTCAGTGTGGTACCACATTACTACGTGAACCAAACCAGAAAAAACCCAGGATCCGTTCAACAAGTATGTTAAAACTGCGACAGTATGACTCTGATGAGGGCAAATCCCAGGCCTAACCTAGACCTAACATGCGTTGTCCTCTAGAATATTGATGGAAACCAGGTTTCATTGACTGTTTCAGTGTTGTACTTCATTACTACGTGATGCAATTCAGAAAAAGCCCAGGATCTAGCCATCAAGTATGAGAAATATGCGAAAGAATGAGCCTGATGAGAGCAAATCCCAGACCTAACCTAGACTTAACATGAATTATTCTCTAAAATATTGATCGAAACCAGGTTTAATTGACTGTTTCAGTGTTGTACTTCATTACTACGTGATGCAATCCAGAAAAAGCCCAGGATCTAGCCATCAAGTATGAGAAATATGCGAAAGAATGAGCCGGATGAGAGCAAATCCCAGACCTAACCTAGACCTAACATGCGTTATCCTCTAAAATATTGAGCGAAACCAGGTTTAATGGACTGTTTCAGTGTGGTACCACACAACTTCGTGATCCAAACCAGAGAAAGCCCAGGATCTGTTTTAGAAGTATGTGAAAAACGCTAAAATGTGAGCCTGACGAGGGCAAATCTTAGACCTGACCCAGACCTAAGAAGCGTTATCCTCTAAAATATTTATCCAGACCAGGTTTCATTGAATGTTTCAGTGTGGTACCACTTTACTACGTGATCCAATCCAGAAATAGCCCAGGATCTAGCCATGAAGTATGAGAAATATGCGAAAGTAAGAGCCTGATGAGAGCAAATCCTAGACCTAACCCAGAGCTAACATGCGTTATCCTCTAAAATATTTATCAAGATCAGGTTTAATTGATTGTTTCAGTGTGGTCCCACATTACTACGTGATCCAAACCAGAAAAAACCCAGTATGTGTTCAACATGTATGAGAAATATGCGAAAGAATGAGCCTGATGAGAGCAAATCCCAGACCTAACCTAGACCTAACATGCGTTATCCTCTAAAATATTGAGCGAAACCAGGTTTAATGGACTGTTTCAGTGTGGTACCACACTACTTCGTGATCCAAACCAGAGAAAGCCCAGGATCTGTTCAAGAAGTATGTGAAAAACGCTAAACTGTGAGCCTGATGAGGGCAAATCTTAGACCTAACCCAGACCTAAGATGCGTTATCCTCTAAAATATTTATCCAGAGCAGGTTTCATTGAATGTTTCAGTGTGGTACCACTTTACTACCTGATACAATCCAGAAACAGCCCAGGATCTAGCCATGAAGTATGAGAAATATGCGAAAGTATAAGCCTGATGAGGGCCAAACCTCAGACCTAACCCAAACCTAACATGCGTTATCCTCTAAAATATTTACCAAGAAAAGGTTTAATTGAATGTTTCAGTGTGGTACCACATTACTACGTGAACCAAACCAGAAAAAACCCAGGATCCGTTCAACAAGTATGTTAAAACTGCGACAGTATGACTCTGATGAGGGCAAATCCCAGGCCTAACCTAGACCTAACATGCGTTGTCCTCTAGAATATTGATGGAAACCAGGTTTAATTGACTGTTTCAGTGTTGTACTTCATTACTACGTGATGCAATTCAGAAAAAGCCCAGGATCTAGCCATCAAGTATGAGAAATATGCGAAAGAATGAGCCTGATGAGAGCAAATCCCAGACCTAACCTAGACTTAACATGAATTATTCTCTAAAATATTGATCGAAACCAGGTTTAATTGACTGCTTCAGTGTTGTACTTCATTACTACGTGATGCAATCCAGAAAAAGCCCAGGATCTAGCCATCAAGTATGAGAAATATGCGAAAGAATGAGCCTGATGAGAGCAAATCCCAGACCTAACCTAGACCTAACATGCGTTATCCTCTAAAATATTGAGCGAAACCAGGTTTAATGGACTGTTTCAGTGTGGTACCACACAACTTCGTGATCCAAACCAGAGAAAGCCCAGGATCTGTTTTAGAAGTATGTGAAAAACGCTAAAATGTGAGCCTGACGAGGGCAAATCTTAGACCTGACCCAGACCTAAGAAGCGTTATCCTCTAAAATATTTATCCAGACCAGGTTTCATTGAATGTTTCAGTGTGGTACCACTTTACTACGTGATCCAATCCAGAAATAGCCCAGGATCTAGCCATGAAGTATGAGAAATATGCGAAAGTATAAGTCTGATGAGTGAAAATCCCAGGCCTAACCTAGACCTAACATGCGTTATCCCCTAAAATATTGCTCGAAACCAGGTTTAGTCGACTGTTTCAGTGTGGTCCCACATTACTACATGATCCAAACCAGAAAAAACCCAGTATCTGTTCAACATGTATGAGAAATATGCGAAAGAATGAGCCTGATGAGAGCAAATCCCAGACCTAACCTAGACCTAACATGAATTATTCTCTAAAATATTGATGGAAACCAGGTTTACTTGACTGCTTCAGTGTGGTCCCACAATACTACGTGATCCAAACCAGAAAAAACCCAGGATCCGTTCAACAAGTATGTGAAGAATGCGAAAGTATGAGTCTGATGAGGGAAAATCCCAGGCCTAACCTAGACCTAACATGCGTTATCCTCTAAAATATTGATCGAAACCAGGTTTAATCGACTGTTTCAGTGTGGTACCACATTACTACGTGATCCAAACCAGAAAAAACCCAGGATCTAGCCATCAAGTATGAGAAATATGCGAAAGAATGAGCCTGATGAGAGCAAATCCCAGAGCTAACCTAGACCTTACATGCGTTATCCGCTATAATATTGAGCGAAACCAGGTTTAATGGACTGTTTCAGTGTGGTACCACACTACTTCGTGATCCAAACCAGAAAAAACCCAGGATCTGCTCAACAAGTATGTGAAAAACGCTAAACTGTGAGCCTGATGAGGGCAAATCTTAGACCTAACCCAGACCTAAGATGCGTTATCCTCTAAAATATTTATCCAGACCAGGTTTCATTGAATGCTTCAGTGTGGTCCCACATTACTACGTGATCCAAACCAGAAAAAACCCAGGATCCGTTCAACAAGTATGTGAAGAATGCGAAAGTATGAGTCTGATGAGTGAAAATCCCAGGCCTAACCTAGACCTAACATGCGTTATCCTCTAAAATATTGATCGAAACCAGGTTTACTTGACTGTTTCCGTGTGGTCCCATATTACTAGGTGATCCAAACCAGAAAAAACCCAGGATCTGTTCAACAAGTATGTGAAAAACGCGAAAGTATGAGTCTGATGATGTCAAATCCCAGACCTATCCCAGACTTAACTTGCGTTATCCTATAGAATATTGATCGAAACCAGGTTTAATCGACTGTTTCAGCGTGGTGCCACATTACTACATGATACAATCCAGAAACAGCCCAGGATCTAGCCATGAAGTATGAGAAATATGCGAAAGTATGAGCCTGATGAGGGCAAATCCTAGACCTAACCCAAACCTAACATGCGTTATCCTCTAAAATATTTATCAAGACCAGGTTTAATTGAGTGTTTCAGTGTGGTAACACATTACTACGTGAACCAAACCGGAAAAAACCCAGGATCCGTTCAACAAGTATGTTAAAACTGCAACAGTATGACCCTGATGAGGGCAATTCCCAGGCCTAACCTAGATCTAACATGCGTTGTCCTCTAGAATATTGATGGAAACCAGGTTTAATTGACTGTTTCAGTGTTGTACTCCATTACTACGTGATGCAATCCAGAAAAAGCCCAGGATCTAGCCATCAAGTATGAGAAATATGCGAAAGAATGAGCCTGATCGGAGCACATCCCAGACCTAACCTAGACCTAACATGAATTATTCTCTAAAATATTAATCGAAACCAGGTTTATTTGACTGTTTCAGTGTGGTACCACATTACTACGTGATCCAATCCAGAAATAGCCCAGGATCTAGCCATCAAGTATGAGAAATATGCGAAAGAATGAGCCTGATGGGAGCAAATCCCAGACCTAACCTAGACCTAACATGAATTATTCTCTAAAATATTGATCAAAACCAAGTTTATTTGACTGTTTCAGTGTGGTACCACATTACTGCGTGATCTAAACCAGAAAAAACCCAGGATCCGTTCAACAAGTATGTGAAGAATGCGAAAGTATGAGCCTGATGAGGGCAAATCCTAGACCTAACCCAAACCTAACATGCGTTATCCTCTAAAATATTTATCAAGACCAGGTTTAATTGAATGTTTCTGTGTGGTACCACAATACGACGTGATCCAAACCAGAAAAAACCCAGGATCCGTTCAACAAGTATGTGAAGAATGCGAAAGTATGAGTCTGATCAGTGAAAATCTGAGGCCTTACCTAGACCTAACTTGCGTTGTCCTCTAAAATATTGTTGGAAACCAGGTTTCATTGACTGTTTCAGTGTGGTACTACATTACTACGTGATGCAATCCAGAAAAAGCCCAGGATCTAGCCATCCAGTATGAGAAATATGCGAAAGAATGAGCCTGATGAGAGCAAATTCCAGACCTAACCTAGACCTAACATGCGTTATCCTCTAAAATATTGAGCGAAACCAGGTTTAATGGACTGTTTCAGTGTGGTACCACACTACTTCGTGATCCAAACCAGAGAAAGCCCAGGATCTGTTCTAGAAGTATGTGAAAAACGCTAAACTGTGAGCCTGATGAGGGCAAATCTTAGACCTAACCCAGACCTAAGATGCGTTATCCTCTAAAATATTTATCCAGAGCAGGTTTCATTGAATGTTTCAGTGTGGTACCACTTTACTACCTGATACAATCCAGAAACAGCCCAGGATCTAGCCATGAAGTATGAGAAATATGCGAAAGTATAAGCCTGATGAGGGCCAAACCTCAGACCTAACCCAAACCTAACATGCGTTATCCTCTAAAATATTTATCAAGAAAAGGTTTAATTGAATGTTTCAGTGTGGTACCACATTACTACGTGAACCAAACCAGAAAAAACCCAGGATCCGTTCAACAAGTATGTTAAAACTGCGACAGTATGACTCTGATGAGGGCAAATCCCAGGCCTAACCTAGACCTAACATGCGTTGTCCTCTAGAATATTGATGGAAACCAGGTTTAATTGACTGTTTCAGTGTTGTACTTCATTACAACGTGATGCAATTCAGAAAAAGCCCAGGATCTAGCCATCAAGTATGAGAAATATGCGAAAGAATGAGCCTGATGAGAGCAAATCCCAGACCTAACCTAGACTTAACATGAATTATTCTCTAAAATATTGATCGAAACCAGGTTCAATTGACTGTTTCAGTGTTGTACTTCATTACTACGTGATGCAATCCAGAAAAAGCCCAGGATCTAGCCATCAAGTATGAGAAATATGCGAAAGTAAGAGCCTGATGAGAGCAAATCCTAGACCTAACCCAGAGCTAACATGCGTTATCCTCTAAAATATTTATCAAGATCAGGTTTAATTGATTGTTTCAGTGTGGTCCCACATTACTACGTGATCCAAACCAGAAAAAACCCAGTATGTGTTCAACATGTATGAGAAATATGCGAAAGAATGAGCCTGATGAGAGCAAATCCCAGACCTAACCTAGACCTAACATGAATTATTCTCTAAAATATTGATCGAAACCAGGTTTACATGACTGCTTCAGTGTGGTCCCACAATACTACGTGATCCAAACCAGAAAAAACCCAGGATCCGTTCAACAAGTATGTGAAGAATGCGAAAGTATAAGTCTGATGAGGGAAAATCCCAGGCCTAACCTAGACCTAACATGCGTTATCCTCTAAAATATTGATCGAAACCAGGTTTAGTCGACTGTTTCAGTGTGGTCCCACATTACTACGTGATCCAAACCAGAAAAAACCCAGTATCTGTTCAACATGTATGAGAAATATGCGAAAGAATGTGCCTGATGAGAGCAAATCCCAGACCTAACCTAGACCTAACATGAATTATTCTCTAAAATATTGATGGAAACCAGGTTTACTTGACTGCTTCAGTGTGGTCCCACAATACTACGTGATCCAAACCAGAAAAAACCCAGGATCCGTTCAACAAGTATGTGAAGAATGCGAAAGTATGAGTCTGATGAGGGAAAATCCCAGGCCTAACCTAGACCTAACATGCGTTATCCTCTAAAATATTGATCGAAACCAGGTTTCATTGCATGTTTCAGTGTGGTACCACTTTACTACGTGACGCAATCCAGAAAAAGCCCAGGATCTAGCCATGAAGTATGAGAAATATGCGAAAGTATGAGCCTGATGAGGGCAAATCCTAGACCTAACCCAGACCTAACATGCGTTAGCCTCTAAAATATTTATCAAGACCTGGTTTAATTGAAAGTTTCAGTGTGGTACCACATTACTACGTGATGCAATCCAGATAAAGCCCAGGATCTAGCCATCAAGTTTGAGAAATATGCGAAAGAATGTGCCTGATGAGAGCAAATCCCAGACCTAACCTAGACCTAACATGAATTATTCTCTAAAATATTGATCGAAACCAGGTTGAATTGACTGTTTCAGTTTGGTCCCACATTACTACGTGATCCAAACCAGAAAAAACCCAGGATCCGTTCAACAAGTATGTGAAGAATGCGAAAGTATGAGTCTGATGAGTGAAAATCCCAGGCCTAACCTAGACCTAACATGCGTTATCCTCAAAAATATTGATCGAAACCTGGTTTAATCGACTGTTTCAGTGTGGTACCACATTACTATGTGATCCAAACCAGAAAATAACCCAGGATCTGTTCAGCGAGTATGTGAAGTGTGCGAAAGTATGAGTCTGATCAGGTCAAATCCCAGACCAATCCCAGACTTAACTTGCGTTATCCTCTAAAATATTGATCAAAACCAGGTTTAATCGACTGTTTCAGTGTGGTACCACATTACTACGTGATCCAATCCAGAAAAAACCCAGGATCTAGCCATCAAGTATGAGAAATATGCGAAAGAATGAGCTTGATGAGAGCAAATCCCAGACCTAACCTAGACCTTACATGCGTTATCCTCTGTAATATTGAGCGAAACCAGGTTTAATGGACTGTTTCAGTGTGGTACCACACTACTTCGTGATCCAAACCAGAAAAAACCCAGGATCTGTTCAACATGTATGAGAAACATGCGAAAGAATGGGCCTGATGAGAGCAAATCCCAGGCCTAACCTAGACCTAACATGCGTTGTCCTCTAAAATATTGATGGAAACCAGGTTTAATTGACTGTTTCAGTGTTGTACTTCATTACTACGTGATGCAATCCAGAAAAAGCCCAGGATCTAGCCATCAAGTATGAGAAATATGCGAAAGAATGAGCCTGATGGGGGCAAATCCCTGACCTAACCTAGACCTAACATGAATTATTCTCTAAAATATTGATCAAAACCAGGTTTAATTGACTGTTCCAGTGTAGTACCACATTACTACGTGATCCAATCCAGAAATAGCCCAGGATCTAGCCATGAAGTATGAGAAATATGCGAAAGTATGAGCCTGATGAGGACAAATCCTGGACCTAACCCAGACCTAACATGCGTTATTCTCTAAAATATTTATCAAGACCAGGTTTAATTGAATGTTTCAGTATGGTACCACACTACTACGTGATCAAAACCAGAAAAAACCCAGGATCCGTTCAACAAGTATGTGAAGAATGCGAAAGTATGAGTCTGATCAGTGAAAATCTCAGGCCTCACCTAGACCTAACTTGCGTTGTCCTCTAAAATATTGATGGAAACCAGGTTTCATTGACTGGTTCAGTGTGGTACTACATTACTACGTGATGCAATCCAGAAAAAGCCCAGGATCTAGCCATCAAGTATGAGAAATATGCGAAAGAATGAGCCTGATGAGAGCAAATCCCAGACCTAACCTAGACCTAACATGCGTTATCCTCTAAAATATTGAGCGAAACCAGGTTTAATGGACTGTTTCAGTGAGGTACCACACTACTTCGTGTTCCAAACCAGAGAAAGCCCAGGATCTGTTCAAGAAGTATGTGAAAAACGCTAAATTGTGAGCCTGATGAGGGCAAATCTTAGACCTAACCCAGACCTAAGATGCGTTATCCTCTAAAATATTTATCCAGACCAGGTTCCATTGAATGTTTCAGTGTGTTACCACTTTACTACGTGATCCAATCCAGAAATAACCCAGGATCTAGCCATGAAGTATGAGAAATATGCGAAAGTAAGAGCCTGATGAGGGCAAATCCTAGACCTATCCCAGACCTAACTTGCGTTGTCCTCTAAGATATTGATGGAAACCATGTTTAATTGACTGTTTCAGTGTTGTACTTCATTACTATGTGATCCAAACCCGAAAAAACCTAGGATCTGTTCAACATGTATGAGAAATATGCGAAAGAATCAGCCTGATGAGAGCAAATCCCAGACCTATCCTAGACCTAACATGAATTATTCTCTAAAATATTAATCGAAAACAGGTTTAATTGAATGTTTCAGTGTAGTACCACATTACTACGTGATGCAATCCAGAAAAAGCCCAGGATCTAGCCATCAAGATTGAGAAATATGCGAAAGAATGAGCCTGATGAGGCAAATCCCAGACCTAACCTAGACCTAACATGAATTATTCTCTAAAATATTGATCGAGAACAGGTTTACTTGACTGTTTCAGTGTGGTCCCACATTACTACGTGATCCAAACCAGAAAAAGCCCAGGATCTAGCCATCAAGTATGAGAAATATGCGAAAGAATGAGCCTGATGGGAGCAAATCCCTGACCTAACCTAGACCTAACATGAATTATTCTCTAAAATATTGATCAAAACCAGGTTTAATTGACTGTATCAGTGTGGTACCACATTACTACGTGATCAAATCCAGAAATAGCCCAGGATCTAGCCATGAAGTATGAGAAATATGCGAAAGTATGAGCCTGATGAGGGCAAATCCCAGACCTATCCCAGACCTAACTTGCGTTGTCCTCTAAGATATTGATCGAAACCAGGTTTAGTTGACTGTTTCAGTGTTGTACTTCATCACTACGTGATGCAATCCAGAAAAAGCCCAGGATCTAGCCATCAAGTATGAGAAATACGCGAAAGAATGAGCCTGATGAGAGCAAACCCCAGACCTAACCTAGACCTAACATGAATTATTCTCTAAAATATTGATCGAGAACAGGTTTACTTGACTGTTTCAGTGTGGTCCCACATTACTACGTGATCCAAACCAGACAAAACCCAGGATCCGTTCAACAAGTATGTGAAGAATGCGAAAGTATGAGTCTGATGGGTGAAAATCCCAGGCCTAACCTAGACCTAACATGCGTTGTCCTCTAAAATATTGATGGAAACCAGGTTTCATTGACTGCTTCATTGTGGTACTATATTACTACGTGATGCAATCCAGAAAAAGCCCAGGATCTAGCCATCAAGTATGAGAAATATCCGAAAGAATGAGCCTGATGAGAGCAAGTCCCAGACCTATCCTAGACCTAACATGCGTTATCCTCTAAAATATTGAGCGAAACCAGGTTTAATGGACTGTTTCAGTGTGGTACCACACTACTTCGTGATCCAAACCAGAAAAAACCCAGGATCTGTTCAACAAGTATGTGAAAAACGCTAAACTTTGAGCCTGATGAGGGCAAATCTTAGACCTAACCCAGACCTAAGATGCGTTATCCTCTAAAATATTTATCCAGACCAGGTTTATTGGACTGTTTCAGTGTGGTACCACACTACTTCGTGATCCAAACCAGAGAAAGCCCAGGATCTGTTCAAGAAGTATGTGAAAAACGCTAAACTGTGAGCCTGATGGGGGCAAATCTTAGACCTAACCCAGACCTAAGATGCGTTATCCTCTAAAATATTTATCCAGACCAGGTTTCATTGAATGTTTCAGTGCGGTACCACTTTACTACCTGATACAATCCAAAAGCAGCCCAGGATCTAGCCATCAAGTATGAGAAATATGCGAAAGAATGAGCCTGATGGGAGCAAATCCCAGACCTAACCTAGACCTAACATGAATTATTCTCTAAAATATTGATCAAAACCAGGTTTAATTGACTGTTTCAGTGTAGTACCACATTACTACGTGATCCAATCCAGAAATAGCCCAGGATCTAGCCATGAAGTATGAGAAATATGCGAAAGTATGAGCCTGATGAGGGCAAATCCTAGACCCAACCCAAACCTAACATGCGTTATCCTCTAAAATATTTATCAAGACCAGGTTTAATTGAATGTTTCAGTGTGGTACCACATTACTACGTGAACCAAACCAGAAAAAACCCAGGATCCGTTCAACAAGTATGCTAAAACTGCGACAGTATGACCCTGATGAGGGCAAATCCCAGGCCTAACCTAGACCTAACATGCGTTGTCCTCTAAAATAGTGATGGAAACCAGGTTTCATTGACTGTTTCAGTGTGGTACCACTTCACTACGTGATGCAATCCAGAAAAAGCCCAGGATCTAGCCATCAAGTATGAGAAATATGCGAAAGAATGAGCCTGATGAGAGCAAATCCCAGACCTAACCTAGACCTAACATGAATTATTCTCTAAAATATTGATCAAAACCAGGTTTAATTGACTGTTTCAGTGTGGTACCACATTACTACGTGATCCAATCCAGAAATAGCCCAGGATCTAGCCATGAAGTATGAGAAATATGCGAAAGTATGAGCCTGATGAGGGCAAATCCCAGACCTATCCCAGACCTAACTTGCGTTGTCCTCTAAGATATTGATCGAAACCAGGTTTAGTTGACTGTTTCAGTGTTGTACTTCATTACTACGTGATGCAATCCAGAAAAAGCCCAGGATCTAGCCATCAAGTATGAGAAATACGCGAAAGAATGAGCCTGATGAGAGCAAACCCCAGACCTAACCTAGACCTAACATGAATTATTCTCTAAAATATTGATCGAGAACAGGTTTACTTGACTGTTTCAGTGTGGTCCCACATTACTACGTGATCCAAACCAGACAAAACCCAGGATCCGTTCAACAAGTATGTGAAGAATGCGAAAGTATGAGTCTGATGGGTGAAAATCCCAGGCCTAACCTAGACCTAACATGCGTTATCCTCTAAAATATAGATCGAAACCTGGTTTAATCGACTGTTTCAGTGTGGTACCACATTACTATGTGATCCAAACCAGAAAATAACCCAGGATCTGTTCAAGGAGTATGTGAAGTGTGCGAAAGTATGAGTCTGATGAGGTCAAATCCCAGACCTATCCCAGACCTAACTTGCGTTATCCTCTAAAATATTGATCGAAACCAGGTTTAATTGACTGTTTCTGTGTTGTACTTCATTACTACGTGATCCAAACCCGAAAAAACCCAGGATCTGTCAACATGTATGAGAAATATGCGAAAGAATGAGCCTGATGAGGGAAAACCCCGGGCCTAACCTAGACCTAACATGAGTTATCCTCAAAAATATTGACCGAAACCAGGTTTAATCGCCTGTTTCAGTGTGGTACCACATTACTACGTGATCCAAACCAGAAAATACCCAGGATCCGTTCAACAAGTATGTGAAGAATGCGTAAGTATGTGTCTGATGAGGTCAAATCCCAGGCCTAACCTAGACCTAACATGCGTTATCCTCAAAAATATTGATCGAAACCTGGTTTAATCGACTGTTTCAGTGTGGTACCACATTACTACGTGATCTAAACCAGAAAAAACCCAGGATCCGTTCAACAAGTATGCTAAAACTGCGACAGTATGACCCTGATGAGGTCAAATCCCAGACCATTCCCAGACTTAACTTGCGTTATCCTCTATAATATTGATCGAAACCAGGTTTAATCGACTGTTTCAGTGTGGTACCACATTACTACGTGATCCAAACCAGAAAAAACCCAGGATCTAGCCATCAAGTATGAGAAATATGCGAAAGAATGAGCCTGATGAGGGCAAATCCTAGACCTAACCCAGACCTAACATGCGTTAGCCTCTAAAATATTTATCAAGACCTGGTTTAATTGAAAGTTTCAGTGTGGTACCACATTACTACGTGATGCAATCCAGATAAAGCCCAGGATCTAGCCATCAAGTTTGAGAAATATGCGAAAGAATGTGCCTGATGAGAGCAAATCCCAGACCTAACCTAGACCTAACATGAATTATTCTCTAAAATATTGATCGAAACCAGGTTGAATTGACTGTTTCAGTTTGGTCCCACATTACTACGTGATCCAAACCAGAAAAAACCCAGGATCCGTTCAACAAGTATGTGAAGAATGCGAAAGTATGAGTCTGATGAGTGAAAATCCCAGGCCTAACCTAGACCTAACATGCGTTATCCTCAAAAATATTGATCGAAACCTGGTTTAATCGACTGTTTCAGTGTGGTACCACATTACTATGTGATCCAAACCAGAAAATAACCCAGGATCTGTTCAGCGAGTCTGTGAAGTGTGCGAAAGTATGAGTCTGATCAGGTCAAATCCCAGACCAATCCCAGACTTAACTTGCGTTATCCTCTAAAATATTGATCAAAACCAGGTTTAATCGACTGTTTCAGTGTGGTACCACATTACTACGTGATCCAATCCAGAAAAAACCCAGGATCTAGCCATCAAGTATGAGAAATATGCGAAAGAATGAGCTTGATGAGAGCAAATCCCAGACCTAACCTAGACCTTACATGCGTTATCCTCTGTAATATTGAGCGAAACCAGGTTTAATGGACTGTTTCAGTGTGGTACCACACTACTTCGTGATCCAAACCAGAAAAAACCCAGGATCTGTTCAACATGTATGAGAAACATGCGAAAGAATGGGCCTGATGAGAGCAAATCCCAGGCCTAACCTAGACCTAACATGCGTTGTCCTCTAAAATATTGATGGAAACCAGGTTTAATTGACTGTTTCAGTGTTGTACTTCATTACTACGTGATGCAATCCAGAAAAAGCCCAGGATCTAGCCATCAAGTATGAGAAATATGCGAAACAATGAGCCTGATGGGGGCAAATCCCTGACCTAACCTAGACCTAACATGAATTATTCTCTAAAATATTGATCAAAACCAGGTTTAATTGACTGTTCCAGTGTAGTACCACATTACTACGTGATCCAATCCAGAAATAGCCCAGGATCTAGCCATGAAGTATGAGAAATATGCGAAAGTATGAGCCTGATGAGGACAAATCCTGGACCTAACCCAGACCTAACATGCGTTATTCTCCAAAATATTTATCAAGACCAGGTTTAATTGAATGTTTCAGTATGGTACCACACTACTACGTGATCAAAACCAGAAAAAACCCAGGATCCGTTCAACAAGTATGTGAAGAATGCGAAAGTATGAGTCTGATCAGTGAAAATCTCAGGCCTCACCTAGACCTAACTTGCGTTGTCCTCTAAAATATTGATGGAAACCAGGTTTCATTGACTGGTTCAGTGTGGTACTACATTACTACGTGATGCAATCCAGAAAAAGCCCAGGATCTAGCCATCAAGTATGAGAAATATGCGAAAGAATGAGCCTGATGAGAGCAAATCCCAGACCTAACCTAGACCTAACATGCGTTATCCTCTAAAATATTGAGCGAAACCAGGTTTAATGGACTGTTTCAGTGAGGTACCACACTACTTCGTGATCCAAACCAGAGAAAGCCCAGGATCTGTTCAAGAAGTATATGAAAAACGCTAAATTGTGAGCCTGATGAGGGCAAATCTTAGACCTAACCCAGACCTAAGATGCGTTATCCTCTAAAATATTTATCCAGACCAGGTTCCATTGAATGTTTCAGTGTGTTACCACTTTACTACGTGATCCAATCCAGAAATAACCCAGGATCTAGCCATGAAGTATGAGAAATATGCGAAAGTAAGAGCCTGATGAGGGCAAATCCTAGACCTATCCCAGACCTAACTTGCGTTGTCCTCTAAGATATTGATGGAAACCATGTTTAATTGACTGTTTCAGTGTTGTACTTCATTACTATGTGATCCAAACCCGAAAAAACCTAGGATCTGTTCAACATGTATGAGAAATATGCGAAAGAATCAGCCTGATGAGAGCAAATCCCAGACCTATCCTAGACCTAACATGAATTATTCTCTAAAATATTAATCGAAAACAGGTTTAATTGAATGTTTCAGTGTAGTACCACATTACTACGTGATGCAATCCAGAAAAAGCCCAGGATCTAGCCATCAAGATTGAGAAATATGCGAAAGAATGAGCCTGATGAGGCAAATCCCAGACCTAACCTAGACCTAACATGAATTATTCTCTAAAATATTGATCGAGAACAGGTTTACTTGACTGTTTCAGTGTGGTCCCACATTACTACGTGATCCAAACCAGAAAAAGCCCAGGATCTAGCCATCAAGTATGAGAAATATGCGAAAGAATGAGCCTGATGGGAGCAAATCCCTGACCTAACCTAGACCTAACATGAATTATTCTCTAAAATATTGATCAAAACCAGGTTTAATTGACTGTATCAGTGTGGTACCACATTACTACGTGATCAAATCCAGAAATAGCCCAGGATCTAGCCATGAAGTATGAGAAATATGCGAAAGTATGAGCCTGATGAGGGCAAATCCCAGACCTATCCCAGACCTAACTTGCGTTGTCCTCTAAGATATTGATCGAAACCAGGTTTAGTTGACTGTTTCAGTGTTGTACTTCATCACTACGTGATGCAATCCAGAAAAAGCCCAGGATCTAGCCATCAAGTATGAGAAATACGCGAAAGAATGAGCCTGATGAGAGCAAACCCCAGACCTAACCTAGACCTAACATGAATTATTCTCTAAAATATTGATCGAGAACAGGTTTACTTGACTGTTTCAGTGTGGTCCCACATTACTACGTGATCCAAACCAGACAAAACCCAGGATCCGTTCAACAAGTATGTGAAGAATGCGAAAGTATGAGTCTGATGGGTGAAAATCCCAGGCCTAACCTAGACCTAACATGCGTTGTCCTCTAAAATATTGATGGAAACCAGGTTTCATTGACTGCTTCATTGTGGTACTATATTACTACGTGATGCAATCCAGAAAAAGCCCAGGATCTAGCCATCAAGTATGAGAAATATCCGAAAGAATGAGCCTGATGAGAGCAAGTCCCAGACCTATCCTAGACCTAACATGCGTTATCCTCTAAAATATTGAGCGAAACCAGGTTTAATGGACTGTTTCAGTGTGGTACCACACTACTTCGTGATCCAAACCAGAAAAAACCCAGGATCTGTTCAACAAGTATGTGAAAAACGCTAAACTTTGAGCCTGATGAGGGCAAATCTTAGACCTAACCCAGACCTAAGATGCGTTATCCTCTAAAATATTTATCCAGACCAGGTTTATTGGACTGTTTCAGTGTGGTACCACACTACTTCGTGATCCAAACCAGAGAAAGCCCAGGATCTGTTCAAGAAGTATGTGAAAAACGCAAACTGTGAGCCTGATGGGGGCAAATCTTAGACCTAACCCAGACCTAAGATGCGTTATCCTCTAAAATATTTATCCAGACCAGGTTTCATTGAATGTTTCAGTGCGGTACCACTTTACTACCTGATACAATCCAAAAGCAGCCCAGGATCTAGCCATCAAGTATGAGAAATATGCGAAAGAATGAGCCTGATGGGAGCAAATCCCAGACCTAACCTAGACCTAACATGAATTATTCTCTAAAATATTGATCAAAACCAGGTTTAATTGACTGTTTCAGTGTAGTACCACATTACTACGTGATCCAATCCAGAAATAGCCCAGGATCTAGCCATGAAGTATGAGAAATATGCGAAAGTATGAGCCTGATGAGGGCAAATCCTAGACCCAACCCAAACCTAACATGCGTTATCCTGTAAAATATTTATCAAGACCAGGTTTAATTGAATGTTTCAGTGTGGTACCACATTACTACGTGAGCCAAACCAGAAAAAACCCAGGATCCGTTCAACAAGTATGCTAAAACTGCGACAGTATGACCCTGATGAGGGCAAATCCCAGGCCTAACCTAGACCTAACATGCGTTGTCCTCTAAAATAGTGATGGAAACCAGGTTTCATTGACTGTTTCAGTGTGGTACCACTTCACTACGTGATGCAATCCAGAAAAAGCCCAGGATCTAGCCATCAAGTATGAGAAATATGCGAAAGAATGAGCCTGATGAGAGCAAATCCCAGACCTAACCTAGACCTAACATGAATTATTCTCTAAAATATTGATCAAAACCAGGTTTAATTGACTGTTTCAGTGTGGTACCACATTACTACGTGATCCAATCCAGAAATAGCCCAGGATCTAGCCATGAAGTATGAGAAATATGCGAAAGTATGAGCCTGATGAGGGCAAATCCCAGACCTATCCCAGACCTAACTTGCGTTGTCCTCTAAGATATTGATCGAAACCAGGTTTAGTTGACTGTTTCAGTGTTGTACTTCATTACTACGTGATGCAATCCAGAAAAAGCCCAGGATCTAGCCATCAAGTATGAGAAATACGCGAAAGAATGAGCCTGATGAGAGCAAACCCCAGACCTAACCTAGACCTAACATGAATTATTCTCTAAAATATTGATCGAGAACAGGTTTACTTGACTGTTTCAGTGTGGTCCCACATTACTACGTGATCCAAACCAGACAAAACCCAGGATCCGTTCAACAAGTATGTGAAGAATGCGAAAGTATGAGTCTGATGGGTGAAAATCCCAGGCCTAACCTAGACCTAACATGCGTTATCCTCTAAAATATAGATCGAAACCTGGTTTAATCGACTGTTTCAGTGTGGTACCACATTACTATGTGATCCAAACCAGAAAATAACCCAGGATCTGTTCAAGGAGTATGTGAAGTGTGCGAAAGTATGAGTCTGATGAGGTCAAATCCCAGACCTATCCCAGACTTAACTTGCGTTATCCTCTATAATATTGATCGAAACCAGGTTTAATCGACTGTTTCAGTGTGGTACCACATTACTACGTGATCCAAACCAGAAAAAACCCAGGATCTAGCCATCAAGTATGAGAAATATGCGAAAGAATGAGCCTGATGAGAGCAAATCCCAGACCTAACCTAGACCTAACATGAATTATTCTCTAAAATATTGATCGAAACCAGGTTTAGTTGACTGTTTCAGTGTTGTACTTCATTACTACGTGATGCAATCCAGAAAAAGCCCAGGATCTAGCCATCAAGTATGAGAAATATGCGAAAGAATGAGCCTGATGAGAGCAAATCCCTGACCTAACCTAGACCTAACATGAATTATTCTCTAAAATATTGATCAAAACCAGGTTTAATAGACTGTTTCAGTGTGGTACCACATTACTACGTGATCCAATCCAGAAATAGCCCAGGATCTAGCCATGAAGTATGAGAAATATGCGAAAGTAAGAGCATGATGAGGGCAAATCCTAGACCTAACCCAGACCTAACATGCGTTATTCTGTAAAATTTTTATCAAGACCAGGTTTAATTGAATGTTTCATTGTGGTACCTCATGACTACGTGATCAAAACCAGAAAAAAACCCAGGATCCGTTCAACAAGTATGTGAAGAATGCGAAAGTATGAGTCTGATCAGTGAAAATCTCAGGCCTTACCTAGACCTAACTTGCGTTGTCCTCTAAAATATTGATGGAAACCAGGTTTCATTGACAGTTTCAGTGTGGTACTACATTACTACGTGATGCAATCCAGAAAAAGCCCAGGATCTAGCCATCAAGTATGAGAAATATGCGAAAGAATGAGCCTGACGAGAGCAAATCCCAGACCTAACCTAGACCTAACATGCGTTATCCTCTAAAATATTGAGCGAAACCATGTTTAATGGACTGTTTCAGTGTGGTACCACACTACTTCGTGATCCAAACCAGAAAGAACCCAGGATCTGTTCAACAAGTATGTGAAAAACGCTAAACTGTGAGCCTGATGAGGGCAAATCTTAGACCTAACCCAGACCTAAGATGCGTTATCCTCTAAAATATTTATCCAGACCAGGTTTCATTGAATGCTTCAGTGTGGTCCCACATTAGTACGTGATCCAAACCAGAAAAAACCCAGGATCCGTTCAACAAGTATGTGAAGAATGCGAAAGTATGAGTCTAATGAGTGAAAATCCCAGGCCTAACCTAGACCTAACATGCGTTATCCTCTAAAATATTGATCGAAACCAGGTTTACTTGACTGTTTCAGTGTGGTAACACATTACTACGTGAACCAAAACCAGAAAAAACCCAGGATCCGTTCAACAAGTATGTTAAAACTGCGACAGTAAGACCCTGATGAGGGCAAATCCCAGGCCTAACCTAGACCTAACATGCGTTGTCCTCTAGAATATCGATGGAAACCAGGTTTAATTGACTGTTTCAGTGTTGTACTCCATTACTACGTGATGCAATCCAGAAAAAGCCCAGGATCTAGCCATCAAGTATGAGAAATATGCGAAAGAATGAGCCTGATCGGAGCAAATCCCAGACCTAACCTAGACCTAACATGAATTATTCTCTAAAATATTAATCGAAACCAGGTTTATTTGACTGTTTCAGTGTGGTACCACATTACTACGTGATCCAATCCAGAAATAGCCCAGGATCTAGCCATCAAGTATGAGAAATATGCGAAAGAATGAGCCTGATGGGAGCAAATCCCAGACCTAACCTAGACCTAACGTGAATTATTCTCTAAAATATTGATCAAAACCAAGTTTATTTGACTGTTTCAGTGTGGTACCACATTACTACGTGATCTAAACCAGAAAAAACCCAGGATCCGTTCAACAAGTATGTGAAGAATGCGAAAGTATGAGCCTGATGAGGGCAAATCCTAGACCTAACCCAAACCTAACATGCGTTATCCTCTAAAATATTTATCAAGACCAGGTTTAATTGAATGTTTCTGTGTGGTACCACAATACTACGTGATCCAAACCAGAAAAAACCCAGGATCCGTTCAACAAGTATGTGAAGAATGCGAAAGTATGAGTCTGATCAGTGAAAATCTGAGGCCTTACCTAGACCTAACTTGCGTTGTCCTCTAAAATATTGTTGGAAACCAGGTTTCATTGACTGTTTCAGTGTGGTACTACATTACTACGTGATGCAATCCAGAAAAAGCCCAGGATCTAGCCATCCAGTATGAGAAATATGCGAAAGAATGAGCCTGATGAGAGCAAATCCCAGACCTAACCTAGACCTAACATGCGTTATCCTCTAAAATATTGAGCGAAACCAGGTTTAATGGACTGTTTCAGTGTGGTACCACACTACTTCGTGATCCAAACCAGAGAAAGCCCAGGATCTGTTCAAGAAGTATGTGAAAAACGCTAAACTGTGAGCCTGATGAGGGCAAATCTTAGACCTAACCCAGACCTAAGATGCGTTATCCTCTAAAATATTTATCCAGAGCAGGTTTCATTGAATGTTTCAGTGTGGTACCACTTTACTACCTGATACAATCCAGAAACAGCCCAGGATCTAGCCATGAAGTATGAGAAATATGCGAAAGTATAAGCCTGATGAGGGCCAAACCTCAGACCTAACCCAAACCTAACATGCGTCATCCTCTAAAATATTTACCAAGAAAAGGTTTAATTGAATGTTTCAGTGTGGTACCACATTACTACGTGAACCAAACCAGAAAAAACCCAGGATCCGTTCAACAAGTATGTTAAAACTGCGACAGTATGACTCTGATGAGGGCAAATCCCAGGCCTAACCTAGACCTAACATGCGTTGTCCTCTAGAATATTGATGGAAACCAGGTTTAATTGACTGTTTCAGTGTTGTACTTCATTACTACGTGATGCAATTCAGAAAAAGCCCAGGATCTAGCCATCAAGTATGAGAAATATGCGAAAGAATGAGCCTGATGAGAGCAAATCCCAGACCTAACCTAGACTTAACATGAATTATTCTCTAAAATATTGATCGAAACCAGGTTTAATTGACTGCTTCAGTGTTGTACTTCATTACTACGTGATGCAATCCAGAAAAAGCCCAGGATCTAGCCATCAAGTATGAGAAATATGCGAAAGAATGAGCCTGATGAGAGCAAATCCCAGACCTAACCTAGACCTAACATGCGTTATCCTCTAAAATATTGAGCGAAACCAGGTTTAATGGACTGTTTCAGTGTGGTACCACACAACTTCGTGATCCAAACCAGAGAAAGCCCAGGATCTGTTTTAGAAGTATGTGAAAAACGCTAAAATGTGAGCCTGACGAGGGCAAATCTTAGACCTGACCCAGACCTAAGAAGCGTTATCCTCTAAAATATTTATCCAGACCAGGTTTCATTGAATGTTTCAGTGTGGTACCACTTTACTACGTGATCCAATCCAGAAATAGCCCAGGATCTAGCCATGAAGTATGAGAAATATGCGAAAGTATAAGTCTGATGAGTGAAAATCCCAGGCCTAACCTAGACCTAACATGCGTTATCCCCTAAAATATTGATCGAAACCAGGTTTAGTCGACTGTTTCAGTGTGGTCCCACATTACTACATGATCCAAACCAGAAAAAACCCAGTATCTGTTCAACATGTATGAGAAATATGCGAAAGAATGAGCCTGATGAGAGCAAATCCCAGACCTAACCTAGACCTAACATGAATTATTCTCTAAAATATTGATGGAAACCAGGTTTACTTGACTGCTTCAGTGTGGTCCCACAATACTACGTGATCCAAACCAGAAAAAACCCAGGATCCGTTCAACAAGTATGTGAAGAATGCGAAAGTATGAGTCTGATGAGGGAAAATCCCAGGCCTAACCTAGACCTAACATGCGTTATCCTCTAAAATATTGATCGAAACCAGGTTTAATCGACTGTTTCAGTGTGGTACCACATTACTACGTGATCCAAACCAGAAAAAACCCAGGATCTAGCCATCAAGTATGAGAAATATGCGAAAGAATGAGCCTGATGAGAGCAAATCCCAGAGCTAACCTAGACCTTACATGCGTTATCCTCTATAATATTGAGCGAAACCAGGTTTAATGGACTGTTTCAGTGTGGTACCACACTACTTCGTGATCCAAACCAGAAAAAACCCAGGATCTGCTCAACAAGTATGTGAAAAACGCTAAACTGTGAGCCTGATGAGGGCAAATCTTAGACCTAACCCAGACCTAAGATGCGTTATCCTCTAAAATATTTATCCAGACCAGGTTTCATTGAATGCTTCAGTGTGGTCCCACATTACTACGTGATCCAAACCAGAAAAAACCCAGGATCCGTTCAACAAGTATGTGAAGAATGCGAAAGTATGAGTCTGATGAGTGAAAATCCCAGGCCTAACCTAGACCTAACATGCGTTATCCTCTAAAATATTGATCGAAACCAGGTTTACTTGACTGTTTCCGTGTGGTCCCATATTACTAGGTGATCCAAACCAGAAAAAACCCAGGATCTGTTCAACAAGTATGTGAAAAACGCGAAAGTATGAGTCTGATGATGTCAAATCCCAGACCTATCCCAGACTTAACTTGCGTTATCCTATAAAATATTGATCGAAACCAGGTTTAATCGACTGTTTCAGCGTGGTGCCACATTACTACATGATACAATCCAGAAACAGCCCAGGATCTAGCCATGAAGTATGAGAAATATGCGAAAGTATGAGCCTGATGAGGGCAAATCCTAGACCTAACCCAAACCTAACATGCGTTATCCTCTAAAATATTTATCAAGACCAGGTTTAATTGAATGTTTCTGTGTGGTACCACAATACGACGTGATCCAAACCAGAAAAAACCCAGGATCCGTTCAACAAGTATGTGAAGAATGCGAAAGTATGAGTCTGATCAGTGAAAATCTGAGGCCTTACCTAGACCTAACTTGCGTTGTCCTCTAAAATATTGTTGGAAACCAGGTTTCATTGACTGTTTCAGTGTGGTACTACATTACTACGTGATGCAATCCAGAAAAAGCCCAGGATCTAGCCATCCAGTATGAGAAATATGCGAAAGAATGAGCCTGATGAGAGCAAATTCCAGACCTAACCTAGACCTAACATGCGTTATCCTCTAAAATATTGAGCGAAACCAGGTTTAATGGACTGTTTCAGTGTGGTACCACACTACTTCGTGATCCAAACCAGAGAAAGCCCAGGATCTGTTCTAGAAGTATGTGAAAAACGCTAAACTGTGAGCCTGATGAGGGCAAATCTTAGACCTAACCCAGACCTAAGATGCGTTATCCTCTAAAATATTTATCCAGAGCAGGTTTCATTGAATGTTTCAGTGTGGTACCACTTTACTACCTGATACAATCCAGAAACAGCCCAGGATCTAGCCATGAAGTATGAGAAATATGCGAAAGTATAAGCCTGATGAGGGCCAAACCTCAGACCTAACCCAAACCTAACATGCGTTATCCTCTAAAATATTTATCAAGAAAAGGTTTAATTGAATGTTTCAGTGTGGTACCACATTACTACGTGAACCAAACCAGAAAAAACCCAGGATCCGTTCAACAAGTATGTTAAAACTGCGACAGTATGACTCTGATGAGTGAAAATCCCAGGCCTAACCTAGACCTAACATGCGTTATCCCCTAAAATATTGATCGAAACCAGGTTTAGTCGACTGTTTCAGTGTGGTCCCACATTACTACATGATCCAAACCAGAAAAAACCCAGTATCTGTTCAACATGTATGAGAAATATGCGAAAGAATGAGCCTGATGAGAGCAAATCCCAGACCTAACCTAGACCTAACATGAATTATTCTCTAAAATATTGATGGAAACCAGGTTTACTTGACTGCTTCAGTGTGGTCCCACAATACTACGTGATCCAAACCAGAAAAAACCCAGGATCCGTTCAACAAGTATGTGAAGAATGCGAAAGTATGAGTCTGATGAGGGAAAATCCCAGGCCTAACCTAGACCTAACATGCGTTATCCTCTAAAATATTGATCGAAACCAGGTTTAATCGACTGTTTCAGTGTGGTACCACATTACTACGTGATCCAAACCAGAAAAAACCCAGGATCTAGCCATCAAGTATGAGAAATATGCGAAAGAATGAGCCTGATGAGAGCAAATCCCAGAGCTAACCTAGACCTTACATGCGTTATCCTCTATAATATTGAGCGAAACCAGGTTTAATGGACTGTTTCAGTGTGGTACCACACTACTTCGTGATCCAAACCAGAAAAAACCCAGGATCTGCTCAACAAGTATGTGAAAAACGCTAAACTGTGAGCCTGATGAGGGCAAATCTTAGACCTAACCCAGACCTAAGATGCGTTATCCTCTAAAATATTTATCCAGACCAGGTTTCATTGAATGCTTCAGTGTGGTCCCACATTACTACGTGATCCAAACCAGAAAAAACCCAGGATCCGTTCAACAAGTATGTGAAGAATGCGAAAGTATGAGTCTGATGAGTGAAAATCCCAGGCCTAACCTAGACCTAACATGCGTTATCCTCTAAAATATTGATCGAAACCAGGTTTACTTGACTGTTTCCGTGTGGTCCCATATTACTAGGTGATCCAAACCAGAAAAAACCCAGGATCTGTTCAACAAGTATGTGAAAAACGCGAAAGTATGAGTCTGATGATGTCAAATCCCAGACCTATCCCAGACTTAACTTGCGTTATCCTATAAAATATTGATCGAAACCAGGTTTAATCGACTGTTTCAGCGTGGTGCCACATTACTACATGATACAATCCAGAAACAGCCCAGGATCTAGCCATGAAGTATGAGAAATATGCGAAAGTATGAGCCTGATGAGGGCAAATCCTAGACCTAACCCAAACCTAACATGCGTTATCCTCTAAAATATTTATCAAGACCAGGTTTAATTGAATGTTTCTGTGTGGTACCACAATACGACGTGATCCAAACCAGAAAAAACCCAGGATCCGTTCAACAAGTATGTGAAGAATGCGAAAGTATGAGTCTGATCAGTGAAAATCTGAGGCCTTACCTAGACCTAACTTGCGTTGTCCTCTAAAATATTGTTGGAAACCAGGTTTCATTGACTGTTTCAGTGTGGTACTACATTACTACGTGATGCAATCCAGAAAAAGCCCAGGATCTAGCCATCCAGTATGAGAAATATGCGAAAGAATGAGCCTGATGAGAGCAAATTCCAGACCTAACCTAGACCTAACATGCGTTATCCTCTAAAATATTGAGCGAAACCAGGTTTAATGGACTGTTTCAGTGTGGTACCACACTACTTCGTGATCCAAACCAGAGAAAGCCCAGGATCTGTTCTAGAAGTATGTGAAAAACGCTAAACTGTGAGCCTGATGAGGGCAAATCTTAGACCTAACCCAGACCTAAGATGCGTTATCCTCTAAAATATTTATCCAGAGCAGGTTTCATTGAATGTTTCAGTGTGGTACCACTTTACTACCTGATACAATCCAGAAACAGCCCAGGATCTAGCCATGAAGTATGAGAAATATGCGAAAGTATAAGCCTGATGAGGGCCAAACCTCAGACCTAACCCAAACCTAACATGCGTTATCCTCTAAAATATTTATCAAGAAAAGGTTTAATTGAATGTTTCAGTGTGGTACCACATTACTACGTGAACCAAACCAGAAAAAACCCAGGATCCGTTCAACAAGTATGTTAAAACTGCGACAGTATGACTCTGATGAGGGCAAATCCCAGGCCTAACCTAGACCTAACATGCGTTGTCCTCTAGAATATTGATGGAAACCAGGTTTAATTGACTGTTTCAGTGTTGTACTTCATTACTACGTGATGCAATTCAGAAAAAGCCCAGGATCTAGCCATCAAGTATGAGAAATATGCGAAAGAATGAGCCTGATGAGAGCAAATCCCAGACCTAACCTAGACTTAACATGAATTATTCTCTAAAATATTGATCGAAACCAGGTTCAATTGACTGTTTCAGTGTTGTACTTCATTACTACGTGATGCAATCCAGAAAAAGCCCAGGATCTAGCCATCAAGTATGAGAAATATGCGAAAGTAAGAGCCTGATGAGAGCAAATCCTAGACCTAACCCAGAGCTAACATGCGTTATCCTCTAAAATATTTATCAAGATCAGGTTTAATTGATTGTTTCAGTGTGGTCCCACATTACTACGTGATCCAAACCAGAAAAAACCCAGTATGTGTTCAACATGTATGAGAAATATGCGAAAGAATGAGCCTGATGAGAGCAAATCCCAGACCTAACCTAGACCTAACATGAATTATTCTCTAAAATATTGATCGAAACCAGGTTTACATGACTGCTTCAGTGTGGTCCCACAATACTACGTGATCCAAACCAGAAAAAACCCAGGATCCGTTCAACAAGTATGTGAAGAATGCGAAAGTATAAGTCTGATGAGGGAAAATCCCAGGCCTAACCTAGACCTAACATGCGTTATCCTCTAAAATATTGATCGAAACCAGGTTTAGTCGACTGTTTCAGTGTGGTCCCACATTACTACGTGATCCAAACCAGAAAAAACCCAGTATCTGTTCAACATGTATGAGAAATATGCGAAAGAATGTGCCTGATGAGAGCAAATCCCAGACCTAACCTAGACCTAACATGAATTATTCTCTAAAATATTGATGGAAACCAGGTTTACTTGACTGCTTCAGTGTGGTCCCACAATACTACGTGATCCAAACCAGAAAAAACCCAGGATCCGTTCAACAAGTATGTGAAGAATGCGAAAGTATGAGTCTGATGAGGGAAAATCCCAGGCCTAACCTAGACCTAACATGCGTTATCCTCTAAAATATTGATCGAAACCAGGTTTCATTGCATGTTTCAGTGTGGTACCACTTTACTACGTGACGCAATCCAGAAAAAGCCCAGGATCTAGCCATGAAGTATGAGAAATATGCGAAAGTATGAGCCTGATGAGGGCAAATCCTAGACCTAACCCAGACCTAACATGCGTTAGCCTCTAAAATATTTATCAAGACCTGGTTTAATTGAAAGTTTCAGTGTGGTACCACATTACTACGTGATGCAATCCAGATAAAGCCCAGGATCTAGCCATCAAGTTTGAGAAATATGCGAAAGAATGTGCCTGATGAGAGCAAATCCCAGACCTAACCTAGACCTAACATGAATTATTCTCTAAAATATTGATCGAAACCAGGTTGAATTGACTGTTTCAGTTTGGTCCCACATTACTACGTGATCCAAACCAGAAAAAACCCAGGATCCGTTCAACAAGTATGTGAAGAATGCGAAAGTATGAGTCTGATGAGTGAAAATCCCAGGCCTAACCTAGACCTAACATGCGTTATCCTCAAAAATATTGATCGAAACCTGGTTTAATCGACTGTTTCAGTGTGGTACCACATTACTATGTGATCCAAACCAGAAAATAACCCAGGATCTGTTCAGCGAGTATGTGAAGTGTGCGAAAGTATGAGTCTGATCAGGTCAAATCCCAGACCAATCCCAGACTTAACTTGCGTTATCCTCTAAAATATTGATCAAAACCAGGTTTAATCGACTGTTTCAGTGTGGTACCACATTACTACGTGATCCAATCCAGAAAAAACCCAGGATCTAGCCATCAAGTATGAGAAAAATGCGAAAGAATGAGCCTGATGAGAGCAAATCCCAGACCTAACCTAGACCTTACATGCGTTATCCTCTGTAATATTGAGCGAAACCAGGTTTAATGGACTGTTTCAGTGTGGTACCACACTACTTCGTGATCCAAACCAGAAAAAACCCAGGATCTGTTCAACATGTATGAGAAACATGCGAAAGAATGGGCCTGATGAGAGCAAATCCCAGGCCTAACCTAGACCTAACATGCGTTGTCCTCTAAAATATTGATGGAAACCAGGTTTAATTGACTGTTTCAGTGTTGTACTTCATTACTACGTGATGCAATCCAGAAAAAGCCCAGGATCTAGCCATCAAGTATGAGAAATATGCGAAAGAATGAGCCTGATGGGAGCAAATCCCTGACCTAACCTAGACCTAACATGAATTATTCTCTAAAATATTGATCAAAACCAGGTTTAATTGACTGTTCCAGTGTAGTACCACATTACTACGTGATCCAATCCAGAAATAGCCCAGGATCTAGCCATGAAGTATGAGAAATATGCGAAAGTATGAGCCTGATGAGGACAAATCCTGGACCTAACCCAGACCTAACATGCGTTATTCTCTAAAATATTTATCAAGACCAGGTTTAATTGAATGTTTCAGTATGGTACCACACTACTACGTGATCAAAACCAGAAAAAACCCAGGATCCGTTCAACAAGTATGTGAAGAATGCGAAAGTATGAGTCTGATCAGTGAAAATCTCAGGCCTCACCTAGACCTAACTTGCGTTGTCCTCTAAAATATTGATGGAAACCAGGTTTCATTGACTGGTTCAGTGTGGTACTACATTACTACGTGATGCAATCCAGAAAAAGCCCAGGATCTAGCCATCAAGTATGAGAAATATGCGAAAGAATGAGCCTGATGAGAGCAAATCCCAGACCTAACCTAGACCTAACATGCGTTATCCTCTAAAATATTGAGCGAAACCAGGTTTAATGGACTGTTTCAATGAGGTACCACACTACTTCGTGATCCAAACCAGAGAAAGCCCAGGATCTGTTCAAGAAGTATGTGAAAAACGCTAAATTGTGAGCCTGATGAGGGCAAATCTTAGACCTAACCCAGACATAAGATGCGTTATCCTCTAAAATATTTATCCAGACCAGGTTCCATTGAATGTTTCAGTGTGTTACCACTTTACTACGTGATCCAATCCAGAAATAACCCAGGATCTAGCCATGAAGTATGAGAAATATGCGAAAGTAAGAGCCTGATGAGGGCAAATCCTAGACCTATCCCAGACCTAACTTGCGTTGTCCTCTAAGATATTGATGGAAACCATGTTTAATTGACTGTTTCAGTGTTGTACTTCATTACTATGTGATCCAAACCCGAAAAAACCTAGGATCTGTTCAACATGTATGAGAAATATGCGAAAGAATCAGCCTGATGAGAGCAAATCCCAGACCTATCCTAGACCTAACATGAATTATTCTCTAAAATATTAATCGAAAACAGGTTTAATTGAATGTTTCAGTGTAGTACCACATTACTACGTGATGCAATCCAGAAAAAGCCCAGGATCTAGCCATCAAGATTGAGAAATATGCGAAAGAATGAGCCTGATGAGGGCAAATCCCAGACCTAACCTTGACCTAACATGAATTATTCTCTAAAATATTGATCGAAACCAGGTTTAATCGACTGTTTCAGTGTGGTACCACATGACTACGTGATCCAAACCAGAAAAAAACCAGGATCCGTTCAACAAGTATGTGAAGAATGCGATAGTATGTGTCTGATGAGTGAAAATCCCAGACCTAACCTAGACCTAACATGCGTTATCCTCTAAAATATTGATCCAAACCAGGTTTAATGGACTGTTTCAGCGTGGTACCACACTACTACGTGATCCAAACCAGAAAAAACCCAGGATCTGTTCAACAAGTGTGTGAAAAACGCGAAAGTATGAGCCTGATGAGGGCAAATCCCAGACATATCCCAGAGCTAACTTGCGTTATCCTCTAAAATATTGATCGAAACCAGGTTTAATTGACAGTTTCAGTGTGGTACCACATTACTACGTGATCCAATCCAGAAATCGCCCAGGATCTAGCCATGAAGTATGAGAAATATGCGAAAGTATGAGCCTGACGAGGGCAAATCCCAGGCCTAAACTAGACTTAACATGAATTACTCTCTAAAATATTGATCGAATCAGGTTCAATTGACTGTTTCAGTGTGGTCCCACACTACTTCGTGGTCCAAACCAGAAAAAACCCAGGATCTGTTCAACAAGTATGTGAAAAACGCTAAACTGTGAGCCTGATGAGGGCAAATCTTAGACCTAACCCAGACCTAAGATGCGTTATCCTCTAAAATATTTATCCAGACCAGGTTTCATTGAATGTTTCAGTGTGGTACCACCTTACTACGTGATCCAATCCAGAAATAGCCCAGGATCTAGCCATGAAGTATGAGAAATATGCGAAAGTAAGAGCCTGATGAGGGCAAATCCTAGACCTATCCCAGACCTAACTTGCGTTGTCCTCTAAGATATTGATGGAAACCAGGTTTAATTGACTGTTTCAGTGTTGTACTTCATTACTACGTGATCCAAACCCGAAAAAATCCAGGATCTGTTCAACATGTATGGGAAATATGCGAAAGAATGAGCCTGATGAGAGCAAATCCCCGACCTATCCTAGACCTAACATGAATTATTCTCTAAAATATTAATCGAAAACAGGTTTAATTGAATGTTTCAGTGTGGTACCACATTACTACGTGATGCAATCCAGAAAAAGCCCAGGATCTAGCCATCAAGATTGAGAAATATGCGAAAGAATGAGCCTGATGAGGGCAAATCCCAGCCCTAACCTTGACCTAACATGAATTATTCTCTAAAATATTGATCGAAACCAGGTTTAATCGACTGTTTCAGTGTGGTACCACATGACTACGTGATCCAAACCAGAAAAAACCCAGGATCCGTTCAACAAGTATGTGAAGAATGCGAAAGTATGAGTCTGATGAGTGAAAATCCCAGACATATCCTAGAGCTAACTTGCGTTATCCTCTAAAATATTGATCGAAACCAGGTTTAATCGACTGTTTCAGTGTGGTACCACATTACTACGTGATCCAAACCAGAAAAAACCCAGGATCTAGCCATCAAGTATGTGAAGAATGCGAAAGTATGAGTCTGATGAGTGATAATCCCAGGCCTAACCTAGACCTAACATGGGTTATCCTCTAAAATATTGATCCAAACCAGGTTTAATGGACTGTTTCAGCGTGGTACCACACTACTACGTGATCCAAACCAGAAAAAACCCAGGATCTGTTCAACAAGTATGTGAAAAACGCGAAAGTATGAGCCTGATGAGGGCAAATCCCAGACATATCCCAGACCTAACTTGCGTTGTCCTCTAAGGTATTGATGGAAACCAGGGTTAATTGACTGTTTCAGTGTTGTACTTCGTTACTACGTGATGCAATCCAGAAAAAGCCCAGGATCTAGCCATCAAGTATGAGAAATATGCGAAAGAATGAGCCTGATGAGAGCAAATCCCAGACCTGACCTAGTCCTAACATGAATTATTCTCTAAAATATTGATCGAAAGCAGGTTTAATTGACTGTTTCAGTGTGGTCCCACATTACTACGTGATCCAAACCAGAAAAAACCCAGGATCCGTTCAACGAGTATGTGAAGTGTGCGAAAGTATGAGTCTGATGAGTGAAAATCCCAGACCTAACCTAGACCTAACTTGCGTTATCCTCTAAAATATTGATCCAAACCAGGTATAATGGACTGTTTCAGTGTGGTACCACACTACTACGTGATCCAAACCAGAAAAAACCCAGGATCTGTTCAACGGGTATGTGAAGTGTGCGAAAGTATGAGCCTGATGAGGGCAAATCCCAGACATATCCCAGACCTAACTTGCGTTGTCCTCTAAGGTATTGATGGAAACCAGGTTTAATCGACTGTTTCAGTGTGGTACTACATTACTACGTGATGCAATCCAGGAAAAGCCCAGGATCTAGCCATCAAGTATGAGAAATATGCGAAAGAATGTGCCTGATGAGAGCAAATCCCAGACCTAACCTAGACCTAACATGAATTATTCTCTAAAATATTGATGGAAACCAGGTTTACTTGACTGCTTCAGTGTGGTCCCACAATACTACGTGATCCAAACCAGAAAAAACCCAGGATCCGTTCAACAAGTATGTGAAGAATGCGAAAGTATGAGTCTGATGAGGGAAAATCCCAGGCCTAACCTAGACCTAACATGCGTTATCCTCTAAAATATTGATCGAAACCAGGTTTCATTGCATGTTTCAGTGTGGTACCACTTTACTACGTGACGCAATCCAGAAAAAGCCCAGGATCTAGCCATGAAGTATGAGAAATATGCGAAAGTATGAGCCTGATGAGGGCAAATCCTAGACCTAACCCAGACCTAACATGCGTTAGCCTCTAAAATATTTATCAAGACCTGGTTTAATTGAAAGTTTCAGTGTGGTACCACATTACTACGTGATGCAATCCAGATAAAGCCCAGGATCTAGCCATCAAGTTTGAGAAATATGCGAAAGAATGTGCCTGATGAGAGCAAATCCCAGACCTAACCTAGACCTAACATGAATTATTCTCTAAAATATTGATCGAAACCAGGTTGAATTGACTGTTTCAGTTTGGTCCCACATTACTACGTGATCCAAACCAGAAAAAACCCAGGATCCGTTCAACAAGTATGTGAAGAATGCGAAAGTATGAGTCTGATGAGTGAAAATCCCAGGCCTAACCTAGACCTAACATGCGTTATCCTCAAAAATATTGATCGAAACCTGGTTTAATCGACTGTTTCAGTGTGGTACCACATTACTATGTGATCCAAACCAGAAAATAACCCAGGATCTGTTCAGCGAGTATGTGAAGTGTGCGAAAGTATGAGTCTGATCAGGTCAAATCCCAGACCAATCCCAGACTTAACTTGCGTTATCCTCTAAAATATTGATCAAAACCAGGTTTAATCGACTGTTTCAGTGTGGTACCACATTACTACGTGATCCAATCCAGAAAAAACCCAGGATCTAGCCATCAAGTATGAGAAAAATGCGAAAGAATGAGCCTGATGAGAGCAAATCCCAGACCTAACCTAGACCTTACATGCGTTATCCTCTGTAATATTGAGCGAAACCAGGTTTAATGGACTGTTTCAGTGTGGTACCACACTACTTCGTGATCCAAACCAGAAAAAACCCAGGATCTGTTCAACATGTATGAGAAACATGCGAAAGAATGGGCCTGATGAGAGCAAATCCCAGGCCTAACCTAGACCTAACATGCGTTGTCCTCTAAAATATTGATGGAAACCAGGTTTAATTGACTGTTTCAGTGTTGTACTTCATTACTACGTGATGCAATCCAGAAAAAGCCCAGGATCTAGCCATCAAGTATGAGAAATATGCGAAAGAATGAGCCTGATGGGAGCAAATCCCTGACCTAACCTAGACCTAACATGAATTATTCTCTAAAATATTGATCAAAACCAGGTTTAATTGACTGTTCCAGTGTAGTACCACATTACTACGTGATCCAATCCAGAAATAGCCCAGGATCTAGCCATGAAGTATGAGAAATATGCGAAAGTATGAGCCTGATGAGGACAAATCCTGGACCTAACCCAGACCTAACATGCGTTATTCTCTAAAATATTTATCAAGACCAGGTTTAATTGAATGTTTCAGTATGGTACCACACTACTACGTGATCAAAACCAGAAAAAACCCAGGATCCGTTCAACAAGTATGTGAAGAATGCGAAAGTATGAGTCTGATCAGTGAAAATCTCAGGCCTCACCTAGACCTAACTTGCGTTGTCCTCTAAAATATTGATGGAAACCAGGTTTCATTGACTGGTTCAGTGTGGTACTACATTACTACGTGATGCAATCCAGAAAAAGCCCAGGATCTAGCCATCAAGTATGAGAAATATGCGAAAGAATGAGCCTGATGAGAGCAAATCCCAGACCTAACCTAGACCTAACATGCGTTATCCTCTAAAATATTGAGCGAAACCAGGTTTAATGGACTGTTTCAATGAGGTACCACACTACTTCGTGATCCAAACCAGAGAAAGCCCAGGATCTGTTCAAGAAGTATGTGAAAAACGCTAAATTGTGAGCCTGATGAGGGCAAATCTTAGACCTAACCCAGACATAAGATGCGTTATCCTCTAAAATATTTATCCAGACCAGGTTCCATTGAATGTTTCAGTGTGTTACCACTTTACTACGTGATCCAATCCAGAAATAACCCAGGATCTAGCCATGAAGTATGAGAAATATGCGAAAGTAAGAGCCTGATGAGGGCAAATCCTAGACCTATCCCAGACCTAACTTGCGTTGTCCTCTAAGATATTGATGGAAACCATGTTTAATTGACTGTTTCAGTGTTGTACTTCATTACTATGTGATCCAAACCCGAAAAAACCTAGGATCTGTTCAACATGTATGAGAAATATGCGAAAGAATCAGCCTGATGAGAGCAAATCCCAGACCTATCCTAGACCTAACATGAATTATTCTCTAAAATATTAATCGAAAACAGGTTTAATTGAATGTTTCAGTGTAGTACCACATTACTACGTGATGCAATCCAGAAAAAGCCCAGGATCTAGCCATCAAGATTGAGAAATATGCGAAAGAATGAGCCTGATGAGGGCAAATCCCAGACCTAACCTTGACCTAACATGAATTATTCTCTAAAATATTGATCGAAACCAGGTTTAATCGACTGTTTCAGTGTGGTACCACATGACTACGTGATCCAAACCAGAAAAAAACCAGGATCCGTTCAACAAGTATGTGAAGAATGCGATAGTATGTGTCTGATGAGTGAAAATCCCAGACCTAACCTAGACCTAACATGCGTTATCCTCTAAAATATTGATCCAAACCAGGTTTAATGGACTGTTTCAGCGTGGTACCACACTACTACGTGATCCAAACCAGAAAAAACCCAGGATCTGTTCAACAAGTGTGTGAAAAACGCGAAAGTATGAGCCTGATGAGGGCAAATCCCAGACATATCCCAGAGCTAACTTGCGTTATCCTCTAAAATATTGATCGAAACCAGGTTTAATTGACAGTTTCAGTGTGGTACCACATTACTACGTGATCCAATCCAGAAATCGCCCAGGATCTAGCCATGAAGTATGAGAAATATGCGAAAGTATGAGCCTGACGAGGGCAAATCCCAGGCCTAAACTAGACCTAACATGAATTACTCTCTAAAATATTGATCGAATCAGGTTCAATTGACTGTTTCAGTGTGGTCCCACACTACTTCGTGGTCCAAACCAGAAAAAACCCAGGATCTGTTCAACAAGTATGTGAAAAACGCTAAACTGTGAGCCTGATGAGGGCAAATCTTAGACCTAACCCAGACCTAAGATGCGTTATCCTCTAAAATATTTATCCAGACCAGGTTTCATTGAATGTTTCAGTGTGGTACCACCTTACTACGTGATCCAATCCAGAAATAGCCCAGGATCTAGCCATGAAGTATGAGAAATATGCGAAAGTAAGAGCCTGATGAGGGCAAATCCTAGACCTATCCCAGACCTAACTTGCGTTGTCCTCTAAGATATTGATGGAAACCAGGTTTAATTGACTGTTTCAGTGTTGTACTTCATTACTACGTGATCCAAACCCGAAAAAATCCAGGATCTGTTCAACATGTATGGGAAATATGCGAAAGAATGAGCCTGATGAGAGCAAATCCCCGACCTATCCTAGACCTAACATGAATTATTCTCTAAAATATTAATCGAAAACAGGTTTAATTGAATGTTTCAGTGTGGTACCACATTACTACGTGATGCAATCCAGAAAAAGCCCAGGATCTAGCCATCAAGATTGAGAAATATGCGAAAGAATGAGCCTGATGAGGGCAAATCCCAGCCCTAACCTTGACCTAACATGAATTATTCTCTAAAATATTGATCGAAACCAGGTTTAATCGACTGTTTCAGTGTGGTACCACATGACTACGTGATCCAAACCAGAAAAAACCCAGGATCCGTTCAACAAGTATGTGAAGAATGCGAAAGTATGAGTCTGATGAGTGAAAATCCCAGACATATCCTAGAGCTAACTTGCGTTATCCTCTAAAATATTGATCGAAACCAGGTTTAATCGACTGTTTCAGTGTGGTACCACATTACTACGTGATCCAAACCAGAAAAAACCCAGGATCTAGCCATCAAGTATGTGAAGAATGCGAAAGTATGAGTCTGATGAGTGATAATCCCAGGCCTAACCTAGACCTAACATGGGTTATCCTCTAAAATATTGATCCAAACCAGGTTTAATGGACTGTTTCAGCGTGGTACCACACTACTACGTGATCCAAACCAGAAAAAACCCAGGATCTGTTCAACAAGTATGTGAAAAACGCGAAAGTATGAGCCTGATGAGGGCAAATCCCAGACATATCCCAGACCTAACTTGCGTTGTCCTCTAAGGTATTGATGGAAACCAGGGTTAATTGACTGTTTCAGTGTTGTACTTCGTTACTACGTGATGCAATCCAGAAAAAGCCCAGGATCTAGCCATCAAGTATGAGAAATATGCGAAAGAATGAGCCTGATGAGAGCAAATCCCAGACCTGACCTAGTCCTAACATGAATTATTCTCTAAAATATTGATCGAAAGCAGGTTTAATTGACTGTTTCAGTGTGGTCCCACATTACTACGTGATCCAAACCAGAAAAAACCCAGGATCCGTTCAACGAGTATGTGAAGTGTGCGAAAGTATGAGTCTGATGAGTGAAAATCCCAGACCTAACCTAGACCTAACTTGCGTTATCCTCTAAAATATTGATCCAAACCAGGTATAATGGACTGTTTCAGTGTGGTACCACACTACTACGTGATCCAAACCAGAAAAAACCCAGGATCTGTTCAACGGGTATGTGAAGTGTGCGAAAGTATGAGTCTGATGAGGTCAAATCCCAGACCAATCCCAGACTTAACTTGCGTTATCCTCTAAAATATTGATCGACACCAGGTTTCATTGACTGTTTCAGTGTGGTACTACATTACTACGTGATGCAATCCAGGAAAAGCCCAGGATCTAGCCATCAAGTATGAGAAATATGCGAAAGAATGAGCCTGATGAGAGAAAATCCCAGACCTAACCTAGACCTAACATGCGTTATCCTCTAAAATATTGAGCGAAACCAGTTTTAATTGACTGTTTCAGCGTGGTACCACATTACTACGTGATACAATCCAGAAACAGCCCAGGATCTAGCCATGAAGTATGAGAAATATGCGAAAGAATGAGCCTGATGAGAGCAAATCCCAGACCTAACCTTGACCTAACATGAATTATTCTCTAAAATATTGATCGAAACCAGGTTTAATTGACCGTTTCAGTGTGGTATCACATTACTACGTGATCCAAACCAGAAAAAACCCAGGATCCGTTAAACAAGTATGTGAAAAACGCTAAACTGTGAGCCTGATGAGGGCAAATCTTAGACCTAACCCAGACCTAAGATGCGTTAACCTCTAAAATATTTATCCAGACCAGGTTTCATTGAATGTTTCAGTGTGGTACCACTTTACTACGTGATCCTATCCAGATATAGCCCAGGATCTAGCCATGAAGTATGAGAAATATGCGAAAGTAAGAGCCTGATGAGGGCAATTCCTAGAACTATCCCAGACCTAACTTGCGTTATCCTCTAAGATATTGATGGAAACCAGGTTTAATTGACTGTTTCAGTGTTGTACTTCATTACTACGTGATCCAAACCCGAAAAAACCCAGGATCTGTTCAACATGTATGGGAAATATGCGAAAGAATGAGCCTGATGAGAGCAAATCCCCGACCTATCCTAGACCTAACATGAATTATTCTCTAAAATATTTATCAAGACCAGGTTTAATGGACTGTTTCAGTGTGGTACCACATTACTACGTGATCCAAACCAGAAAAAACCCAGGATCCGTTCAACAAGTTTGTGACGAATGCAAAAGTATGAGTCTGATGAGTGAAAATCCCAGGCCTAACCTAGACCTAACATGCGCTGTCCTCTAAAATAGTGATGGAAACCAGGTTTCATTGACTGTTTCAGTGTGGTACTACAATACTACGTGATCCAAACCAGAAAAAACTCAGGATCAGTCAACAAGTATGTGAAGAATGCGAAAGTATGAGTCTGATGAGTGAAAATCCCAGGCCTAACCTAGACCTAACATGCGCTGTCCTCTAAAATAGTGATGGAAACCAGGTTTCATTGACTGTTTCAGTGTGGTACCACATTACTACGTGATCCAAACCAGAAAAAACTCAGGGTCAGTTCAACAAGTATGTGAAGAATGTGAAAGTATGAGCCTGATGAGGGCAAATCCTAGACCTAACCCAGACCTAACATGCGTTATCCTCTAAAATATTTATCAAGACCAGGTTTCATTGAATGTTTCAGTGTGGTACCACTTTACTACGTGATCCAATCCAGAAATAGCCCAGGATCTAGCCATGAAGTATGAGAAATATGCGAAAGTAAGAGCCTGATGAGAGCAAATCCCAGACCTAACCCAGAGCTAACATGCGTTATCCTCTAAAATATTTATCAAGATCAGGTTTAATTGATTGTTTCAGTGTGGTCCCACATTACTACGTGATCCAAACCAGAAAAAACCCAGTATGTGTTTAACATGTATGAGAAATATGCGAAAGAATGAGCCTGATGAGAGCAAATCCCAGACCTAACCTAGACCTAACATGAATTATTCTCTAAAATATTGATCGAAACCAGGTTTACATGACTACTTCAGTGTGGTCCCACAATACTACGTGATCCAAACCAGAAAAAACCCAGGATCCGTTCAACAAGTATGTGAAGAATGCGAAAGTATAAGTCTGATGAGGGAAAATCCCAGGCCTAACCTAGACCTAACATGCGTTATCCTCTAAAATATTGATCGAAACCAGGTTTAGTCGACTGTTTCAGTGTGGTCCCACATTACTACGTGATCCAAACCAGAAAAAACCCAGTATCTGTTCAACATGTATGAGAAATATGCGAAAGAATGAGCCTGATGAGAGCAAATCCCAGACCTAACCTAGACCTAACATGAATTATTCTCTAAAATATTGATGGAAACCAGGTTTACTTGACTGCTTCAGTGTGGTCCCACAATACTACGTGATCCAAACCAGAAAAAACCCAGGATCCGTTCAACAAGTATGTGAAGAATGCGAAAGTATGAGTCTGATGAGGGAAAATCCCAGGCCTAACCTAGACCTAACATGCGTTATCCTCTAAAATATTGATCGAAACCAGGTTTAGTCTACTGTTTCAGTGTGGTCCCACATTACTACGTGATCCAAACCAGAAAAAACCCAGGATCCGTTCAACAAGTATGTGAAGAATGCGAAGGTATGAGTCTGATGAGGTCAAATCCCAGACCTATCCCAGACTTAAATTGCGTTATCCTCTAAAATATTGATCGAAACCAGGTTTAATCGACTGTTTCAGCGTGGTACCACATTACTACGTGATACAGTCCAGAAGCAGCCCAGGATCTAGCCATGAAGTATGAGAAATGTGCGAAAGTATGAGCCTGATGAGGGCAAATCCTAGACCTAACCCAAACCTAACATGCGTTATCCTCTAAAATATTTATCAAGACCAGGTTTAATTGAATGTTTCAGTGTGGTACCACATTACTACGTGAACCAAACCAGAAAAAACCCAGTATCCGTTCAACAAGTATGTTAAAACTGCGACAGTATGAGCCTGATGAGGGCAAATCCCAGGCCTAACCTAGACCTAACATGCGTTGTCCTCTAAAATATTGAGCGAAACCAGGTTTAATGGACTGTTTCAGTGTGGTACCACACTACTTCGTGATCCAAACCAGAAAAAACACAGGATCTGTTCAACATGTATGAGAAATATGCGAAAGAATGGGCCTGATGAGAGCAAATCCCAGGCCTAACCTAGACCTAACATGCGTTGTCCTCTAAAATATTGATGGAAACCAGGTTTAATTGACTGTTTCAGTGTTGTACTTCATTACTACGTGATGCAATCCAGAAAAAGCCCAGGATCTAGCCATCAAGTATGAGAAATATGCGAAAGAATGAGCCTGATGGGAGCAAATCCCTGACCTAACCTAGACCTAACATGAATTATTCTCTAAAATATTGATCAAAACCAGGTTTAATTGACTGTTCCAGTGTAGTACCACATTACTACGTGATCCAATCCTGAAATAGCCCAGGATCTAGCCATCAAGTATGAGAAATATGCGAAAGAATGAGCCTGATGAGAGCAAATCCTAGACCTAACCTAGACCTAACATGCGTTATCCTCTAAAATATTGAGCGAAACCAGGTTTAATGGACTGTTTCAGTGATGTACCACACTACTTCGTGAGCCAAACCAGTGAAAGCCCAGGATCTGTTCAAGAAGTATGTGAAAAACGCTAAATTGTGAGCCTGATGAGGGCAAATCGTAGACCTAACCCAGACCTAAGATGCGTTATCCTCTAAAATATTTATCCAGACCTGGTTCCATTGAATGTTTCAGTGTGTTACCACTTTACTACGTGATCCAATCCAGAAATAACCCAGGATCTAGCCATGAAGTATGAGAAATATGCGAAAGTAAGAGCCTGATGAGGGCAAATCCTAGACCTATCCCAGACCTAACTTGCGTTGTCCTCTAAGATATTGATGGAAACCAGGTTTAATTGACTGTTTCAGTGTTGTACTTCATTACTACGTGATCCAAACCCGAAAAAATCCAGGATCTGTTCAACATGTATGGGAAATATGCGAAAGAATGAGCCTGATGAGAGCAAATCCCCGACCTATCCTAGACCTAACATGAATTATTCTCTAAAATATTAATCGAAAACAGGTTTAATTGAATGTTTCAGTGTGGTACCACATTACTACGTGATGCAATCCAGAAAAAGCCCAGGATCTAGCCATCAAGATTGAGAAATATGCGAAAGAATGAGCCTGATGAGGGCAAATCCCAGCCCTAACCTTGACCTAACATGAATTATTCTCTAAAATATTGATCGAAACCAGGTTTAATCGACTGTTTCAGTGTGGTACCACATGACTACGTGATCCAAACCAGAAAAAACCCAGGATCCGTTCAACAAGTATGTGAAGAATGCGAAAGTATGAGTCTGATGAGTGAAAATCCCAGACATATCCTAGAGCTAACTTGCGTTATCCTCTAAAATATTGATCGAAACCAGGTTTAATCGACTGTTTCAGTGTGGTACCACATTACTACGTGATCCAAACCAGAAAAAACCCAGGATCTAGCCATCAAGTATGTGAAGAATGCGAAAGTATGAGTCTGATGAGTGATAATCCCAGGCCTAACCTAGACCTAACATGGGTTATCCTCTAAAATATTGATCCAAACCAGGTTTAATGGACTGTTTCAGCGTGGTACCACACTACTACGTGATCCAAACCAGAAAAAACCCAGGATCTGTTCAACAAGTATGTGAAAAACGCGAAAGTATGAGCCTGATGAGGGCAAATCCCAGACATATCCCAGACCTAACTTGCGTTGTCCTCTAAGGTATTGATGGAAACCAGGGTTAATTGACTGTTTCAGTGTTGTACTTCGTTACTACGTGATGCAATCCAGAAAAAGCCCAGGATCTAGCCATCAAGTATGAGAAATATGCGAAAGAATGAGCCTGATGAGAGCAAATCCCAGACCTGACCTAGTCCTAACATGAATTATTCTCTAAAATATTGATCGAAAGCAGGTTTAATTGACTGTTTCAGTGTGGTCCCACATTACTACGTGATCCAAACCAGAAAAAACCCAGGATCCGTTCAACGAGTATGTGAAGTGTGCGAAAGTATGAGTCTGATGAGTGAAAATCCCAGACCTAACCTAGACCTAACTTGCGTTATCCTCTAAAATATTGATCCAAACCAGGTATAATGGACTGTTACAGTGTGGTACCACACTACTACGTGATCCAAACCAGAAAAAACCCAGGATCTGTTCAACGGGTATGTGAAGTGTGCGAAAGTATGAGTCTGATGAGGTCAAATCCCAGACCAATCCCAGACTTAACTTGCGTTATCCTCTAAAATATTGATCGACACCAGGTTTCATTGACTGTTTCAGTGTGGTACTACATTACTACGTGATGCAATCCAGGAAAAGCCCAGGATCTAGCCATCAAGTATGAGAAATATGCGAAAGAATGAGCCTGATGAGAGAAAATCCCAGACCTAACCTAGACCTAACATGCGTTATCCTCTAAAATATTGAGCGAAACCAGTTTTAATTGACTGTTTCAGCGTGGTACCACATTACTACGTGATACAATCCAGAAACAGCCCAGGATCTAGCCATGAAGTATGAGAAATATGCGAAAGAATGAGCCTGATGAGAGCAAATCCCAGACCTAACCTTGACCTAACATGAATTATTCTCTAAAATATTGATCGAAACCAGGTTTAATTGACCGTTTCAGTGTGGTATCACATTACTACGTGATCCAAACCAGAAAAAACCCAGGATCCGTTCAACAAGTATGTGAAAAACGCTAAACTGTGAGCCTGATGAGGGCAAATCTTAGACCTAACCCAGACCTAAGATGCGTTAACCTCTAAAATATTTATCCAGACCAGGTTTCATTGAATGTTTCAGTGTGGTACCACTTTACTACGTGATCCTATCCAGATATAGCCCAGGATCTAGCCATGAAGTATGAGAAATATGCGAAAGTAAGAGCCTGATGAGGGCAATTCCTAGAACTATCCCAGACCTAACTTGCGTTATCCTCTAAGATATTGATGGAAACCAGGTTTAATTGACTGTTTCAGTGTTGTACTTCATTACTACGTGATCCAAACCCGAAAAAACCCAGGATCTGTTCAACATGTATGGGAAATATGCGAAAGAATGAGCCTGATGAGAGCAAATCCCCGACCTATCCTAGACCTAACATGAATTATTCTCTAAAATATTTATCAAGACCAGGTTTAATGGACTGTTTCAGTGTGGTACCACATTACTACGTGATCCAAACCAGAAAAAACCCAGGATCCGTTCAACAAGTTTGTGACGAATGCAAAAGTATGAGTCTGATGAGTGAAAATCCCAGGCCTAACCTAGACCTAACATGCGCTGTCCTCTAAAATAGTGATGGAAACCAGGTTTCATTGACTGTTTCAGTGTGGTACTACAATACTACGTGATCCAAACCAGAAAAAACTCAGGATCAGTCAACAAGTATGTGAAGAATGCGAAAGTATGAGTCTGATGAGTGAAAATCCCAGGCCTAACCTAGACCTAACATGCGCTGTCCTCTAAAATAGTGATGGAAACCAGGTTTCATTGACTGTTTCAGTGTGGTACCACATTACTACGTGATCCAAACCAGAAAAAACTCAGGGTCAGTTCAACAAGTATGTGAAGAATGTGAAAGTATGAGCCTGATGAGGGCAAATCCTAGACCTAACCCAGACCTAACATGCGTTATCCTCTAAAATATTTATCAAGACCAGGTTTCATTGAATGTTTCAGTGTGGTACCACTTTACTACGTGATCCAATCCAGAAATAGCCCAGGATCTAGCCATGAAGTATGAGAAATATGCGAAAGTAAGAGCCTGATGAGAGCAAATCCCAGACCTAACCCAGAGCTAACATGCGTTATCCTCTAAAATATTTATCAAGATCAGGTTTAATTGACTGTTTCAGTGTCGTCCCACATTACTACGTGATCCAAACCAGAAAAAACCCAGTATGTGTTTAACATGTATGAGAAATATGCGAAAGAATGAGCCTGATGAGAGCAAATCCCAGACCTAACCTAGACCTAACATGAATTATTCTCTAAAATATTGATCGAAACCAGGTTTACATGACTACTTCAGTGTGGTCCCACAATACTACGTGATCCAAACCAGAAAAAACCCAGGATCCGTTCAACAAGTATGTGAAGAATGCGAAAGTATAAGTCTGATGAGGGAAAATCCCAGGCCTAACCTAGACCTAACATGCGTTATCCTCTAAAATATTGATCGAAACCAGGTTTAGTCGACTGTTTCAGTGTGGTCCCACATTACTACGTGATCCAAACCAGAAAAAACCCAGTATCTGTTCAACATGTATGAGAAATATGCGAAAGAATGAGCCTGATGAGAGCAAATCCCAGACCTAACCTAGACCTAACATGAATTATTCTCTAAAATATTGATGGAAACCAGGTTTACTTGACTGCTTCAGTGTGGTCCCACAATACTACGTGATCCAAACCAGAAAAAACCCAGGATCCGTTCAACAAGTATGTGAAGAATGCGAAAGTATGAGTCTGATGAGGGAAAATCCCAGGCCTAACCTAGACCTAACATGCGTTATCCTCTAAAATATTGATCGAAACCAGGTTTAGTCTACTGTTTCAGTGTGGTCCCACATTACTACGTGATCCAAACCAGAAAAAACCCAGGATCCGTTCAACAAGTATGTGAAGAATGCGAAGGTATGAGTCTGATGAGGTCAAATCCCAGACCTATCCCAGACTTAAATTGCGTTATCCTCTAAAATATTGATCGAAACCAGGTTTAATCGACTGTTTCAGCGTGGTACCACATTACTACGTGATACAGTCCAGAAGCAGCCCAGGATCTAGCCATGAAGTATGAGAAATGTGCGAAAGTATGAGCCTGATGAGGGCAAATCCTAGACCTAACCCAAACCTAACATGCGTTATCCTCTAAAATATTTATCAAGACCAGGTTTAATTGAATGTTTCAGTGTGGTACCACATTACTACGTGAACCAAACCAGAAAAAACCCAGTATCCGTTCAACAAGTATGTTAAAACTGCGACAGTATGAGCCTGATGAGGGCAAATCCCAGGCCTAACCTAGACCTAACATGCGTTGTCCTCTAAAATATTGATAGAAACCAGGTTTAATTGACTGTTTCGGTGTTGTACTTCATTACTACGTGATGCAATCCAGAAAAAGCCCAGGATCTAGCCATCAAGTATGAGACATATGCGAAAGAATGAGCCTGATGAAAGCAAATCCCAGAGCTAACCTAGACCTTACATGCGTTATCTTCTATAATATTGATCGAAACCTGGTTTAATCGACTGTTTCAGTGTGGTACCACATTACTATGTGATCCAAACCAGAAAATAACCCAGGATCTGTTCAGCGAGTATGTGAAGTGTGCGAAAGTATGAGTCTGATCAGGTCAAATCCCAGACCAATCCCAGACTTAACTTGCGTTATCCTCTAAAATATTGATCAAAACCAGGTTTAATCGACTGTTTCAGTGTGGTACCACAGTACTACGTGATCCAAACCAGAAAAAACCCAGGATCTAGCCATCAAGTATGAGAAATATGCGAAAGAATGAGCCTGATGAGAGCAAATCCCAGACCTAACCTAGACCTTACATGCGTTATCCTCTGTAATATTGAGCGAAACCAGGTTTAATGGACTGTTTCAGTGTGGTACCACACTACTTCGTGATCCAATCCAGAAATAGCCCAGGATCTAGCCATGAAGTATGAGAAATATGCGAAAGTAAGAGCCTGATGAGGGCAAATCCTAGACCTATCCCAGACCTAACTTGCGTTGTCCTCTAAGATATTGATGGAAACCAGGTTTAATTGACTGTTTCAGTGTTGTACTTCATTACTACGTGATCCAAACCCGAAAAAATCCAGGATCTGTTCAACATGTATGGGAAATATGCGAAAGAATGAGCCTGATGAGAGCAAATCCCCGACCTATCCTAGACCTAACATGAATTATTCTCTAAAATATTAATCGAAAACAGGTTTAATTGAATGTTTCAGTGTGGTACCACATTACTACGTGATGCAATCCAGAAAAAGCCCAGGATCTAGCCATCAAGATTGAGAAATATGCGAAAGAATGAGCCTGATGAGGGCAAATCCCAGCCCTAACCTTGACCTAACATGAATTATTCTCTAAAATATTGATCGAAACCAGGTTTAATCGACTGTTTCAGTGTGGTACCACATGACTACGTGATCCAAACCAGAAAAAACCCAGGATCCGTTCAACAAGTATGTGAAGAATGCGAAAGTATGAGTCTGATGAGTGAAAATCCCAGACATATCCTAGAGCTAACTTGCGTTATCCTCTAAAATATTGATCGAAACCAGGTTTAATCGACTGTTTCAGTGTGGTACCACATTACTACGTGATCCAAACCAGAAAAAACCCAGGATCTAGCCATCAAGTATGTGAAGAATGCGAAAGTATGAGTCTGATGAGTGATAATCCCAGGCCTAACCTAGACCTAACATGGGTTATCCTCTAAAATATTGATCCAAACCAGGTTTAATGGACTGTTTCAGCGTGGTACCACACTACTACGTGATCCAAACCAGAAAAAACCCAGGATCTGTTCAACAAGTATGTGAAAAACGCGAAAGTATGAGCCTGATGAGGGCAAATCCCAGACATATCCCAGACCTAACTTGCGTTGTCCTCTAAGGTATTGATGGAAACCAGGGTTAATTGACTGTTTCAGTGTTGTACTTCGTTACTACGTGATGCAATCCAGAAAAAGCCCAGGATCTAGCCATCAAGTATGAGAAATATGCGAAAGAATGAGCCTGATGAGAGCAAATCCCAGACCTGACCTAGTCCTAACATGAATTATTCTCTAAAATATTGATCGAAAGCAGGTTTAATTGACTGTTTCAGTGTGGTCCCACATTACTACGTGATCCAAACCAGAAAAAACCCAGGATCCGTTCAACGAGTATGTGAAGTGTGCGAAAGTATGAGTCTGATGAGTGAAAATCCCAGACCTAACCTAGACCTAACTTGCGTTATCCTCTAAAATATTGATCCAAACCAGGTATAATGGACTGTTTCAGTGTGGTACCACACTACTACGTGATCCAAACCAGAAAAAACCCAGGATCTGTTCAACGGGTATGTGAAGTGTGCGAAAGTATGAGTCTGATGAGGTCAAATCCCAGACCAATCCCAGACTTAACTTGCGTTATCCTCTAAAATATTGATCGACACCAGGTTTCATTGACTGTTTCAGTGTGGTACTACATTACTACGTGATGCAATCCAGGAAAAGCCCAGGATCTAGCCATCAAGTATGAGAAATATGCGAAAGAATGAGCCTGATGAGAGAAAATCCCAGACCTAACCTAGACCTAACATGCGTTATCCTCTAAAATATTGAGCGAAACCAGTTTTAATTGACTGTTTCAGCGTGGTACCACATTACTACGTGATACAATCCAGAAACAGCCCAGGATCTAGCCATGAAGTATGAGAAATATGCGAAAGAATGAGCCTGATGAGAGCAAATCCCAGACCTAACCTTGACCTAACATGAATTATTCTCTAAAATATTGATCGAAACCAGGTTTAATTGACCGTTTCAGTGTGGTATCACATTACTACGTGATCCAAACCAGAAAAAACCCAGGATCCGTTAAACAAGTATGTGAAAAACGCTAAACTGTGAGCCTGATGAGGGCAAATCTTAGACCTAACCCAGACCTAAGATGCGTTAACCTCTAAAATATTTATCCAGACCAGGTTTCATTGAATGTTTCAGTGTGGTACCACTTTACTACGTGATCCTATCCAGATATAGCCCAGGATCTAGCCATGAAGTATGAGAAATATGCGAAAGTAAGAGCCTGATGAGGGCAATTCCTAGAACTATCCCAGACCTAACTTGCGTTATCCTCTAAGATATTGATGGAAACCAGGTTTAATTGACTGTTTCAGTGTTGTACTTCATTACTACGTGATCCAAACCCGAAAAAACCCAGGATCTGTTCAACATGTATGGGAAATATGCGAAAGAATGAGCCTGATGAGAGCAAATCCCCGACCTATCCTAGACCTAACATGAATTATTCTCTAAAATATTTATCAAGACCAGGTTTAATGGACTGTTTCAGTGTGGTACCACATTACTACGTGATCCAAACCAGAAAAAACCCAGGATCCGTTCAACAAGTTTGTGACGAATGCAAAAGTATGAGTCTGATGAGTGAAAATCCCAGGCCTAACCTAGACCTAACATGCGCTGTCCTCTAAAATAGTGATGGAAACCAGGTTTCATTGACTGTTTCAGTGTGGTACTACAATACTACGTGATCCAAACCAGAAAAAACTCAGGATCAGTCAACAAGTATGTGAAGAATGCGAAAGTATGAGTCTGATGAGTGAAAATCCCAGGCCTAACCTAGACCTAACATGCGCTGTCCTCTAAAATAGTGATGGAAACCAGGTTTCATTGACTGTTTCAGTGTGGTACCACATTACTACGTGATCCAAACCAGAAAAAACTCAGGGTCAGTTCAACAAGTATGTGAAGAATGTGAAAGTATGAGCCTGATGAGGGCAAATCCTAGACCTAACCCAGACCTAACATGCGTTATCCTCTAAAATATTTATCAAGACCAGGTTTCATTGAATGTTTCAGTGTGGTACCACTTTACTACGTGATCCAATCCAGAAATAGCCCAGGATCTAGCCATGAAGTATGAGAAATATGCGAAAGTAAGAGCCTGATGAGAGCAAATCCCAGACCTAACCCAGAGCTAACATGCGTTATCCTCTAAAATATTTATCAAGATCAGGTTTAATTGATTGTTTCAGTGTGGTCCCACATTACTACGTGATCCAAACCAGAAAAAACCCAGTATGTGTTTAACATGTATGAGAAATATGCGAAAGAATGAGCCTGATGAGAGCAAATCCCAGACCTAACCTAGACCTAACATGAATTATTCTCTAAAATATTGATCGAAACCAGGTTTACATGACTACTTCAGTGTGGTCCCACAATACTACGTGATCCAAACCAGAAAAAACCCAGGATCCGTTCAACAAGTATGTGAAGAATGCGAAAGTATAAGTCTGATGAGGGAAAATCCCAGGCCTAACCTAGACCTAACATGCGTTATCCTCTAAAATATTGATCGAAACCAGGTTTAGTCGACTGTTTCAGTGTGGTCCCACATTACTACGTGATCCAAACCAGAAAAAACCCAGTATCTGTTCAACATGTATGAGAAATATGCGAAAGAATGAGCCTGATGAGAGCAAATCCCAGACCTAACCTAGACCTAACATGAATTATTCTCTAAAATATTGATGGAAACCAGGTTTACTTGACTGCTTCAGTGTGGTCCCACAATACTACGTGATCCAAACCAGAAAAAACCCAGGATCCGTTCAACAAGTATGTGAAGAATGCGAAAGTATGAGTCTGATGAGGGAAAATCCCAGGCCTAACCTAGACCTAACATGCGTTATCCTCTAAAATATTGATCGAAACCAGGTTTAGTCTACTGTTTCAGTGTGGTCCCACATTACTACGTGATCCAAACCAGAAAAAACCCAGGATCCGTTCAACAAGTATGTGAAGAATGCGAAGGTATGAGTCTGATGAGGTCAAATCCCAGACCTATCCCAGACTTAAATTGCGTTATCCTCTAAAATATTGATCGAAACCAGGTTTAATCGACTGTTTCAGCGTGGTACCACATTACTACGTGATACAGTCCAGAAGCAGCCCAGGATCTAGCCATGAAGTATGAGAAATGTGCGAAAGTATGAGCCTGATGAGGGCAAATCCTAGACCTAACCCAAACCTAACATGCGTTATCCTCTAAAATATTTATCAAGACCAGGTTTAATTGAATGTTTCAGTGTGGTACCACATTACTACGTGAACCAAACCAGAAAAAACCCAGTATCCGTTCAACAAGTATGTTAAAACTGCGACAGTATGAGCCTGATGAGGGCAAATCCCAGGCCTAACCTAGACCTAACATGCGTTGTCCTCTAAAATATTGAGCGAAACCAGGTTTAATGGACTGTTTCAGTGTGGTACCACACTACTTCGTGATCCAAACCAGAAAAAACACAGGATCTGTTCAACATGTATGAGAAATATGCGAAAGAATGGGCCTGATGAGAGCAAATCCCAGGCCTAACCTAGACCTAACATGCGTTGTCCTCTAAAATATTGATGGAAACCAGGTTTAATTGACTGTTTCAGTGTTGTACTTCATTACTACGTGATGCAATCCAGAAAAAGCCCAGGATCTAGCCATCAAGTATGAGAAATATGCGAAAGAATGAGCCTGATGGGAGCAAATCCCTGACCTAACCTAGACCTAACATGAATTATTCTCTAAAATATTGATCAAAACCAGGTTTAATTGACTGTTCCAGTGTAGTACCACATTACTACGTGATCCAATCCTGAAATAGCCCAGGATCTAGCCATCAAGTATGAGAAATATGCGAAAGAATGAGCCTGATGAGAGCAAATCCTAGACCTAACCTAGACCTAACATGCGTTATCCTCTAAAATATTGAGCGAAACCAGGTTTAATGGACTGTTTCAGTGATGTACCACACTACTTCGTGAGCCAAACCAGTGAAAGCCCAGGATCTGTTCAAGAAGTATGTGAAAAACGCTAAATTGTGAGCCTGATGAGGGCAAATCGTAGACCTAACCCAGACCTAAGATGCGTTATCCTCTAAAATATTTATCCAGACCTGGTTCCATTGAATGTTTCAGTGTGTTACCACTTTACTACGTGATCCAATCCAGAAATAACCCAGGATCTAGCCATGAAGTATGAGAAATATGCGAAAGTAAGAGCCTGATGAGGGCAAATCCTAGACCTATCCCAGACCTAACTTGCGTTGTCCTCTAAGATATTGATGGAAACCAGGTTTAATTGACTGTTTCAGTGTTGTACTTCATTACTACGTGATCCAAACCCGAAAAAATCCAGGATCTGTTCAACATGTATGGGAAATATGCGAAAGAATGAGCCTGATGAGAGCAAATCCCCGACCTATCATAGACCTAACATGAATTATTCTCTAAAATATTAATCGAAAACAGGTTTAATTGAATGTTTCAGTGTGGTACCACATTACTACGTGATGCAATCCAGAAAAAGCCCAGGATCTAGCCATCAAGATTGAGAAATATGCGAAAGAATGAGCCTGATGAGGGCAAATCCCAGCCCTAACCTTGACCTAACATGAATTATTCTCTAAAATATTGATCGAAACCAGGTTTAATCGACTGTTTCAGTGTGGTACCACATGACTACGTGATCCAAACCAGAAAAAACCCAGGATCCGTTCAACAAGTATGTGAAGAATGCGAAAGTATGAGTCTGATGAGTGAAAATCCCAGACATATCCTAGAGCTAACTTGCGTTATCCTCTAAAATATTGATCGAAACCAGGTTTAATCGACTGTTTCAGTGTGGTACCACATTACTACGTGATCCAAACCAGAAAAAACCCAGGATCTAGCCATCAAGTATGTGAAGAATGCGAAAGTATGAGTCTGATGAGTGATAATCCCAGGCCTAACCTAGACCTAACATGGGTTATCCTCTAAAATATTGATCCAAACCAGGTTTAATGGACTGTTTCAGCGTGGTACCACACTACTACGTGATCCAAACCAGAAAAAACCCAGGATCTGTTCAACAAGTATGTGAAAAACGCGAAAGTATGAGCCTGATGAGGGCAAATCCCAGACATATCCCAGACCTAACTTGCGTTGTCCTCTAAGGTATTGATGGAAACCAGGGTTAATTGACTGTTTCAGTGTTGTACTTCGTTACTACGTGATGCAATCCAGAAAAAGCCCAGGATCTAGCCATCAAGTATGAGAAATATGCGAAAGAATGAGCCTGATGAGAGCAAATCCCAGACCTGACCTAGTCCTAACATGAATTATTCTCTAAAATATTGATCGAAAGCAGGTTTAATTGACTGTTTCAGTGTGGTCCCACATTACTACGTGATCCAAACCAGAAAAAACCCAGGATCCGTTCAACGAGTATGTGAAGTGTGCGAAAGTATGAGTCTGATGAGTGAAAATCCCAGACCTAACCTAGACCTAACTTGCGTTATCCTCTAAAATATTGATCCAAACCAGGTATAATGGACTGTTACAGTGTGGTACCACACTACTACGTGATCCAAACCAGAAAAAACCCAGGATCTGTTCAACGGGTATGTGAAGTGTGCGAAAGTATGAGTCTGATGAGGTCAAATCCCAGACCAATCCCAGACTTAACTTGCGTTATCCTCTAAAATATTGATCGACACCAGGTTTCATTGACTGTTTCAGTGTGGTACTACATTACTACGTGATGCAATCCAGGAAAAGCCCAGGATCTAGCCATCAAGTATGAGAAATATGCGAAAGAATGAGCCTGATGAGAGAAAATCCCAGACCTAACCTAGACCTAACATGCGTTATCCTCTAAAATATTGAGCGAAACCAGTTTTAATTGACTGTTTCAGCGTGGTACCACATTACTACGTGATACAATCCAGAAACAGCCCAGGATCTAGCCATGAAGTATGAGAAATATGCGAAAGAATGAGCCTGATGAGAGCAAATCCCAGACCTAACCTTGACCTAACATGAATTATTCTCTAAAATATTGATCGAAACCAGGTTTAATTGACCGTTTCAGTGTGGTATCACATTACTACGTGATCCAAACCAGAAAAAACCCAGGATCCGTTCAACAAGTATGTGAAAAACGCTAAACTGTGAGCCTGATGAGGGCAAATCTTAGACCTAACCCAGACCTAAGATGCGTTAACCTCTAAAATATTTATCCAGACCAGGTTTCATTGAATGTTTCAGTGTGGTACCACTTTACTACGTGATCCTATCCAGATATAGCCCAGGATCTAGCCATGAAGTATGAGAAATATGCGAAAGTAAGAGCCTGATGAGGGCAATTCCTAGAACTATCCCAGACCTAACTTGCGTTATCCTCTAAGATATTGATGGAAACCAGGTTTAATTGACTGTTTCAGTGTTGTACTTCATTACTACGTGATCCAAACCCGAAAAAACCCAGGATCTGTTCAACATGTATGGGAAATATGCGAAAGAATGAGCCTGATGAGAGCAAATCCCCGACCTATCCTAGACCTAACATGAATTATTCTCTAAAATATTTATCAAGACCAGGTTTAATGGACTGTTTCAGTGTGGTACCACATTACTACGTGATCCAAACCAGAAAAAACCCAGGATCCGTTCAACAAGTTTGTGACGAATGCAAAAGTATGAGTCTGATGAGTGAAAATCCCAGGCCTAACCTAGACCTAACATGCGCTGTCCTCTAAAATAGTGATGGAAACCAGGTTTCATTGACTGTTTCAGTGTGGTACTACAATACTACGTGATCCAAACCAGAAAAAACTCAGGATCAGTCAACAAGTATGTGAAGAATGCGAAAGTATGAGTCTGATGAGTGAAAATCCCAGGCCTAACCTAGACCTAACATGCGCTGTCCTCTAAAATAGTGATGGAAACCAGGTTTCATTGACTGTTTCAGTGTGGTACCACATTACTACGTGATCCAAACCAGAAAAAACTCAGGGTCAGTTCAACAAGTATGTGAAGAATGTGAAAGTATGAGCCTGATGAGGGCAAATCCTAGACCTAACCCAGACCTAACATGCGTTATCCTCTAAAATATTTATCAAGACCAGGTTTCATTGAATGTTTCAGTGTGGTACCACTTTACTACGTGATCCAATCCAGAAATAGCCCAGGATCTAGCCATGAAGTATGAGAAATATGCGAAAGTAAGAGCCTGATGAGAGCAAATCCCAGACCTAACCCAGAGCTAACATGCGTTATCCTCTAAAATATTTATCAAGATCAGGTTTAATTGACTGTTTCAGTGTCGTCCCACATTACTACGTGATCCAAACCAGAAAAAACCCAGTATGTGTTTAACATGTATGAGAAATATGCGAAAGAATGAGCCTGATGAGAGCAAATCCCAGACCTAACCTAGACCTAACATGAATTATTCTCTAAAATATTGATCGAAACCAGGTTTACATGACTACTTCAGTGTGGTCCCACAATACTACGTGATCCAAACCAGAAAAAACCCAGGATCCGTTCAACAAGTATGTGAAGAATGCGAAAGTATAAGTCTGATGAGGGAAAATCCCAGGCCTAACCTAGACCTAACATGCGTTATCCTCTAAAATATTGATCGAAACCAGGTTTAGTCGACTGTTTCATTGTGGTCCCACATTACTACGTGATCCAAACCAGAAAAAACCCAGTATCTGTTCAACATGTATGAGAAATATGCGAAAGAATGAGCCTGATGAGAGCAAATCCCAGACCTAACCTAGACCTAACATGAATTATTCTCTAAAATATTGATGGAAACCAGGTTTACTTGACTGCTTCAGTGTGGTCCCACAATACTACGTGATCCAAACCAGAAAAAACCCAGGATCCGTTCAACAAGTATGTGAAGAATGCGAAAGTATGAGTCTGATGAGGGAAAATCCCAGGCCTAACCTAGACCTAACATGCGTTATCCTCTAAAATATTGATCGAAACCAGGTTTAGTCTACTGTTTCAGTGTGGTCCCACATTACTACGTGATCCAAACCAGAAAAAACCCAGGATCCGTTCAACAAGTATGTGAAGAATGCGAAGGTATGAGTCTGATGAGGTCAAATCCCAGACCTATCCCAGACTTAAATTGCGTTATCCTCTAAAATATTGATCGAAACCAGGTTTAATCGACTGTTTCAGCGTGGTACCACATTACTACGTGATACAGTCCAGAAGCAGCCCAGGATCTAGCCATGAAGTATGAGAAATGTGCGAAAGTATGAGCCTGATGAGGGCAAATCCTAGACCTAACCCAAACCTAACATGCGTTATCCTCTAAAATATTTATCAAGACCAGGTTTAATTGAATGTTTCAGTGTGGTACCACATTACTACGTGAACCAAACCAGAAAAAACCCAGTATCCGTTCAACAAGTATGTTAAAACTGCGACAGTATGAGCCTGATGAGGGCAAATCCCAGGCCTAACCTAGACCTAACATGCGTTGTCCTCTAAAATATTGATAGAAACCAGGTTTAATTGACTGTTTCGGTGTTGTACTTCATTACTACGTGATGCAATCCAGAAAAAGCCCAGGATCTAGCCATCAAGTATGAGACATATGCGAAAGAATGAGCCTGATGAAAGCAAATCCCAGAGCTAACCTAGACCTTACATGCGTTATCTTCTATAATATTGATCGAAACCTGGTTTAATCGACTGTTTCAGTGTGGTACCACATTACTATGTGATCCAAACCAGAAAATAACCCAGGATCTGTTCAGCGAGTATGTGAAGTGTGCGAAAGTATGAGTCTGATCAGGTCAAATCCCAGACCAATCCCAGACTTAACTTGCGTTATCCTCTAAAATATTGATCAAAACCAGGTTTAATCGACTGTTTCAGTGTGGTACCACAGTACTACGTGATCCAAACCAGAAAAAACCCAGGATCTAGCCATCAAGTATGAGAAATATGCGAAAGAATGAGCCTGATGAGAGCAAATCCCAGACCTAACCTAGACCTTACATGCGTTATCCTCTGTAATATTGAGCGAAACCAGGTTTAATGGACTGTTTCAGTGTGGTACCACACTACTTCGTGATCCAAACCAGAAAAAACCCAGGATCTGTTCAACATGTATGAGAAATATGCGAAAGAATGGGCCTGATGAGAGCAAATCCCAGGCCTAACCTAGACCTAACATGCGTTGTCCTCTAAAATATTGATGGAAACCAGGTTTAATTGACTGTTTCAGTGTTGTACTTCATTACTACGTGATGCAATCCAGAAAAAGCCCAGGATCTAGCCATCAAGTATGAGAAATATGCGAAAGAATGAGCCTGATGGGAGCAAATCCCTGACCTAACCTAGACCTAACATGAATTATTCTCTAAAATATTGATCAAAACCAGGTTTAATTGACTGTTCCAGTGTAGTACCACATTACTACGTGATCCAATCCTGAAATAGCTCAGGATCTAGCCATCAAGTATGAGAAATATGCGAAAGAATGAGCCTGATGAGAGCAAATCCTAGACCTAACCCAGACCTAAGATGCGTTATCCTCTAAAATATTTATCCAGACCTGGTTCCATTGAATGTTTCAGTGTGTTACCACTTTACTACGTGATCCAATCCAGAAATAACCCAGGATCTAGCCATGAAGTATGAGAAATATGCGAAAGTAAGAGCCTGATGAGGGCATATCCTAGACCTATCCCAGACCTAACTTGCGTTGTCCTCTAAGATATTGATGGAAACCAGGTTTAATTGACTGTTTCAGTGTTGTACTTCATTACTATGTGATCCAAACCCGAAAAAACCTAGGATCTGTTCAACATGTATGAGAAATATGCGAAAGAATCAGCCTGATGAGAGCAAATCCCAGACCTATCCTAGACCTAACATGAATTATTCTCTAAAATATTGATCGAAAACAGGTTTACTTGACTGTTTCAGTATGGTCCCACATTACTACGTGATCCAAACCAGAAAAAACCCAGGATCCGTTCAACAAGTATGTGAAGAATGCGAAAGTATGAGTCTGATGGGTGAAAATCCCAGGCCTAACCTAGACCTAACATGCGTTATCCTCTAAAATATAGATCGAAACGTGGTTTAATCGACTGTTTCAGTGTGGTACCACATTACTATGTGATCCAAACCAGAAAATAACCCAGGATCTGTTCAAGGAGTTTGTGAAGTGTGCGACAGTATGAATCTGATGAGGTCAAATCCCAGACCTATCCCAGACCTAACTTGGGTTATCCTCTAAAATATTGATCGAAACCAGGCTTAATCGACTGTTTCAGTGTGGTACCACATTACTACGTGATCCAAACCAGAAAAAACCCAGGATCCGTTCAACAAGTATGTGAAGAATGCGAAAGTATGAGTCTGATGAGGTCAAATCCCAGACCATTCCCAGACTTAACTTTTTTTTTTTTTTTTTTTTTTTTTTTTTTTGTCGTGGGGAAAATCTTCGAAAGACTCCCTCCCACCTCCTTGGGGAGAGGTGGGAGGGGTGTATGGGATTCCCCGCGCCCGTACAACGACAGGCGCGGGACCTACCCACTAACAACCCCACGGTGACCCTTCGGCACGCTTTGGGAGGATACCAGGAATCGCTCGAAGCATTCTTCCGGTACTCCCAGACTTAACTTGCGTTATCCTCTAAAATATTAATCGAAACCAAGTTTAATCGACTGTTTCAGTGTGGTACCACATTACTACGTGATCCAAACCAGAAAAAACCCAGGATCTGTTCAACAAGTATGTGAAAAACGCGAAACTGTGAGCCTGATGAGGGCAAATCTTAGACCTAACCCAGACCTAAGATGCGTTATCCTCTAAAATATTTATCCAGACCAGGTTTCATTGAATGTTTCAGTGTGGTACCACTTTACTACGTGATCCAATCCAGAAATAGCCCAGGATCTAGCCATGAAGTATGAGAAATATGCGATAGTAAGAGCCGGATGGGGGCAAATCCTAGACATATCCCAGACCTAACTTGCGTTATCCTCTAAAATATTGATCGAACCCAGGTTTAATTGACAGTTTCAGTGTGGTACCACATTACTACGTGATCCAATCCAGAAATAGCCCAGGATCTAGCCATCAAGTAGGAGAAATATGCGAAAGTATGAGCCTGACGAGGGCAAATCCCAGGCCTAACCTAGACCTAACATGAATTATTCTCTAAAATATTGATCGAAACCAGGTTTAATTGACTGTTTCAGTGTGGTCCCACATTACTACGTGATCCAAACCAGAAAAAACCCAGGATCCGTTCAACAAGAATGTGAAGAATGCGAAAGTATGAGTCTGATGAGTGAAAATCCCAGGCCTAACCTAGACCTAACATGCGTTCTCCTCTAAAATATTGATCGAAACCTGGTTTAATTGACCTTTTCAGTGTGGTACCACATTACTACGTGATCCAAACCAGAAAAAACCCAGGATCCGTTCAACAAGTATGTGAAGAATGCGAAAGTATGAGTCTGATGAGTGAAAATCCCAGGCCTAACATAGACCTAACATGCGTTATCCTCTAAAATATTGATTGAAACCTGGTTTAGTCGACTGTTTCAGTGTGGTACCACATTACTATGTGATCCAAACCAGAAAATAACCCAGGACCTGTTCAAGGAGTATGTGAAGTGTTGCGAAAGTACGAGTCTGATGAGGTCAAATCCCAGACCAATCCCAGACCTAACTTGCGTTATCCTCTAAAAGATTGATCGAAACCAGGTTTAATCGACTGTTTCAGTGTGGCACCACATTACTACGTGATCCAAACCAGAAAAAACCCAGGATCTAGCCATCAAGTATGAGAAATATGCGAAAGAATGAGCCTGATGAGAGCAAATCCCAGACCTAACCTAGACCTTACATGCGTTATCCTCTAAAATATTGAGCGAAAGCAGGTTTAATGGACTGTTTCAGTGTGGTACCACACTACTTCGTGGTCCAAACCAGAAAAAACCCAGGATCTGTTCAACAAGTATGTGAAAAACGCTAAACTGTGAGCCTGATGAGGGCAAATCTTAGACCTAACCCAGACCTAAGATGCGTTATCCTCTAAAATATTTATCCAGACCAGGTTTCATTGAATGTTTCAGTGTGGTACCACCTTACTACGTGATCCAATCCCGAAATAGCCCAGGATCTAGCCATGAAGTATGAGAAATATGCGAAAGTAAGAGCCTGATGAGGGCAAATCCTAGACCTATCCCAGACCAAACATGCGTTGTCCTCTAAGATATTGATGGAAACCAGGTTTAATTGACTGTTTCAGTGTTGTACTTCATTACTACGTGATCCAAACCCGAAAAAACCCAGGATCTGTTCAACATGTATGAGAAATATGCGAAAGAATGAGCCTGATGAGAGCAAATCCCCGACCTATCCTAGACCTAACATGAATTATTCTCTAAAATATTAATCGAAAACAGGTTTAATTGAATGTTTCAGTGTAGTACCACATTACTACGTGATGCAATCCAGAAAAAGCCCAGGATCTAGCCATCAAGATTGAGAAATATGCGAAAGAATGAGCCTGATGAGGGCAAATCCCAGACCTAACCTTGACCTAACATGAATTATTCTCTAAAATATTGATCGAAACCAGGTTTAATCGACTGTTTCAGTGTGGTACCACATGACTACGTGATCCAAACCAGAAAAAACCCAGGATCCGTTCAACAAGTATGTGAAGAATGCGATAGTATGTGTCTGATGAGTGAAAATCCCAGACCTAACCTAGACCTAACATGCGTTATCCTCTAAAATATTGATCCAAACCAGGTTTAATGGACTGTTTCAGCGTGGTACCACACTACTACGTGATCCAAACCAGAAAAAACCCAGGATCTGTTCAACAAGTGTGTGAAAAACGCGAAAGTATGAGCCTGATGAGGGCAAATCCCAGACATATCCCAGAGCTAACTTGCGTTATCCTCTAAAATATTGATCGAAACCAGGTTTAATTGACAGTTTCAGTGTGGTACCACATTACTACGTGATCCAATCCAGAAATCGCCCAGGATCTAGCCATGAAGTATGAGAAATATGCGAAAGTATGAGCCTGACGAGGGCAAATCCCAGGCCTAAGCTAGACCTAACATGAATTACTCTCTAAAATATTGATCGAATCAGGTTCAATTGACTGTTTCAGTGTGGTCCCACACTACTTCGTGGTCCAAACCAGAAAAAACCCAGGATCTGTTCAACAAGTATGTGAAAAACGCTAAACTGTGAGCCTGATGAGGGCAAATCTTAGACCTAACCCAGACCTAAGATGCGTTATCCTCTAAAATATTTATCCAGACCAGGTTTCATTGAATGTTTCAATGTGGTACCACCTTACTACGTGATCCAATCCAGAAATAGCCCAGGATCTAGCCATGAAGTATGAGAAATATGCGAAAGTAAGAGCCTGATGAGGGCAAATCCTAGACCTATCCCAGACCTAACTTGCGTTGTCCTCTAAGATATTGATGGAAACCAGGTTTAATTGACTGTTTCAGTGTTGTACTTCATTACTACGTGATCCAAACCCGAAAAAACACAGGATCTGTTCAACATGTATGGGAAATATGCGAAAGAATGAGCCTGATGAGAGCAAATCCCCGACCTATCCTAGACCTAACATGAATTATTCTCTAAAATATTAATCGAAAACAGGTTTAATTGAATGTTTCAGTGTGGTACCACATTACTACGTGATGCAATCCAGAAAAAGCCCAGGATCTAGCCATCAAGATTGAGAAATATGCGAAAGAATGAGCCTGATGAGGGCAAATCCCAGACCTAACCTTGACCTAACATGAATTATTCTCTAAAATATTGATCGAAACCAGGTTTAATCGACTGTTTCAGTGTGGTACCACATGACTACGTGATCCAAACCAGAAAAAACCCAGGATCCGTTCAACAAGTATGTGAAGAATGCGAAAGTATGAGTCTGATGAGTGATAATCCCAGGCCTAACCTAGACCTAACATGGGTTATCCTCTAAAATATTGATCCAAACCAGGTTTAATGGACTGTTTCAGCGTGGTACCACACTACTTCGTGATCCAAACCAGAAAAAACCCAGGATCTGTTCAACAAGTATGTGAAAAACGCGAAAGTATGAGCCTGATGAGGGCAAATCCCAGACATATCCCAGACCTAACTTGCGTTGTCCTCTAAGGTATTGATGGAAACCAGGGTTAATTGACTGTTTCAGTGTTGTACTTCGTTACTACGTGATGCAATCAAGAAAAAGCCCAGGATCTAGCCATCAAGTATGAGAAATATGCGAAAGAATGAGCCTGATGAGAGCAAATCCCAGACCTGACCTAGACCTAACATGAATTATTCTCTAAAATATTGATCGAAACCAGGTTTAATTGACTGTTTCAGTGTGGTCCCACATTACTACGTGATCCAAACCAGAAAAAACCCAGGATCCGTTCAACAAGTATGTGGAGAATGCGAAAGTATGAGTCTGATGAGTGAAAATCCCAGGCCTAACCTAGACCTAACATGCGTTATCCTCAAAAATATTGATCGAAACCTGGTTTAATCGTCTGTTTCAGTGTGGTACCACATTACTACGTGATACAATCCAGAAACAGCCCAGGATCTAGCCATGAAGTATGAGAAATATACGAAAGAATGAGCCTGATGAGAGCAAATCCCAGACCTAACCTTGACCTAACATGAATTATTCTCTAAAATATTGATCGAAACCAGGTTTAATTGACCGTTTCAGTGTGGTATCACATTACTACGTGATCCAAACCAGAAAAAACCCAGGATCCGTTCAACAAGTATGTGAAAAACGCTAAACTGTGAGCCTGATGAGGGCAAATCTTAGACCTAACCCAGACCTAAGATGCGTTAACCTCTAAAATATTTATCCAGACCAGGTTTCATTGAATGTTTCAGTGTGGTACCACTTTACTACGTGATCCAATCCAGATATAGCCCAGGATCTAGCCATGAAGTATGAGCAATATGCGAAAGTAAGAGCCTGATGAGGGCAAATCCTAGAACTATCCCAGACCTAACTTGCGTTATCCTCTAAAATACAGATCGAAACCAGGTTTAATTGACTGTTTCAGCGTGGTACCACATTACTACGTGATACATTCCAGAAACAGCCCAGGATCTAGCCTTGAAGTATGAGAAATATGCGAAAGTATGAGCCTGATGCGGGCAAATCCTAGACCTAACCCAGACCTAACATGCGTTATCCTCTAAAATATTTATCAAGACCAGGTTTAATGGACTGTTTCAGTGTGGTACCACATTACTACGTGATCCAAACCAGAAAAAACCCAGGATCCGTTCAACAAGTTTGTGACGAATGCAAAAGAATGAGTCTGATGAGTGAAAATCCCAGGCCTAACCTAGACCTAACATGCGCTGTCCTCTAAAATAGTGATGGAAACCAGGTTTCATTGACTGTTTCAGTGTGGTACCTCAATACTACGTGATCCAAACCAGAAAAAACTCAGGATCAGTTCAACAAGTATGTGAAGAATGCGAAAGTATGAGCCTGATGAGGGCAAATCCTAGACCTAACCCAGACCTAACATGCGTTATCCTCTAAAATATTTATCAAGACCAGGTTTAATGGACTGTTTCAGTGTGGTACCACATTACTACGTGATCCAAACCAGAAACAACCCAGGATCCGTTCAACAAGCTTGTGACGAATGCAAAAGTATGAGTCTGATGAGTGAAAATCCCAGGCCTAACCTAGACCTAACATGCGCTGTCCTCTAAAATAGTGATGGAAACCAGGTTTCATTGACTGTTTCAGTGTGGTACCACAATACTACGTGATCCAAACCAGAAAAAACTCAGGATCAGTTCAACAAGTATGTGAAGAATGCGAAAGTATGAGTCTGATGAGTGTAATTCCCAGGGCTAACCTAGACCTAACATGCGTTGTCCTCTAAAATATTGGTGGAAACCAGGTTTCATTGACTGTTTCAGTGTGGTACTACATTACTACGTGATCCAAACCAGAAAAAACCCAGGATCCGTTCAACAAGTATGTGAAGAATGCGAAAGTGTGAGTCTGATGAGAGTAATTCCCAGGGCAAACCTAGACCTAACATGCGTTATCCTCTAAAATATTGAGCGAAACCAGTTTTAATTGACTGTTTCAGCGTGGTACCACATTACTACGTGATACAATCCAGAAACAGCCCAGGATCTAGCCATCAAGTATGAGAAATATGCGAAAGAAGGAGCCTGATGAGAGCAAATCCCAGACCTGACCTAGACCTAACACAAATTATTCTCTAAAATATTGATCGAAACCAGGTTTAATTGACTGTTTCAGTGTGGTCCCACATTACTACGTGATCCAAACCAGAAAAAACCCAGGGTCCGTTCAACAAGCATGTGAAGAATGCGAAAGTATGATTCTGATGAGTGTAATTCCCAGGGCTAACCTAGACCTAACATGCGTTGTCCTCTAAAATATTGATGGAAACCAGGTTTCATTGACTGTTTCAGTGTGGTACTACATTACTACGTGATCCAAACCAGAAAAAACCCCGGATCCGTTCAACAAGTATGTGAAGAATGCGAAAGTATGAGTCTGATGAGTGTAATACCCAGGGCAAACCTAGACCTAACATGCGTTATCCTCTAAAATATTGATCGAAACCAGGTTTCATTGACTGTTTCAGTGTGGTACTACATTACTACGTGATGCAATCCAGAAAAAGCCCAGGATCTAGCCATCAAGTATGAGAAATATCCGAAAGAATGAGCATGATGAGAGAAAATCCCAGACCTAACCTAGACCTAACATGCGTTATCCTCTGAAATATTGAGCGAAACCAGTTTTAATTGACTGCTTCAGCGTGGTACCACATTACTACGTGATACAATCCAGAAACAGCCCAGGATCTAGCCATGAAGTATGAGAAATATGCGAAAGAATGAGCCTGATGAGAGCAAATCCCAGACCTAACCTTGACCTAACATGAATTATTCTCTAAAATATTGATCGAAACCAGGTTTAATTGACCGTTTCAGTGTGGTACCACATTACTACGTGATCCAAACCAGAAATAACCCAGGATCCGTTCAACAAGTATGTGAAGAATGCGAAAGTATGAGTCTGATGAGTGAAAATCCCAGGCCTAACCTAGACCTAACATGCGTTATCCTCTAAAATATTGATCCAAACCAGGTTTAATGGACTGTTTCAGCGTGGTACCACACTACTACGTGATCCAAACCAGAAAAAACCCAGGATCTGTTCAACAAGTATGTGAAAAACGCGAAAGTATGAGCCTGATGAGGGCAAATGCCAGACATATCCCAGACCTAACTTGCGTTGTCCTCTAAGATATTGATGGAAACCAGGTTTAATTGACTGTTTCAGTGTTGTACTTCATTACTACGTGATGCAATCCAGAAGAAGCCCAGGAGCTAGCCATCAAGTATGAGAAATATGCGAAAGAATGAGTCTGATGAGAGCAAATCCCAGACCTGACCTAGACCTAACATGAATTATTCTCTAAAATATTAATCGAAAACAGGTTTACTTGACTGTTTCAGTGTGGTCCCACATTACTACGTGATCCAAACCAGAAAAAACCCAGGATCCGTACAACAAGTATGTGAAGAATGCGATAGTATGTGTCTGATGAGGTCAAATCCCAGACCTCTCCCAGACCTAACTTGCGTTATCCTCTAAAATATTGATCGAAACCAGGTTTAATCGACTGTTTCAGTGTGGTCCCACATTACTACGTGATCCAAACCAGAATAAACCCAGGATCTGTTCAACATGTATGAGAAATATGCGAAAGAATGAGCCTGATGAGGGCAAATCCCAGACGTAACCTAGACCTAACATGAATTATTCTCTAAAATATTGATCGAAACCAGGTTTAATTGACTGTTTCAGTGTGGTCTCACATTACTACGTGATCCAATCCAGAAATAGCCCAGGATATAGCCATGAAGTATGAGAAATATGCGAAAGTATGAGCCTGACGAGGGCAAATCCCAGGCCTAACCTAGACCTAACATGGATTATTCTCTAAAATATTGATCGAAACCAGGTTTAATTGACTGTTTCAGTGTGGTCCCACATTACTACGTGATCCGTGATCCGTTCAACAAGTATGTTAAGAATGCGAAAGTATGAGTCTTATGAGGTCAAATCCCAGGCCTAACCTAGACCTAACATGCGTTATCCTCAAAAATATTGATCGAAACCTGGTTTAATCGACTGTTTCAGTGTGGTACCACATTACTATGTGATCCAAACCAGAAAATGACCCAGGATCCGTTCAACGAGTATGTGAAGTGTGCGAAAGTGTGAGTCAGATGAGGTCAAATCCCAGACCACTCCCAGACTTAACTTGCGTTATCCTCTAAAATATTGATCGAAACCAGGTTTAATCGACTGTTTCAGTGTGGTACCACATTACTACGTGATCCAAACCAGAAAAAACCCAGGATCTAGCCATCAAGTATGTGAAGAATGCGAAAGTATGAGTCTGATGAGTGAAAATCCCTGGCCTAACCTAGACCTAACATGCGTTATCCTCTAAAATATTGATCCAAACCGGGTTTAATGGACTGTTTCAGCGTGGTACCACACTACTACGTGATCCAAACCAGAAAAAACCCAGGATCTGTTCAACAAGTATGTGAAAAACGCGAAAGTATGAGCCTGATGAGGGCAAATCCCAGACATATCCCAGACCTAACTTGCGTTGTCCTCTAAGATATTGATGGAAACCAGGTTTAATTGACTGTTTCAGTGTTGTACTTCGTTACTACGTGATGCAATCCAGAAAAAGCCCAGGATCTAGCAATCAAGTATGAGAAATATGCGAAAGAAGGAGCCTGATAAGAGCAAATCCCAGACCTGACCTAGACCTAACATGAATTATTCTCTAAAATATTGATCGAAACCAGGTTTAATTGACTGTTTCAGTGTGGTCCCACATTACTACGTGATCCAAACAAGAAAAAACCCAGGATCCGTTCAACAAGTATGTGAAGAAACCGAAAGTATGAGTCTGATGAGTGTAATTCCCAGGGCTAACCTAGACCTAACATGCGTTGTCCTCTAAAATATTGATGGAAACCAGGTTTCATTGACTGTTTCAGTGTGGTACTACATTACTACGTGATCCAAACCAGAAAAAACCCAGGATCCGTTCAACAAGTATGTGAAGAATGCGAAAGTATGAGTCTGATGAGAGTAATTCCCAGGGCAAACCTAGACCTAACATGCGTTATCCTCTAAAATATTGAGCGAAACCAGTTTTAATTGACTGTTTCAGCGTGGTACCACATTACTACGTGATACAATCCAGAAACAGCCCAGGATCTAGCCATCAAGTATGAGAAATATGCGAAAGAAGGAGCCTGATGAGAGCAAATCCCAGACCTGACCTAGACCTAACATGAATTATTCTCTAAAATATTGATCGAAACCAGGTTTAATTGACTGTTTCAGTGTGGTCCCACATTACTACGTGATCCAAACCAGAAAAAACCCAGGGTCCGTTCAACAAGTATGTGAAGAATGCGAAAGTATGATTCTGATGAGTGTAATTCCCAGGGCTAACCTAGACCTAACATGCGTTGTCCTCTAAAATATTGATGGAAACCAGGTTTCATTGACTGTTTCAGTGTGGTACTACATTACTACGTGATCCAAACCAGAAAAAACCCAGGATCCGTTCAACAAGTATGTGAAGAATGCGAAAGTATGAGTCTGATGAGTGTAATTCCCAGGGCAAACCTAGACCTAACATGCGTTATCCTCTAAAATATTGATCGAAACCAGGTTTCATTGACTGTTTCAGTGTGGTACTACATTACTACGTGTTGCAATCCAGAAAAAGCCCAGGATCTAGCCATCAAGTATGAGAAATATGCGAAAGAATGAGCCTGATGAGAGAAAATCCCAGACCTAACCTAGACCTAACATGCGTTATCCTCTAAAATATTGAGCGAAACCAGTTTTAATTGACTGTTTCAGCGTGGTACCACATTACTACGTGATACAATCCAGAAACAGTACAGGATCTAGCCATGAAGTATGAGAAATATGCGAAAGAATGAGCCTGATGAGAGCAAATCCCAGTCCTAACCTTGACCTAACATGAATTATTCTCTAAAATATTGATCGAAACCAGGATTAATTGACCGTTTCAGTGTGGTACCACATTACTACGTGATCCAAACCAGAAATAACCCAGGATCCGTTCAACAAGTATGTGAAGAATGCGAAAGTATGAGTCTGATGAGTGAAAATCCCAGGCCTAACCTAGACCTAACATGCGTTATCCTCTAAAATATTGATCCAAACCAGGTTTAGTGGACTGTTTCAGCGTGGTACCACACTACTACGTGATCCAAACCAGAAAAAACCCAGGATCTGTTCAACAAGTATGTGAAAAACGCGAAAGTATGAGCCTGATGAGGGCAAATCCCAGACATATCCCAGACCTAACTTGCGTTGTCCTCTAAGATATTGATGGAAACCAGGTTTAATTGACTGTTTCAGTGTTGTACTTCATTACTACGTGATGCAATCCAGAAGAAGCCCAGGATCTGGCCATCAAGTATGAGAAGTATGCGAAAGAAGGAGCCTGATGAGAGCTAATCCCAGACCTGACCTAGACCTAACATGAATTATTCTCTAAACTATTGATCGAAACCAGGTTTAATTGACTGTTTCAGTGTGGTCCCACATTACTACGTGATCCAAACCAGAAAAAACCCAGGATCCGTTCAACAAGTATGTGAAGAATGCGAAAGTATGAGTCTGATGAGTGAAAATCCCAGACCAATCCCAGACTTAACTTGCGTTATCCTCTAAAATATTGATCGACACCAGGTTTCATTGACTGTTTCAGTGTGGTACTACATTACTACGTGATGCAATCCAGAAAAAGCCCAGGATCTAGCCATCAAGTATGAGAAATATGCGAAAGAATGAGCCTGATGAGAGAAAATCCCAGACCTAACCTAGACCTAACATGCGTTATCCTCTAAAATATTGAGCGAATCCAGTTTTAATTGACTGTTTCAGCGTGGTACCACATTACTACGTGATGCAATCCAGAAACAGCCCAGGATCTAGCCATGAAGTATGAGAAATATGCGAAAGAATGAGCCTGATGAGAGCAAATCCCAGACCTAACCTTGACCTAACATGAATTATTCTCTAAAATATTGATCGAAACCAGGTTTAATTGACCGTTTCAGTGTGGTACCACATTACTACGCGATCCAAACCAGAAAAAACCCAGGATCCGTTCAACAAGTATGTGAAAAACGCTAAACTGTGAGCCTGATGAGGGCAAATCTTAGACCTAACCCAGACCTAAGATGCGTTAACCTCTAAAATATTTATCCAGACCAGGTTTCATTGAATGTTTCAGTGTGGTACCACTTTGCTACGTGATCCAATCCAGATATAGCCCAGGATCTAGCCATGAAGTATGAGAAATATGCGAAAGTAAAAGCCTGATGAGGGCAAATCCTAGAACTATCCCAGACCTAACTTGCGTTATCCTCTAAAATACAGATCGAAACCAGGTTTAATTCACTGTTTCAGCGTGGTACCACATTACTACGTGATACAATCCAGAAACAGCCCAGGATCTAGCCTTGAAGTATGAGAAATATGCGAAAGTATGAGCCTGATGAGGGCAAATCCTAGACCTAACCCAGACCTAACATGCGTTATGCTCTAAAATATTTATCAAGACCAGGTTTAATGGACTGTTTCAGTGTGGTACCACATTACTACGTGATCCAAACCAGAAAAAACCCAGGATCCGTTCAACAAGTTTGTGACGAATGCGAAAGTATGAGTCTGATGAGTATAAATCCCTGGCCTAACCTAGACCTAACATGCGCTGTCCTCTAAAATATTCATGGAAACCAGGTTTCATTGACTGTTTCAGTGTGGTACCACATTACTATGTGATCCAAACCAGAAAATAACCCAGGATCTGTTCAACGAGTATGTGAAGTGTGCGAAAGTATGAGTCTGATGAGGTCAAATTCCAGACCTATCCCAGACCTAACTTGCGTTATCCTCTAAAATATTGATCGAAACCAGCTTTAATCGACTGTTTCAGTGTGGTACCACATTACTACGTGATCCAAACCAGAAAAAACCCAGGATCCGTTCAACAAGTATTTGAAGACTGCGAAAGTATGAGTCTGATGAGTGAAAATCCCAGACATAACCTAGACCTAACATGCGTAATACTCTAAAATATTGATCCAAACCAGGTATAATGGACTGTTTCAGTGTGGTACCACAATACTGCGTGATCCAAACCAGTAAAAACCAAGGATCTGTTCAACAAGTATGAGAAATATGCGAAAGTATGAGCCTGATGAGCACAAATCCTAGACCTAACCCAGACCTAACATGCGTTATCCTCTAAAATATTTATCAAGACCAGGTTTAATGGACTGTTTCAGTGTGGTACCACATTACTACGTGATCCAAACCAGAAAAAACCCAGGATCCATTCAACAAGTATGTGAAGAATGCGAAAGTATGAGTCTGATGAGTGAAAATCCCTGGCCTAACCTGGACCTAACATGCGCTGTCCTCTAAAATATTCATGGAAACCAGGTTTCATTGACTGTTTCAGTGTGGTACCACAATACTACGTGATCCAAACCAGAAAGAACCCAGGATCAGTTCAACAAGTATGTGAAGAATGCGAAAGTATGAGTCTGATGAGTGTAATTCCCAGGGCTAACGTAGACCTAACATGCGTTGTCCTCTAAAATATTGATGGAAACCAGGTTTCATTGACTGTTTCAGTGTGGTACCACAATACTACGTGATCCAAACCAGAAAAAACCCAGGATCAGTTCAACAAGTATGTGAAGAATGCGAAAGGATGAGTCTGATGAGTGAAAATCTCAGGACTTACCTAGACCTAACTTGCGTTGTCCTCTAAAATATTGATGGAAACGAGGTTTCATTGAATGTTTCAATGTGGTACCACTTTACTACGTGATCCAATCCAGATATAGCCCAGGATCTAGCCATCAAGTATGAGAAATATGCGAAAGTAAGAGCCTGATGAGGGCAAATCCTAGAACTATCCCAGACCTAACTTGCGTTATCCTCTAAAATACAGATCGAAACCAGGTTTAATTGACTGTTTCAGCGTGGTACCACATTACTACGTGATACAATCCAGAAACAGCCCAGGATCTAGCCTTGAAGTATGAGAAATATGCGAAAGTATGAGCCTGATGAGGGCAAATCCTAGACCTAACCCAGACCTAACATGCGTTATCCTCTAAAATATTTATCAAGACCAGGTTTAATGGACTGTTTCAGTGGGGTACCACATTACTACGTGATCCAAACCAGAAAAAACCCAGGATCCGTTCAACAAGTATGTGAAGAATGCGAAAGTATGAGTCTGATGAGTGAAAATCCCAGGCCGAACCTAGACCTAACATGCGTTATCCTCTAAAATATTGATCGAAACCAGGTTTAATTGACTGTTTCTGTGTGGTCCCACATTACTACATGATCCAAACCAGAAAAAACCCAGGATCCGTTCAACAAGTATGTGAAGAATGCGAAAGTATGAGTCTGATAAGTGAAAATCCCAGGCCTAACCTAGACCTAACATGCGTTATCCTCAAAAATATTGATCGAAACCTGGTTTAATCGACTGTTTCAGTGTGGTACCACATCACTATGTGATCCAAACCAGAAAATAACCCAGGATCTGTACAACGAGTATGTGAAGTGTGCGAAAGTATGAGTCTGATGAGGTCAAATCCCAGACCAATCCCAGACTTAACTTGCGTTATCCTCTAAAATATTAATCGAAACCAGGTTTAATGGACTGTTTCAGCGTGGTACCACACTACTACGTGTACCAAACCAGAAAAAACCCAGGATCCGTTCAACAAGTATGTAAAGACTGCGAAGGTATGAGTCTGATGAGTGCAAATCCCAGGCCTAACCTAGACCTAACATGCGTTATCCTCTGAAATATTGATCCAAACCAGGTTTAATGGACTGTTTCAGCGTGGTACCACACTACTACGTGATCCAAACCAGAAAAAACCCAGGATCCGTTCAACAAGTATGTAAAGACTGCGAAAGTATGAGTCTGATGAGTGAAAATCCCAGGCCTAACCTAGACCTAACATGCGTTATCCTCTAAGATATTGATCGAAACCAGGTTTAATCGACTGTTTTAGTCTGGCACCACATTACTACGTGATCCAAACCAGAAAAAACCCAGAATCCGTTCAACAAGTATGTAAAGACTGCGAAAGTATGAGTCTGATGAGTGAAAATCCCAGACCTAACCTAGACCTAACATGAATTATTCTCTAAAATATTGTGTCGAAACCAGGTTTAATTGACTGTTTCAGTGTTGTACTTCATTACTACGTGATGCAATCCAGAAAAAGCCCAGGATCTAGCCATCAAGTATGAGAATTATGCGAAAGAACGAGCCTTATGAGAGCAAATCCCTGACCTAACCTAGACCTAACATGAATTATTCTCTAAAATATTGATCGAAACCAGGTTTAATTGACTGTTTCAGTGTGGTCCCACATTACTACGTGATCCAAACCAGAAATAACCCAGGATCCGTTCAACAAGTATGTGAAGAATGCGAAACTATGAGTCTTATGAGTGAAAATCCCAGGCCTAACCTAGACCTAACATGCGTTATCCTCTAAAATATTGATCCAAACCAGGTTTAATGGACTGTTTCAGTGTGGTACTACATTACTACGAGATCCAAACCAGAAATAACCCAGGATCCGTTCAACAAGTATGTGAAGAATGCGAAAGTATGAGTCTTATGAGTGAAAATCCCAGGCCTAACCTAGACCTAACATGCGTTATCCTCTAAAATATTGATCCAAACCAGGTTTAATGGACTGTTTCAGTGTGGTACTACATTACTACGAGATCCAAACTAGAAAAAACCCAGGATCCGTTCAACAAGTATGTGAAGAATGCGAAAGTATGCGTCTGATCAGTGAAAATCTCAGGACTTACCTAGACCTAACTTGCGTTGTCCTCTAAAATATTTATGGAAACGAGGTTTCATTGACTGTTTCATTGTGGTACTACATTACTACGTGATGCAATCCAGAAAAAGCCCAGGATCGAGCCATCAAGTATGAGAAATATGCGAAAGGATGAGCCTGATGAGAGCAAATCCCAGACCTAACCTAGACCTAACATGCGTTATCCTCTAAAATATTGAGCGATACCAGGTTTAATGGACTGTTTTAGTGTGGTACCACACTACTTCGTGATCCAAACCAGAAAAAACCCAGGATCTGTTCAACAGGTATGTGAAGAATGCGAAAGTATGAGTCTGATGAGTGAAAATCCCAGGCCTAACCTAGACCTAACATGCGTTATCCTCTAAAATATTGATCCAAACCAGGTTTAATGGACTGTTTCAGCGTGGTACCACACTACTACGTGATCCAAACCAGAAAAAACCCAGGATCCGTTCAACAAGTATGTAAAGACTGCGAAAGTATGAGTCTGATGAGTGAAAATCCCAGGCCTAACCTAGACCTAACATGCGTTACCCTCTAAAATATTGATCCAAACCAGGTTTAATGGACTGTTTCAGCGTGGTACCACACTACTACGTGATCCAAACCAGAAAAAACCCAGGATCCGTTCAACAAGTATGTAAAGACTGCGAAAGTATGAGTCTGATGAGTGAAAATCCCAGGCCTAACCTAGACCTAACATGCGTTATCCTCTAAGATATTGATCGAAACCAGGTTTAATCGACTGTTTTAGTCTGGCACCACATTACTACGTGATCCAAACCAGAAAAAACCCAGGATCCGTTCAACAAGTATGTAAAGACTGCGAAAGTATGAGTCTGATGAGTGAAAATCCCAGACCTATCCTAGACCTAACATGAATTATTCTCTAAAATATTGTGTCGAAACCAGGTTTAGTTGACTGTTTCAGTGTTGTACTTCATTACTACGTCATGCAATCCAGAAAAAGCCCAGGATCTAGCCATCAAGTATGAGAAATATGCGAAAAAATGAGCCCTATGAGAGCAAATCCCAGACCTAACCTAGACCTAACATGAATTATTCTCTAAAATATTGATCGAAACCAGGTTTAATTGACTGTTTCAGTGTGGTACCACATTACTACGAGATCCAAACGAGAAAAAACCCAGGATCCGTTCAACAAGTATGTGAAGAATGCGAAAGTATGAGTCTGATCAGTGAAAATCTCAGGACTTACCTAGAGCTAACTTGCGTTGTCCTCTAAAATATTGATGGAAACGAGGTTTCATTGTCTGTTTCAGTGTGGTACTACATTACTACGTGATCCAATCCAGAAATAGCCCAGGATCTAGCCATGAAGTATGAGAAATATACGAAAGTAAGAGCCTGATGTGGGCAAATCCTAGACCTATCCCAGACCTAACTTGCGTTATCCTCAAAAATATTGATCGAAACCTGGTTTAATCGACTGTTTCAGTGTGGTACCACATTACTACGTGATCCAAACCAGAAAAAACCCAGGATCAGTTCAACAAGTACGTGAAAAACGCGAAAGTATGAGCCTGATTAGGGCGAATCCCAGACCTATCCCAGACCTAACTTGCGTTATCCTCTAAAATATTGATCGAAACCAGGTTTAATTGACTGTTTCAGCGTGGTACCACATTGCTACGTGATACAATCCAGAAACAGCCCAGGATCTAGCCATGAAGTATGAGAAATATGCGAAAGTATGAGCCTGATGAGGGCAAATCCTAGACCTAACCCAGACCTTACATGCGTTATCCTCTAAAATATTTATCAAGACCAGGTTTAATTGATTGTTTCAGTGTGGTCCCACATTACTACGTGATCCAAACCAGAAAAAACCCAGGATCCGTTCAACAAGTATGTGAAGAACGCGAAAGTATGAGTCTGATGAGTGAAAATCCCAGACCTAACCCAGACCTAACATGCGTTATCCTCTAAAATATTTATCAAGACCAGGTTTAATTGAATGTTTCAGTGAGGTACCACATTACTACATGATCCAAACCAGTAAAAACCCAGGATCCGTTCAACAAGTATGTGAAGAATGCGAAAGTATGTGTCTGATGAGAGAAAATCCCCGGCCTAACCCAGACCTAACATGCGTTATCCTCAAAAATATTGATCGAAACCAGGTTTAACCGACTGTTTCAGTGTGGTACCACATTACTATGTGATCCAAACCAGATTTTAACCCAGGATCTAGCCATCAAGTATGAGAAATATGCGAAAGAATGAGCCTGATGAGAGCAAAATCCCAGTATGAGTATGAAAAGTATGAGTCTGATAAGTGAAAATCCCAGGCCTAACCTAGACCTAACATGCGTTATCCTCAAAAATATTGATCGAAACCTGGTTTAATCGACTGTTTCAGTGTGGTACCACATCACTATGTGATCCAAACCAGAAAATAACCCAGGATCCGTTCAACAAGTATGTAAAGACTGCGAAAGTATGAGTCTGATGAGTGAAAATCCCAGGCCTAACCTAGACCTAACATGCGTTATCCTCTAAAATATTGATCCAAACCAGGTTTAATGGACTGTTTCAGCGTGGTACCACACTACTACGTGATCCAAACCAGAAAAAACCCAGGATCCGTTCAACAAGTATGTAAAGACTGCGAAAGTATGAGTCTGGTGAGTGAAAATCCCAGTCCTAACCTAGACCTAACACGCGTTATCCTCTAAGATATTGATCGAAACCAGGTTTAATCGACTGTTTTAGTCTGGCACCACATTACTACGTGATCCAAACCAGAAAAAACCCAGGATCCGTTCAACAAGTATGTAAAGACTGCGAAAGTATGAGTCTGATGAATGAAAATCCCAGACCTAACCTAGACCTAACATGAATTATTCTCTAAAATATTGTGTCGAAACCAGGTTTAATTGACTGTTTCAGTGTTGTACTTCATTACTACGTGATGCAATCCAGAAAAAGCCCAGGATCGAGCCATCAAGTATGAGAAATATGCGAAAGGATGAGCCTGATGAGAGCAAATCCCAGACCTAACCTAGACCTAACATGCGTTATCCTCTAAAATATTGAGCGAAACCAGGTTTAATGGACTGTTTTAGTGTGGTACCACACTACTTCATGATCCAAACCAGAAAAAACCCAGGATCTGTTCAACAGGTATGTGAAGTATGCGAAAGTATGAGTCTGATGAGTGAAAATCCCAGGCCTAACCTAGACCTAACATGCGTTATCCTCTAAAATATTGATCCAAACCAGGTTTAATGGACTGTTTCAGCGTGGTACCACACTACTACGTGATCCAAACCAGAAAAAACCCAGGATCCGTTCAACAAGTATGTAAAGACTGCGAAAGTATGAGTCTGATGAGTGAAAATCCCAGGCCTAACCTAGACCTAACATGCGTTATCCTCTAAAATATTGATCCAAACCAGGTTTAATGGACTGTTTCAGCGTGGTACCACACTACTACGTGATCCAAACCAGAAAAAACCCAGGATCCGTTCAACAAGTATGTAAAGACTGCGAAAGTATGAGTCTGGTGAGTGAAAATCCCAGGCCTAACCTAGACCTAACATGCGTTATCCTCTAAGATATTGATCGAAACCAGGTTTAATCGACTGTTTTAGTCTGGCACCACATTACTACGTGATCCAAACCAGAAAAAACCCAGGATCCGTTCAACAAGTATGTAAAGACTGCGAAAGTATGAGTCTGATGAGTGAAAATCCCAGACCTATCTTAGACCTAACATGAATTATTCTCTAAAATATTGTGTCGAAACCAGGTTTAATTGACTGTTTCAGTGTTGTACTTCATTACTACGTCATGCAATCCAGAAAAAGCCCGGGATCTAGCCATGAAGTATGAGAAATATGCGAAAGTATGAGCCTGATGAGGTCAAATCCTAGTCCTAACCCAGACCTAACATGCGTTAGCCTCTAAAATATTGATCGAAACCAGGTTTAATCGACTGTTTCAGTGTGGTACCACATTACTACGTGATCCAAACCAGAAAAAGATCCAGGATCTTGTCAACGAGAATGTGAAGTGTGCGAAAGTATGAGTCTGATGAGGGCTAATCCCAGACCTATCCCAGACCTAACATGCGTTATCCTCTAAAATATTGATCGAAACCAGGTTTAATTGACTGTTTCAGCGTGGTACCACATTACTACGTGATACAATCCAGAAACAGCCCAGGATCTAGCCATGAAGTATGAGAAATATGCGAGTATGAGCCTGATGAGGGCAAATCCCAGGCCTAACCTACTCCTAACATGCGTTATCCTCCAAAATATTGATCGAAACCTGGTTTAATCAACTGTTTCAGTGTGGTACCACGTTACTATGTGATCCAAACCAGAAAATAACCCAGGATCTGTTCAAGGAGTATGTGAAGTGTGCGAAAGTATGAGTCTGATGAGGTCAAGTCCCAGACCTATCCCAGACCTAACTTGCGTTATCCTCTGAAATATTGATCGAAACCAGGTTTAATTGACCGTTTTATTGTGGTACCACTTTACTACGTGCTCCAAAGCAGAAAAAACGCTCGATCAGGTCAACATGCATGTTAAAACAGGGAAAGTATGAGCCTGATGAGGGCAAATCCCAGACCTATCCCAGACCTAACATGCGTTATCCTCAAAAATATTGATCGAAACCAGGTTTAATCGACTGTTTCAGTGTGGTACCACATTACTACGTGATCCAAACCAGCAAAAGATCCAGGATCTTGTCAACGAGAATGTGAAGTGTGCGAAAGTATGAGTCTGATGAGGGCTAATCCCAGACCTATCCCAGACCTAACATGCGTTATCCTCTAAAATATTGATCGAAACCAGGTTTAATTGACAGTTTTAGTGTGGTACCACTTTACTACGTGATCCAAAGCAAAGAAAACCCTCGATCAGGTCAACATGCATGTTAAAACTGCGAAAGTATGACCCTGATGAGGGCAAATCACAGACGTAACCCAGACCTAGCATGCGTTATCCTGTAAAATATTTATCAAGACCAGGTTTATTTGATTGTTTCAGTGTGGTCCCACATTACTACGTGATCCAATCCAGAAAAAGCCCAGGATCTAGCCATCAAGTATGAGTAATATGCGAAAGAATGAGCCTGATGAGAGTAAATCCCTGACCTAACCTAGACTTAACATGAATTATTCTCTAAAATATTGATCGAAACCTGGTTTAATCGACAGTTTCAGTGTGGTACCACATTACTATGTGATACAAACAAGAAAATAACCCAGTATCTGTTCAACGAGTCTGTGAAGTGTGCGAAAGTATGAGTCTGACGAGGTCAAATCCCAGGCCTATCCCAGACCTAGCTTGCGTTATCCTCTAAAATATTGATGGAAACCAGGTTTAATAGACTGTTTCAGTGTTGTACTTCATTACTACGTTATACAATCCAGATAAAGCCCAGGATCTAGCCATCAAGTATGAGAAAAATGCGAAAGAATGAGCCTGATAAGAGCAAATGCCAGACCTAACCTAGACCTAACATGAATTATTCTCTAAAATATTGATCGAAACCAGGTTTAATTGACTGTTTCAGTGTTGTCCCACATTACTACGTGATCCAAACCAGAAAAAACCCAGGATCCGTTCAACAAGTATGTGAAGAATGCGAAAGTATGAGTCTGATGAGTGAAAATCCCAGGCCTAACCTAGACCTAACATGCGTTATCCTCTAAAATATTGATCGAAACCTGGTTTAATCGACTGTTTCAATGTTGTACTTCATTACTACGTTATACAATCCATACAAAGCCCAGGATCTAGCCATCAAGTATGCGAAATATGCGAAAGAATGAGCCTGATAAGAGCAAATCCCAGACCTAACCTAGACCTAACATGAATTATTCTCTAAAATATTGATCGAAACCAGGTTTAATTGACTGTTTCAGTGTTGTCCCACATTACTACGTGATCGAAACCAGAAAAAACCCAGGATCAGTTCAACAAGTACGTGAAAAACGCGAAAGTATGAGCCTGATTAGGGCGAATCCCAGACCTACCCCAGACATAACATGCGTTATCCTCAAAAGTATTGATCGAAACCTGGTTTAATTGACTGTTTCAGCGTGGTACCACATTACTACGTGATACAATCCAGAAACAGCCCAGGATCTAGCCATGAAGTATGTGAAATATGCGAAAGTATGAGCCTGATGAGGACAAATCCTAGACCTAACCCAAACCTAACATGCGTTATCCTCTAAAATATTTATCAAGACCAGGTTTAATTGAATGTTTCAGTGTGGTACCACATTACTACGTGATCCAATCCAGAAATAGCCCAGGATCTAGCCATGAAGTATGAGAAATATGCGAAAGTATCAGCCTGACGAGAGCAAATCCTAGACCTAACCCTGACATACCATGCGTTATCCTCAAAAATATTGATCGAAACCTGGTTTAATTGACTGTTTCAGTGTGGTACCACATTACTATGTGATACAATCCAGAAACAGCCCACGATCTAGCCTTGAAGTATGATAAATATGCGAAAGTATGAGCCTGATGAGGGCAAATCCTATACCTAACCCAGACCTAACATGCGTTATCCTCTAAAATATTTATCAAGACCAGGTTTAATTGATTGTATCAGTGTGGTTCCACATTACTACGTGATCCAAACCAGAAAAAGCCCAGGATCTAGCCATCAAGTATGAGTAATATGCGAAAGAATGAGCCTGATGAGAGTAAATCCCAGACCTAACCTAGACCTAACATAAATTATTCTCTAAAATATTGATCGAAACCAGGTTTAATTGACTGTTTCAGTGTGGTACCACATTACTACGTGATCCAAACCAGAAAAAAAACCCAGGATCCGTTCAACAAGTATGTGAAGAATGCGAAAGTATGAGTCTGATGAGTGAAAATCCCAGGCCTAACCTAGACCTAACATGCGTTATTCTCAATAATATTGATCGAAACCAGGTTTAATCGACTGTTTCAGTGTGGTACCACATTACTACGTGATCCAAACCAGAAAAAAAACCCAGGATCTGATCAACGAGTATGTCAAGTGTGCGAAAGTATGAGTCTGATGAGGGCAAATCCCAGACCTATCCCAGACTTAACTTGCGATATCCTCTAAAATATTGATCGAAACCAGGTTTAATTGACTGTTTTAGTGTGGTACCACTTTACTACGTGATCCAAAGCAAAGAAAACCCTCGATCAGGTCAACATGCATGTTAAAACTGCGAAAGTATGAGCCTGATGAGGGCTAATCCCAGACCTATCCCAGACCTAACATGCGTTATCCACAAAAATATTGATCGAAACCAGGTTTAATCGACTGTTTCAGTGTGGTACCACATTACTATGTGATCCAAACCAGAAAATAACCCAGGATCTAGCCATCAAGTATGAGAAATATGCGAAAGAATGAGCCTGATGAGAGCAAATCCCAGACCTAACCTAGACCTAACATGAATTATTCTCTAAAATATTGATCGAAACCAGGTTTAATCGACTATTTCAGTGTGGTACCACATGACTACGTGATCCAAACCAGAAAAAACCCAGGATCCGTTCAACAAGTATGTGAAGAATGCGATAGTATGTGTCTGATGAGTGAAAATCCCAGACCTAACCTAGACCTAACATGCGTTATCCTCTAAAATATTGATCGAAACCAGGTTTAATTGACTGTTTTAGTGTGGTACCACTTTACTACGTGATCCAAAGCAAAGAAAACCCTCGATCAGGTCAACATGCATGTTAAAACTGCGAAAGTATGACCCTGATGAGGGCAAATCACAGACGTAACCCAGACCTAGCATGCGTTATCCTGTAAAATATTTATCAAGACCAGGTTTAATTGAATGTTTCAGTGTGGTACCACATTACTACGTGATCCAAGCCAGAAAAAACCCAGGATCTGTTCAACAAGTATGTGAAAAACGCGAAACTGCGAGCCTGATGAGGGCAAATCTTAGACCTAACCTTGACCTAACATGCGTTATCCTCGAAAATATTTATCCAGACCAGGTTTCATTGAATGTTTCTGTGTGGTACCACTTTACTACGTGATCCAATCCAGAAATAGCCCAGGATCTAGCCATGGAGTATGAGAAATATGCGAAAGTATGAGCCTGATGAGGGCAAATCCTAGACCTAACCCAGACCTAACATGCGGTATTCTCTAAAATATTTATCAAGACCAGGTTTAATTGAATGTTTCAGTGTGGTACCACATTACTACGTGATCCAAACTAGAAAAAACCCAGGATCCGTTCAACAAGTATGTGAAGATTGCGAAAGTATGAGTCTGATCAGTGAAAATCTCAGGCCTTACCTAGACCTAACTTGCGTTGTCCTCTAAAATATTGATGGAAACCTGGTTTCGTTGACTGTTTCAGTGTGGTACTACATTACTACGTGATCCAAACCAGAAAAAACCCAGGATCCGTTCAACAAGTATGTGAAGAATGCGAAAGTATGAGTCTGATGAGTGAAAATCCCAGTCCTCACCCAGACCTAACATGCGTTATCCTCTAAAATAGTTATCAAGACCAGGTTTAATTGAATGTTTCAGTGTGGTACCACATTACTACATGATCCAAACCAGTAAAAACCCAGGATCCGTTCAACAAGTATGTGAAGAATGCGAAAGTATGTGTCTGATGAGAGAAAATCCCCGGCCTAACCCAGACCTAACATGCGTTATCCTCAAAAATATTGATCGAAACCAGGTTTAATCGACTGTTTCAGTGTGGTACCACATTACTATGTGATCCAAACCAGAAAATAACCCAGGATCTAGCCATCAAGTATGAGAAATATGCGAAAGAATGAGCCTGATGAGAGCAAATCCCAGACCTAACCTAGACCTAACATGAATTATTCTCTAAAATATTGATCGAAACCAGGTTTAATTGACTGTTTCAGTGCGGTCCCACATTACTACGTGATCCAAACCAGAAAAAACCCAGGATCCGTTCAACAAGTATGTGAAGAATGCGAAAGTATGAGTCTGATTAGTGTAAATCCCAGGCCTAACCTAGATATAACATGCGTTATCCTCAAAAATATTGATCGAAACCTGGTTTAATCGACTGTTTCAGTGTGGTACCACATTACTATGTGATCCAAACCAGAAAATAACCCAGGATCTGTTCAACGAGTATGTGAAAAACGCGAAAGTATGAGCCTGATGAGGGCAAATCCCAGACATATCCCAGACCTAACTTGCGTTGTCTTCTAAGATATTGATGGAAAGCAGGTTTAATTGACAGTTTCAGTGTTGTACTTCATTACTACGTGATGCAATCCAGAAAAAGCCCAGGATCTAACCATCAAGTATGAGAAATATGCGAAAGAATGAGCCTCATGAGAGCAAATCCCAGACCTAACCTAGACCTAACATGAATTATTCTCTAAAATATTGATCGAGACCAGGTTTAATCGACTGTTTCAGTGTGGTACCACATTACTACGTGATCCAAACCAGAAAAAACCGAGGATCAGTTCAACAAGTATGTGAAGAATGTGAAAGTATGAGTCTGATGAGTGAAAATCCCAGGGCTAACATAGACCTAACATGCGTTATCCTCTAAAATATTGATCGAAACCAGGTTTAATCGACTGTTTCAGTGTGGTACTACATTACTACGTGATCCAAACCAGAAAAAACCCAGGATCCGTTCAACAAGTATGTGAAGAATGCGAAAGCATGAGTCTGATGAGTGAAAATCCCAGACCTAACCCAGACCTAACATGCGTTATCCTCTAAAATATTTATCAAGACCAGGTTTAATTGAATGTTTCAGTGTGGTACCACATTACTACATGATCCAAACCAGTAAAAACCCAGGATCCGTTCAACAAGTATGTGAAGAATGCGAAAGTATGTGTCTGATGAGAGAAAATCCCCGGCCTAACCCAGACCTAACATGCGTTATCCTCAAAAATATTGATCGAAACCAGGTTTAATCGACTGTTTCAGTGTGGTACCACATTACTATGTGATCCAAACCAGAAAATAACCCAGGATCTAGCCATCAAGTATGAGAAATATGCGAAAGAATGAGCCTGATGAGAGCAAATCCCAGACCTAACCTAGACCTAACATGAATTATTCTCTAAAATATTGATCGAAACCAGGTTTAATTGACTGTTTCAGTGCGGTCCCACATTACTACGTGATCCAAACCAGAAAAAACCCAGGATCCGTTCAACAAGTATGTGAAGAATGCGAAAGTATGAGTCTGATTAGTGTAAATCCCAGGCCTAACCTAGACATAACATGCGTTATCCTCAAAAATATTGATCGAAACCTGGTTTAATCGACTGTTTCAGTGTGGTACCACATTACTATGTGATCCAAACCAGAAAATAACCCAGGATCTGTTCAACGAGTATGTGAAAAACGCGAAAGTATGAGCCTGATGAGGGCAAATCCCAGACATATCCCAGACCTAACTTGCGTCGTCCTCTAAGATATTGATGGAAAGCAGGTTTAATTGACAGTTTCAGTGTTGTACTTCATTACTACGTGATGCAATCCAGAAAAAGCCCAGGATCTAACCATCAAGTATGAGAAATATGCGAAAGAATGAGCCTCATGAGAGCAAATCCCAGACCTAACCTAGACCTAACATGAATTATTCTCTAAAATATTGATCGAGACCAGGTTTAATCGACTGTTTCAGTGTGGTACCACATTACTACGTGATCCAATCCAGAAAAAACCGAGGATCAGTTCAACAAGTATGTGAAGAATGCGAAAGTATGAGTCTGATGAGTGAAAATCCCAGGGCTAACATAGACCTAACATGCGTAATCCTCTAAAATATTGATCGAAACCAGATTTAATCGACTGTTTCAGTGTGGTACCACATTACTACGTGATCCAAACCAGAAAAAACCCAGGATCAGTTCAACAAGTATGTGAAGAATGCGAAAGTATGAGTCTGATGAGTGAAAATCCCAGGGCTAACATAGACCTAACATGCGTTATCCTCTAAAATATTGACCGAAACCAGGTTTAATCGACTGTTTCAGTGTGGTACCACATTACTACGTGATCCAAACCAGAAAAAACCGAGGATCAGTTCAACAAGTATGTGAAGAATGCGAAAGTATGAGTCTGATGAGTGAAAATCCCAGGGCTAACATAGACCTAACATGCGTTATCCTCTAAAATATTTATCAAGACCAGGTTTAATTGAATGTTTCAGTGTGGTACCACATTACTACGTGATCCAAACCAGAAAAAACCCAGTATACGTTCAACAAGTATGTGAAGATTGCGAAAGTATGAGTCTGATCAGTGAAAATCTCAGGCCTTACCTAGACCTAACTTGCGTTGTCCTCTAAAATATTGATGGAAACCTGGTTTCGTTGACTGTTTCAGTGTGGTACTACATTACTACGTGATGCAATCTAGACAAAGCCCAGGATCTAGCCATCAAGCATGAGAAATATGCGAAAGAATGAGCCTGATGACAGCAAATCCCAGACCTAACCCAGACCTAACATGCGTTATCCTCTAAAATATTTATCAAGACCAGGTTTAATTGATTGTTTCAGTGTGGTCCCACATTACTACGTGATCCAAACCAGAAAAAACCCAGGATCCGTTCAACAAGTATGTGAAGAATGCGAAAGTATGAGTCTGATGAGTGAAAATCCCAGACCTAACCCAGACCTAACATGCGTTATCCTCTAAAATATTTATCAAGACCAGGCTTAATTGAATGTTTCAGTGTGGTACCACATTACTACATGATCCAAACCAGTAAAAACCCAGGATCCGTTCAACAAGTATGTGAAGAATGCGAAAGTATGTGTCTGATGAGAGAAAATCCCCGGCCTAACCCAGACCTAACATGCGTTATCCTCAAAAATATTGATCGAAACCAGGTTTAATCGACTGTTTCAGTGTGGCACCACATTACTATGTGATCCAAACCAGAAAATAACCCAGGATCTAGCCATCAAGTATGAGAGATATGCGAAAGAATGAGCCTGATGAGAGCAAATCCCAGACCTAACCTAGACCTAACATGAATTATTCTCTAAAATATTGATCGAAACCAGGTTTAATTGACTGTTTCAGTGTGGTCCCACATTACTACGTGATCCAAACCAGAAAATAACCCAGGATCTGTTCAACGAGTATGTGAAAAACGCGAAAGTATGAGCCTGATGAGGGCAAATCCCAGACATATCCCAGACCTAACTTGCGTTGTCCTCTAAGATATTGATGGAAAGCAGGTTTAATTGACAGTTTCAGTGTTGTACTTCATTACTACGTGATGCAATCCAGAAAAAGCCCAGGATCTAACCATCAAGTATGAGAAATATGCGAAAGAATGAGCCTCATGAGAGCAAATCCCAGACCTAACCTAGACCTAACATGAATTATTCTCTAAAATATTGATCGAGACCAGGTTTAATCGACTGTTTCAGTGTGGTACCACATTACTACGTGATCCAAACCAGAAAAAACCGAGGATCAGTTCAACAAGTATGTGAAGAATGCGAAAGTATGAGTCTGATGAGTGAAAATCCCAGGGCTAACATAGACCTAACATGCGTTATCCTCTAAAATATTGATCGAAACCAGGTTTAATCGACTGTTTCAGTGTGGTACCACATTACTACGTGATCCAAACCAGAAAAAACCCAGGATCAGTTCAACAAGTATGTGAAGAATGCGAAAGTATGAGTCTGATGAGTGAAAATCCCAGGGCTAACATAGACCTAACATGCGTTATCCTCTAAATTATTGATCGAAACCAGGTTTAATCGACTGTTTCAGTGTGGTACCACATTACTACGTGATCCAAACCAGAAAAAACCGAGGATCAGTTCAACAAGTATGTGAAGAATGCGAAAGTATGAGTCTGATGAGTGAAAATCCCAGGGCTAACATAGACCTAACATGCGTTATCCTCTAAAATATTGATCGAAACCAGGTTTAATTGACTGTTTTAGTGTGGTACCACTTTACTACGTGATCCAAAGCAATGAAAACCCTCGATCAGGTCAACATGCATGTTAAAACTGCGAAAGTATGACCCTGATGAGGGCAAATCACAGACGTAACCCAGACCTAACATGCGTTATCCTCTAAAATATTTATCAAGACCAGGTTTAATTGAATGTTTCAGTGTGGTACCACATTACTACGTGATCCAAGCCAGAAAAAACCCAGGATCTGTTCAACAAGTATGTGAAAAACGCGAAACTGTGAGCCTGATGAGGGCAAATCTTAGACCTAACCTTGACCTAACATGCGTTATCCTCGAAAATATTTATCCAGACCAGGTTTCATTGATTGTTTCTGTGTGGTACCACTTTACTACGTGATCCAATCCAGAAATAGCCCAGGATCGAGCCATGGAGTATGAGAAATATGCGAAAGTATGAGTCTGATGAGGGCAAATCCTAGACCTAACCCAGACCTAACATGCGGTATTCTCTAAAATATTTATCAAGACCAGGTTTAATTGAATGTTTCAGTGTGGTACCACATTACTACGTGATCCAAACCATAAAAAACCCAGGATCCGTTCAACAAGTATGTGAAGATTGCGAAAGTATGAGTCTGATCAGTGAAAATCTCAGGCCTTACCTAGACCTAACTTGCGTTGTCCTCTAAAATATTGATGGAAACCTGGTTTCGTTGACTGTTTCAGTGTGGTACTACATTACTACGTGATGCAATCTAGACAAAGCCCTGGATCTAGCCATGAAGCATGAGAAATATGCGAAAGAATGAGCCTGATGACAGCAAATCCCAGACCTATCCTAGACCTAACATGCGTCATCCTCTAAAGTATTGATCGAAACCAGGTTTAATTGACTGTTTCAGCGTGGTACCACATTACTACGTGATACAATCCAGAAACAGCCCAGGATCTAGCCATGAAGTATGAGAAATATGCGAAAGTATGAGCCTGATGAGGGCAAATCCTAGACCTAACCCAGACCTAACATGCGTTATCCTCTAAAATATTTATCAAGACCAGGTTTAATTGATTGTTTCAGTGTGGTCCCACATTACTACGTGATCCAAACCAGAAAAAACCCAGGATCCGTTCAACAAGTATGTGAAGAATGCGAAAGTATGAGTCTGATGAGTGAAACTCTCAGACCTTACCCAGACCTAACATGCGTTATCCTCTAAAATATTTATCAAGACCAGGTTTAATTGAATGTTTCAGTGTGGTACCACATTACTACGTGATCCAAGCCAGAAAAAACCCAGGATCTGTTCAACAAGTATGTGAAAAACGCGAAACTGTGAGCCTGATGAGGGCAAATCTTAGACCTAACCTTGACCTAACATGCGTTATCCTCGAAAATATTTATCCAGACCAGGTTTCATTGATTGTTTCTGTGTGGTACCACTTTACTACGTGATCCAATCCAGAAATAGCCCAGGATCTAGCCATGGAGTATGAGAAATATGCGAAAGTATGAGCCTGATGAGGGCAAATCCTAGACCTAACCCAGACCTAACATGCGGTATTCTCTAAAATATTTATCAAGACCAGGTTTAATTGAATGTTTCAGTGTGGTACCACATTGCTACGTGATCCAAACCATAAAAAACCCAGGATCCGTTCAACAAGTATGTGAAGATTGCGAAAGTATGAGTCTGATCAGTGAAAATCTCAGGCCTTACCTAGACCTAACTTGCGTTGTCCTCTAAAATATTGATGGAAACCTGGTTTCGTTGACTGTTTCAGTGTGGTACTACATTACTACGTGATGCAATCTAGACAAAGCCCTGGATCTAGCCATGAAGCATGAGAAATATGCGAAAGAATGAGCCTGATGACAGCAAATCCCAGACCTATCCTAGACCTAACATGCGTCATCCTCTAAAGTATTGATCGAAACCAGGTTTAATTGACTGTTTCAGCGTGGTACCACATTACTACGTGATACAATCCAGAAACAGCCCAGGATCTAGCCATGAAGTATGAGAAATATGCGAAAGTATGAGCCTGATGAGGGCAAATCCTAGACCTAACCCAGACCTAACATGCGTTATCCTCTAAAATATTTATCAAGACCAGGTTTAATTGATTGTTTCAGTGTGGTCCCACATTACTACGTGATCCAAACCAGAAAAAACCCAGGATCCGTTCAACAAGTATGTGAAGAATGCGAAAGTATGAGTCTGATGAGTGAAACTCTCAGACCTTACCCAGACCTAACATGCGTTATCCTCTAAAATATTTATCAAGACCAGGTTTAATTGAATGTTTCAGTGTGGTACCACATTACTACGTGATCCAAACCAGTAAAAACCCAGGATCCGTTCAACAAGTATGTGAAGAATGCGAAAGTATGTGTCTGATGAGAGAAATTCCCCGGCCTAACCCAGACCTAACATGCGTTATCCTCTAAAATATTTATCAAGACCAGGTTTATTTGAATGTTTCAGTGTGGTACCACATTACTACGTGATCCAAACCAGTAAAAACCCAGGATCCGTTCAACAAGTATGTGAAGAATGCGAAAGTATGTGTCTGATGAGTGAAATTCCCCGGCCTAACCCAGACCTAACATGCGTTATCCTCAAAAATATTGATCGAAACCAGGTTTAATCGACTGTTTCAGTGTGGCATCACACTACTACGTGACCCAAACCTGAAAAAACCAAGGATCTGTTCAGCAAGTATGTGAAAAACGCGAAAGTCTGAGCCTGATGAGGGCAAATCCCAGACCTATCCCAGACCTAACTTGCGTTAACCTCTAAAATATTGAGCGAAACCAGGTTTAATTGACTCTTTCAGTGTGGTACCACATTACTACGTGATCCAATCCAGAAATAGCCCAGGATCTAGCCATGAAGTATGAGAAATATGCGAAAGTATGAGCCTGACGAGGGCACATCCTAGACCTAACCCAGACCTAACATGCGTTATCCTCTAAAATATTTATCAAGACCAGGTTTAATTGATTGTTTCAGTGTGGTCCCACATTACTACGTGATCCAAACCAGAAAAAACCCAGGATCCGTTCAACATGTATGTGAAGAATGCGAAAGTATGAGTCTGATGAGGGCAAATCCTAGACCTAACCTAAACCTAACATGCGTTATCCTCTAAAATATTTATCAAGACCAGGTTTAATTGAATGTTTCAGTGTGGTACCACATTACTACGTTATCCAAAGCAAAGAAAACCCTCGATCAGGTCAACATGCATGTTAAAACTGCGAAAGTATGACCCTGATGAGGGCAAATCACAGACGTAACCCAGACCTAGCATGCGTTATCCTGTAAAATATTTATCAAGACCAGGTTTAATTGAATGTTTCAGTGTGGTACCACATTACTACGTGATCCAAGCCAGAAAAAACCCAGGATCTGTCCAACAAGTATGTGAAAAACGCGAAACTGCGAGACTGATGAGTGCAAATCTTAGACCTAACCTTGACCTAACATGCGTTATCCTCGAAAATATTTATCCAGACCAGGTTTCATTGAACGTTTCTGTGTGGTACCACTTTACTACGTGATCCAATCCAGAAATAGCCCAGGATCTAGCCATGGAGTATGAGAAATATGCGAAAGTATGAGCCTGATGAGGGCAAATCCTAGACCTAACCCAGACCTAACATGCGTTATTCTCTAAAATATTTATCAAGACCAGGTTTAATTGAAAGTTTCAGTGTGGTACCACATTACTATGTGATCCAAACCAGAAAAAACCCAGGATCCGTTCAACAAGTATGTGAAGAATGCGAAAGTATGAGTCTGATGAGGGCAAATCCTAGACCTAACCCAAACCTAACATGCGTTATCCTCTGAAATATTTATCAAGACCAGGTTTAATTGAATGTTTCAGTGTGGTACCACATTACTACGTGATACAATCCTGAAAAAGCCCAGGATCTAGCCATCAAGTTTGAGAAATATGCGAAAGAATGAGCCTGATGAGGGCAAATCCTAGACCTAATCCAGACCTAGCATGTGTTATCCTCTAAGATATTGATGGCAACCAGGTTTAATGGACTGTTTCAGTGTGGTACCACACACCTACGTGATCCAAACCAGAAAAAACCCTGGATCTGTTCAACAAGTATGTGAAAAACGCGAAAGTATGAGTCTGATGAGGTCAAATCCCAGACCTATCTCAGACTTAACTTGCGTTATCCTCTAAAATAGTGATCGAAACCAGGTTTAATCGACTGTTTCAGCGTGGTACCACATTACTACGTGATACAATCCAGAAACAGTCCAGGATCTAGCCATGAAGTATGAGAAATCTGCGAAAGAATGAGCCTGATGAGAGCAAATCCTAGACCTAACCCTAACCTAACATGCGTTATCCTCTAAAATATTTATCAAGACCAGGTTTAATTGAATGTTTCAGTGTGGTACCACATTACTACGTGATACAATCCAGAAAAAGCCCAGGATCTAGCCATGAAGTATGAGAAATATGCGAAAGAATGAGCCTGATGAGAGCAAATCCCAGACCTAACCTAGACCTAACATGAATTATTCTCTAAAATATTGATCGAAACCAGGTTTAATCGACTGTTTCAGTGTGGTACCACATTACTACGTGATCCAAACCAGAAAAAAACCAGGATCCGTTCAACAAGTATGTGAAGAATGCGAAAGAATGAGTCTGATGAGTGAAAATCCCAGACCTAACCTAGACCTAACATGCGTTATCCTCTAAAATATTGATCGAAACCTGGTTTAATTGACTGTTTCAGTGATGGTACCACATTACTACGTGATCCAATCCAGAAAATAACCCAGGATCTGTTCAAGGAGTATGTGAAGTGTGCGAAAGTATGAGTCTGATGAGGTCAAATCCCAGACCTATCCCAGACCTAACTTGCGTTATCCTCTAAAATATGGATCGAAACCAGGTTTAATCGACTGTTTCAGTGTGGTACCACATTACTACGTGATCGAAACCAGAAAAAACCCAGGATCAGTTCAACAAGTACGTGAAAAACGCGAAAGTATGAGCCTGATTAGGGCGATTCCCAGACCTATCCCAGACCTAACATGCGTTATCCTCTAAAATATTTATCGAAACCAGGATTAATTGACTATTTCAGCGTGGTACCACATTACTACGTGATACAATCCAGAAACAGCCCAGGATCTAGCCATGAAGTATGAGAAATATGCGAAAGTATGAGCCCGATGAGGGCAAATCCTAGACCTAACCCAAACCTAACATGCGTTATCCTCTAAAATATTTATCAAGACCAGGTTTAATTGATTGTTTCAGTGTGGTCCCACATTACTACGTGATCCAATCCAGAAAATCCCAGGATCTAGCCATCAAGTATCAGTAATATGCGAAAGAATGAGCCTGATGAGAGTAAATCCCAGACCTAACCTAGACCTAACATGAATTATTCTCTAAAATATTGATCGAAACCAGGTTTAATTGACTGTTTCAGTGTGGTCCCACATTACTACGTGATCCAAACCAGAAAAAACCCAGGATCCGTTCAACAAGTATGTGAAGAATGCGAAAGTATGAGTCTGATGAGGTCAAATCCCAGACCTATCCCAGACCTAACTTGCGTTATCCTCTAAAATATTGATCGAAACCTGGTTTAATCGACTGCTTCAGTGTGGTACCACATTACTATGTGATCCAAACCAGAAAATAACCCAGGATCTGTTCAACGAGTATGTGAAGTGTGCGAAAGTATGAGTCTGATGAGGTCAAATCCCAGACCTATCCCAGACTTAACTTGCGTTATCCTCTAAAATAGTGATCGAAACCAGGTTTAATCGACTGTTTCAGCGTGGTACCACATTACTACGTGATACAATCCAGAAACAGTCCAGGATCTAGCCATGAAGTATGAGAAATCTGCGAAAGAATGAGCCTGATGAGAGCAAATCCCAGACCTTACCCAGACCTAACATGCGTTATCCTCTAAAATATTTATCAAGACCAGGTTTAATTGAATGTTTCAGTGTGGTACCACATTACTACGTGATCCAAACCAGTAAAAACCCAGGATCCGTTCAACAAGTATGTGAAGAATGCGAAAGTATGTGTCTGATGAGAGAAATTCCCCGGCCTAACCCAGACCTAACATGCGTTATCCTCTAAAATATTTATCAAGACCAGGTTTAATTGAATGTTTCAGTGTGGTACCACATTACTACGTGATCCAAACCAGTAAAAACCCAGGATCCGTTCAACAAGTATGTGAAGAATGCGAAAGTATGTGTCTGATGAGTGAAATTCCCCGGCCTAACCCAGACCTAACATGCGTTATCCTCAAAAATATTGATCGAAACCAGGTTTAATCGACTGTTTCAGTGTGGCATCACACTACTACGTGACCCAAACCTGAAAAAACCAAGGATCTGTTCAGCAAGTATGTGAAAAACGCGAAAGTCTGAGCCTGATGAGGGCAAATCCCAGACCTATCCCAGACCTAACTTGCGTTAACCTCTAAAATATTGAGCGAAACCAGGTTTAATTGACACTTTCAGTGTGGTACCACATTACTACGTGATCCAATCCAGAAATAGCCCAGGATCTAGCCATGAAGTATGAGAAATATGCGAAAGTATGAGCCTGACGAGGGCACATCCTAGACCTAACCCAGACCTAACATGCGTTATCCTCTAAAATATTTATCAAGACCAGGTTTAATTGATTGTTTCAGTGTGGTCCCACATTACTACGTGATCCAAACCAGAAAAAACCCAGGATCCGTTCAACATGTATGTGAAGAATGCGAAAGTATGAGTCTGATGAGGGCAAATCCTAGACCTAACCTAAACCTAACATGCGTTATCCTCTAAAATATTTATCAAGACCAGGTTTAATTGAATGTTTCAGTGTGGTACCACATTACTACGTTATCCAAAGCAAAGAAAACCCTCGATCAGGTCAACATGCATGTTAAAACTGCGAAAGTATGACCCTGATGAGGGCAAATCACAGACGTAACCCAGACCTAGCATGCGTTATCCTGTAAAATATTTATCAAGACCAGGTTTAATTGAATGTTTCAGTGTGGTACCACATTACTACGTGATACAATCCTGAAAAAGCCCAGGATCTAGCCATCAAGTTTGAGAAATATGCGAAAGAATGAGCCTGATGAGGGCAAATCCTAGACCTAATCCAGACCTAGCATGTGTTATCCTCTAAGATATTGATGGCAACCAGGTTTAATGGACTGTTTCAGTGTGGTACCACACTCCTACGTGATCCAAACCAGAAAAAACCCTGGATCTGTTCAACAAGTATGTGAAAAACGCGAAAGTATGAGTCTGATGAGGTCAAATCCCAGACCTATCTCAGACTTAACTTGCGTTATCCTCTAAAATAGTGATCGAAACCAGGTTTAATCGACTGTTTCAGCGTGGTACCACATTACTACGTGATACAATCCAGAAACAGTCCAGGATCTAGCCATGAAGTATGAGAAATCTGCGAAAGAATGAGCCTGATGAGAGCAAATCCTAGACCTAACCCTAACCTAACATGCGTTATCCTCTAAAATATTTATCAAGACCAGGTTTAATTGAATGTTTCAGTGTGGTACCACATTACTACGTGATACAATCCAGAAAAAGCCCAGGATCTAGCCATGAAGTATGAGAAATATGCGAAAGAATGAGCCTGATGAGAGCAAATCCCAGACCTAACCTAGACCTAACATGAATTATTCTCTAAAATATTGATCGAAACCAGGTTTAATCGACTGTTTCAGTGTGGTACCACATTACTACGTGATCCAAACCAGAAAAAAACCAGGATCCGTTCAACAAGTATGTGAAGAATGCGAAAGAATGAGTCTGATGAGTGAAAATCCCAGACCTAACCTAGACCTAACATGCGTTATCCTCTAAAATATTGATCGAAACCTGGTTTAATTGACTGTTTCAGTGATGGTACCACATTACTACGTGATCCAATCCAGAAAATAACCCAGGATCTGTTCAAGGAGTATGTGAAGTGTGCGAAAGTATGAGTCTGATGAGGTCAAATCCCAGACCTATCCCAGACCTAACTTGCGTTATCCTCTAAAATATGGATCGAAACCAGGTTTAATCGACTGTTTCAGTGTGGTACCACATTACTACGTGATCGAAACCAGAAAAAACCCAGGATCAGTTCAACAAGTACGTGAAAAACGCGAAAGTATGAGCCTGATTAGGGCGATTCCCAGACCTATCCCAGACCTAACATGCGTTATCCTCTAAAATATTTATCGAAACCAGGATTAATTGACTATTTCAGCGTGGTACCACATTACTACGTGATACAATCCAGAAACAGCCCAGGATCTAGCCATGAAGTATGAGAAATATGCGAAAGTATGAGCCCGATGAGGGCAAATCCTAGACCTAACCCAAACCTAACATGCGTTATCCTCTAAAATATTTATCAAGACCAGGTTTAATTGAATGTTTCAGTGTGGTATCACATTACTACGTGATCCAATCCAGAAATAGCCCAGGATCTAGCCATGAAGTATGAGAAATATGCGAAAGTATGAGCCTGACAAGAGCAAATCCTAGACCTAACCCAGACCTAACATGCGTTATCCTGAAAAGTATTGATCGAAACCTGGTTTAATCGACTGTTTCAGTGTGGTACCACCTTACTATGTGATCCAAACCAGAAAATAACCCAGGATCTGTTCAATGAGTATGTGAAGTGTGCGAAAGTATGAGTCTGATGAGGGCAAATCCCAGACCTATCCCAGACCTAACATGCGCTATCCTCTAAAATATTTATCAAGACCAGGTTTAATTGATTGTTTCAGTGTGGTCCCACATTACTACGTGATACAATCCAGAAACAGCCCAGGATCTAGCCATGAAGTATGAGAAATATGCGAAAGTATGAGCCCGATGAGGGCAAATCCTAGACCTAACCCAAACCTAACATGAATTATTCTCTAAAATATTGATCGAAACCAGGTTTAATTGACTGTTTCAGTGTGGTCCCACATTACTACGTGATCCAAACCAGAAAAAACCCAGGATCCGTTCAACAAGTATGTGAAGAATGCGAAAGTATGAGTCTGATGAGGTCAAATCCCAGACCTATCCCAGACCTAACTTGCGTTATCCTCTAAAATATTGATCGAAACCTGGTTTAATCGACTGCTTCAGTGTGGTACCACATTACTATGTGATCCAAACCAGAAAATAACCCAGGATCTGTTCAACGAGTATGTGAAGTGTGCGAAAGTATGAGTCTGATGAGGTCAAATCCCAGACCTATCCCAGACTTAACTTGCGTTATCCTCTAAAATAGTGATCGAAACCAGGTTTAATCGACTGTTTCAGAGTGGTACCACATTACTACGTGATACAATCCAGAAACAGTCCAGGATCTAGCCATGAATTATGAGAAATCTGCGAAAGAATGAGCCTGATGAGAGCAAATCCCAGACCTTACCCAGACCTAACATGCGTTATCCTCTAAAATATTTATCAAGACCAGGTTTAATTGAATGTTTCAGTGTGGTACCACATTACTACGTGATCCAAACCAGTAAAAACCCAGGATCCGTTCAACAAGTATGTGAAGAATGCGAAAGTATGAGTCTGATGAGTGAAAATCCCAGGCCTAACCTAGACCTAACTTGCGTTATCCTCTAAAATATTGATCGAAACCAGGTTTAATTGACCGTTTCAGTGTGGTACCACATTACTATGTGATCCAAAGCAGAGAAAACCCAGGATCCGTTCAACAGGTATGTGAAAAACGAGAAAGTATGAGCCTGATGAGGGCAAATCCCAGACATATCCCAGACCTAACATGCGCTATCCTCTAAAATATTTATCAAGACCAGGTTTAATTGATTGTTTCAGTGTGGTCCCACATTACTACGTGATCCAATTTAGAAAAAGCCCAGGATCCGTTCAACAAGTATGTGAAGAATGCGAAAGTATGAGTCTGATGAGTGATAATCCCAGGGCTAACCTAGACCTAACATGCGTTATCCTCTAAAATATTGATCGAAACCTGGTTTAATCGACTGTTTCAGTGTGGTACCACATTACTATGTGATCCAAACCAGAAAAAACCCAGGATCCGTTCAACAAGTATGTGAAGAATGCGAAAGTATGAGTCTGATGAGTGATAATCCCAGGGCTAACCTAGACCTAACATGCGTTATCCTCTAAAATATTGATCCAAACCAGGTTTAATGGACTGTTTCAGTGTGGTTCCACTTTACTACGTGATCCAAAGCAGAAAAAACCCTCGGTCAGGTCAACAAGTATGTGAAAAACGCGAAAGTATGAGTCTGATGAGGGCGAATCCCAGACCTATGCCAGACCTAACTTGCGTTATCTTCTAAGGTATTGATCCAAACCAGGTTTAATGGACTGTTTCTGTGTGGTACCACTTTACTACGTGATCCAAAGCAGAAAAAACCCTCGATCAGGTCAACATGTATGTTAAAACTGCGAAAGGATGCCCCTGATGAGGGCAAATCCCGGGCCTAACCTAGACCTAACATGAATTATTCTCTAAAATATTTATCAAAACCAGGTTTAATTGACTGTTTCAGTGTGGTACCACATTACTACGTGATGCAATCCAGAAATAGCCCAGGATCTAGCCATGAAGTATGAGAAATATGCGAAAGTATGAGCCTGATGAGGGCAAATCCTAGACCTAACCCAGACCTAACATGCGTTATCCTCTAAAATATTGATCGCAACCAGGTTTAATGGACTGTTTCAGTGTGGTACCACACCACTACGTGATCCAAACCAGAAAAAACCCAGGATCTGTTCAACAAGTATGTGAAAAACTGCGAAAGTATGAGTCTGATGAGGTCAAATCCCAGACCTATCCCAGACTTAACTTGCGTTATTCTCTAAAATATTGATCGAAACCAGGTTTAATCGACTGTTTCAGCGTGGTACCACATTACTATGTGATACAATCCAGAAACAGCCCAGGATCTAGGCATGAAGTATGAGAAATATGCGAAAGTATGAGCCTGATGAGTGAAAATCCCCGGCCAAACCTAGACCTAACATGCGTTATCCTCTAAAATATTGATCGAAACAAGGTTTAATTGACTGTTCCAGTGTGGTCCCACATTACTATGTGATCCAAACCAGAGAATAACCCAGGATCTGTTCAACGAGTATGTGAAGTGTGCGAAAGTATGTGTCTGATGAGGTCAAATCCCAGACCAATCCCAGACTTAACTTGCGTTATCCTCTAAAATATTGATCGAAACCAGGTTTAATCGACTGTTTCAGTGTGGTACCACATTACTACGTGATCCAAACCAGAAAAAACCCAGGATCCGTTCAACAAGTATGTGAAGAATGCGAAAATATGAGTCTGATGAGTGAAAATCCCAGACCTTGCCTAGACCTAACATGAATTATTCTCCAAAATATTGATCCAAACCAGGTTTAATGGACTGTTTCAGTGTGGTACCACTTTACTACGTGATCCAATGCATAAAACACCCTCGATCAGGTCAACATGTATGTTAAAACTGCGAAAGTACGACCCTGATGAGGGCAAATCCCAGGCCTAACCTAGACCTAACATGTGTTGTCCTCTAAAATATTGATGGAAACCAGGTTTAGTTGACTGTTTCAGTGTTGTACTTCATTACTACGTGATGCAATCCAGAAAAAGCCCAGGATCTAGCCATCAAGTATGAGAAATATGAGAAAGAATGTGCCTGATGAGAGCAAATCCCAGACCTAACCTAGACCTAGCATGAATTGTTCTCTAAAATATTGATCAAAACCAGGTTTAGTTGACTGTTTCAGTGTGGTACCACATTACTACGTGATCCAATCCAGAAATTGCCCAGGATCCAGCCATGAAGTATGAGAAATATGCGAAAGCATGAGCCTGATGAGGGCAAATCCTAGACCTAACCCAGACCTAACATGCGTTATCCTCTAAAATATTTATCAAGACCAGGTTTAATTTAATGTTTCAGTGTGGCACCACATTATTACGTGATCCAAACCAGAAAAAAACCCAGGATCTATTCAACAAGTATGTGAAAAACGCGAAAGTATGAGACTGATGAGGGCAAATCCCAGACCTATCCCAGACCTAACTTGCGTTATCCTCTAAAATATTGATCCAAACCAGGTTTAATGGACTGTTTCAGTGTGGTACCACTTTACTGCGTGATCCAAAGCAGAAAAAACCCTCGATCACGTCAACATGTATATTAAAACTGCGAAAGTATGACCCTGATGAGGGCAAATCCCAGACCTATCCCAGACCTAACATGCGTTATCCTCTGAAATATTTATCAAGACCAGGTTTAATTGATTGTTTCAGTGTGGTCCCACATTACTACGTGATCCAAACGAGAAAAAACCCAGGATCCGTTCAGCAAGTATGTGAAGAATGCGAAAGTATGTGTCTGATGAGTGAAAATCCCAGACCTAACCTAGACCTAACATGCGTTATCCTCTAAAATATTGATCCAAACCAGGTTTAATGGACTGTTTCAGTGTGGTACCACTCTACTACGTGATCCAAACCAGAAAAAACCCAGGATCTGTTCAACAAGTATGTGAAAAACGCGAAAGTATGAGCCTGATGGGGGCGAATCTCAGACCTATCCCAGACCTAACTTGCGTTATCCTCTAAAATATTGATCGAAACCAGGTTTAATTGACTGTTTCAGCGTGGTACCACATTACAGCGTGATACAATCCAGAAACAGCCCAGGATCTAGCCATGAAGTATGAGAAATATGCGAAAGTATGAGCCTGACGAGGGCAAAACCTAGTCCGAACCCAGACCTAACATGCGTTATCCTCTAAAATATTTATCATGACCAGGTTTAATTGATTGTTTCAGTGTGGTGCCACATTACTACGTGATCCAAACCAGAAAAAAACCCAGGATCCGTTCAACAAGTATTTGAAGAATGCGAAAGTATGAGTTTGATGAGTGAAAATCCCCGGCCTAACCTAGACTTAACATGCGTTATCCTCAAAAATATTGATCGAAACCAGGTTTAATCGACTGCTTCAGTGTGGTACCACACTACTACGTGACCCAAACCGGAAAAAACCCAGGATCTGTTCAACAAGTATGTGAAAAACGCGAAAGTATGAGCTTGATGAGGGCAAATCCCAGACATATCCCAGACCTAACTTGCGTTATCCTCTAAGGTATTGAACGAAACCAGGTTTAATTGACTGTTTCAGCGTGGTACCACATTACTACGTGACACAATCCAGAAACAGCCGAGGATCTAGCCATGAAGTATGAGAAATATGCGAAAGTATGAGCCTGATGAGTGAAAATCCCAGGGCTAACCTAGACCTAACATGCGTTATCTTCTAAAATATTGATCCAAACCAGGTTTAATGGACTGTTTCAGTGTGGTACCACTTTACTACGTGATCCAAAGCAGAAAAAACCCTCGATCACGTCAACATGTATGTTAAAACTGCGAAAGTATGAACCTGATGAGGGCAAATCCCAAGCCTAACCTAGACCTAACATGCGTTGTCCACCAAAATATTGATGGAAACCAGGTTTAATTGACTGTTTCAGTGTTGTACTTCATTACTGCGTGATGCAATCCAGAAAAAGCCCACGATCTAGCCATGAAGTATGAGAAATATGCGAAAGTATGAGCCTGACGAGGGCAAATCCTATACCTAACCCAGACCTAACATGCGTTATCCTCTAAAATATTTATCATGACCCGGTTTAATTGATTGTTTCAGTGTGGTCCCACATTACTACGTGATCCAAACCAGAAAAAACCCAGGATCCGTTCAACAAGTATGTGAAGAATGCGAAAGTATGAGCCTGGTGAGGGCAAATCCCAGACCTATCCCAGACCTAACAAGCGTTATCCTCTAAAATATTGATCCAAACCAGGTTTATGGACTGTTTCAGTGTGGTACCACTTTACTACGTGATCCAAAGCAGAAAAAACCCTCGATCACGTCAACATATATATTAAAACTGCGAAAGTATGACCCAGATGAGGGCAAATCCCAGGCCTAACCTAGACCTAACATGCGTTGTCCTCTAAAATATTGATGGAAACCAGGTTTAATTGACTGTTTCAGTGTTGTACTTCATTACTACGTGGCCCAAACCGGAAAAAACCCAGGATCTGTTCAACAAGTATGTGAAAAACGCGAAAGTATGAGCCTGATGAGGGCAAATCCCAGACCTATCCCAGACCTAACTTGCGTTATCCTCTAAAATATTTATCAAGACTAGGTTTAATTGAATGTTTCAGTGTGGTACCACATTATTACGTGATCCAAACCAGAAAAAAAACCCAGGATCCGTTCAACAAGTATTTGAAGAATGCGAAAGTATGTGTTTGATGAGTGAAAATCCCCGGCCTAACCTAGACCTAACATGCGTTATCCTCAAAAATATTGATCGAAACCAGGTTTAATCGACTGTTTCAGTGTGGTACCACACTACTACGTGGCCCAAACCGGAAAAAACCCAGGATCTGTTCAACAAGTATGTGAAAAACGCGAAAGTATGAGCCTGATGAGGGCAAATCCCAGACCTATCCCAGACCTAACTTGCGTTATCCTCTAAAATATTGATCCAAACCAGGTTTAATGGACTGTTTCAGTGTGGTACCACTTTACTACGTGATCCAAAGCAGGAAAAACCCTCGATCACGTCAACATGTATATTAAAACTGCGAAAGTATGACCCTGATGAGGGCAAATCCCAGGCCTAACCTAGACCTAACATGCGTTGTCCTCTAAAAAATTGATGGAAACCAGGTTTAATTGACTGTTTCAGTGTTGTACTTCATTACTGCGTGATGCAATCCAGAAAAAGCCCAGGATCTAGCCATCAAGTATGAGAAATATGCGAAAGAATGAGCCTGATGAAAGCAAATCCCAGACCTAACCTAGGCCTAACATGAATTATTCTCTAAAATATTGTTCGAAACCAGGTTTAATTGACTGCTTCAGTGTGGTCCCACATTACTACGTCATCCAAACCAGAAATACCCAGGATCTGTTCAACAAGTATGTGAAAAACGCGAAAGTATGAGCCTGATGAGGGCAAATCCCAGACCTATCCCATACCTAACTTGCGTTATCCTCAAAAATATTGATCGAAACCTGGTTTAATCGACTGTTTCAGTGTGGTACCACATTACTACGTGATCCAATCCAGAAATAGCCCAGGATCTAGCCATGAAGTATGAGAAATATGCGAAAGTATGAGCCTCACGAGGGCAAATCCTAGACCTAACCCAGACCTAACATGCGTTATCCTCTAAAATATTTATCATGACCCGGTTTAATTGATTGTTTCAGTGTGGTCCCACATTACTACGTGATCCAAACCAGAAAAAACCCAGGATCCGTTCAACAAGTATGTGAAGAATGCGAAAGTATGAGCCTGGTGAGGGCAAATCCCAGACCTATCCCAGACCTAACAAGCGTTATCCTCTAAAATATTGATCCAAACCAGGTTTATGGACTGTTTCAGTGTGGTACCACTTTACTACGTGATCCAAAGCAGAAAAAACCCTCGATCACGTCAACATATATATTAAAACTGCGAAAGTATGACCCAGATGAGGGCAAATCCCAGGCCTAACCTAGACCTAACATGCGTTGTCCTCTAAAATATTGATGGAAACCAGGTTTAATTGACTGTTTCAGTGTTGTACTTCATTACTACGTGATGCAATCCAGAAAAAGCCCGGGATCTAGCCATCAAGTATGAGAAATATGCGAAAGAATGAGCCTGATGAGAGCAAATCGCAGACCTAACCTAGACCTAACATGAATTATTCTCTAAAATATTGATCGAAACCAGGTTTAATTGACTGTTTCAGTGTGGTCCCACATTACTACGTGATCCAAACCAGAAAAAACCCAGGATCCGTTCAACGAGTATGTGAAGTGTGCGAAAGTATGAGTCTGATGAGGGCAAATCCCAGACCTAACCTAGACCTAACGTGCGTTATCCTCTAAAATATTGATCCAAACCAGGTTTAATGGACTGTTTCAGTGTGGTACCACACTACTACGTGACCCAAACCGGAAAAAACCCAGGATCTGTTCAACAAGTATGTGAAAAACGCGAAAGTATGAGCCTGATGAGGGCAAATCCCAGACCTATCCCAGACCTAACTTGCGTTATCCTCTAAAACATTGAACGAAACCAGGTTTAATTGACTGTTTCAGCGTGGTACCACATTACTACGTGATACAATCCAGAAACAGCCCAGGATCTAGCCATGAAGTATGAGAAATATGCGAAAGTATGAGCCTGATGAGGGCAAATCCTAGACCTAACCCAGACCTAACATGCGTTATCCTCTAAAATATTTATCAAGACCAGGTTTAATTGAATGTTTCAGTGTGGTACCACATTACTACGTGATCCAAACCAGTAAAAACCCAGGTTCCGTTCAACAAGTATGTGAAGAATGCGAAAGTATGAGTCTGATACCCTCAGGGGCTGCCAGCCTTTCAGCTGCAGTACGGGCTTAACGAACCCGGGGTACCCGAGTCATACACACACCGTAAGCCTCCTGTTGGTCGTCACAACGACCCATTCACAATTCCCTATTGGTTTTGTGAATGGTACGTGACGGCAGGAGGAACGGGGGTCTTGGCTTAACCGCCTGGGCCACGAGTATGGCGACTCTATAAAATCGCCCTCCAATCCTAAGCTATGGTGCGCGGCGATGGGATGCATGGTTGGGGGAGAAGGCCCAATCCCAAGCGACCACCTCCGGGGAACCTGCCGAACCCCCGGAGTATTAGGCTTACCCGGGTAAGGCGGCTCTGCCCGGGTGGACCTTTATTTCCGACCATCTCGTGGGATTCTTATGGACACAGAAAATAAAATGGGGATGGGGCGGGTTTTGTCGGTTGGGGAGGACGGAGACGGGGTTGGGGTTAGGGTGGCGGCGCTCGCGCCCCACTCAGCGCCAGGTCCGGCTTCGTGGAGGGTGGAGGAGGACGACGAGACGGCGTCGGTCTCGTCCTTCTCCTCCAGCACGAGCCACATAGGCTCTAGGAGGAAGAGGAGGGGGCAGGCCGTCGTCGAGGTGGGCGGGGCGATGAGCCCGTCGGTGAGGCTGAGTTGCCTCAGGGACGAGGTGACCGAGGAGATATCGGAGAGGATCTCCTCGTCCCTGAGGCGGGTGGAGAAAGTCGCCGCTGCCTGCGCCTTTAAGGGGCAGAAAAGCGGTGGCGCGGAGGCCCTGAAGGCCGCGGCGGCGGAAATGAGGGAGGCGGCGCGGGAGCTCAGAGGGCGGAACGCCCGTCTGCAGCTCCTGTTGGAGGAGGAGCGACAGGGGAGGAGGAGGGCAGAGGCGCTGTGGAACAGCGCGGCTCTCCCACCCATCCTCCCTCCTCCCCCACCGCCGCGTCCCTCGGCGGAGGTAAATAAGCGGAGTGCGGCGGCAGTGGTGCGGGGCACCGCGGGCCCCTCCACCTGCACTCCGCCCGTGAAGAAGTCCCCGTCCTCCTCAGAAGACGATCTTCTGAGGAGGATTGGGGACATGATTGATGGCAAGCTGGCCGCCTTCCGGGAGGAGCTCCTCGCCGGAAGAGCGGTCAGCAGGAAGGCGGTGCCTCCCCGACCTGTTCCGGTACAGTCGGGGAAGGCAAAGAAGGGCGGAGTGAAGGCTCCGCCCAGCGTTGCGGCACCAGGGCCCCGGGTCGCGACCCCCAAGGGGGGTGGTGTACCCGTGGTCGCGGTGGTCGCGTCCTCCACGGCACCCTCCCAAGGGGGGGTGGCGTGGAGTGAGGTGGTGGGGCGGAAGGCGAAGCGGGCGGCGAGGAAGGCCTCGCAACCGCAGCCTCCGCCTCCGCCGCCGGCGGCCAAGGTAAAGGCCGCGAAGGTCGGGAAGGCACGACCAGGTCGTCCCCCAAAAACGGCAGCGGTGACGCTGACCGTTGCGCAGGGGTGCGACCTGACCCTCGCGGAGGCGATGCGGCTCGCCAGGGAGAATATCTCCCTGGAAGAGCTGGGCATCGCCTCCGTGAGGGCGAAGAGGGCCGTGACCGGGGGTCTCTTGCTGGAGATCCCCGGTGCAGAAGGCGGCGCGAAGGCGGATCGTCTCGCCCAGAGGCTCCGGGAGCAGCTGGGCGAGCGAGGTGTCCGGGTCGCCCGGCCCACGAAGCGCACGGAGATGCGCGTTTGTGGGCTGGACAACTCGGTCAGCGCACAGGATGTGTCCCGTGCCCTTGCGAGGGCGGGGGACTGTCCTGTGGAGGACCTGCGGATCGGAGAGATCCGCAGGTCGCCCTCCGGCCTCGGGTCGGTGTGGGCCCGGTGCCCCCTCTCCGCCGCCCGTAAGGTGGCGGAATCCGGGAGGGTGTTGGTGGGGTGGGTTTCGGCGCGAGTGGAAATCCTCGCGCCGCGCCCGCTCCAGTGTCACCGCTGCCTCGAATTGGGGCACGTGAGGCAGTGGTGCACCTCGCCGGTGGACCGCACCGGTCAGTGTTACCGCTGCGGTGCCAAAGAGCACCGTGCGAGCCAGTGCTCGGCGGCCCCCCACTGTCCGCTGTGTGCGGACATGGGGAGGCCAGCCGATCACAGGGTGGGGAGCAAGAAGTGCTCCCCCCCTCCCGGAAGGAGAGGAAGAGGCGGGCTGCACCGGCTCCGGTGCCGAGGGCGGTGGCATCGTCCTCCATGGAGGTGGACGGTGCTACGGGGACGGACGGCCGGGAGGAGGCTGGCGCGGCCATTAATTAATGCCGCCCGCCTCCTCCTCCAGGCCAACCTCAACCACTGCCGCGCGGCACAGGACTTGATGTCCCAAGTCCTCGCGGAGTGGGGGGTTGGCCTGGCGGTCGCCGCCGAGCCGTACCGCGTCCCTGATCACCCTCATTGGGTGGGCGACGCGGACGGCTTGGTGGCGACGGTATGGGGAGGGGGCGACGGGTCCCCACCGTTCTCCTTGTTGGAGCGCGGTCGGGGATTCGTCGCCGTGGACTGGGGGGGAGTCGCTGTGGTGGGGTGCTACATTTCGCCCCGTAGCGGTCACGCTGCGTTCGAGCTGTACTTGGCCGAGGTCGCGGCATGCGTGCAGCGCTACGCGGCCCGGCCGGTGCTGGTCCTGGGGGATTTTAATGCCAAGTCGGTGACTTGGGGATCCCCCAGGACCTCCGTTCGCGGCGGGATCCTGGGCGATTGGGCGGCGGGGCTCGACCTCCGGGTATTGAACCGGGGGTCGGAGCACACATGCGTGCGGCGATATGGGGGGTCCATCGTGGATGTTGGATTCGCGACCCCCAACGCCGTGCGCATGGTGTCGGGTTGGCACGTGGTCGCGGGGGCAGAGACACTCTCCGATCACCGGTACATCCGGATGGAGGTCTCTGCCGCCGCGAGTGCATCCCGACACGGCCGCCTGCGTGGCACCCCACCACGCCGCTGGGCGCTTCGGCGCCTGGACAAGGACGCCCTGATGGCAGCTGCCCTCGCTGCAACTTGGCCGCAGGGAGCGGCCGAGTTGCCGAGCATAGAGGAGGAGGTCGCCCGGCTCGGAGCATTGGTCGCGGGTATTTGCGACGCGGCGATGCCTCGGGTCGGGCGGGCTTCTCCTCGCCGGGCGGTGTACTGGTGGTCGGACGCGATCGCGGAGTTGCGAGTCGCGACTGTCCGCGCCCGACGCCAGTACACCCGCGCGCGCCGTCGTCAACGTACAGGCGACGGCGTGGCGCGAGCGAGGGCAGCTGATGACCTGTATGGAGCATACCGCGTGGCGCGGGTTGCTCTGCAGGTCGCCATCAAACGGGCCAAGACCCAGGCATGGAAGGAGCTCCTCCAGACCCTTGATGACGATCCATGGGGGCGCCCATATAAGGTGGTGCTGAATAAGCTCCGCCCGTGGGCGCCCCCCGTCACCGAGGGTCTTGACCCCCGGCTGCTGGAGGACGTGGTCAATACACTCTTCCCAATTGGGGAGAGGGGACCGCGTCCTCCGGCGGCGGCGGCTGTCCCAGTGGAGTGGACGGCCGAGCTGGGGGTCACGCAGGAGGAGCTGGCAGCGGCCATCAGACGGCTCGGGGTTCGTAACACGGCCCCGGGTCCGGATGGTGTGCCCGGCCGGGTTTGGGTCTTGACCCAGGGCGTCCTTGGGGCCGACCTCAGGCGGTTGTTCGACCGCTGCCTGAGGGACGGGCGATTCCCCCCCAGTTGGAAGGTGGCGAGGATGGTCCTCCTCCGGAAGGAGGGTCGGCCCGCGGAGTCTCCCTCCGCATACCGGCCCATTTGTCTCCTCGACGAGGTGGGCAAGCTCTTCGAGTGTGTGATTGCTGCCCGCCTCGTCGAGCACCTGTCGCGGGGTGATCCCGGTCTGGCCGACTGCCAGTTCGGTTTCCGGGGGGCCGATCGACTGTCGACGCGATAGGTCGTGTGAGGGCCCTCTCGGAGGCGGCCGTCTCCCGGGGAGGGGTGGCATTGGCAATATCCTTGGATATTGCCAATGCCTTTAACACCCTCCCCTGGGAAGAGATAATGAGGGGGCTCGAATATCATCGAGTCCCCCCTTGTCTCAGGGCGGTCGTCGGGGATTATCTCCGCGGCAGGTGGATCGAGTATCCGGGCCGGGATGGTGATATGCGGAGGGAGGTGTACTGCGGTGTTCCGCAGGGGTCGGTCCTCGGGCCACTCCTGTGGAACATCGCGTACGACTCGGTGTTGCGGGCCGGCCTCCCCGACGGCGTCAGCACGGTGTGTTACGCAGATGACACACTGGTGCTGGCCGTCGGGGCGCACTGGGGGAGGGCCATGCGTCGCGCGGAGGAGGGGTCGCAACGCGTCGTCGACCGGATCAGGGGGATGGGGATGACGGTGGCGGTCCATAAGACCGAGGTGATTGCGTTTCATTCACCTCGGCAGGATCCGCCACCCACTCTGATTCGGATGGGTGGGGCTGACATCGAGGTGAAGCCCCAGATCAGGTATCTGGGGCTGATCCTCGATAGCCACTGGCGTTTCGAGAAGCATTTCCGCTGCCTGGTCCCCCGGTTGGAAAGGATGGTTGCGGCTCTGGGCCGGATCCTGCCCAACCTGGGGGGCCCGGCGGGCCGAGTTCGTCGCCTCTATGTGGCAATGGTCCAGTCGGTGGCCCTATACGGGGCCCCCGTCTGGGCGGACGACCTGGCTGCCTCCCGGCGCAGCATGACTATGCTGCGTCGGGTGCAGAGGCGCATGGCGCTCAGGGTCGTCCGCGGGTATCGGACCATGTCACATGAGGCGGCGACGGTTCTAGCGGGGATGCCGCCCATGGACCTGCTCGCGCGGTCGCACGCGGTGATGTACTGGCACCGCGTCGACCGTCGCGCGGGGGTGGGGGCGGTCCCGGGCGGGCAGGAACCTGCTTGGGGCGATTTGAAGCGCCAGGCCCGGCAGACCGTGTTGCTCGCGTGGCAGGAGCGGCTGGCTCTGCCAACCGCGGGGCACCGGACAGTCGGGGCTGTTCGGCCGCTCCTGAAGGAGTGGCTGGACAGAGGCCATGGCAGCCTCACCTACCGGCTGGCACAGGTATTTTCCGGGCATGGCAGCTTCGGAAGATACCTGTGCCGGATAGGGAAGGAGCCGAGGGCGCGTTGCTGCCACTGCGACGCTGAGCAGGACACGGCGGATCATACCCTGGAGGTATGCCCCGCGTGGGAGGGGGAGCGCCGTGTCCTGGTCGGCGTTGTCGGGCGGGATGTCTCGCTGCCGGGCGTGGTGCGCGCCATGCTCGGCAGCGAGGAGAAGTGGAGGGCCGTGGCCTCCTTCTGCGAGAACGTAATGTTGCAGAAGGAGGCCGCGGGGAGGGAGCGCGAGCTTCAGCGGCGCGCTGAAGCTCGCGCTCGTGCGGTGGCCCGAGGTCGTCGCCCGGTCGCGAGGCGTCGCGGGCGGCCGCCTCGGCGTGGCGGATGACCTAGGCTGGGAGGGGGGTCCTGAGGGGACCCTCCTCCCGCCAGGCGGCGCCGGGTCGGACCGGTTGGGGGTAGGAGTGCCTCCCCCTACCGGTCCAACGCAAGGGGAGGCACCCTCGGCGGTCTGGTGCGGCCATGAACGCCCGGCCGCCGAGGGGTGGAAACGGGGTCGCGGGCGGTTGCGAGTTGGGGCTCGCAGCCGCCACTAAACGCGGCCCCGGGACGGATAGCGGCGGGATGGAGTGGCCCCGTCCCGCCGCTATGAGGCAGTGTGTCTACTGGGGGGACCGATTGTCCCCCCGGGGGATGGGCGCGAAAGCGCGGGCACGGGGAGGATACCGGAAGAATGCTTCGAGCGATTCCCGGTATCCTCCCAAAGCGTGCCGAAGGGTCACCGTGGGGTTTTTAGTGGGTAGGTCCCGCGCCTGTCGTTGTACGGGCGCGGGGAATCCCACACACCCCTTCCACCTCTCCCCAAGGAGGTGGGAGGGAGTCTTTCGAAGATTTTCCCCACGACAAAAAAAAAAAAAAAAAAAAAAAAAAGTATGAGTCTGATGAGTGAAATACCCCGACCTATCCTAGACCTAACATGCGTTATCCTCAAAAATATTGATCGAAACCTGGTTTAATCGACTGATTCAGTGTGGTACCACATTACTATGTGATCCAAACCAGAAAATAACCCAGGATCTGTTCAACGAGTATGTGAAGTGTGCGAAAGTATGAGTCTGATGAGGGCAAATCCCAGACCTATCCCAGACCTAACATGAATTATTCTCTAAAATATTGATCCAAACCAGGTTTAATGGACTGTATCAGTGTGGTACCACTCTACTACGTGATCCAAAGCAGAAAAAACCCTCGATCAGGTCAACATGTATGTTAAAACTGCGAAAGTATGACCCTGATGAGGGCAAATCCCAGGCCTAACCTAGACCTAACATGCGTTGTCCTCTAAAATATTGATGGAAACCAGGTTTAGTTGACTGTTTCAGTGTTGTACTTCATTACTACGTGATGCAATCCAGAAAAAGCCCAGGATCTAGTTATCAAGAATGAGAAATATGAGAAAGAATGAGCCTGATGAGAGCAAATCCCAGACCTAACCCAGACCTAACATGCGTTATCCTCTAAAATATTTATCAAGACCAGGTTTAATTGAATGTTTCAGTGTGGTACCACATTATTACGTGATCCAAACCAGAAAAAAAACCCAGGATCCGTTCAACAAGTATTTGAAGAATGCGAAAGTATGAGTTTGATGAGTGAAAATCCCCGGCCTAACCTAGACCTAACATGCGTTATCCTCAAAAATATTGATCGAAACCAGGTTTAATCGACTGTTTCAGTGTGGTACCACACTACTACGTGGCCCAAACCGGAAAAAACCCAGGATCTGTTCAACAAGTATGTGAAAAACGCGAAAGTATGAGCCTGATGAGGGCAAATCCCAGACCTATCCCAGACCTAACTTGCGTTATCCTCTAAAATATTGATCCAAACCAGGTTTAATGGACTGTTTCAGTGTGGTACCACTTTACTACGTGATCCAAAGCAGGAAAAACCCTCGATCACGTCAACATGTATATTAAAACTGCGAAAGTATGACCCTGATGAGGGCAAATCCCAGGCCTAACCTCGACCTAACATGCGTTGTCCTCTAAAAAATTGATGGAAACCAGGTTTAATTGACTGTTTCAGTGTTGTACTTCATTACTGCGTGATGCAATCCAGAAAAAGCCCAGGATCTAGCCATCAAGTATGAGAAATATGCGAAAGAATGAGCCTGATGAAAGCAAATCCCAGACCTAACCTAGACCTAACATGAATTATTCTCTAAAATATTGTTCGAAACCAGGTTTAATTGACTGCTTCAGTGTGGTCCCACATTACTACGTGATCCAAACCAGAAAAAACCCAGGATCTGTTCAACAAGTATGTGAAAAACGCGAAAGTATGAGCCTGATGAGGGCAAACCCCAGACCTATCCCATACCTAACTTGCGTTATCCTCAAAAATATTGATCGAAACCTGGTTTAATCGACTGTTTCAGTGTGGTACCACATTACTACGTGATCCAATCCAGAAATAGCCCAGGATCTAGCCATGAAGTATGAGAAATATGCGAAAGTATGAGCCTCACGAGAGCAAATCCTAGACCTAACCCAGACCTAATATGCGTTATCCTCTAAAATATTTATCAAGACCAGGTTTAGTGATTGTTTCAGTGTGGTCCACATTACTACGTCATCCAAACCAGAAAAATCCCAGGATCCGTTCAACAAGAATGTGAAGAAAGTATGAGTCTGATGAGTGAAAATCCCAGGCCTAACCTAGACCTAACGTGCGTTATCCTCAAAAATATTGATCAAAACCTGGTTTAATCGACTTTTTCAGTGTGGTACCACATTACTATGTGATCCAAACCAGAAAATAACCCAGGATCTGTTCAACGAGTATGTGAAGTGTGCGAAAGTATGAGTCTGATGAGGGCAAATCCCAGACCTATCCCAGACCTAACATGCGTTATCCTCTAAAATATTTATCAAGACCAGGTTTAATTGATTGTTTCAGTGTGGTCCCACATTACTACGTGATCCAAACCAGAAAAAACCCATGATCCGTTCAACAAGTATGTGAAGAATGCGAAAGTATGAGTCTGATGAGTGAAAATCCCAGACCTAACCTAGGCCTAACATGCGTTATCCTCTAAAATATTGATCCAAACCAGGTTTAATGGACTGTTTCAGTGTGGTACCACACTACTACGTGATCCAAACCAGAAAAAACCCAGGATCTGTTCAACAAGTATGTGAAAAACGCGAAAGTATGAGCCTGATGGGGGCGAATCCCAGACCTATCCCAGACCTAACTTGCGTTATCCTCTAAAATATTGATCGAAACCAGGTTTAATTGGCTGTTTCAGCGTGGTACCACATTACTACGTGATACAATCCAGAAACAGCCCAGGATCTAGCCATGAAGTATGAGAAATATGCGAAAGTATGAGCCTGACGAGGGCAAAACCTAGTCCTAACCCAGACCTAACATGTGTTATCCTCTAAAATATTTATCATGACCAGGTTTAATTGATTGTTTCAGTGTGGTCCCACATTACTACGTGATCCAAACCAGAAAAGAACCCAGGATCCGTTCAACAAGTATTTGAAGAATGCGAAAGTATGAGTTTGATGAGTGAAAATCCCCGGCCTAACCTAGACCTAACATGCGTTATCCTCAAAAATATTGATCGAAACCAGGTTTAATCGACTGTTTCAGTGTGGTACCACACTACTACGTGACCCAAACCGGAAAAAACCCAGGATCTGTTCAACGAGTATGTGAAAAACGCGAAAGTATGAGCCTGATGAGGGCAAATCCCAGACCTATCCCAGACCTAACTTGCGTTATCCTCTAAAATATTGAACGAAACCAGGTTTAATTGACTGTTTCAGCGTGGTACCACATTACTACGTGACACAATCCAGAAACAGCCGAGGATCTAGCCATGAAGTATGAGAAATATGCGAAAGTATGAGCCTGATGAGGGCAAATCCTAGAACTAACCCAAACCTAAGATGCGTTATCCTCTAAAATATTTATCAAGACCAGGTTTAATTGAATGTTCCAGTGTGGTACCACATTACTACGCGAACAAATCCAGAAAAAACCCAGGATCAGTTCAACAAGTATGTGAAGAATGCGAATGTATGAGTCTGATGAGTGAAAATCCCAGGGCTAACCTAGACCTAACATGCGTTATCCTCTAAAATATTGATCCAAACCAGGTTTAATGGACTGTTTCAGTGTGGTACCACTTTACTACGTGATCCAAAGCAGGAAATACCCTCGATCAGGTCAACATGTATGTTAAAACTGCGAAAGTATGACCCTGATGAGGGCAAATCCCAGGCCTAACCTAGACCTAACATGCGTTGTCCTCTAAAATATTGATCGAAACCAGGTTTAATCGACTGTTTCAGTGTGGTACCACACTACTACGTGGCCCAAACCGGAAAAAACCCAGGATCTGTTCAACAAGTATGTGAAAAACGCGAAAGTATGAGTCTGATGAGGGCAAATCCCAGACCTATCCCAGACCTAACATGCGTTATCCTCTGAAATATTTATCAAGACCAGGTTTAATTGACTGTTTCAGCGTGGTACCACATTAATACGTGATACAATCCAGAAACAGCCCAGGATCTAGCCATGAAGTATGAGAAATATGCGAAAGTATGAGCCTGACGAGAGCAAATCCTAGACCTAACCCAGACCTAACATGCGTTATCCTCTAAAATATTTATCATGACCAGGTTTAATTGATTGTTTCAGTGTGGTCCCACATTACTACGTGACCCAAACCAGAAGAAACCCAGGATCCGTTCAACAAGTATGTGAAGAATGCGAAAGTATGAGCCTGGTGAGGGCAAATCCTAGACCTAATCCAAACCTAACATGCGATATCCTCTAAAATATTTATCAAGACCAGGTTTAATTGAATGTTCCAGTGTGGTACCACACTACTGCGTGACCCACACCGGAAAAAACCCAGGATCTGTTCAACACGTATGTGAAAAACGCGAAAGTATGAGTTTGATGAGTGAAAATCCCCGGCCTAACCTAGACCTAACATGCGTTATCCTCAAAAATATTGATCGAAACCATGTTTAATCGACTGTTTCAGTGTGGTACCACATTACTATGTGATCCAAACCAGAAAATAACCCAGGATCTGTTCAACGAGTATGTGAAGTGTGCGAAAGTATGAGTCTGATGAGGGCAAATCCCAGACCTATCCCAGACCTAACTTGCGTTATCCTCTAAAATATTGATCGAAACCAGGTTTAATTGGCTGTTTCAGCGTGGTACCACATTACTACGTGATACAATCCAGAAACAGCCCAGGATCTAGCCATGAAGTATGAGAAATATGCGAAAGTATGAGCCTGACGAGGGCAAAACCTAGTCCTAACCCAGACCTAACATGTGTTATCCTCTAAAATATTTATCATGACCAGGTTTAATTGATTGTTTCAGTGTGGTCCCACATTACTACGTGATCCAAACCAGAAAAGAACCCAGGATCCGTTCAACAAGTATTTGAAGAATGCGAAAGTATGAGTTTGATGAGTGAAAATCCCCGGCCTAACCTAGACCTAACATGCGTTATCCTCAAAAATATTGATCGAAACCAGGTTTAATCGACTGTTTCAGTGTGGTACCACACTACTACGTGACCCAAACCGGAAAAAACCCAGGATCTGTTCAACGAGTATGTGAAAAACGCGAAAGTATGAGCCTGATGAGGGCAAATCCCAGACCTATCCCAGACCTAACTTGCGTTATCCTCTAAAATATTGAACGAAACCAGGTTTAATTGACTGTTTCAGCGTGGTACCACATTACTACGTGACACAATCCAGAAACAGCCGAGGATCTAGCCATGAAGTATGAGAAATATGCGAAAGTATGAGCCTGATGAGGGCAAATCCTAGAACTAACCCAAACCTAAGATGCGTTATCCTCTAAAATATTTATCAAGACCAGGTTTAATTGAATGTTCCAGTGTGGTACCACATTACTACGCGAACAAATCCAGAAAAAACCCAGGATCAGTTCAACAAGTATGTGAAGAATGCGAATGTATGAGTCTGATGAGTGAAAATCCCAGGGCTAACCTAGACCTAACATGCGTTATCCTCTAAAATATTGATCCAAACCAGGTTTAATGGACTGTTTCAGTGTGGTACCACTTTACTACGTGATCCAAAGCAGGAAATACCCTCGATCAGGTCAACATGTATGTTAAAACTGCGAAAGTATGACCCTGATGAGGGCAAATCCCAGGCCTAACCTAGACCTAACATGCGTTGTCCTCTAAAATATTGATCGAAACCAGGTTTAATCGACTGTTTCAGTGTGGTACCACACTACTACGTGGCCCAAACCGGAAAAAACCCAGGATCTGTTCAACAAGTATGTGAAAAACGCGAAAGTATGAGTCTGATGAGGGCAAATCCCAGACCTATCCCAGACCTAACATGCGTTATCCTCTGAAATATTTATCAAGACCAGGTTTAATTGACTGTTTCAGCGTGGTACCACATTAATACGTGATACAATCCAGAAACAGCCCAGGATCTAGCCATGAAGTATGAGAAATATGCGAAAGTATGAGCCTGACGAGAGCAAATCCTAGACCTAACCCAGACCTAACATGCGTTATCCTCTAAAATATTTATCATGACCAGGTTTAATTGATTGTTTCAGTGTGGTCCCACATTACTACGTGACCCAAACCAGAAGAAACCCAGGATCCGTTCAACAAGTATGTGAAGAATGCGAAAGTATGAGCCTGGTGAGGGCAAATCCTAGACCTAATCCAAACCTAACATGCGATATCCTCTAAAATATTTATCAAGACCAGGTTTAATTGAATGTTCCAGTGTGGTACCACACTACTGCGTGACCCACACCGGAAAAAACCCAGGATCTGTTCAACACGTATGTGAAAAACGCGAAAGTATGAGTTTGATGAGTGAAAATCCCCGGCCTAACCTAGACCTAACATGCGTTATCCTCAAAAATATTGATCGAAACCATGTTTAATCGACTGTTTCAGTGTGGTACCACATTACTATGTGATCCAAACCAGAAAATAACCCAGGATCTGTTCAACGAGTATGTGAAGTGTGCGAAAGTATGAGTCTGATGAGGGCAAATCCCAGACCTATCCCAGACCTAACATGAATTATTCTCTAAAATATTGATCCAAACCAGGTTTAATGGACTGTTTCAGTGTGGTACCACTCTACTACGTGATCCAAAGCAGAAAAAACCCTCGATCAGGTCAACATGTATGTTAAAACTGCGAAAGTATGACCCTGATGAGGGCAAATCCCAGGCCTAACCTAGACCTAACATGCGTTGTCCTCTAAAATATTGATGGAAACCAGGTTTAGTTGACTGTTTCAGTGTTGTACTTCATTACTACGTGATGCAATCCAGAAAAAGCCCAGGATCTAGTTATCAAGAATGAGAAATATGAGAAAGAATGAGCCTGATGAGAGCAAATCCCAGACCTAACCCAGACCTAACATGCGTTATCCTCTAAAATATTTATCAAGACCAGGTTTAATTGAATGTTTCAGTGTGGTACCACATTATTACGTGATCCAAACCAGAAAAAAAACCCAGGATCCGTTCAACAAGTATTTGAAGAATGCGAAAGTATGAGTTTGATGAGTGAAAATCCCCGGCCTAACCTAGACCTAACATGCGTTATCCTCAAAAATATTGATCGAAACCAGGTTTAATCGACTGTTTCAGTGTGGTACCACACTACTACGTGGCCCAAACCGGAAAAAACCCAGGATCTGTTCAACAAGTATGTGAAAAACGCGAAAGTATGAGCCTGATGAGGGCAAATCCCATACCTATCTCAGACCTAACTTGCGTTATCCTCTAAAATATTGATCCAAACCAGGTTTAATGGACTGTTTCAGTGTGGTACCACTTTACTACGTGATCCAAAGCAGGAAAAACCCTAGATCACGTCAACATGTATATTAAAACTGCGAAAGTATGACCCTGATGAGGGCAAATCCCAGGCCTAACCTCGACCTAACATGCGTTGTCCTCTAAAAAATTGATGGAAACCAGGTTTAATTGACTGTTTCAGTGTTGTACTTCATTACTGCGTGATGCAATCCAGAAAAAGCCCAGGATCTAGCCATCAAGTATGAGAAATATGCGAAAGAATGAGCCTGATGAAAGCAAATCCCAGACCTAACCTAGACCTAACATGAATTATTCTCTAAAATATTGTTCGAAACCAGGTTTAATTGACTGCTTCAGTGTGGTCCCACATTACTACGTGATCCAAACCAGAAAAAACCCAGGATCTGTTCAACAAGTATGTGAAAAACGCGAAAGTATGAGCCTGATGAGGGCAAATCCCAGACCTATCCCATACCTAACTTGCGTTATCCTCAAAAATATTGATCGAAACCTGGTTTAATCGACTGTTTCAGTGTGGTACCACATTACTACGTGATCCAATCCAGAAATAGCCCAGGATCTAGCCATGAAGTATGAGAAATATGCGAAAGTATGAGCCTCACGAGGGCAAATCCTAGACCTAACCCAGACCTAATATGCGTTATCCTCTAAAATATTTATCAAGACCAGGTTTAGTGATTGTTTCAGTGTGGTCCACATTACTACGTCATCCAAACCAGAAAAATCCCAGGATCCGTTCAACAAGAATGTGAAGAAAGTATGAGTCTGATGAGTGAAAATCCCAGGCCTAACCTAGACCTAACGTGCGTTATCCTCAAAAATATTGATCAAAACCTGGTTTAATCGACTTTTTCAGTGTGGTACCACATTACTATGTGATCCAAACCAGAAAATAACCCAGGATCTGTTCAACGAGTATGTGAAGTGTGCGAAAGTATGAGTCTGATGAAGGCAAATCCCAGACCTATCCCAGACCTAACATGCGTTATCCTCTAAAATATTTATCAAGACCAGGTTTAATTGATTGTTTCAGTGTGGTCCCACATTACTACGTGATCCAAACCAGAAAAAACCCATGATCCGTTCAACAAGTATGTGAAGAATGCGAAAGTATGAGTCTGATGAGTGAAAATCCCAGACCTAACCTAGACCTAACATGCGTTATCCTCTAAAATATTGATCCAAACCAGGTTTAATGGACTGTTTCAGTGTGGTACCACACTACTACGTGATCCAAACCAGAAAAAACCCAGGATCTGTTCAACAAGTATGTGAAAAACGCGAAAGTATGAGCCTGATGGGGGCGAATCCCAGACCTATCCCAGACCTAACTTGCGTTATCCTCTAAAATATTGATCGAAACCAGGTTTAATTGGCTGTTTCAGCGTGGTACCACATTACTACGTGATACAATCCAGAAACAGCCCAGGATCTAGCCATGAAGTATGAGAAATATGCGAAAGTATGAGCCTGACGAGGGCAAAACCTAGTCCTAACCCAGACCTAACATGTGTTATCCTCTAAAATATTTATCATGACCAGGTTTAATTGATTGCTTCAGTGTGGTCCCACATTACTACGTGATCCAAACCAGAAAAGAACCCAGGATCCGTTCAACAAGTATTTGAAGAATGCGAAAGTATGAGTTTGTTGAGTGAAAATCCCCGGCCTAACCTAGACCTAACATGCGTTATCCTCAAAAATATTGATCGAAACCAGGTTTAATCGACTGTTTCAGTGTGGTACCACACTACTACGTGACCCAAACCGGAAAAAACCCAGGATCTGTTCAACGAGTATGTGAAAAACGCGAAAGTATGAGCCTGATGAGGGCAAATCCCAGACCTATCCCAGACCTAACTTGCGTTATCCTCTAAAATATTGAACGAAACCAGGTTTAATTGACTGTTTCAGCGTGGTACCACATTACTACGTGACACAATCCAGAAACAGCCGAGGATCTAGCCATGAAGTATGAGAAATATGCGAAAGTATGAGCCTGATGAGGGCAAATCCTAGAACTAACCCAAACCTAAGATGCGTTATCCTCTAAAATATTTATCAAGACCAGGTTTAATTGAATGTTCCAGTGTGGTACCACATTACTACGCGAACAAATCCAGAAAAAACCCAGGATCAGTTCAACAAGTATGTGAAGAATGCGAATGTATGAGTCTGATGAGTGAAAATCCCAGGGCTAACCTAGACCTAACATGCGTTATCCTCTAAAATATTGATCCAAACCAGGTTTAATGGACTGTTTCAGTGTGGTACCACTTTACTACGTGATCCAAAGCAGGAAATACCCTCGATCAGGTCAACATGTATGTTAAAACTGCGAAAGTATGACCCTGATGAGGGCAAATCCCAGGCCTAACCTAGACCTAACATGCGTTGTCCTCTAAAATATTGATCGAAACCAGGTTTAATCGACTGTTTCAGTGTGGTACCACACTACTACGTGGCCCAAACCGGAAAAAACCCAGGATCTGTTCAACAAGTATGTGAAAAACGCGAAAGTATGAGTCTGATGAGGGCAAATCCCAGACCTATCCCAGACCTAACATGCGTTATCCTCTGAAATATTTATCAAGACCAGGTTTAATTGATTGTTTCAGTGTGGTCCCACATTACTACGTGGTCCAAACCAGAAAAAACCCAGGATCCGTTCAGCAAGTATGTGAAGAATGCGAAAGTATGTGTCTGATGAGTGAAAATCCCAGACCTGACCTAGACCTAACATGCGTTATCCTCTAAAATATTGATCCAAACCAGGTTTAATGGACTGTTTCAGTGTGGTACCACTCTACTACGTGATCCAAACCAGAAAAAACCTAGGATCTGTTCAACAAGTATGTGAAAAAGCGAAAGTATGAGCCTGCTGAGGGCGAATCCCAGACCTATCCCAGACCTAACTTGCGTTATCCTCCAAAATATTGATCGAAACCAGGTTTAATTGACTGTTTCAGCGTGGTACCACATTAATACGTGATACAATCCAGAAACAGCCCAGGATCTAGCCATGAAGTATGAGAAATATGCGAAAGTATGAGCCTGACGAGAGCAAATCCTAGACCTAACCCAGACCTAACATGCGTTATCCTCTAAAATATTTATCATGACCAGGTTTAATTGATTGTTTCAGTGTGGTCCCACATTACTACGTGACCCAAACCAGAAGAAACCCAGGATCCGTTCAACAAGTATGTGAAGAATGCGAAAGTATGAGCCTGGTGAGGGCAAATCCTAGACCTAATCCAAACCTAACATGCGATATCCTCTAAAATATTTATCAAGACCAGGTTTAATTGAATGTTCCAGTGTGGTACCACACTACTGCGTGACCCACACCGGAAAAAACCCAGGATCTGTTCAACACGTATGTGAAAAACGCGAAAGTATGAGCCTGATGAGGGCAAATCCCAGACCTATCCCAGACCTAACTTGCGTTATCCTCTAAAATATTGAACGAAACCAGGTTTAATTGACAGTTTCAGCGTGGTACCACATTACTACGTGATACAATCCAGAAACAGCACAGGATCTAGCCATGAAGTATGAGAAATATACGAAAGTATGAGCCTGGTGAGGGCAAATCCTAGACCTAACCCAAACCTAACATGCGTTATCCTCTAAAATATTTATCAAGACCAGGTTTAATTGAATGTTCCAGTGTGGTACCACATTACTACGTGAACCAATCCAGAAAAAACCCAGGATCTGTTCAACACGTATGTGAAAAACGCGAAAGTATGAGCCTGGTGAGGGCAAATCCCAGACCTATCCCAGACCTAACAAGCGTTATCCTCTAAAACATTGATCCAAACCAGGTTTAATGGACTGTTTCAGTGTGGTACCGCTTTACTACGTGATCCAAAGCAGAAAGAACCCTCGATCACGTCAACATATATATTTAAACTGCGAAAGTATGACCCAGATGAGGGCAAATCCCAGGCCTAACCTAGACCTAACATGCGTTGTCCTCCAAAATATTGATCGAAACATGTATTAATTGACTGTTTCAGCGTGGTACCACATTAATACGTGATACAATCCAGAAACAGCCCAGGATCTAGCCATGAAGTATGAGAAATATGCGAAAGTATGAGCCTGACGAGGGCAAATCCCAGACCTATCCCAGACCTAACATGCGTTATCCTCTAAAATATTGAACGAAACCGGGTTTAATTGACTGTTTCAGCGTGGTACCATATTACTACGTGATACAATCCAGAAACAGCACAGGATCTAGCCATGAAGTATGAGAAATATGCGAAAGTATGAGCCTGGTGAGGGCAAATCCTAGACCTAACCCAAACCTAACATGCGTTATCCTCTAAAATATTTATCAAGACCAGGTTTAATTGAATGTTCCAGTGTGGTACCACATTACTACGTGAACCAATCCAGAAAAAACCCAGGATCTGTTCAACAAGTATGTGAAAAACGCGAAAGTATGAGCCTGATGAGGGCAAATCCCAGACTTATCCCAAACCTAACTTGCGTTGTCCTCTAAGATATTGATGGAAACCAGTTTTAATTGACTGTTTCAGTGTTGTACTTCATTACTATGTGATGCAATCCAGAAAAAGCCCAGGATCTAGCCATGAAGTATGAGAAATATGCGAAAGTATGAGCCTGATGAGGGCAAATCCTAGACCTAACCCAGACCTAACATGCGTTATCCTCTAAAATATTTATCAAGACCAGGTTTAATTGAATGTTTCAGTGTGGTGCCACATTACTACGTGATCCAAACCAGTAAAAACCCTCGATCACGTCAACATATATATTAAAACTGCGAAAGTATGACCCAGATGAGGGCAAATCCCAGGCCTAACCTAGACCTAACATGCGTTGTCCTCTAAAATATTGATGGAAACCAGGTTTAATTGACTGTTTCAGTGTTGTACTTCATTACTGCGTGATACAATCCAGAAAGCCCAGGATCTAGCCATCAAGTATGAGAAATATGCGAAAGAATGAGCCTGATGAGAGCAAATCCCAGACCTAGCCTAGACCTAACATGAATTATTCTCTAAAATATTGATCGAAACCAGGTTTAATTGACTGCTTCAGTGTGGTCCCACATTACTACGTGATCCAAACCAGAAAAAACCCAGGATCTGTTCAACAAGTATGTGAAAAACGCGAAAGTATGAGCCTGATGAGGGCAAATCCCAGACTTATCCCAAACCTAACTTGCGTTGTCCTCTAAGATATTGATGGAAACCAGTTTTAATTGACTGTTTCAGTGTTGTACTTCATTACTACGTGATGCAATCCAGAAAAAGCCCAGGATCTAGCCATGAAGTATGAGAAATATGCGAAAGTATGAGCCTGATGAGGGCAAATCCTAGACCTAACCCAGACCTAACATGCGTTATCCTCTAAAATATTTATCAAGACCAGGTTTAATTGAATGTTTCAGTGTGGTACCACATTACTACGTGATCCAAACCAGTAAAAACCCAGGTTCCGTTCAGCAAGTATGTGAAGAATGCGAAAGTATGAGTCCGATGAGTGAAAAACCCCGACCTATCCTAGACCTAACGTGCGTTATCCTCAAAAATATTGATCGAAACCTGGTTTAATCGACTGATTCAGTGTGGTACCACATTACTATGTGATCCAAACCAGAAAATAACCCAGGATCCGTTCAGCAAGTATGTGAAGAATGCGAAAGTATGTGTCTGATGAGTGAAAATCCCAGACCTAACCTAGACCTAACATGCGTTATCCTCTAAAATATTGATCCAAACCAGGTTTAATGGACTGTTTCAGTGTGGTACCACTCTATTACGTGATCCAAACCAGAAAAAACCTAGGATCTGTTCAACAAGTATGTGAAAAACGCGAAAGTATGAGCCTGCTGAGGGCGAATCCCAGACCTATCCCAGACCTAACTTGCGTTATCCTCTAAAATATTGATCGAAACCAGGTTTAATTGACTGTTTCAGCGTGGTACCTCATTAATACGTGATACAATCCAGAAACAGCCCAGGATCTAGCCATGAAGTATGAGAAATATGCGAAAGTATGAGCCTGACGAGGGCAAATCCTAGAACTAACCCAGACCTAACATGCGTTATCTTCTAAAATATTTATCATGACCAGGTTTAATTGATTGTTTCAGTGTGGTCCCACATTACTACGTGATCCAAACCAGAAAAAACCCAGGATCCGTTCAACAAGTATGTGAAGAATGCGAAAGTATGAGCCTGGTGAGGGCAAATCCTAGACCTAACCCAAACCTAACATGCGTTATCCTCTAAAATATTTATCAAAACCAGGTTTAATTGAATGTTCCAGTGTGGTACCACACTACTGCGTGACCCACACCGGAAAAAACCCAGGATCTGTTCAACACGTATGTGAAATACGCGAAAGTATGAGCCTGATGAGGGCAAATCCCAGACCTATCCCAGACCTAACTTGCGTTATCCTCTAAAATATTGAACGAAACCAGGTTTAATTGACTGTTTCAGCGTGGTACCACATTACTACGTGATACAATCCAGAAACAGCACAGGATCTAGCCATGAAGTATGAGAAATATGCGAAAGTATGAGCCTGGTGAGGGCAAATCCTAGACCTAACCCAAACCTAACATGCGTTATCCTCTAAAATATTTATCAAGACCAGGTTTAATTGAATGTTCCAGTGTGGTACCACATTACTAGGTGAACCAATCCAGAAAAAACACAGGATCTGTTCAACACGTATGTGAGAAACGCGAAAGTATGAGCCTGGTGAGGGCAAATCCCAGGCCTAACCTAGACCTAACATGCGTTATCCTCAAAAATATTGATCAGAACCTGGTTTAATCGACTTTTTCAGTGTGGTACCACATTACTATGTGATCCAAACCAGAAAATAACCCAGGATCCGTTCAACAAGTATGTGAAGAATGCGAAAGTATGAGTCTGATGAGTGAAAATCCCAGACCTTGCGTAGACCTAACATGAATTTTTCTCCAAAATATTGATCCAAACCAGGTTTAATGGACTGTTTCAGTGTGGTACCACTTTACTACGTGATCCAAAGCAGAAAAAACCCTCGATCAGGTCAACATGTATGTTAAAACTGCGAAAGTATGACCCTGATGAGGGCAAATCCCAGGCCTAACCTAGACCTAACATGCGTTATCCTCTAAAATATTTATCAAGACCAGGTTTAATTGAATGTTTCAGTGTGGTACCACATTATTACGTGATCCAAACCAGAAAAAAACCCAGGATCTGTTCAACGAGTATGTTAAAACTGCGAAAGTATGACCCTGATGAGGGCAAATCCCAGGCCTAACCTAGACCTAACTTGCGTTATCCTCTAAAATATTGATCCAAACCAGGTTTAATGGACTGTTTCAGTGTGGTACCACTTTACTACGTGATCCAAAGCAGAAAAAACCCTCGATCACGTCAACATGTATATTAAAACTGCGAAAGTATGACCCTGATGAGGGCAAATCCCAGACCTATCCCAGACCTAACATGCGTTATCCTCTGAAATATTTATCAAGACCAGGTTTAATTGATTGTTTCAGTGTGGTCCCACATTACTACGTGATCCAAACCAGAAAAAACCCAGGATCCGTTCAGCAAGTATGTGAAGAATGCGAAAGTATGAGTTTGATGAGTGAAAATCCCCGGCCTAACCTAGACTTAACATGCGTTATCCTCAAAAATATTGATCGAAACCAGGTTTAATCGACTGTTTCAGTGTGGTACCACACTACTACGTGACCCAAACCGGAAAAAACCCAGGATCTGTTCAACAAGTATGTGAAAAACGCGAAAGTATGAGCCTGATGAGGGCAAATCCCAGACCTATCCCAGACCTAACTTGCGGTATCCTCTAAGGTATTGAACGAAACCAGGTTTAATTGACTGTTTCAGCGTGGTACCACATTACTACGTGACACAATCCAGAAACAGCCGAGGATCTAGCCATGAAGTATGAGAAATATGCGAAAGTATGAGCCTGATGAGTGAAAATCCCAGGGCTAACCTAGACCTAACATGCGTTATCCTCTAAAATATTGATCCAAACCAGGTTTATTGGACTGTTTCAGTGTGGTACCACTTTACTACGTGACCCAAAGCAGAAAAAACCCTCGATCACGTCAACATGTATGTTAAAACTGCGAAAGTATGACCCTGATGAGGGCAAATCCCAAGCCTAACCTAGACCTAACATGCGTTGTCCACCAAAATATTGATGGAAACCAGGTTTAATTGACTGTTTCAGTGTTGTACTTCATTACTGCGTGATGCAATCCAGAAAAAGCCCAGGATCTAGCCATCAAGTATGAGAAATATGCGAAAGTATGAGCCTGACGATGGCAAATCCTAGACCTAACGCAGACCTAATATGCGATATCCTCTAAAATATTTATCAAGACCAGGTTTAATTGATTGTTTCAGTGTGGTCCCACATTACTACGTGTTCCAAACCAGTAAAAACCCAGGATCCGTTCAACATGTATGTTAAAACTGCGAAAGTATGACCCTGATGAGGGCAAATCCCAAGCCTATCCTAGACCTAACATGCGTTATCCTCAAAAATATTGATCGAAACCTGGTTTAATCGACTGATTCAGTGTGGTACCACATTACTATGTGATCCAAACCAGAAAATAACCCTGGATCTGTTCAACGAGTATGTGAAGTGTGCGAAAGTATGAGTCTGATGAGGGCAAATCCCAGACCTATCTCAGACCTAACATGAATTATTCTCTAAAATATTGATCCAAACCAGGTTTAATGGACTGTTTCAGTGTGGTACCACTTTACTACGTGATCCAAAGCAGAAAAAACCCTCGATCAGGTCAACATGTATGTTAAAACTGCGAAAGTATGACCCTGATGAGGGCAAATCCCAGGCCTAACCTAGACCTAACATGCGTTGTCCTCTAAAATATTGATGGAAACCAGGTTTAGTTGACTGTTTCAGTGTTGTACTTCATTACTACGTGATGCAATCCAGAAAAAGCCCAGGATCTAGTTATCAAGTATGAGAAATATGAGAAAGAATGAGCCTGATGAGAGCAAATCCCAGACCTAACCTAGACCTAGCATGAATTGTTCGCTAAAACATTGATCAAAACCAGGTTTAATTGACTGTTTCAGTGTGGTACCACACTACTACGTGATCCAATCCAGAAATTGCCAGGATCCAGCCATGAAGTATGAGAAATATGCGAAAGCAAGAGCCTGATGAGGGCAAATCCTAGACCTAACCCAGACCTAACATGCGTTATCCTCTAAAATATTTATCAAGACCAGGTTTAATCGACTGTTTCAGTGTGGTACCACATTACTACGTGATCCAATCCAGAAATAGCCCAGGATCTAGCCATGAAGTATGAGAAATATGCGAAAGTATGAGCCTGACGAGGGCAAATCCTAGACCTAACCCAGACCTAATATGCGTTATCCTCTAAAATATTTATCAAGACCAGGTTTAATTGATTGTTTCAGTGTGGTCCACATTACTACGTCATCCAAACCAGAAAAAACCCAGGATCCGTTCAACAAGAATGTGAAGAAAGTATGAGTCTGATGAGTGAAAATCCCAGGCCTAACCTAGACCTAACGTGCGTTATCCTCAAAAATATTGATCAAAACCTGGTTTAATCGACTTTTTCAGTGTGGTACCACATTACTATGTGATCCAAACCAGAAAATAACCCAGGATCTGTTCAACGAGTATGTGAAGTGTGCGAAAGTATGAGTCTGATGAGGGCAAATCCCAGACCTATCCCAGACCTAACATGCGTTATCCTCTAAAATATTTATCAAGACCAGGTTTAATTGACTGCTTCAGTGTGGTCCCACATTACTACGTGATCCAAACCAGAAAAAACCCAGGATCTGTTCAACAAGTATGTGAAAAACGCGAAAGTATGAGCCTGATGAGGGCAAATCCCAGACCTAACTTGCGTTATCCTCTAAAATATTGATCGAAACCAGGTTTAATTGACTGTTTCAGCGTGGTACCACATTACTACGTGATACAATCCGGAAACAGCCCAGGATCTAGCCATGAAGTATGAGAAATATGCGAAAGTATGAGCCTGACGAGGGCAAAACCTAGTCCTAACCCAGACCTAACATGTGTTATCCTCTAAAATATTTATCATGACCATGTTTAATTGATTGTTTCAGTGTGGTCCCACATTACTACGTGATCCAAACCAGAAAAGAACCCAGGATCCGTTCAACAAGTATTTGAAGAATGCGAAAGTATGAGTTTGATGAGTGAAAATCCCCAGCCTAACCTAGACCTAACATGCGTTATCCTCAAAAATATTGATCGAAACCAGGTTTAATCGACTGTTTCAGTGTGGTACCACACTACTACGTGACCCAAACCGGAAAAAACCCAGGATCTGTTCAACAAGTATGTGAAAAACGCGAAAGTATGAGCCTGATGAGGGCAAATCCCAGACCTATCCCAGACCTAACTTGCGTTATCCTCTAAAATATTGAGCGAAACCAGGTTTAATTGACTGTTTCAGCGTGGTACCACATTACTACGTGACACAATCCAGAAACAGCCGAGGATCTAGCCATGAAGTATGAGAAATATGCGAAAGTATGAGCCTGATGAGGGCAAATCCTAGAACTAACCCAAACCTATGATGCGTAATCCTCTAAAATATTTCTCAAGACCAGGTTTAATTGAATGTTCCAGTGTGGTACCACATTACTACGCGAACCAATCCAGAAAAAACCCAGGATCAGTTCAACAAGTATGTGAAGAATGCGAATGTATGAGTCTGATGAGTGAAAATCCCAGGGCTAACCTAGACCTAACATGCGTTATCCTCTAAAATATTGATCCAAACCAGGTTTAATGGACTGTTTCAGTGTGGTACCACTTTACTACGTGATCCAAAGCAGGAAAAACCCTCGATCAGGTCAACATGTATGTTAAAACTGCGAAAGTATGACCCTGATGAGGGCAAATCCCAGGCCTAACCTAGACCTAACATGCGTTGTCCTCTAAAATATTGATGGAAACCAGGTTTAGTTGACTGTTTCAGTGTTGTACTTCATTACTACGTGATGCAATCCAGAAAAAGCCCAGGATCTAGCCATCAAGTATGAGAAATATGAGAAAGAGAGAGCCTGATGAGAGCAAATCCCAGACCTAACCTAGACCTAGCATGAATTGTTCTCTAAAATATTGATCAAAACCAGGTTTAATTGACTGTATCAGTGTGGTACCACATTACTACGTGATCCAATCCAGAAATTGCCCAGGATCCAGCCATGAAGTATGAGAAATATGCGAAAGCATGAGCCTGATGAGGGCAAATCCTAGACCTAACCCAGACCTAACATGCGTTATCCTCTAAAATATTTATCAAGACCAGGTTTAATTGAATGTTTCAGTGTGGTACCACATTATTTCGTGATCCAAACCAGAAAAAAACCCAGGATCCGTTCAACAAGTATTTGAAGAATGCGAAAGTATGAGTTTGATAAGTGAAAATCCCCGGCCTAACCTAGACCTAACATGCGTTATCCTCAAAAATATTGATCGAAACCAGGTTTAATCGACTGTTTCAGTGTGGTACCACACTACTACGTGACCCCAACCGGAAAAAACCCAGGATCTGTTCAACAAGTATGTGAAAAACGCGAAAGTATGAGCCTGATGAGGGCAAATCCCAGACCTATCCCAGACCTAACATGCGTTATCCTCTGAAATATTTATCAAGACCAGGTTTAATTGATTGTTTCAGTGTGGTCCCACATTACTACGTGATCCAAACCAGAAAAAACCCAGGATCCGTTCAGCAAGTATGTGAAGAATGCGAAAGTATGTGTCTGATGAGTGAAAATCCCAGACCTAAACTAGACCTAACATGCGTTATCCTCTAAAATATTGATCCAAACCAGGTTTAATGGACTGTTTCAGTGTGGTACCACTCTACTACGTGATCCAAACCAGAAAAAACCCAGGATCCGTTCAGCAAGTATGTGAAGAATGCGAAAGTATGTGTCTGATGAGTGAAAATTCCAGACCTAAACTAGACCTAACATGCGTTATCCTCTAAAATATTGATCCAAACCAGGTTTAATGGACTGTTTCAGTGTGGTACCACTCTACTACGTGATCCAAACCAGAAAAAACCCAGGATCCGTTCAACAAGTATGTGAAGAATGCGAAAGTATGAGTTTGATGAGTGAAAATCCCCGGCCTAACCTAGACCTAACATGCGTTATCCTCAAAAATATTGATCGAAACCTGGTTTAATCGACTGATTCAGTGTGGTACCACATTACTATGTGATCCAAACCAGAAAATAACCCAGGATTTGGCCAACAAGTATGCGAAAAATGTGAAAGTACGAGACAGATGAGGGCAAATCCCAGACCTAACCGAGAAATAACCGGCGCTATCCTCTAAAATATTAATCGCAACCAGGTTTTATTGACTGTCTGAGTGTGGTCCCACATTACTACTTGGTCCAAGCCAGAAAAAGGCCAGGATCTGCCCAACAAGTGTGCGAAAAACACGAAAGTATATGCCAGATGATTGCAAATACCAGGACTAACCCAGTCGTAACCTGCGTTATGCCCTAAAATACTATTCGGAACCATGTTTAATTGACTGTGTCAGCGTGGTACCACATTAATACGTGATACAATCCAGAAACAGCCCAGGATCTAGCCATGAAGTATGAGAAATATGCGAAAGTATGAGCCTGACGAGGGCAAATCCTAGACCTAACCCAGACCTAACATGCGTTATCCTCTAAAATATTTATCATGACCAGGTTTAATTGATTGTTTCAGTGTGGTCCCACATTACTACGTGATCCAAACCAGAAAAAACCCAGGATCCGTTCAACAAGTATATGAAGAATGCGAAAGTATGACCCTGGTGAGGGCAAATCCCAGACCTATCCCAGACCTAACAAGCGTTATCCTCTAAAATATTGATCCAAACCAGGTTTATGGACTGTTTCAGTGTGGTACCACTTTACTACGTGATCCAAAGCAGAAAAAACCCTCGATCACGTCAACATATATATTAAAACTGCGAAAGTATGACCCAGATGAGGGCAAATCCCAGGCCTAACCTAGACCTAACATGCGTTGTCCTCTAAAATATTGATGGAAACCAGGTTTAATTGACTGTTTCAGTGTTGTACTTCATTACTGCGTGATACAATCCAGAAAGCCCAGGATCTAGCCATCAAGTATCTGAAATATGCGAAAGAATGTGCCTGATGAGAGCAAATCCCAGACCTAGCCTAGACCTAACATGAATTATTCTCTAAAATATTGATCGAAACCAGGTTTAATTGACTGCTTCAGTGTGGTCCCACATTACTACGTGATCCAAACCAGAAAAAACCCAGGATCTGTTCAACAAGTATGTGAAAAACGCGAAAGTATGAGCCTGATGAGGGCAAATCCCAGACCTATCCCAAACCTAACTTGCGTTGTCCTCTAAGATATTGATGGAAACCAGTTTTAATTGACTGTTTCAGTGTTGTACTTCATTACTACGTGATGCAATCCAGAAATAGCCCGGGATCTAGCCATCAAGTATGAGAAATATGCGAAAGAATGAGCCTGATGAGAGCAAATCGCAGACCTAACCTAGACCTAACATGAATTATTCTCTAAAATATTGATCGAAACCAGGTTTAATTGACAGTTTCAGTGTGGTCCCACATTACTACGTGATCCAAACCAGAAAAAACCCAGGATCCGTTCAACGAGTATGTGAAGTGTGCGAAAGTATGAGTCTGATGAGGGCAAATCCCAGACCTAACCTAGACCTAACATGCGTTATCCTCTAAAATATTGATCCAAACCAGGTTTAATGGAATGTTTCAGTGTGGTACCACACTACTACGTGACCCAAACCGGAAAAAACCCAGGATCTGTTCAACAAGTATGTGAAAAACGCGAAAGTATGAGCCTGATGAGGGCAAATCCCAGACCTATCCCAGACCTAACTTGCGTTATCCTCTAAAACATTGAACGAAACCAGGTTTAATTGACTGTTTCAGCGTGGTACCACATTACTACGTGATACAATCCAGAAACAGCCCAGGATCTAGCCATGAAGTATGAGAAATATGCGAAAGTATGAGCCTGATGAGGGCAAATCCTAGACCTAACCCAGACCTAACATGCGTTATCCTCTAAAATATTTATCAAGACCAGGTTTAATTGAATGTTTCAGTGTGGTACCACATTACTACGTGATCCAAACCAGTAAAAACCCAGGTTCCGTTCAACAAGTATGTGAAGAATGCGAAAGTATGAGTCTGACGAGTGAAATACCCCGACCTATCCTAGACCTAACATGCGTTATCCTCAAAAATATTGATCGAAACCTGGTTTAATCGACTGATTCAGTGTGGTACCACATTACTATGTGATCCAAACCAGAAAATAACCCAGGATCTGTTCAACGAGTATGTGAAGTGTGCGAAAGTATGAGTCTGATGAGGGCAAATCCCAGACCTATCCCAGACCTAACATGAATTATTCTCTAAAATATTGATCCAAATCAGGTTTAATGGACTGTTTCAGTGTGGTACCACTTTACTACGTGATCCAAAGCAGAAAAAACCCTCGATCAGGTCAACATGTATGTTAAAACTGCGAAAGTATGACCCTGATGAGGGCAAATCCCAGGCCTAACCTAGACCTAACATGCGTTGTCCTCTAAAATATTGATGGAAACCAGGTTTAGTTGACTGTTTCAGTGTTGTACTTCATTACTACGTGACGCAATCCAGAAAAAGCCCAGGATCTAGCCATCAAGTATGAGAAATATGAGAATGAATGAGCCTGATGAGAGCAAATCCCAGACCTAACCTAGACCTAGCCTGAATTGTTCTCTAAAATATTGATCAAAACCAGGTTTAATTGACTGTTTCAGTGTGGTACCACACTACTACGTGATCCAATCCAGAAATTGCCCAGGATCCAGCCATGAAGTATGAGAAATATGCGAAAGCATGAGCATGATGAGGGCAAATCCTAGACCTAACCCAGACCTAACAAGCGTTATCCTCTAAAATAATTATCAAGACCAGGTTTAATTGAATGTTTCAGTGTGGTACCACATTATTACGTGATCCAAACCAGAAAAAACCCTCGATCACGTCAACATGTATATTAAAACTGCGAAAGTATGACCCTGATGAGGGCAAATCCCAGGCCTAACCTAGACCTAACATGCGTTGTCCTCTAAAAAATTGATGGAAACCAGGTTTAATTGACTGTTTCAGTGTTGTACTTCATTACTGCGTGATGCAATCCAGAAAAAGCCCAGGATCTAGCCATCAAGTATGAGAAATATGCGAAAGAATGAGCCTGATGAAAGCAAATCCCAGACCTAACCTAGACCTAACATGAATTATTCTCTAAAATATTGTTCGAAACCAGGTTTAATTGACTGCTTCAGTGTGGTCCCACATTACTACGTGATCCAAACCAGAAAGAACCCAGGATCTGTTCAACAAGTATGTGAAGAATGCGAAAGTATGAGCCTGATGAGGCCAAATCCCAGACCTATCCCATACCTAACTTGCGTTATCCTCAAAAATATTGATCGAAACCTGGTTTAATCGACTGTTTCAGTGTGTACCACATTACTACGTGATCCAATCCAGAAATAGCCCAGGATCTAGCCATGAAGTATGAGAAATATGCGAAAGTATGAGCCTGGCGAGGGCAAATCCTAGACCTAACCCAGACCTAATATGCGTTATCCTCTAAAATATTTATCAAGACCAGGTTTAATTGATTGTTTCAGTGTGGTCCACATTACTACGTGATCCAAACCAGAAAAAACCCAGGATCCGTTCAACAAGTATGTGAAGAATGCGAAAGTATGAGTCTGATGAGTGAAAATCCCAGGCCTAACCTAGACCTAACGTGCGTTATCCTCAAAAATATTGATCAAAACCTGGTTTAATCGACTTTTTCAGTGTGGTACCACATTACTATGTGATCCAAACCAGAAAATAACCCAGGATCTGTTCAACGAGTATGTGAAGTGTGCGAAAGTATGAGTCTGATGAGGGCAAATCCCAGACCTATCCCAGACCTAACATGCGTTATCCTCTAAAATATTTATCAAGACCAGGTTTAATTGATTGTTTCAGTGTGGTCCCACATTACTACGTGATCCAAACCAGAAAAAACCCAGGATCCGTTCAACAAGTATGTGAAGAATGCGAAAGTATGAGTCTGATGAGTGAAAATCCCAGACCTAACCTAGACCTAACATGCGTTATCCTCTAAAATATTGATCCCAACCAGGTTTAATGGACTGTTTCAGTGTGGTACCACACTACTACGTGATCCAAACCAGAAAAAACCCAGGATCTGTTCAACAAGTATGTGAAAAACGCGAAAGTATGAGCCTGATGGGGGCGAATCCCAGACCTATCCCAGACCTAACTTGCGTTATCCTCTAAAATATTGATCGAAACCAGGTTTAATTGACTGTTTCAGCGTGGTACCACATTACTACGTGATACAATCCAGAAACAGCCCAGGATCTAGCCATGAAGTATGAGAAATATGCGAAAGTATGAGCCTGACGAGGGCAAAACCTAGTCCTAACCCAGACCTAACATGTGTTATCCTCTAAAATATTTATCATGACCAGGTTTAATTGATTGTTTCAGTGTGGTCCCACATTACTATGTGATACAAACCAGAAAAGAACCCAGGATCTGTTCAACAAGTATGTGAAAAACGCGAAAGTATGAGCCTGATGAGGGCAAATCCCAGGCCTAACCTAGACCTAACATGCGTTGTCCTCTAAAATATTGATGGAAACCAGGTTTAGTTGACTGTTTCAGTGTTGTACTTCATTACTACGTGATGCAATCCAGAAAAAGCCCAGGATCTAGCCATCAAGTATGAGAAATATGAGAATGAATGAGCCTGATGAGAGCAAATCCCAGACCTAACCTAGACCTAGCATGAATTGTTCTCTAAAATATTGATCAAAACCAGGTTTAATTGACTGTTTCAGTGTGGTACCACACTACTACGTGATCCAATCCAGAAATTGCCCAGGATCCAGCCATGAAGTATGAGAAATATGCGAAAGCATGAGCATGATGAGGGCAAATCCTAGACCTAACCCAGACCTAACATGCGTTATCCTCTAAAATAATTATCAAGACCAGGTTTAATTGAATGTTTCAGTGTGGTACCACATTATTACGTGATCCAAACCAGAAAAAACCCTCGATCCCGTCAACATGTATATTAAAACTGCGAAAGTATGACCCTGATGAGGGCAAATCCCAGGCCTAACCTAGACCTAACATGCGTTGTCCTCTAAAAAATTCATGGAAACCAGGATTAATTGACTGTTTCAGTGTTGTACTTCATTACTGCGTGATGCAATCCAGAAAATGCCCAGGATCTAGCCATCAAGTATGAGAAATATGCGAAAGAATGAGCCCGATGAAAGCAAATCCCAGACCTAACCTAGACCTAACATGAATTATTCTCTAAAATATTGTTCGAAACCAGGTTTAATTGACTGCTTCAGTGTGGTCCCACATTACTACGTGATCCAAACCAGAAAAAACCCAGGATCTGTTCAACAAGTATGTGAAGAATGCGAAAGTATGAGCCTGATGAGGGCAAATCCCAGACCTATCCCATACCTAACTTGCGTTATCCTCAAAAATATTGATCGAAACCTGGTTTAATCGACTGTTTCAGTGTGTACCACATTACTACGTGATCCAATCCAGAAATAGCCCAGGATCTAGCCATGAAGTATGAGAAATATGCGAAAGTATGAGCCTGACGAGGGCAAATCCTAGACCTAACCCAGACCTAATATGCGTTATCCTCTAAAATATTTATCAAGACCAGGTTTAATTGATTGTTTCAGTGTGGTCCACATTACTACGTGATCCAAACCAGAAAAAACCCAGGATCCGTTCAACAAGTATGTGAAGAATGCGAAAGTATGAGTCTGATGAGTGAAAATCCCAGGCCTAACCTAGACCTAACGTGCGTTATCCTCAAAAATATTGATCAAAACCTGGTTTAATCGACTTTTTCAGTGTGGTACCACATTACTATGTGATCCAAACCAGAAAATAACCCAGGATCTGTTCAACGAGTATGTGAAGTGTGCGAAAGTATGAGTCTGATGAGGGCAAATCCCAGACCTATCCCAGACCTAACATGCGTTATCCTCTAAAATATTTATCAAGACCAGGTTTAATTGATTGTTTCAGTGTGGTCCCACATTACTACGTGATCCAAACCAGAAAAAACCCAGGATCCGTTCAACAAGTATGTGAAGAATGCGAAAGTATGAGTCTGATGAGTGAAAATCCCAGACCTAACCTAGACCTAACATGCGTTATCCTCTAAAATATTGATCCCAACCAGGTTTAATGGACTGTTTCAGTGTGGTACCACACTACTACGTGATCCAAACCAGAAAAAACCCAGGATCTGTTCAATAAGTATGTGAAAAACGCGAAAGTATGAGCCTGATGGGGGCGAATCCCAGACCTATCCCAGACCTAACTTGCGTTATCCTCTAAAATATTGATGGAAACCAGGTTTAATTGACTGTTTCAGCGTGGTACCACATTACTACGTGATACAATCCAGAAACAGCCCAGGATCTAGCCATGAAGTATGAGAAATATGCGAAAGTATGAGCCTGACGAGGGCAAAACCTAGTCCTAACCCAGACCTAACATGTGTTATCCTCTAAAATATTTATCATGACCAGGTTTAATTGATTGTTTCAGTGTGGTCCCACATTACTATGTGATCCAAACCAGAAAAGAACCCAGGATCCGTTCAACAAGTATTTGAAGAATGCGAAAGTATGAGTTTGATGAGTGAAAATCCCCGGCCTAACCTAGACCTAACATACGTTATCCTCAAAAATATTGATCGAAACCAGGTTTAATCGACTGTTTCAGTGTGGTACCACACTACTACGTGACCCAAACCGGAAAAAACCCAGGATCTGTTCATCAAGTATGTGAAAAACGCGAAAGTATGAGCCTGATGAGGGCAAATCCCAGACCTATCCCAGACCTAACTTGCGTTATCCTCTAAAATATTGAACGAAACCAGGTTTAATTGACTGTTTCAGCGTGGTGCCACATTACTACGTGACACAATCCAGAAACAGCCGAGGATCTAGCCATGAAGTAAGAGAAATATGCGAAAGTATGAGCCTGATGAGGGCAAATCCTAGAACTAACCCAAACCTAAGATGCGTTATCCTCTAAAATATTTATCAAGACCAGGTTTAATTGAATGTTCCAGTGTGGTACCACATTACTACGCGAACCAATCCAGAAAAAACCCAGGATCAGTTCAACAAGTATGTGAAGAATGCGAATGTATGAGTCTGATGAGTGAAAATCCCAGGGCAAACCTAAACCTAACATGCGTTGTCCTCTAAAATATTGATGGAAACCAGGTTTAATTGACTGTTTCAGTGTTGTACTTCATTACTGCGTGATGCAATCCAGAAAAAGCCCAGGATCTAGCCATCAAGTATGAGAAATATGCGAAAGTATGAGACTGACGATGGCAAATCCTAGAACTACCCCGGACCTAATATGCGTTATCCTCTAAAATATTTATCAAGACCAGGTTTAATTGATTGTTTCAGTGTGGTCCCACATTACTACGTGTTCCAAACCAGTAAAAACCCAGGATCCGTTCAACAAGTATGTGAAGAATGCGAAAGTATGGGTCTGATGAGTGAAAAACCCCGGCCTATCCTAGACCTAACATGCGTTATCCTCAAAAATATTGATCGAAACCTGGTTTAATCGACTGATTCAGTGTGGTACCACATTACTATGTGATCCAAACCAGAAAATAACCCAGGATTTGGCCAACAAGTATGCGAGAAATGCGAAAGTACGTGCCAGATGAGGGCAAATCCCAGACCTAAACGGGACATAACCGGCGTTATCCCCTAAAATACTATTCGGAACCATGTTTAATTGACTGTTAAGGTGTGGTACCGCATTACTACCTGATCCAAACCAGAAAAAGCCCAGGATCTTGCCACAGGTAGGCGAAAAATGCGAAGGTACGAGCCAGATGATTGCAAATACCAGAACTAAACCAGACATAGCCGGCGTTATCCTGTAAAATATTGATCGGAACCAGGTTTATTTGACTGTTACAGTGTGGCACCACATTACTACGTGGTCCAAATCAGAAAAAGCCCAGGATCTTGCCAACAAATAGGCGAAAAATGCGAAGGTACGAGCCAGATGAGGGAAAATCCCAGACCTAACCGAGACATAGCCGGCGTTATCCTGTAAAATATTAATCGGAACCAGGTTTATTTGACTGCTTCAGTGTGGTACCACATTACTACGTGGTCCAAGCATGAAAAAGCCCAGGATCATGCCAACAAGTAGGCGGAAAATGCGAAGGTACGAGCCAGATGATTGCAAATACCAGAACTAATCCAGACATAACCAGCGTTATCCTCTAAAATACTAATCGGAACCAGCTTTTATTGACTGTTTCAGTGTGGTACCACAATACTACGAATCCAAACCAGAAGAAGCCCAGGATCTGGCCGACAAGTATGCGAGAAATGCGAAAGTACGAGCCAGATGAGGGCAAATCCCAGACCTAACCCAGACATAACCGGCGTTATCCTCTAAAATATTAATCGCAACCGGGTTTAATTGACTGTTTCTGTGTGGAACCACATTACGACGGGATACAAACCAGAAAAAGCCCTGGATCTGGCCAACAAGTATGCGAGAAATGCGAAAGTATGAGCCAGATGAGGTCAAATCCCAGACCTAACCGAGACATAACCGGCGTTATCCTCTAAAATATTAATCGCCACCAGGTTGAACTGACTGCTTCGGTGTGGAACCTCATTACTACGGGATCCAAACCAGAAAAAACCCAGGATCTGCCCAACAAATATGCGAAAAACGCGAAAGTATGTGCCAGATGATTGCAAATACCAGAACTAACCCAGACGTAACCTGCGTTATCCTCTAAAATACTATTCGGAACCAGGTTTAATTGACTGTTAAGGTGTGGTACCGCATTACTACCTGATCCAAACCTGAAAAACCCCAGGATCTTGCCACAAGTTGGCGAAAAATGCGAAGGTACGAGCCAGAAGATTGCAAATACCAGAACTAAACCAGACATAACCAGCGTTATCCTCTAAAATACTAATCGGAACCAGGTTTATTTGACTGTTTCAGTGTGGTACCACATTACTACGTGGTCCAAGCATGAAAAAGGCCAGGATCTGGCCAACAAGTATGCGAAAAATGCGAAATTACGAGCCAGATGTGGGAAAATCCCAAACCTAACGGAGACATAACCGGCGTTATCCTTTAAAATATTAATCGCCACCAGGTTGAATTGACTGTTTCAGTGTGGTACCACATTACTACGTGACCCAAACCAGAGAAAGCCCAGCATCTGAAGAACAAGTATGCGAAAAATGCGAAAGTACGAGCCAGATGAGGGGCAAATACCAGACCTAACCCAGACATAGCCGGCGTTATCCTGTTAAATATTAATCGGAACCATGTTTATTTGACTGTTTCAGTGTGGTAACACATTATTACGTGGTCCAAACCAGAAAAAGCCCAGGATCTTGCCACAAGTATGCGAAAAATGCGAAATTACGAGCCAGATGAGGGAAAATCCCAGACCTAACCGAGACAAAACCGGCGTTATCCTCTAAAATATTAATCGCCACCAGGTTTAATTGACTGCTTCGGTGTGGTACCGCATTACTACGTGATCGAAGCATGAAAAAGCCCAGGATCCTGCCAACAAGTAGGCGAAAAATGCGAAGGTACGAGCCAGATGATTGCAAATACCAGAACTAAACCAGACATAACAAGCGTTATCCTCTGAAATACTAATCTGAACCTGCTTTTATTGACCGTTTCAGTGTGTTACCACATTACTACGTGATCCAAACCAGAAAAAGCCCAGGATCTGGCCAAAAAGTATGCGAGAAATGCGAAAGTACTAGCCAGATGAGGGCAAATCCCAGAATTAACCGAGTCATAACCGGCGTTATCCTCTAAAATATTAATCGCAACCAGGTTTAATTGACTGTTTCGGCGTGGTACCGCATTACTACGTGATACAGACCAGAAAAAGGCCAGGATCTGGCCAACAAGTATGCGAAAAATGCGAAAGTACGAGCCAGATGAGGGCAAATCCCAGACCTAACCCAGACATTACCGGCGTTATCCTCTAAAATATTAATCGCAACCAGGTTTAATTGACTGTTTCGGTGTGGTACCACATTACTACGTGGTCCAAGCATGAAAAAGGCCAGGATCTGGCCAACAAGTATGAGAAAAATGCGAAGGTATGAGCCAGATGAGGGCAAATACCAGACCTAACCCAGACATAGCCGGCGTTATCCTGTAAAATATTAATCGGAACCATGTTTATTTGACTGTTTCAGTGTGGTACCTCATTACTACGTGGTCCAAGCATGAAAAAGGCGAGGATCTGGTCACCAAGTATGCGAGAAATGCGAAAGTACGAGCCAGATGAGGGCAAATACCAGAACTAAACCAGACATAACCAGCGTTATCCTCTAAAATACTAATCAGAACCTGCTTTTATTGACTGTTTCAGTGTGTTACCACATTACTACATGATCCAAACCAGAAAAAGCCCAGGATCTGGCCAACAAGTATGCGAGAAATGCGAAAGTACGTGCCAGATGAGGGCAAATCCCAGACCTAACCGGGAAATAACCGGCGCTATCCTCTAAAATATTAATCGCAACCAGGTTTAATTGACTGTCTGAGTGTGGTCCCACATTACTACTTGGTCCAAGCCAGAAAAAGGCCAGGATCTGGTCACCAAGTATGCGAGAAATGCGAAAGTATGAGCCAGATGGTTACAAGTACCGGAACTAACCCAAACATAACCAGCGTTATCCTCCAAAAAATTAATCGCAACCAGGTTTAATTGACTGTTTCAGTGTGAGACCACATTACTGCGTGGTCCAAGCCAGAAAAAGGCCAGGATCTGGCCAACAAGTATGAGAAAAATGCGAAAATTCGAGCCAGATGACGGCAAATCCCAGACCTAACCGTGACATAACCGGCGTTATCCTCTAAAATATTAATCGCAACCAGGTTTAATTGACTCTTTCGGTGTGGAACCACATTACTACATGATCTAAACCAGACAAAGCCCAGGATCTGGCCAACAAGTATGCGAAAAATGCGAAAGTACGAGCCAGATGAGGGCAAATCCCAGACCTAACCCAGACATTACCGGTGTTATCCTGTAAAATACTAATCAGAACCTGCTTTTATTGACTGTTTCAGTGTGTTACCACATTACTACATGATCCAAACCAGTAAAAGCCCAGGATCTGGCCAACAAGTATGCGAGAAAAGCGATAGTACGTGCCAGATGAGGGCAAATCCCAGACCTAACCGAGACATAACCGGCGTTATCCTCTAAAATATTAATCGCAACCAGGTTTAATTGACTGTTTCGGTGTGGTACCTAACTTGCGTTGTCCTCTAAAATATTTATCAAGACCAGGTTTAATTGAATGTTTCAGTGTGGTACCACATTACTACGTGAACCAAACCAGAAAAAACCCAGGATCCGTTGAACATGTATGTTAAGACTGCTGAAATATGACCCTGATGAGGGCAAATCCCAGGCCTAACCTAGACCTAACATGCGTTGTCCTCTAAAATATTTATGGAAACCAGGTTTAATTGACCGTTTCAGTGTGGTACCACATTACTACGTGAACCAAACCAGAAAAAACCCAGGATCCGTTGAACATGTATGTTAAGACTGCTGAAGTATGACCCCGATGAGGGCAAATCCCTGGCCTAACCTGGACCTAACATGCGTTATCCTCTAAAATATTGATCGAAACCAGGTTGAATGGACTGTTTCACAGTGGTACCACATTAGTACGTGATCCAAAGCAGAAATATCCATCGATCAGGTCAACATGTATTTTAAAACTGCGAAAGTATGACCCTGATGAAGGCAAATCCCAGACCTATCCTAGACCTAACATGTGTTATCCTCTAAAATACTCATCGAAACCAGGTTTAATTGACTGTCTCAGTGTGGTACCACATTAATACGTGATCGAAACAAGAAAAAACCCAAGATCTGTTCAAGATGTATGTGTAGAATGCGAAAGTATGAGACTGGTGTGGGCAAATCCTAGACGTAACCTAGACTTAACATGTGTTATCCTCTTAAATATTGATCGAAATCAGGATTAATCGACTGTTTCAGTGTGGTACCACATCACTACGTGATCCAAACCAGAAAAGCCCAGGATCTGTTCAACAAGTATGTAAAAAATGCGAAAATATGACCCTGATGAGGGCAAATCCCAGGCCTAACCTAGACTTAACGTGCGTTATCCTCTAAAATATTTATCAAGACCAGATTTAATTGACTGTTTCAGTGTGGTACCACATTACTACGTGATGCAAACCAGTGGAAGCCTGGGATCTGGCCAACAAGAATGAGAAATATACGAAAGTATGAGCCCGATGAGAGCAAATCCCAGTTTTAACCTAGACCTAACATGTCCTATCCTCTAAAATATTGATCGAAACCAGGTTTAATTGACTGTTTCAGTGTGGTACCACTTTACTACGTGATCCAAAGCAGAAGAAACCATCGATCAGGTCAACATGTATTTTGAAACTGCGAATGTATGACCCAGATGAGGGCAAATCCCAGACCTAACCTAGACCTAACATGTATTATCCTCTAAAATATTGACGGAAACCACGTCTAATTGACAGTTTCAGTGTTGTACCACATTACTACGTGTTCCAATCCAGAAAAAGCCCAGGATCTAGCCAACAAGTATGAGAAATATGCGAAAGTATGAGCCTGATGAGGGCAAATCGTAGACCTAACCCAGATCTAACATGCGTTATCCTCTAAAATATTTATCAAGACCAGGTTTAATTGACTGTTTCAGTGTGGTACCACAATACTACGTGATCCAAAGCAGAAAAAAACCTCGCTCAGGTCAACATGTATGTTAAAACTGCGAAAGTATGACCCTGATGAGGGCAAATCCCTGGCCTAACCTAGACCTAACATTCGCTATCCTCTAAAATATTGATCGAAACCAGGTTTAATCGACTGTTTCAGTGTGGTACCACATTACTACGTGATCTAAACCAGAAAAAACCCAGGATATGGCCATCATGTATGCGAAAAATGTGAAAGTATGACCCTGATGTGGCAAATCCCTGGCCTAACCTAGACCTAACTTGCGTTATCCTCTAAAATATTGATCGAAACCAGGTTTAATGGACTGTTTCAGTGTGGTGCCACATTACTACGTGATCCAAACTAGAATATACCCAGGATCTGGCCAACATGTATGTGAAGAATGCGAAGGTATGAATCTGATGTGGGCAAATCCCCGGCCTAACCTAGACATAACATGCGTTATCCTCTAATATATTGATCGAAACCAGGTTCAATAGACTGTTTCAGTGTGGTACCACATTACTACGTGATCCAAACCAGAAAAAGCCCAGGATCTGGCCAACAAGTATGCGAAAAACGTGAAAGTACGAGTCAGATGAGGACAAATCCCAGACCTACCCGAGACATAACCGGCGTTATCCTCTAAAATATTAATCGCAACCAGGTTTAATTGACTGTCTGAGTGTGGTCCCACATTACTACTTGGTCCAAGCCAGAAAAAGGCCAGGATCTGGTCACCAAGTATGCGAGAAATGCGAAAGTATGAGCCAGATGGTTGCAAATACCGGAACTAACCCAAACATAACCAGCGTTATCCTCCAAAAAATTAATCGCAACCAGGTTTAATTGACTGTTTCAGTGTGAGACCACATTACTGCGTGGTCCAAGCCAGAAAAAGGCCAGGATCTGGCCAACAAGTATGAGAAAAATGCGAAAATTCGAGCCAGATGACGGCAAATCCCAGACCTAACCGTGACATAACCGGCGTTATCCTCTAAAATATTAATCGCAACCAGGTTTAATTGACTGTTTCGGTGTGGAGCCACATTACTACATGATCTAAACCAGAAAAAGCCCAGGATCTTGTCAACAAGTATGCGAAAAATGCGAATGTGCGAGCCTGATGAGAACAAATCCCAGACCTAACCTAGACCTAACATGAATTATTCTCTAAAATATTAATGGCAACCAGGTTTTATTGACTGTTTCGGTGTGGTACCGCATTACTACGTGATCCAAACCAGGAAAAGGCCAGGATCTGGCCAGCAAGTATGCAAAAAATGCGAAAGTATCAGCCAGATGGTTGCAAATACCGGAACTAACCCAAACATAACCAGCGTTATCCTCCAAAAAATTAATCGCAACCAGGTTTAATTGACTGTTTCAGTGTGAGCCCACATTACTGCGTGGTCCAAGCCAGAAAAAGACCAGGATCTGGCCAACAAGTATGAGAAAAATGCGAAAATTCGAGCCAGATGAGGGCAAATACCAGACCTAACCAAGCCATAACCGGCGTTATCCTCTAAAATATTAATCGCAACCAGGTTTAATTGACTGCTTCGGTGTGGTACCGCATTACTACGTGATCCAAACCAGGAAAAGCCCAGGATCTTGCCAACAAGTAGGCGAAAAATGCGAAGGTACGAGCCAGATGAGGGCAAATCCCAGACCTAACCCAGACATTACCGGCGTTATCCTCTAAAATATTAATCGCAACCAGGTTTAATTGACTGTTTCGGTGTGGTACCGCATTACTACGTGATCCAAACCAGAAGAAGGCCAGGATCTTGCCAAGATGTATGCGAAAAACGCGAAGGTAAGAGCCAGATGAGGGCAAATACCAGAGCTAACCCAGACATAGCCGGCGTTATCCTGTAAAATATTAATCGGAACCATGTTTATTTGACTGTTTCAGTGTGGTACCACATTACTAAGTGGTCCAAGCATGAAGAAGGCGAGGATCTGGTCACCAAGTATGCGAGAAATGCGAAAGTACGAGCCAGATGAGGGCAAATACCAGAACTAAACTAGACATAACCAGCGTTATCCTCTAAAATACTAATCAGAACCTGCTTTTATTGACTGTTTCAGTGTGTTACCACATTACTACGTGATCCAAACCAGAAAAAGCCCAGGATTTGGCCAACAAGTATGCGAGAAATGCGAAAGTACGTGCCAGATGAGGGCAAATCCCAGACCTAAACGAGACATAACCGGCGTTATCCTCTAAAATATTAATCGCAACCAGGTTTAATTGACTGTTTCGGCGTGGTACCGCATTACTACGTGATAGAGACCAGAAAAAGGCCAGGATCTGGCCAACAAGTATGCGAGAAATGCGAAAGTATGAGCCAGATGAGGTCAAATCCCAGACCTAACCGAGACATAACCGGCGTTATCCTCTAAAATATTAATCGCCACAAGGTTGAATTGACTGCTTCGGTGTGGAACCTCATTACTACGGGATCCAAACCAGAAAAAACCCAGGATCTGCCCAACAAGTATGCGAAAAACGCGAAAGTATGTGCCAGATGATTGCAAATACCAGAACTAACCCAGACGTAACCAGCGTTATCCTCTAAAATACTAATCGGAACCAGGTTTATTTGACTGTTTCAGTGTGGTACCACATTACTACGTGGTCCAAGCATGAAAAAGGCCAGGATCTGGCCAACAAGTATGTGAGAAATGCGAAAATTCGAGCCAGGTGACGGCAAATCCCAGACCTGACAGTGACATAACCGGCGTTATCGTTTAAAATATTAATCGCAACCAGGTTTAATTGACTGTTTCGGTGTGGAACCACATTACTACGTGTTCTAAACCAGAAAAAGCCCAGGATCTGGCCAACAAGTATGCGAAAAATGCGAAAGTACGAGCCAGATGAGGGCAAATACCAGACCTAACCCAGACATAGCCGGCGTTATCCTGTAAAATATTAATCGGAACCATGTTTATTTGACTGTTTCAGTGTGGTACTACATTACTACGTGGTCCAAGCGTGAAAAAGGCCAGGATCTGGCCCACAAGTATGCGAAAAATGCGAAATTACGAGCCAGATGAGGGAAAATCCCAGACCCAACCGTGACATAACCAGCGTTATCCTCTAAAATACTATTCGGAACCAGCTTTTATTGACTGTTTCAGTGTGGTACCACACTACTACGTGATCCAAACCAGAAAAAGCCCAGGATCTGGCCAACAAGTATGCGAGAAATGCGAAAATTCGAGCCAGATGACGGCTAATCCCAGACCTGACCGTGACATAACCGGCGTTATCGTCTAAAATATTAATCGCAACCAGGTTTAATTGACTGTTTCGGTGTGGGACCACATTACTACGTGATCTAAACCAGAAAAAGCCCAGGATCTGGCCAACAAGTATGCGAGAAATGCGAAAGTACGAGCCAGATGAGGGCAAATCCCTGGCCTGACCGTGACATAACCGGCGTTATCCTCTAAAATACTAACCGTAACCAGATTTTATTGACTGTCTCAGTGTGGTACCACATTACTACGTGATCCAAACCAGAAAAAGGCCAGGATCTGGCCAACAAGTAAGCGAAAAATGCGAAAGTACGAGCCAGATGATGGCAAATACCAGACCTAACCCAGACATAGCCGGCGTTGTCCTGTAAAATATGGATCGGAACAAGGTTTATTTGACTGTTTCAGTGTGGCACCACATTACTACGTGGTCCAAGCATGAAAAAGCCCAGGATCTGGCCAACAAGTATGCGAGAAATGCGAAGGTACGAGCCAGATGATTGCAAATACCAGAACTAAACCAGACATAACCAGCGTTATCCTCTAAAATACTAATCGGAACCAGCTTTTATTGCCTGTTTCAGTGTGGTACCACATTACTACGTGATCCAAACCAGAAAAAGCCCAGGATCTGGCCAACAAGTATGCGAGAAATGCGAAAATTCGTGCCAGATGACGGCAAATCCCAGACCTGACCGTGACATAACCGGCGTTATCGTCTAAAATATTAATCGCAACCAGGTTTAATTGACTGTTTCGGTGTGGAACCACATTGCTACGTCCTCTAAACCAGAAAAAGCCCAGGATCTGGCCAACAAGTATGCGAGAAATGCGAAAGTACGAGCCAGATGAGGTCAAATCCCAGACCTAACCCAGACATAACCGGCGTTATCCTCCAACATATTAATCGCAACCAGGTTTAATTGACTGTTACTTTGTGGTACCGCATTACTACGTGATCCAAACCAGGAAAAGCCCAGGATCTGGCCAACAAGTATGCGATAATTGCGAACGTATGAGACAGATGATTGCAAATACCAGAACTAACCCCGACATAACCAGCGTTATCCTCCAAAATATTACTCGCAACCAGGTTTAATTGACTGTTTCAGTGTGGTACCACATTACTACGTGATCCAAACCGGAAAAAGCCCGGGATCTGGCCAACAAGTATGCGATAATTGCGAACGTATGAGACAGATGATTGCAAATACCAGAACTAACCCAGACATAACCAGCGTTATCCTCCAAAATATTAATCGCAACCAGGTTTAATTTACTGTTTCGGTGTGGAGCGTCATTATTACGGGATCCAAACCAGAAAGAACCCTGGATCTGGCCAAGAAGTATGCGAAAAACGCGAAAGTATGTGCCAGATCATTGCAAATACCAGAACTAACCCAGACACAATCAGCATTAACCTCTAAAATACTAATCGGAACCAGCTTTTATTGACTGTTTCAGTGTGGTACCACATTACTACGTGATCCAAACCAGAAAAAGCCCAGGATCTGGCAAACAAGTATGCGAGAAATGCGAAAGTACTAGCCAGATGAGGGCAAATCCCAGAACTAACCGAGACATAACCGGCGCTATTCTCTAAGCTATTAATCGCAACCAGGTTTAATTGACTGTTTCGGTGTGGTACCACATTACTACGTTATCCAAACCAGAAAAAGCCCAGGATCTGGCCAACAAGTATGCGAAAAATGCGAAAGTACGAGCCAGATGTGGGCAAATCCCAGACCTGACCGTGACATAACCGGCGTTATCGTCTAAAATATTAATCGCTACCAGGTTTAATTGACTGTTTCGGTGTGGAACAACATTACTACGTGATCTAAACCAGAAAAAGCCCAGGATCTGGCCAACAAGTATGCGAGAAATGCGAAGGTACGAGCCAGATGAGGGCAAATCCCAGACCTAACCCAGACATAACCGGCGTTATCCGCTAATATATTAATCCCCACCAGGTTTTATTGACTGTTTCGGTATGGAACCTCATTACTACGGGATCCAAACCAGAAAAAACCCAGGATCTGGCCAACAAGTGTGCGAAAAACGCGAAAGTATGAGCCAGATGATTCCAAATACCAGAACTAACCCAGACGTAACCTGCATGATCCTCTAAAATGCTATTCTGAACCAGGTTTAATTGATTGTTACGGTATGGTACCGCATTACTACCTGATCCAAACCAGAAAAAGCCCAGGATCTTGCCACAAGTATGCGAAAAATGCGAAATTACGAGCCAGATGAGGGAAAATCCCAGACCCAACCGAGACATAACCGGCGTTATCCTCTAAAATATTAATCACCACCTGGTTTAATTGACTGTTCCGGTATGGAACCTCATTACTACGGGATCCAAACCAGAAAAAACCCAGGATCTGGCCAACAAGTGTGCGAAAAACGCGAAAGTATGAGCCAGATGATTGCAAATACCAGAAATTACCCAGACGTAACCTGCATTATCCTCTAAAATGCTATTCTGAACCAGGTTTAATTGACTGTTTCGGTGTGGAACAACATTACTACGTGATCTAAACCAGAAAAAGCCCAGGATCTGGCCAACAAGTATGCGAAAAATGCGAAAGTACGAGCCAGATGAGGGCAAATACCAGACCTAACCCAGACATAGCCGGCGTTATCCTGTAAAATATTAATCGGAACCATGTTTATTTGACTGTTTCAGTGTGGTACCACATTACTACGCGGTCCAAGCATGAAAAAGGCCAGGATCTGGCCCACAAGTATGCGAAAAATGCGAAATTACGAGCCAGATGAGGGAAAATCCCAGACCCAACCGAGACATAACCGGCGTTATCCTCTAAAATATTAATCACCACCTGGTTTAATTGACTGTTCCGGTATGGAACCTCATTACTACGGGATCCAAACCAGAAAAAACCCAGGATCTGGCCAACAAGTGTGCGAAAAACGCGAAAGTATGAGCCAGATGATTGCAAATACCAGAAATTACCCAGACGTAACCTGCATTATCCTCTAAAATGCTATTCTGAACCAGGTTTAATTGACTGTTTCGGTGTGGAACAACATTACTACGTGATCTAAACCAGAAAAAGCCCAGGATCTGGCCAACAAGTATGCGAAAAATGCGAAAGTACGAGCCAGATGAGGGCAAATACCAGACCTAACCCAGCCATAGCCGGCGTTATCCTGTAAAATATTAATCGGAACCATGTTTATTTGACTGTTTCAGTGTGGTACCACATTACTACGCGGTCCAAGCATGAAAAAGGCCAGGATCTGGCCCACAAGTATGCGAAAAATGCGAAATTACGAGCCAGATGAGGGAAAATCCCAGACCCAACCGAGACATAACCGGCGTTATCCTCTAAAATATTAATCACCACCTGGTTTAATTGACTGTTCCGGTATGGAACCTCATTACTACGGGATCCAAACCAGAAAAAACCCAGGATCTGGCCAACAAGTGTGCGAAAAACGCGAAAGTATGAGCCAGATGATTGCAAATACCAGAAATTACCCAGACGTAACCTGCATTATCCTCTAAAATGCTATTCTGAACCAGGTTTAATTGACTGTTACGGTGTGGTACCGCATTACTACCTGATCCAAACCAGAAAAAACCCAGGATGTTGCCACAAGTATGCGAAAAATGCGAAATTACGAGCCAGATGAGGGAAAATCCCAGACCTAACCGAGACAAAACCGGCGTTATCCTCTAAAATATTAATCGCCACTAGGTTTAATTGACTGCTTCGGTGTGGTACCGCATTACTACGTGATCCAGGCATGAAAAAGCCCAGGATCCTGCCAACAAGTAGGCGAAAAATGCGAAAGTACGAGACAGATGAGGGCAAATCCCAGACCTAACCGAGAAATAACAGGCGCTATCCTCTAAAATATTAATCGCAACCATGTTTAATTGACTGTCTGAGTGTGGTACCACATTACTACGTGGTCCAAGCATGAAAAAGCCCAGGATCTTGCCAACAAGTAAGCGAAAAATGCGAAAGTACGAGCCAGATGATGGCAAATACCAGACCTAACCCAGACATAGCCGGCGTTATCCTGTAAAATATGGATCGGAACCAGGTTTATTTGACTGTTTCAGTGTGGCACCACATTACTACGTGGTCCAAGCATGAAAAATCCCAGGATCTTGCCAACAAGTAGGCGAAAAATGCGAAGGTACGAGCCAGATGATTGCAAATACCAGAACTAAACCAGACATAACCAGCGTTATCCTGTAAAATACTAATCGGAACCAGCTTTTATTGCCTGTTTCAGTGTGGTACCACATTACTACGTGATCGACACCAGAAAAAGCCCAGGATCTGGCCAACAAGTATGCGAGAAATGCGAAAGTACTAGCCAGATGATTGCAAATACCAGAACTAACCCAGACATAACCAGCGTTATCCTCCAAAATATTAATCGCAACCAGGTTTAATTTACTGTTTCGGTGTGGAGCGTCATTATTACGGGATCCAAACCAGAAAGAACCCTGGATCTGGCCAAGAAGTATGCGAAAAACGCGAAAGTATGTGCCAGATCATTGCAAATACCAGAACTAACCCAGACACAATCAGCGTTAACCTCTAAAATACTAATCGGAACCAGCTTTTATTGACTGTTTCAGTGTGGTACCACATTACTACGTGATCCAAACCAGAAAAAGCCCAGGATCTGGCAAACAAGTATGCGAGAAATGCGAAAGTACTAGCCAGATGAGGGCAAATCCCAGAACTAACCGAGACATAACCGGCGTTATTCTCTAAGCTATTAATCGCAACCAGGTTTAATTGACTGTTTCGGTGTGGTACCACATTACTACGTTATCCAAACCAGAAAAAGCCCAGGATCTGGCCAACAAGTATGCGAAAAATGCGAAAGTACGAGCCAGATGTGGGCAAATCCCAGACCTGACCGTGACATAACCGGCGTTATCGTCTAAAATATTAATCGCAACCAGGTTTAATTGACTGTTTCGGTATGGAACAACATTACTACGTGATCTAAACCAGAAAAAGCCCAGGATCTGGCCAACAAGTATGCGAGAAATGCGAAGGTACGAGCCAGATGAGGGCAAATCCCAGACCTAACCCAGACATAACCGGCGTTATCCGCTAATATATTAATCCCCACCAGGTTTTATTGACTGTTTCGGTATGGAACCTCATTACTACGGGATCCAAACCAGAAAAAACCCAGGATCTGGCCAACAAGTGTGCGAAAAACGCGAAAGTATGAGCCAGATGATTCCAAATACCAGAACTAACCCAGACGTAACCTGCATGATCCTCTAAAATGCTATTCTGAACCAGGTTTAATTGATTGTTACGGTATGGTACCGCATTACTACCTGATCCAAACCAGAAAAAGCCCAGGATCTTGCCACAAGTATGCGAAAAATGCGAAATTACGAGCCAGATGAGGGAAAATCCCAGACCCAACCGAGACATAACCGGCGTTATCCTCTAAAATATTAATCACCACCTGGTTTAATTGACTGTTCCGGTATGGAACCTCATTACTACGGGATCCAAACCAGAAAAAACCCAGGATCTGGCCAACAAGTGTGCGAAAAACGCGAAAGTATGAGCCAGATGATTGCAAATACCAGAAATTACCCAGACGTAACCTACATTATCCTCTAAAATGCTATTCTGAACCAGGTTTAATTGACTGTTTCGGTGTGGAACAACATTACTACGTGATCTAAACCAGAAAAAGCCCAGGATCTGGCCAACAAGTATGCGAAAAATGCGAAAGTACGAGCCAGATGAGGGCAAATACCAGACCTAACCCAGACATAGCCGGCGTTATCCTGTAAAATATTAATCGGAACCATGTTTATTTGACTGTTTCAGTGTGGTACCACATTACTACGCGGTCCAAGCATGAAAAAGGCCAGGATCTGGCCCACAAGTATGCGAAAAATGCGAATTTACGAGCCAGATGAGGGAAAATCCCAGACCCAACCGAGACATAACCGGCGTTATCCTCTAAAATATTAATCACCACCTGGTTTAATTGACTGTTCCGGTATGGAACCTCATTACTACGGGATCCAAACCAGAAAAAACCCAGGATCTGGCCAACAAGTGTGCGAAAAACGCGAAAGTATGAGCCAGATGATTGCAAATACCAGAAATTACCCAGACGTAACCTGCATTATCCTCTAAAATGCTATTCTGAACCAGGTTTAATTGACTGTTTCGGTGTGGAACAACATTACTACGTGATCTAAACCAGAAAAAGCCCAGGATCTGGCCAACAAGTATGCGAAAAATGCGAAAGTACGAGCCAGATGAGGGCAAATACCAGACCTAACCCAGCCATAGCCGGCGTTATCCTGTAAAATATTAATCGGAACCATGTTTATTTGACTGTTTCAGTGTGGTACCACATTACTACGCGGTCCAAGCATGAAAAAGGCCAGGATCTGGCCCACAAGTATGCGAAAAATGCGAAATTACGAGCCAGATGAGGGAAAATCCCAGACCCAACCGAGACATAACCGGCGTTATCCTCTAAAATATTAATCACCACCTGGTTTAATTGACTGTTCCGGTATGGAACCTCATTACTACGGGATCCAAACCAGAAAAAACCCAGGATCTGGCCAACAAGTGTGCGAAAAACGCGAAAGTATGAGCCAGATGATTGCAAATACCAGAAATTACCCAGACGTAACCTGCATTATCCTCTAAAATGCTATTCTGAACCAGGTTTAATTGACTGTTACGGTTTGGTACCGCATTACTACCTGATCCAAACCAGAAAAAACCCAGGATGTTGCCACAAGTATGCGAAAAATGCGAAATTACGAGCCAGATGAGGGAAAATCCCAGACCTAACCGAGACAAAACCGGCGTTATCCTCTAAAATATTAATCGCCACCAGGTTTAATTGACTGCTTCGGTGTGGTTCCGCATTACTACGTGATCCAGGCATGAAAAAGCCCAGGATCCTGCCAACAAGTAGGCGAAAAATGCGAAAGTACGAGACAGATGAGGGCAAATCCCAGACCTAACCGAGAAATAACAGGCGCTATCCTCTAAAATATTAATCGCAACCATGTTTAATTGACTGTCTGAGTGTGGTACCACATTACTACGTGGTCCAAGCATGAAAAAGCCCAGGATCTTGCCAACAAGTAAGCGAAAAATGCGAAAGTACGAGCCAGATGATGGCAAATACCAGACCTAACCCAGACATAGCCGGCGTTATCCTGTAAAATATGGATCGGAACCAGGTTTATTTGACTGTTTCAGTGTGGCACCACATTACTACGTGGTCCAAGCATGAAAAATCCCAGGATCTTGCCAACAAGTAGGCGAAAAATGCGAAGGTACGAGCCAGATGATTGCAAATACCAGAACTAAACCAGACATAACCAGCGTTATCCTGTAAAATACTAATCGGAACCAGCTTTTATTGCCTGTTTCAGTGTGGTACCACATTACTACGTGATCGACACCAGAAAAAGCCCAGGATCTGGCCAACAAGTATGCGAGAAATGCGAAAGTACTAGCC